>NC_139235.1:46174751-46828457 GCF_977018435.1 Lepisma saccharinum | reverse complement strand
GCTCTTTGTAGGTACCAATATACTCCTCCTTCTTCTCATCGTCCGTGCACCACGCTGGCCAACCACTACTCTCCTGTTTGATTTGTAGAAACGTGTTCACGTACTGAGCGAACAAACCCCCCTCACCTGTCGTCGGGTCGTAGACGCTCACCTCGTACCTCCACACTTCGTACACATCCTGAATCTTGTAGCCCTTCTCGACGGCGAGGCGAACTTCATCCAGCACCCACGTTCCCGTGATTGCTCTCTCCGCATCCGTGTGGTCGCACTCTCCTTCTTGTCGGAGCCCCGTTGCGCAACTCCAACACAACGGAAACAACAGTTTCCCTCCCGTCTTCATAGGCAGCACGGGAATGTATAGGTCTCGCGGCGGAAGCACTCGGAGTTTGGCTATGCCGTCCATTTCCAATACCTCCTCTGGTGTCGGTGCTGATGCACCAAACAGAACCTCTGGGTGTCCCACGGGTGCCTTGGCGAACTTATTCACGGTCGGGTACAGCGATGTGATGTCGTAGTAGCGTATTTTCTCCTCCTCGCCGGCGCCAACCACTCCTCGCATTTTAAACACCTCCACCCATCCCTCGCCACCAGCGGAGAACTCCGAAAAAACGGGTGTTCTTCCAGTTCGCGGCTGAGGTCTGGTCGGTCCCACAGGATCCCGCGGAACGTGCACTCCCACATTTCCACCACAGTATAACCCAATAGGCGAAAGTTCGATGTCACCCTTTGCGTTCGCTCGTATCGAGCACCCATCGTATCCGTCGGGTCGGATTGGATATTCTTCGACACGGGTCTCGATCGCTCCTTATAGCAGGATGGACATCCGTGAAAATAGCACCCGTGGAACTGGTAGATGGTCCTTGTGGTTTTGTCGTACCCATCCACGGCGATGCCATTCACTGCCACATGCTCCCTTTCTTTACCGGCATATTCCAACTCTACTTTCTCCGACTTCTCCAGATGTAGCAACCACTTCAGCGCAATCTTACTCTGATTACTCACATTACGGTAGCCGTCACGTGGAATGACGCCTATGGTGTTGTCCGAGAGGAAATGTCTTCGGTACGCCAGGGAGCATGCCGACGCTATGGTGAAACAGTCCTGTAGAATGTCCACATTGGCGATGTCCAGGAAATACCGACGCAATTTGAGCACTCCTCTTCGAAGTACTGTGACGTCCTGAATGCAATACTTGCGACACTCGTGGGCGTTATCGTACAACACACATTCCTTCGATGCTCTGTTGTACCACTCGTAGAATTTCTGGCGGTGTTGAGGCGACATGTGGTCCGGATCGAAGAACCGGTCGTTGGGGAAGGGACCCTTGTAGTCGCGATTTCCTTTGGTGTTGAACAGATGCGGATAGAATCCCTTTGTCTCCTCCAAATCGAATGTCTTTGAGAAACTCGACAGGGGCATCTGTAAGTAGTTCAAAGAATCCAGGAATCGCAACTTCTTCCCCACGCTCATAAACAGGATTTTCGTACCGTCCATGATCACCTCGGGAGCTTCCACATCCCTCTTCAGCAAATCGGACAACACAAACATACCGTCGTAGGCTCGGAAATTGTGGGCCACCAACACAATCCTCTTGAAGTAGGGTCGCTCCACGAAGACGTAGTCCATAAACTGTCGCACAGGATCCTCTCCCTCGAAGCAGTGCTGGCGAATACCGCACTGTAAGCAATCTTTCATCATATCTGTGTCCTCGATGCATACACTGCACACTTGCTGCACCACACACAAGCATGGTTCGTGTACATATGTCGAAGGTCGACCGACATAGGGTGTGCACTGCGTGGCTTCGAAATCATAAAACATAAACAGGCATCTCTTGCAGCTGATCTCCTCACCACCTCCATTGTCCCTCTGCATGTAGCACAGATGGTTCATCTCGCGTTGTGATTTGCACGTCTTGCAATACCTGTAGCCGCAACGATGCTTTGCACTCTCCGGATGGGTGGCATCCAACAACTGGTAACATCCCGTGCAGCTTCGTATCTGCGTGCACACCGTGCCCCCGCCGTAGCGAGTGCTTAGGTGGTTGTTGTAGCACACATCGCTGTTGAAATTCCTGTTGCATCGTTCGCAATGCACCACAACTTCCTTCTCGCACACGGGCGACGTGTGACACAGATGACACATATTTTTGCACACGTGCCGCAAGTTTCGGGAAAAAGCGTAACACCGTTCGCAGAAATAAGGAATCGAGAACGCAGCCACTGGATTCACAATGACGTCATAGTGATTGTCTCTCTGATTCAGCAACAGGTATATCGACTTCTTCGCCTGGGGTACCTCCTGGGCGAACAACACCTCCGGCTTCTCCAGATCGCTGAACACAAAGATTTTGTACTCACTTCCGAAATAACGCTGGAACGCAGCCAATTCGGCGAGACCTCCCCCCGTCGACTCCAGCGATACCCCGGCCTTTCCACACAACTCCATCGCCGCCGACGTCAACACTCTCCGCCCCATCTTAAATTGTTTGTGGTATTTCCCGAAATACTCAGGATCTGACTCTTTGTCCGCATACATCCGACCGATCACCAGGGCTTTGGCCAGACATATCTTCTCACCTCTGGTCTCGCTCTTCACAGTCACCACACTTCTCTTCACTTTTGCGTATCTCTCGTGCGGTACAAGCTCGCGAGAGTTCAGTTTCCGACGTCCGTAACCGACAGGCATGCCAATCACGGACACACGCAGCTGTAGAAGATCCGTCGACAAGAACGTGGCGTTCGATTGCAACACCCTGGCGACCACATTCCATAACATATCAGCACCCAGTTGATCGATTCTCCGTAACGACAAACCAATCGGTCGAACCGACTCGTCAGACTTGTTCTCCAGCACCACGCCCACTTTGTCCGATGGTTTGTGTCGATCCACGATGTGGTTCAGCACAGCGTCCAAACCCTCGTGCACCCAACTCATGGCATCTCCGCTCTCGTCCGGCGACCTGAAGGTAAAGGTCGTCGTAGTGCACGTAGCGTTATACTTTTTCACTCGACGAACATCCATTTCTTTGATGTCCACATACTTCGTATGGGGTGCAATTTCCCGTTCTTCTTCTTTTTCTTCTTCTTCTTCGTCGTCGTCCTCTTCTACCAGAAAATCGCGGTCGCCGCCGGTGTCGTCATCCCTCCTACTGGACGACGTTCCCGCTCCCTCCTGGTTTCCGTCCAAACTACGCACTTCGGACATCAAACGTTCCAGCAAATCAAGACGCCGGCATGGTTCGCCACGACCCATCATTCGGATAATCTCCTGTAGAATCATCCTCTTCCTCTCCGATCCTCCACCTTCTCCCCTTTCATATTGGTCCAACAGAATATCGCAGGCGCTCACGTATATCTCACCGGATTTCAACAACACCATTGTGTACTGGTTGACCTGTGGTCCTCCCTATCGCAAAAGATGCTCACACCGATCGACTGTCCCTTATATATTCTATTCAAACTCCAGGGATCCCGCGCGCATGCGCATCTACAGCTGCAGAGAAAGTCATTCGATCCGCGCATCCGGCCACCTGCGCTCCCCCACAGAGCAAAAAAAAATTGGATCCGCGCAGCTGGCCAGATGCGCTACCCCACAGAGCAAAAAATTCGATCCTCGCAGATGGCCAGATGCCAAACATTGTACATCAACTGCTCCACTTACCTTGTCCATGCAGCCACTCGTTCTGCGCGATGCACGTCACCAGCTCCCTCATCAGCGATGGCAACTCAACCAATCGAAGCAAAGTCTCGTAAAACATAAACTCCACTCCCGTCGTATCGCCGTCGTCGTCGTCTCCGCCGGAACCCTCGACTAATCTACGGTGGTCGCGAGTAAAGTGTGCAAACATATGATACATATTTTCCGGCTGTCGGGCGTAGCTAACCCACCTTCGTATCTTTTTCCGCACGCAAACATTACAGTCACCATCTACACCACGTACGCCGCAGACACTATTATGCTCCCTAACACACGGATGAGCCTCGCCGTCTGGGTAACCCTCGAAACAACCAATACAAAACACAGCGTACTCGGGAGTATAACTGGTCATACTGCGGAAAACACAGTACATATCCAAACTGTCGGGTAAACACGTACACGGCGACATCACACAGACGTTATCGTCAAACTCCATTTTCCGTGCCTACTTCGCTTCAATATTCCCCACAAACATACCCCTCAGGAACGGACAGTACGGACTCCAACGCCTGTGCTCTTTCTCTGCACTATCCCCAAACTCCCAATTTCCTATCTCAACACCACAAAACACACACTTTACTACGTCCGGTAACCTATTAAAGTAAAAACCCGTCTTTGCTAGAGATTTCGGATTCATAAACCTAACATCCCACCTCTTAAATGTAGACAATCGCGACCTCTCGCTATTCAATATACCTGTCTCGTCCGTACGAACAACACCCTCTCGAAGGAAACGACAGAAAACACCCACTCGACCGTCAAAACCACTACCCATCGACCCCGCACGACTTCTCGCATTCATCTCCTCGCGACAAATGATCAAAAAACCAAACCAAACCACTTAAACATACAAAAAACAAAAAAAAAACACAATATGCAGCTGCTTCGCACATCTGCTTCTCCTCACCTTACTCTCCCCGTAAAGCCCAAAACAACTCCGGACCGTTGAGCTTCTCATTACGTTCCAACCAACGTACAAGATCCTCCATCAAAACACTGTCCTCGATCATTCTCTGAAGACCACCGTACAATTCCATTACTGTTTTGTCGCAACCTCCACATACCTCCACATGCTTTGGCTCGTAATATGCAAATACATGCTCAGCGTTCGACGGATCGCGGAAATAGTCGCACGCGTTTTTCACCTTCCTTCGTATACAGTTCTCACAATTATCGTCGCGACTTTCCTCCGAATCACAATAACGAAAATGCTCCGTCAAACATACATGACCCTCCTGGTTAGGCGGCATTTCCCAACAACCAGCACAAAACACGGGCTTCCTTGGTGTGTACTCTTGCAATATCACAGCCATACAATACAAATCGATATACCCCGGAAAACAACCGCAACCATTCAACGCTGAAGTTATCAATTCTGCTTCTTCGCCCGACAACATCGCAACGGTTACTGAAACTACCAGACACCATTGCCGGACTCTCCCACAGAGAATCATTCGAACCTCGCAGCAGACAACACAGCTGCGCTCCCCCACAGAGCAAAAAATTCGATCTGGTCAGATGCCAACCCTCGCCACAGATAGAGATATATTTGAACTGGCCACATGCCAAAAGCTACCCCCCACAGAGACACATTCGAACCGAGCATCCGCCAGATGTCAACGAACCCCCCACAGAGTATTATCTTTCATCACGTCCACATATCACGCAGAGCAAAAAATTCAATACTCACAGATGTCGACGCTCCCACGCAGAGGCTAAAAATATTCTATCCACACAGCTGCCGACACCACCTGCACTCCCCCACAGAGCATGCGCACGCATTCACCCCCCACAAACACACCGCTACTATATAAACCACAAACACGCACACACCAAGCACAGAGCAGCAACGACAACACAACCAGAGACATCATGCACCCACCCAGTACAAGCGATGACGTCACCAATCACCTATAGAAACAATCGATCAATCAATCTATATTATTATCAATAATATCAACAACTATAATAAGGTTTAACAATACAACAATCTACAAACATATCATTTACCCCCACCCCCATCAATCACTATATTATTAGGACACCCACATACCCTAACATACAACTCCTTATTTGGAAAAAATATAAATAAATATGACACCTGTCAATCAATCAATCACTATCTTAGGTTAACAACACCCATATACCCTTACATACAACTCCTTATTTGGAAACACCCCCACCCACACCTAATTTTAAAAAAATCGATCCCCACCCAAAAAAAATGTATTGATCACTTATCGATTATTGGAAATCGATTAAGGTAATCGATAATTATTGATTATCGTGCTATGGCCCCCCCTTAACTACTACACATGCATATAAACGTACAACGGGTACAAAATTACCGTTAAAAGTTACAACATCAATTCTTGGCTTGTAAGACCATAACTTTTCTTGGGAAAAATAACCCCCGATTCTTTTGATGCTCTTATTCTTTTCGTCGAAATACGTAAGGTGCTTACTCATTTACTCGAATGCCAACAAAAATAGCTTAATTGCATTTCCGTTTCTTTTTTTTTTATTTAATCAAAGTCAGTGCTTGCCTTGCGAGAAAATGAATAGGACAAGATCATGTCATTACCAATTAGTACAACCACGACGACGCGATGCAAATAAGGGAGGAAACGACGATGAACTTCTCATTTGAGTTTTTTTTCTTTTCCGACATTTCGGCGAGATATCACAACTCGAGGTTAGTTGCCGAGTGACACGTTCATTTGTCGGAGAAAAAACACTTCACTGTTCACAGAGTTAATGCTTGCAAAAGTACATACCTCAAAACCAGACCAATGGGACTGCGTGGCTCATCGGAGACGGTTACTAGAGAACAGAACTGGACCTTCCAATAGTACTATCCACAATCATCCACGGTATCTTGTCCTGTCGTCTCTATGCTTCCTTCTCGTAATTGCCAAATTACGTCTTCTAAATTCGGGCTTCTACTTCCAACACGGGAGAAACGACGATCAAAACGGCCAATTGTCAAAACTGATCCACATGGTCGTATCCACTGCTTACTGTAATTTCTCCAAAAAAACCAACAGTAACATCCACGTATCGTTCGTAACTCAATTGCGAAAACAAGGGACAACTCCACGACGAGTTTGAATGAAAAAATGTGGTCCCCTTCTTCCGTAGATCATCGAAAGCCCAACTGAGGCATGTCTAGCGATACGAGTTGCACATCGCTCCCACCATTCGAGGTCGTGGCTTCCTGTCTTCCGTGCAACTGCTGAACACTGTTTTTTTCCTTTCGATCGAGGTCGCACAAAAGGAATTTGCACTGAGGGCCTCTAGCGGTCAATCGACCAACTAGTCGTCAAAAACAGACTGACGCACTGGCGTACCGAAGAATGAGGGGAAATGTGGGGCTTTTCCACGCAATAAATTAACGTAATACTTTTTTTTATTACAGTTTGCGGGGAAAAACGTCACAAACTCGCCCCTCTAGCACAAAAAGAATCTCCCATGCAAGGCACTGAATCAATCAATATAGTATAAGCACCCGTAGCACCATAATTATAATGAACCCGTAACAAATAAATAGATATAAAAATATGAGAGCATTTCATGACCCCTTATTTTTGTGTTAGAGAACTCAATAAACATTGAAATAGATAAGCCAAATACCACACAAAGTCATGTTGCAAATTAAACACCATGAAAAATATTTCGCCCAAGAAACCTGTTACCTTGTATAAGTCAATAGCCAATATCATAATAAATATACGTAAAACATCCCATAAAAATGGAAAAATAGCAAATAGGATTAATTAATAATTACAATTAATGTGATGTTAAAAAAATGGACATGAATGAAGCGATTGCAATCTGAAATGAAATGAACAAGAAAATATGAAAACACTTAACGATTATAAGATATGAAAAATACATAACATTACTTTCCAAAATTACCCGTATACGCCATATAAAGAGTCTATAATATTCCTTGGTTGGTGCGTATGAATTATATTGCACTGAATAATATGATAACATACTTGGTTGCGTTGCACTTAGTTTTTTATTTTGTGCGGGGGAGGGGACTAACAATTGAGAAAGGCACTCGGGATGTACACTAATATGTAGAAGGATTCCAGAGAACACGTAAGACCACTATTTTTATACTTAGAGGATAGGGTGGCCATTCCAGTAGATGCCTCATTCCAGAATTCCGAGATGGTACGTAAATTTTGTAGGTTTCCTCGTAAACCATGAAAAATAAAGAAAACGACAAATTAGAAGGAAAAATAGAAGAAAAAATAGGAAAGAAAGGAGGAAACATAAAAGGAAGGGAATAGAAAAGGAAATAAGAGCATCAATTACAATTTGTTTTGTTTAAACAGCCAAATATAGACATA
The DNA here is from genome assembly GCF_977018435.1 of Lepisma saccharinum. Classification (NCBI taxonomy): domain Eukaryota; kingdom Metazoa; phylum Arthropoda; class Insecta; order Zygentoma; family Lepismatidae; genus Lepisma; species Lepisma saccharinum. Next base: position 46,820,397 of record NC_139235.1, on the reverse strand, counting down.
TCCTCAAGAATATACCCCAAGTGAGATCAAAGTTACCAAATGAATTCAAAATGAGTTATGCAAATTATAATCCATCTTGAAATAAGCATGTTTTAACAAATGGTTATAAGTTAAACAGTGTTCCAACAATAAACATAAGGGAACACATTTACATAATGAAAGACACACATTATCAAAAATCCATAATAAAACCCTTACTATACTAAGATACACATAACAGTATTAATACGGACCAACATTCTTATTGCTAAATGAACCTGTCACTGCTCATAACTCAAGGGACCCGAGGATTGTGGTTGTTCGAAGAGGGACGACGTCGGCAGTGCTGTGAGGAGTGTCCAGTTCGTCGGCAAAAATTGCAGTATAGCGCTGGAAAATGACGCTGTGGACGAGTATAAGTCTGTCCCCGTGTGGTGACATTAGGTGGTGGAAAGGGTACACATTGATTAACCTGGCCCAATTGTTGTTGAGTGTACGCTTTTTGCATTTCTAGCGGCGTAATAGATTGTGCCAATGCCACTAATTCATTCATAGACTGCGGACGAGTCTGGAATAAAAGGCAATTGGTGGAGGTGTTATTGAGATGTTGGAGAATAAAAGTTACCAAAACGGCAGGATCCCATCCCAATTCCAAAGCCTCTGCCGAATCTCTGACGTCCGACACGTAAGTATGGAGCGTCTCTGTTTCTTTTTGAGGGCGTGTAACATGTGTATTTACCAAAACGGTATATAAGGACATCGGAACGGAATGGCGCCAAATATAAACTTTCATGTCCTGCCAGGACATCATCGAAGCCATGGCGGTCATCCAAAGAGTTTGCAAAACTCCCGCGGTACGGCGAGTAGCATTTTGCAGGAGCCAATGTAAAGGATATTGGTGGGATATCACTAAACGTTGTAAGGCCAACATAAATGTAAACAAGGCGGTATGACGTTGGCCATCACATATGACAAGGGCATCAATATGGGTATTTAAATTCCTCAACAGTATCTTATTTGAAATAGAAGTATCACTGCTATGGTGAGAAGACATAACCGAAATCGGGGATGTCGGGACCGTTACCGTCGCGGCGGATGTGGCCGGCGAAGGTGATGAAAAGGTTAAGGAGGCCGTAGAAGTTGTAGCCACATTTTCTGGAATTAAGGTTGCCTGGGAGGTAGCATTAACTGGATGTGAAGAATGAGGACCAGTTAAAAACGGAGGTGGTGGTATAACAAATGGGGAGGACTGCTGCTGTATATGTACCAATTCTCCAACACTACTAAATTCAGGTGGAGCCATGATAACAAAAGGTCAGTAATGTGTGTGTGTGTAAGGGGGGGGATCTGCTGTGGTGCTAACCAAATTGCCAAAATGAGGGGAAAAAAAATTTCCAAAATTAAGCCCGATAAATTCTTCCTTTTGCAAAAAATAAACAATAAGATAAGGTACTACCAAACGTCCGGGAAAGGGGAGAAAGAAAAAGGTTCTAATGGGGGGGGGGAAATTTTTTATTAAAAAAAGAAATGAATCCAAGTTTTTCTTACTTTTCTTTCTTTTAAGACGTAACGCGGAGAAAAAAAAATGGAAGTATGTAGAACCAGATCTGCTACCAAAACTTTGTAACCTTTTTAGGTGGGTGCTCAATTAATTAGCAAAAAACTGTAAGAAGACGTGCAAAGAGGCCGTGAATGCGAATTATGCATACCCAACCTAATAGTTACAAAATGTTGTTGTTTGAGGTTAATGGAGCGTATTTTGTACGACCACCTCAGTCTCAAGCGAGAACCAAATTAAAGTAGTACAATGAGGCACGTTAAACAAACGACTTCTTCGTGCTGACGACAAAACTTGTCCCCCTTCCTCTTTCACTCTTAAGATCACCTGAACCTAAAATTAGAACGTAAATTTAGCCATGACTCCATATTCGAACAACCACGAGTTCATTTTTGTGCAATTTATAATCTAAGGTACAGTTCTTTTAGTATGGCAAACAAAGACGTACTACAAAATTAGTTTGCGACGCGAGGTCAATTTTTATTATATTAACCTCGCAACGGAGTATGGTTAATATTTCTTTTCATTCAAATAACAAATACATCCATGTAACTACAACAATTCTTTCTTAGATGAATTGGACAAATGTTCAAAAGTTGGATATTCACTCGTAACAATATAATAAATTAGTTGAACGAATAACACATGCATATAAACGTACAACGGGTACAAAATTACCGTTAAAAGTTACAACATCAATTCTTGGCTTGTAAGACCATAACTTTTCTTGGGAAAAATAACCCCCGATTCTTTTGATGCTCTTATTCTTTTCGTCGAAATACGTAAGGTGCTTACTCATTTACTCGAATGCCAACAAAAATAGCTTAATTGCATTTCCGTTTCTTTTTTTTTTATTTAATCAAAGTCAGTGCTTGCCTTGCGAGAAAATGAATAGGACAAGATCATGTCATTACCAATTAGTACAACCACGACGACGCGATGCAAATAAGGGAGGAAACGACGATGAACTTCTCATTTGAGTTTTTTTTCTTTTCCGACATTTCGGCGAGATATCACAACTCGAGGTTAGTTGCCGAGTGACACGTTCATTTGTCGGAGAAAAAACACTTCACTGTTCACAGAGTTAATGCTTGCAAAAGTACATACCTCAAAACCAGACCAATGGGACTGCGTGGCTCATCGGAGACGGTTACTAGAGAACAGAACTGGACCTTCCAATAGTACTATCCACAATCATCCACGGTATCTTGTCCTGTCGTCTCTATGCTTCCTTCTCGTAATTGCCAAATTACGTCTTCTAAATTCGGGCTTCTATTTCCAACACGGGAGAAACGACGATCAAAACGGCCAATTGTCAAAACTGATCCACATGGTCGTATCCACTGCTTACTGTAATTTCTCCAAAAAAAACAACAGTAACATCCACGTATCGTTCGTAACTCAATTGCGAAAACAAGGGACAACTCCACGACGTGTTTGAATGAAAAAATGTGGTCCCCTTCTTCCGTAGATCATCGAAAGCCCAACTGAGGCATGTCTAGCGATACGAGTTGCACATCGCTCCCACCATTCGAGGTCGTGGCTTCCTGTCTTCCGTGCAACTGCTGAACACTGTTTTTTTCCTTTCGATCGAGGTCGCACAAAAGGAATTTGCACTGAGGGCCTCTAGCGGTCAATCGACCAACTAGTCGTCAAAAACAGACTGACGCACTGGCGTACCGAAGAATGAGGGGAAATGTGGGGCTTTTCCACGCAATAAATTAACGTAATACTTTTTTTTATTACAGTTTGCGGGGAAAAACGTCACAAACTCGCCCCTCTAGCACAAAAAGAATCTCCCATGCAAGGCACTGAATCAATCAATATAGTATAAGCACCCGTAGCACCATAATTATAATGAACCCGTAACAAATAAATAGATATAAAAATATGAGAGCATTTCATGACCCCTTATTTTTGTGTTAGAGAACTCAATAAACATTGAAATAGATAAGCCAAATACCACACAAAGTCATGTTGCAAATTAAACACCATGAAAAATATTTCGCCCAAGAAACCTGTTACCTTGTATAAGTCAATAGCCAATATCATAATAAATATACGTAAAACATCCCATAAAAATGGAAAAATAGCAAATAGGATTAATTAATAATTACAATTAATGTGATGTTAAAAAAATGGACATGAATGAAGCGATTGCAATCTGAAATGAAATGAACAAGAAAATATGAAAACACTTAACGATTATAAGATATGAAAAATACATAACATTACTTTCCAAAATTACCCGTATACGCCATATAAAGAGTCTATAATATTCCTTGGTTGGTGCGTATGAATTATATTGCACTGAATAATATGATAACATACTTGGTTGCGTTGCACTTAGTTTTTTATTTTGTGCGGGGGAGGGGACTAACAATTGAGAAAGGCACTCGGGATGTACACTAATATGTAGAAGGATTCCAGAGAACACGTAAGACCACTATTTTTATACTTAGAGGATAGGGTGGCCATTCCAGTAGATGCCTCATTCCAGAATTCCGAGATGGTACGTAAATTTTGTAGGTTTCCTCGTAAACCATGAAAAATAAAGAAAACGACAAATTAGAAGGAAAAATAGAAGAAAAAATAGGAAAGAAAGGAGGAAACATAAAAGGAAGGGAATAGAAAAGGAAATAAGAGCATCAATTACAATTTGTTTTGTTTAAACAGCCAAATATAGACATATCCTCAAGAATATACCCCAAGTGAGATCAAAGTTACCAAATGAATTCAAAATGAGTTATGCAAATTATAATCCATCTTGAAATAAGCATGTTTTAACAAATGGTTATAAGTTAAACAGTGTTCCAACAATAAACATAAGGGAACACATTTACATAATGAAAGACACACATTATCAAAAATCCATAATAAAACCCTTACTATACTAAGATACACATAACAGTATTAATACGGACCAACATTCTTATTGCTAAATGAACCTGTCACTGCTCATAACTCAAGGGACCCGAGGATTGTGGTTGTTCGAAGAGGGACGACGTCGGCAGTGCTGTGAGGAGTGTCCAGTTCGTCGGCAAAAATTGCAGTATAGCGCTGGAAAATGACGCTGTGGACGAGTATAAGTCTGTCCCCGTGTGGTGACATTAGGTGGTGGAAAGGGTACACATTGATTAACCTGGCCCAATTGTTGTTGAGTGTACGCTTTTTGCATTTCTAGCGGCGTAATAGATTGTGCCAATGCCACTAATTCATTCATAGACTGCGGACGAGTCTGGAATAAAAGGCAATTGGTGGAGGTGTTATTGAGATGTTGGAGAATAAAAGTTACCAAAACGGCAGGATCCCATCCCAATTCCAAAGCCTCTGCCGAATCTCTGACGTCCGACACGTAAGTATGGAGCGTCTCTGTTTCTTTTTGAGGGCGTGTAACATGTGTATTTACCAAAACGGTATATAAGGACATCGGAACGGAATGGCGCCAAATATAAACTTTCATGTCCTGCCAGGACATCATCGAAGCCATGGCGGTCATCCAAAGAGTTTGCAAAACTCCCGCGGTACGGCGAGTAGCATTTTGCAGGAGCCAATGTAAAGGATATTGGTGGGATATCACTAAACGTTGTAAGGCCAACATAAATGTAAACAAGGCGGTATGACGTTGGCCATCACATATGACAAGGGCATCAATATGGGTATTTAAATTCCTCAACAGTATCTTATTTGAAATAGAAGTATCACTGCTATGGTGAGAAGACATAACCGAAATCGGGGATGTCGGGACCGTTACCGTCGCGGCGGATGTGGCCGGCGAAGGTGATGAAAAGGTTAAGGAGGCCGTAGAAGTTGTAGCCACATTTTCTGGAATTAAGGTTGCCTGGGAGGTAGCATTAACTGGATGTGAAGAATGAGGACCAGTTAAAGACGGAGGTGGTGGTATAACAAATGGGGAGGACTGCTGCTGTATATGTACCAATTCTCCAACACTACTAAATTCAGGTGGAGCCATGATAACAAAAGGTCAGTAATGTGTGTGTGTGTGTAAGGGGGGGATCTGCTGTGGTGCTAACCAAATTGCCAAAATGAGGGGAAAAAAAATTTCCAAAATTAAGCCCGATAAATTCTTCCTTTTGCAAAAAATAAACAATAAGATAAGGTACTACCAAACGTCCGGGAAAGGGGAGAAAGAAAAAGGTTCTAATTGGGGGGGGGGAAATTTTTTATTAAAAAAAGAAATGAATCCAAGTTTTTCTTACTTTTCTTTCTTTTAAGACGTAACGCGGAGAAAAAAAAATGGAAGTATGTAGAACCAGATCTGCTACCAAAACTTTGTAACCTTTTTAGGTGGGTGCTCAATTAATTAGCAAAAAACTGTAAGAAGACGTGCAAAGAGGCCGTGAATGCGAATTATGCATACCCAACCTAATAGTTACAAAATGTTGTTGTTTGAGGTTAATGGAGCGTATTTTGTACGACCACCTCAGTCTCAAGCGAGAACCAAATTAAAGTAGTACAATGAGGCACGTTAAACAAACGACTTCTTCGTGCTGACGACAAAACTTGTCCCCCTTCCTCTTTCACTCTTAAGATCACCTGAACCTAAAATTAGAACGTAAATTTAGCCATGACTCCATATTCGAACAACCACGAGTTCATTTTTGTGCAATTTATAATCTAAGGTACAGTTCTTTTAGTATGGCAAACAAAGACGTACTACAAAATTAGTTTGCGACGCGAGGTCAATTTTTATTATATTAACCTCGCAACGGAGTATGGTTAATATTTCTTTTCATTCAAATAACAAATACATCCATGTAACTACAACAATTCTTTCTTAGATGAATTGGACAAATGTTCAAAAGTTGGATATTCACTCGTAACAATATAATAAATTAGTTGAACGAATAACACATGCATATAAACGTACAACGGGTACAAAATTACCGTTAAAAGTTACAACATCAATTCTTGGCTTGTAAGACCATAACTTTTCTTGGGAAAAATAACCCCCGATTCTTTTGATGCTCTTATTCTTTTCGTCGAAATACGTAAGGTGCTTACTCATTTACTCGAATGCCAACAAAAATAGCTTAATTGCATTTCCGTTTCTTTTTTTTTTTTTATTTAATCAAAGTCAGTGCTTGCCTTGCGAGAAAATGAATAGGACAAGATCATGTCATTACCAATTAGTACAACCACGACGACGCGATGCAAATAAGGGAGGAAACGACGATGAACTTCTCATTTGAGTTTTTTTTCTTTTCCGACATTTCGGCGAGATATCACAACTCGAGGTTAGTTGCCGAGTGACACGTTCATTTGTCGGAGAAAAAACACTTCACTGTTCACAGAGTTAATGCTTGCAAAAGTACATACCTCAAAACCAGACCAATGGGACTGCGTGGCTCATCGGAGACGGTTACTAGAGAACAGAACTGGACCTTCCAATAGTACTATCCACAATCATCCACGGTATCTTGTCCTGTCGTCTCTATGCTTCCTTCTCGTAATTGCCAAATTACGTCTTCTAAATTCGGGCTTCTATTTCCAACACGGGAGAAACGACGATCAAAACGGCCAATTGTCAAAACTGATCCACATGGTCGTATCCACTGCTTACTGTAATTTCTCCAAAAAAACCAACAGTAACATCCACGTATCGTTCGTAACTCAATTGCGAAAACAAGGGACAACTCCACGACGTGTTTGAATGAAAAAATGTGGTCCCCTTCTTCCGTAGATCATCGAAAGCCCAACTGAGGCATGTCTAGCGATACGAGTTGCACATCGCTCCCACCATTCGAGGTCGTGGCTTTCTGTCTTCCGTGCAACTGCTGAACACTGTTTTTCTCCTTTCGATCCAGGTCGCACAAAAGGAATTTGCACTGAGGGCCTCTAGCGGTCAATCGACCAACTAGTCGTCAAAAACAGACTGACGCACTGGCGTACCGAAGAATGAGGGGAAATGTGGGGCTTTTCCACGCAATAAATTAACGTAATACTTTTTTTTATTACAGTTTGCGGGGAAAAACGTCACTGGTTCTCAGCATAGCTTGGAAATCGATCTCAACCATGCATGTTAACCCGATGCAAAAATTCGCCTACTTGGCTTAATTGTCCGCCGCCTGCAAAACTTGACTTGGCCAACTGACGAAGAGAAATTATCTACTCCCCAGCTACTTAAGAATTCACAGGAACATTCCTTTAGGAACAATATTTTTCAGCCAATGAACTTCGAATACCAGGTTGACATACTCATCAGCTATGTCCATGTTTACATTTTTTCAACCCACTAAACGGCAAGAAAATCGATCGCACACTATTATCTAGCCCACCGCAAAATTTCGCCCACTTCATATTCTTATCCACAGATTGGAATACTTTACTTCTCTCTCGTACGAAGTCAAGGATTCTACTTCCTGAGCACCTTACAGCTAACATTAGCATTCCTCATGGAGCTACCACATTTACAAACATTATAAATAGATGTTTGATACTTTCAATATCCTTGTTTTCCTGATCTTATCCACTTATAGAATAGGTGGTCCAAAACTACTCATGTCAGGGTTATTAACAACATACACCATTGACCATGGTGCATTGATCACATATTTACATGTGACTTGTTATATCTTTAAGAATGATCTTTTGAAGAAACTTTTGTCATAATGCTGTTCACTCCACTTCCCTACTGTACAATTATATTTACTTTCTTGTTATGTTTGCATGAATATTCCCTCATACTCTATTACACAAATTGCACAATTAGGTGTCACGATTTCTAAAACTCCCAAGATTATGAGCTAAATCACACCTCCTCTCTTCACTACTTCTTTCTCTATACCAGCAACTTCCACCTCCTATTCACCTATCTGATTCGTACAATCTATAATCTATCCTTTATAAAGATTCTCTCTTTCCGCATCAAGCATCGTTGACAGCAAATCATACTTTTGTTCTACTCCCTCAGCCCTATTCATTCACTCGAATCTGCATTGAGAAACGCTGAATATAATATCTTCATTACACGCACGAAATTCCAAAATGTTTCCGTTGGTATCTCATTGAAGGACATGTAAATCTGATTTCAGCTCTTCTTTCATCCTCAAGCATGTTTTCTCAACACAATCTTCGAGGTCATTTTTTGCCTCACTACTTTCATCTTTGCATACTATAAGTTCCGCTTTGAGCAACTCTTTACTTTCAATAAGCTCCGATTCCAGCAGTTGATGGCTTTTCTCTTGAGAGACGCTAAGAGCCTGTAGCTCTTCTTTCAATTCAAGAAACACCGAATTTCAGATGCCACATTTCATTTCGACATTAGGTGTCGACTCTTTGTTACACTGTTATATGAAGATTAACAAAGTATCTAAAGTTACTCGTTCCTATTCTGAACCCATTTTGTATAACAACAGGGAGAAAAATGCAATTTTCTTTGTTAGTTTTTACAAGTGGCAGACTATGGATTCTCAAACCTGAGTGTCTTCTGTGTTTTACCATTGTACGCCAAAGTCGCCTACGTCCCCAAACCATCCAAGTAACAAAACCCCATCTCCATACTCATGATTTCTCCAAAAATTGATTATGTAACTCCCGTCCGGTAACGCACGAAACGCAATTTGTAGGGTCACAGATGTTCAGAATTAGAAAAAGGAAAAGATAATTACAAACATTTTACTCCCATCTCTTATCCAAGGACAGTATCGATAAATCTCTCCCTATATTTAGTTTGAACTTTTGTTATTCGTCCAATTTCTTCATGGGCAACCCACGCACTACTTCACCAATTTGAAGACAGAGAATATTTGATTGTGATTACTCTTATTTATATTTGGAACTTTTGCATGTCTATCAACACTCGCACAATCGATAATTAAAGGCACACATTTGTTATGCACAGTGAAATCTCCATCAAGAAGGAGAACGATTGTAATGAATGCACAAAAACAAATAACACTTGTTGTGACCTTTGTAAATTATAGGATAAATTTGAACAAATTCAAATTTTGGATATTATGTTCATTATATTAATAACTTTGTATGAAAAGTTGAATAGACCAGTTATCAATAGATATTAGGATGTTACTCAAAAGGTTTTAAGGTTTTATCTTTACGAACGTATTTTATGCTACGAACCTAATGATTCAGAATAAAAACGAACGTGCTTTGCTTTGAAATAACATTTTCCTCAGTAAGCTGAACATTACTTTCACATTCAACATACATATAGAAAATCAATCACCATGAATAAACTATCAAAATAAAAATAAAATTATACTCGTCTTAATACAGATATCTCAACCAACTCTTAACTTAACCTCTTAACCTAATTTAGATCTAACATAACTCCGGATCCGATAGGCATCCCATTTTAAAGAGTTGTACTGTCACTCAGCTCTAGTACATGTAAGACATACGTTTTTCGAAAAATAATAATAGACCCGATTTTGAGGACGTTGTTACCAACATATCTTTTCCACCATTGTCAGTTGTTCTTTACTTAAATATAGTCTTGTAATTTGTACAGAGACTGGCATACAATTATATAATATTCTATTTCCGAATGTTACGTAAATTATAATTTAATCTATTGATGAAAATAAACGACAAACGAGACCAACCAACCAACCAATGGCCCACCCACCCGCCACTCCAACCAACCAACCACTTGCCCACCCGCCCGCCATCACCATCCAACCAACCACTAACCCACCCACCCGCCACTCCAACCAACCAACACAGAGCCCTCCCACCTTCCGAACCCACCCACCAACCAACTGTACAACAACCCGACCACCAACCACAAACAACCAGCGTTCGCTTACTGGACGACTATTGAAATCACTAATATATAATGTAACTTACAGGTGATATTACGTCGGAAAACCACAGGCGCGGTGGTCCCCAAACCGATTAATTAACAAAACCGCAGCTCCATAACAATTGTGTCGCTTACAATATCTATGAATAAAAATGTAAACTCCTTAAACATTAACATGCGCATATGACAACATGTCATAATTGGGTACCCTGCAGGGGCTCAATTCAACATTAAGATCTGAAATAATATTGTATATCCGCACCATACATGACATTTAAGTTCATTTTGCATCACCTCAAATCACACAATTCATTTTTACACATAGTTCCGGTATTCACAAATATGAAGAGATATCTATCCTTACGAAATTATCAAACCATATTTACAAACATTGCATATATATATATATATATATATATATATATATATGATCACATACGAATGTTTAAATTTCAGAATCAAGTATGAATATATCCCTCCAAATCAAACTGAAGAATATTGCTCTTTGAAATGGTTCTCAGCATAGCTTGGAAATCGATCTCAACCATGCATGCTAACCCGATGCAAAAATTCGCCTACTTGGCTTAATTGTCCGCCGCCTGCGAAACTTGACTTGGCCAACTGACGAAGAGAAATTATCTACTCCCCAGCTACTTAAGAATTCACAGGAACATTCCTTTAGGAACAATATTTTTCAGCCAATGAACTTCGAATACCAGGTTGACATACTCATCAGCTATGTCCATATTTACATTTTTTCAACCCACTAAACGGCAAGAAAATCGATCGCACACTATTATCTAGCCCACCGCAAAATTTCGCCCACTTCATATTCTTATCCACAGATTGGAATACTTTACTTCTCTCTCGTACGAAGTCAAGGATTCTACTTCCTGAGCACCTTACAGCTAACATTAGCATTCCTCATGGAGCTACCACATTTACAAACATTATAAATAGATGTTTGATACTTTCAATATCCTTGTTTTCCTGATCTTATCCACTTATAGAATAGGTGGTCCAAAACTACTCATGTCAGGGTTATTAACAACATACACCATTGACCATGGTGCATTGATCACATATTTACATGTGACTTGTTATATCTTTAAGAATGATCTTTTGAAGAAACTGCCGTCATAATGCTGTTCACTCCACTTCCCTACTGTACAATTATATTTACTTTCTTGTTATCTTTGCATGAATATTCCCTCATACTCTATTACACAAATTGCACAATTAGGTGTCACGATTTCTAAAACTCCCAAGATTATGAGCTAAATCACACCTCCTCTCTTCACTACTTCTTTCTCTATACCAGCAACTTCCACCTCCTATTCACCTATCTGATTCGTACAATCTATAATCCATGCTTTATAAAGATTCTCTCTTTCCGCATCAAGCATCGTTGACAGCAAATCATACTTTTGTTCTACTCCCTCAGCCCTATTCATTCACTCGAATCTGCATTGAGAAACGCTGAATATAATATCTTCATTACACGCACGAAATTCCAAAATGTTTCCGTTGGTATCTCATTGAAGGACATGTAAATCAGATTTCAGCTCTTCTTTCATCCTCAAGCATGTTTTCTCAACACAATCTTCGAGGTCATTTTTTGCCTCACTACTTTCATCTTTGCATACTATAAGTTCCGCTTTGAGCAACTCTTTACTTTCAATAAGCTCCGATTCCAGCAGTTGATGGCTTTTCTCTTGAGAGACGCTAAGAGCCTGTAGCTCTTCTTTCAATTCGTAACAATCCCTAAGATTGTATGTTTATTTTATTAAGTCTCTCTGAACGCTTCATGTTGACCAGGGCATTCACTTGTTTTTCTCAGCTGTCTCAAGCCTCTTAGGCATGTTTACAATGCATTGTGTTGTGCCATGCAAACCTCCTGAGCATTCAGGAAACAGGTAACACTTCTGGGTTTGGTGTCAGCGGTTTGCATGGTAGCAATTATAATAAACACGATTCGGCGATTCGGCATCGAGGAAGAGCTCGATGGCCAGGGAATATAGAGGTGAGACAAGCTGGGAAGTGACTGGACTTTGGGAATTGAGTTGGTAGAGAGAGGAGGTCAGCAAGACAGGAGGTCGATAGTGGAAGCACGCTTTGGTCAACACTTAGAGAGAAGCTTACAGAGGACTTCGCTATTTTCGATTCAGCTAAAGACTTCAGTTAGACAGGTAATTATCCTACACCCAGCCATGATACAGGTTCAACGGTTCACAAAATCCAACGAGTTGCCATTGTCTTTTCAGTAGTTTAATTCCTTTGTGTTATTTGTACCTTTCGCATGCCAAGCAATAACTCGTCATGTCAATGACGAGTGGTCTCATCAAGAGGATGAATGATGAGTAGTTTACATCACCCCATCAGTTAACTGGTTCAGATCCCTTCATTCTAAAGAATGACACGAATTCAAGAAACACCGAATTTCAGATGCCACATTTCATTTCGACATTAGGTGTCGACTCTTTGTTGCACTGTTATATGAAGATTAACAAAGTATCTAAAGTTACTCGTTTCTATTCTGAACCCACTTTGTATAACAACAGGGAGAAAAATGCAATTTTCTTTGTTAGTTTTTACAAGTGGCAGACTATGGATTCTCAAACCTGAGTGTCTTCTGTGTTTTACCATTGTACGCCAAAGTCGCCTACGTCCCCAAACCATCCAAGTAACAAAACCCCATCTCCATACTCATGATTTCTCCAAAAATTGATTATGTAACTCCCGTCCGGTAACGCACGAAACGCAATTTGTAGGTTCACAGATGTGCAGAATTAGAAAAAGGAAAAGATAATTACAAACATTTTACTCCCATCTCTTATCCAAGGACAGTATCGATAAATCTCTCCCTATATTTAGTTTGAACTTTTGTTATTCGTCCAATTTCTTCATGGGCAACCCACGCACTACTTCACCAATTTGAAGACAGAGAATATTTGATTGTGATTACTCTTATTTATATTTGGAACTTTTGCATTTCTGTCAACACTCGCACAATTGATAATTAAACGCACACTTTTGTTATGCACAGGGAAATCTCCATCAAGAAGGAGAACGATTGTAAAGAATGCACAAAAACAAATAACACTGGTTGTGACCTTTGTAAATTATAGGATAAATTTGAACAAATTCAAATTTTGGATATTATGTTCATTATATTAATAACTTTGTATGAAAAGTTGAGTAGACCAGTTATCAATAGATATTAGGATGTTACTCAAAAGGTTTTAAGGTTTTATCTTTACGAACGTATTTTATGCTACGAACCTAATGATTCAGAATAAAAACGAACGTGTTTCGCTTTGAAATAACACTTTCCTCAGTAAGCTGAACATTACTTTCACACTCAACATACATATAGAAAATCAATCACCATGAATAAACTATCCTAATAAAAATAAAATTATACTCGTCTTAATACAGATATCTCAACCAACTCTTAAGTTAACCTCTTAACCTAATTTAGATCTAACATAACTGCGGATCCGATAGGCATCCCATTTTAAAGAGTTGTTCTGTCACTCAGCTCTAGTACATGTAAGACATACGTTTTTCGAAAAATAATAATAGACCCTATTTTGAGGACGTTGTTACCAACATATCTTTTCCACCATTGTCAGTTGTTCTTTACTTAAATATAGTCTTGTAATTTCTACAGAGACTGGCATACAATTATATAATATTCTATTTCCGATTGTTACGTAAATTATAATTTAATCTATTGATGAAAATAAACGACAAACGAGACCAACCAACCAACCAATGGCCCACCCACCCGCCACTCCATCCAACCAACCACTAACCCACCCACCCGCCACTCCAACCAACCAACACAGAGCCCTCCCACCTTCCGCACCCACCCACCAACCAACTGTACAACAACCCGACCACCAACCACAAACAACCAGCGTTCGCTTACTGGACGACTTTTCAAATCACTAATATATAATGTAACTTACAGGTGATATTACGTCGGAAAACCACAGGCGCTGTGGTCCCCAAACCGATTAATTAACAAAACCCCAGCTCCATAACAATTGTGTCGCTTACAATATCTATGAATAAAAATGTAAACTCCTTAAAGATTAACATGCGCATATGACAACATGTCATAATTGGGTACCCTGCAGGGGCTCAATTCAACATTAAGATCTGAAATAATATTGTATATCCGCACCATACATGACATTTAAGTTCATTTTGCATCACCTCAAATCACACAATTCATTTTTACACATAGTTCCGGTATTCACAAATATGAAGAGATATCTATCCTTACGAAATTATCAAACCATATTTACAAACATTGCATATATATATATATATATATATATATATATGATCACATACGAATATTTAAATATCAGAATCAAGTATGAATATATCCCTCCAAATCAAACTGAAGAATATTGCTCTTTGAAATGTTTCTCAGCATAGCTTGGAAATCGATCTCAAAGATGCATGATAACCCAATGCAAAAATTCGCGTACTTGGCTTAATTGTCCGCCGCCTGCAAAACTTGACTTGGCCAACTGACGAAGAGAAATTATCTACTCCCCAGCTACTTAAGAATTCACAGGAACATTCCTTTAGGAACAATATTTTTCAGCCAATGAACTTCGAATACCAGGTTGACATACTCATCAGCTATGTCCATGTTTACATTTTTTCAACCCACTAAACGGCAAGAAAATCGATCGCACACTATTATCTAGCCCACCGCAAAATTTCGCCCACTTCATATTCCTATCCACCGCTTGCAATACTTAAATTCACCCTCGTACGAAGTCAAGGAATCTACTTCCTGAGCACCTCACAGCTAACATTAGCATTCCTCATGGAGCCACCACATTTACAAACATTATAGATAGATGTTTGATACTTTCAATATCCTTGTTTTCCTGATCTTATCCACTTATAGAATAGGTGGTCCAAAATTACTCATGTCAGGGTTATTAACAATATACCCCATTGACCATCGTGCATTGATCACATATTTACATATGACTTGTTATATCTTTAAGAACGATCTTTTGAAGAAACTGTTGTCAAAATGATGTTCACTCCACTTCCCTACTGTACAATTATATTTACTTTCTTGTTATGTTTGCATGAATATTCCCTCATACTCTATTACACAAATGGCACAATTAGGTGTCACGATTTCTAAAACTCTCAAGATTATGAGCTAAATCACACCTTCTTTCCTCACTACTTCTTTCTCTATACCAGCAACTTCCACCTCCTATTCACCTATCTGATTCGCACAATCTATAATCCATCCTTTATAAAGATTCTCTCTTTCCGCATCAAGCATCGTTGACAGCAAATCATACTTTTGTTCTACTCCCTCAGCCCTATTCATTCACTCGAATCTGCATTGAGAAACGCTGAATATAATATCTTCATTACACGCACGCAATTCCAAAATGTTTCCGTTGGTATCTCATTGAAGGACATGTAAATCAGATTTCAGCTCTTCTTTCAGCCTCAAGCATGTTTTCTCAACACAATCTTCGAGGTCATTTTTGCCTCACTACTTTCATCTTTGCATACTATAAGTTCCGCTTTGAGCAACTCTTTACTTTCAATAAGCTCCGATTCCAGCAGTTGATTGCTTTTCTCTTGAGAGACGCTAAGAGCCTGTAGCTCTTCTTTCAATTCAAGAAACACCGAATTTCAGATGCCACATTTCATTTCGACATTAGGTGTCGACTCTTTGTTGCACTGTTATATGAAGGTTAACAAAGTATCTAAAGTTACTCGTCCCTATTCTGAACCCATTTTGTATAACAACAGGGAGAAAAATGCAATTTTCTTTGTTAGTTTTTACAAGTGGCAGACTATGGATTCTCAAACCTGAGTGTCTTCTGTATTTTACCATTGTACGCCAAAGTCGCCTACGTCCCCAAACCATCCAAGTAACAAAACCCCATCTCCATACTCATGATTTCTCCAAAAATTGATTATGTAACTCCCGTCCGGTAACGCACGAAACGAAATTTTTAGGTTCACAGATGTGCAGAATTAGAAAAAGGAAAAGATAATTACAAACATTTTACTCCCATCTCTTATCGAAGGACAGTATCGATAAATCTCTCCCTATATTTAGTTTGAACTTTTGTTATTCGTCCAATTTCTTCATGGGCAACCCACGCACTACTTCACCAATTTGAAGACAGAGAATATTTGATTGTGATTACTCTTATTTATATTTGGAACTTTTGCATTTCTATCAACACTCGCACAATCGATAATTAAACGCACACTTTTGTTATGCACAGGGAAATCTCCATCAAGAAGGAGAACGATTGTAATAAATGCACAAAAACAAATAACACTTGTTGTGACCTTTGTAAATTATAGGATAAATTTGAACAAATTCAAATTTTGGATATTATGTTCATTATATTAATAACTTTGTATGAAAAGTTGAATAGACCAGTTATCAATAGATATTAGGATGTTACTCAAAAGGTTTTAAGGTTTTATCTTTACGAACGTATTTTATGCTACGAACCTAATGATTCAGAATAAAAACGAACGTGTTTCGCTTTGAAATAACACTTTCCTCAGTAAGCTGAACATTACTTTCACACTCAACATACATATAGAAAATCAATCACCATGAATAAACTATCCTAATAAAAATAAAATTATACTCGTCTTAATACAGATATCTCAACCAACTCTTAACTTAACCTCTTAACCTAATTTAGATCTAACATAACTCCGGATCCGATAGGCATCCCATTTTAAAGAGTTGTACTGTCACTCAGCTCTAGTACATGTAAGACATACGTTTTTCGAAAAATAATAATAGACCCTATTTTGAGGACGTTGTTACCAACATATCATTTCCACCATTGTCAGTTGTTCTTTACTTAAATATAGTCTTGTAATTTCTACAGAGACTGGCATACAATTATATAATATTCTATTTCCGATTGTTACGTAAATTATAATTTAATCTATTGATGAAAATAAACGACAAACGAGACCAACCAACCAACCAATGGCCCACCCACCCGCCACTCCAACCAACCAACCACTTGCCCACCCGCCCGCCATCACCATCCAACCAACCACTAACCCACCCACCCGCCACTCCAACCAACCAACACAGAGCCCTCCCACCTTCCGCACCCACCCACCAACCAACTGTACAACAACCCGACCACCAACCACAAACAACCAGCGTTCGCTTACTGGACGACTTTTCAAATCACTAGTATATAATGTAACTTACAGGTGATATTACGTCGGAAAACCACAGGCGCGGTGGTCCCCAAACCGATTAATTAACAAAACCCCAGCTCCATAACAATTGTGTCGCTTACAATATCTATGAATAAAAATGTAAACTCCTTAAAGATTAACATGCGCATATGACAACATGTCATAATTGGGTACCCTGCAGGGGCTCAATTCAACATTAAGATCTGAAATAATATTGTATATCCGCACCATACATGACATTTAAGTTCATTTTGCATCACCTCAAATCACACAATTCATTTTTACACATAGTTCCGGTATTCACAAATATGAAGAGATATCTATCCTTACGAAATTATCAAACCATATTTACAAACATTGCATATATATATATATGATCACATACGAATATTTAAATATCAGAATCAAGTATGAATATATCCCTCCAAATCAAACTGAAGAATATTGCTCTTTGAAATGTTTCTCAGCATAGCTTGGAAATCGATCTCAAAGATGCATGATAACCCAATGCAAAAATTCTCGTACTTGGCTTAATTGTCCGCCGCCTGCAAAACTTGACTTGGCCAACTGACGAAGAGAAATTATCTACTCCCCAGCTACTTAAGAATTCACAGGAACATTCCTTTAGGAACAATATTTTTCAGCCAATGAACTTCGAATACCAGGTTGACATACTCATCAGCGATGTCCATGTTTACATTTTTTCAACCCACTAAACGGCAAGAAAATCGATCGCACACTATTATCTAGCCCACCGCAAAATTTCGCCCACTTCATATTCCTATCCACCGCTTGCAATACTTAAATTCACCCTCGTACGAAGTCAAGGAATCTACTTCCTGAGCACCTCACAGCTAACATTAGCATTCCTCATGGAGCAACCACATTTACAAACATTATAGATAGATGTTTGATACTTTCAATATCCTTGTTTTCCTGATCTTATCCACTTATAGAATAGGTGGTCCAAAATTACTCATGTCAGGGTTATTAACAATATACCCCATTGACCATCGTGCATTGATCACATATTTACATATGACTTGTTATATCTTTAAGAACGATGTTTTGAAGAAACTGTTGTCAAAATGATGTTCACTCCACTTCCCTACTGTACAATTATATTTACTTTCTTGTTATGTTTGCATGAATATTCCCTCATACTCTATTACACAAATTGCACAATTAGGTGTCACGATTTCTAAAACTCTCAAGATTATGAGCTAAATCACACCTTCTTTCCTCACTACTTCTTTCTCTATACCAGCAACTTCCACCTCCTATTCACCTATCTGATTCGCACAATCTATAATCCATCCTTTATAAAGATTCTCTCTTTCCGCATCAAGCATCGTTGACAGCAAATCATACTTTTGTTCTACTCCCTCAGCCCTATTCATTCACTCGAATCTGCATTGAGAAACGCTGAATATAATATCTTCATTACACGCACGAAATTCCAAAATGTTTCCGTTGGTATCTCATTGAAGGTCATGTAAATCAGATTTCAGCTCTTCTTTCAGCCTCAAGCATGTTTTGTCAACACAATCTTCGAGGTCATTTTTTGCCTCACTACTTTCATCTTTGCATACTATAAGTTCCGCTTTGAGCAACTCTTTACTTTCAATAAGCTCCGATTCCAGCAGTTGATTGCTTTTCTCTTGAGAGACGCTAAGAGCCTGTAGCTCTTCTTTCAATTCAAGAAACACCGAATTTCAGATGCCACATTTCATTTCGACATTAGGTGTCGACTCTTTGTTGCACTGTTATATGAAGGTTAACAAAGTATCTAAAGTTACTCGTTCCTATTCTGAACCCATTTTGTATAACAACAGGGAGAAAAATGCAATTTTCTTTGTTAGTTTTTACAAGTGGCAGACTATGGATTCTCAAACCTGAGTGTCTTCTGTGTTTTACCATTGTACGCCAAAGTCGCCTACGTCCCCAAACCATCCAAGTAACAAAACCCCATCTCCATACTCATGATTTCTCCAAAAATTGATTATGTAACTCCCGTCCGGTAACGCACGAAACGAAATTTTTAGGTTCACAGATGTGCAGAATTAGAAAAAGGAAAAGATAATTACAAACATTTTACTCCCATCTCTTATCGAAGGACAGTATCGATAAATCTCTCCCTATATTTAGTTTGAACTTTTGTTATTCGTCCAATTTCTTCATGGGCAACCCACGCACTACTTCACCAATTTGAAGACAGAGAATATTTGATTGTGATTACTCTTATTTATATTTGGAACTTTTGCATTTCTATCAACACTCGCACAATCGATAATTAAACGCACACTTTTGTTATGCACAGGGAAATCTCCATCAAGAAGGAGAACGATTGTAATAAATGCACAAAAACAAATAACACTTGTTGTGACCTTTGTAAATTATAGGATAAATTTGAACAAATTCAAATTTTGGATATTATGTTCATTATATTAATAACTTTGTATGAAAAGTTGAATAGACCAGTTATCAATAGATATTAGGATGTTACTCAAAAGGTTTTAAGGTTTTATCTTTACGAACGTATTTTATGCTACGAACCTAATGATTCAGAATAAAAACGAACGTGTTTCGCTTTGAAATAACACTTTCCTCAGTAAGCTGAACATTACTTTCACACTCAACATACATATAGAAAATCAATCACCATGAATAAACTATCCTAATAAAAATAAAATTATACTCGTCTTAATACAGATATCTCAACCAACTCTTAACTTAACCTCTTAACCTAATTTAGATCTAGCATAACTCCGGATCCGATAGGCATCCCATTTTAAAGAGTTGTACTGTCACTCAGCTCTAGTACATGTAAGACATACGTTTTTCGAAAAATAATAATAGACCCTATTTTGAGGACGTTGTTACCAACATATCTTTTCCACCATTGTCAGTTGTTCTTTACTTAAATATAGTCTTGTAATTTCTACAGAGACTGGCATACAATTATATAATATTCTATTTCCGATTGTTACGTAAATTATAATTTAATCTATTGATGAAAATAAACGACAAACGAGACCAACCAATGGCCCACCCACCCGCCACTCCATCCAACCAACCACTAACCCACCCACCCGCCACTCCAACCAACCAACACAGAGCCCTCCCACCTTCCGCACCCACCCACAAACCAACTGTACAACAACCCGACCACCAACCACAAACAACCAGCGTTCGCTTACTGGACGACTTTTCAAATCACTAATATATAATGTAACTTACAGGTGATATTACGTCGGAAAGCCACAGGCGCGGTGGTCCCCAAACCGATTAATTAACAAAACCCCAGCTCCATAACAATTGTGTCGCTTACAATATCTATGAATAAAAATGTAAACTCCTTAAACATTAACATGCGCATATGACAAGATGTCATAATTGGGTACCCTGCAGGGGCTCAATTCAACATTAAGATCTGAAATAATATTCTATATCCGCACCATACATGACATTTAAGTTCATTTTGCATCACCTCAAATCACACAATTCATTTTTACACATAGTTCCGGTATTCACAAATATGAAGAGATATCTATCCTTACGAAATTATCAAACCATATTTACAAACATTGCATATATATATATATATATATATATATATGATCACATACGAATATTTAAATATCAGAATCAAGTATGAATATATCCCTCCAAATCAAACTGAAGAATATTGCTCTTTGAAATGTTTCTCAGCATAGCTTGGAAATCGATCTCAAAGATGCATGATAACCCAATTCAAAAATTCGCCTACTTGGCTTAATTGTCCGCCGCCTGCAAAACTTGACTTGGCCAACTGACGAAGAGAAATTATCTACTCCCCAGCTACTTAAGAATTCACAGGAACATTCCTTTAGGAACAATATTTTTCAGCCAATGAACTTCGAATACCAGGTTGACATACTCATCAGCTATGTCCATGTTTACATTTTTTCAACCCACTAAACGGCAAGAAAATCGATCGCACACTATTATCTAGTCCACCGCAAAATTTCGCCCACTTCATATTCCTATCCACCGCTTGCAATACTTAAATTCACCCTCGTACGAAGTCAAGGAATCTACTTCCTGAGCACCTCACAGCTAACATTAGCATTCCTCATGGAGCCACCACATTTACAAACATTATAGATAGATGTTTGATACTTTCAATATCCTTGTTTTCCTGATCTTATCCACTTATAGAATAGGTGGTCCAAAATTACTCATGTCAGGGTTATTAACAATATACCCCATTGACCATCGTGCATTGATCACATATTTACATATGACTTGTTATATCTTTAAGAACGATCTTTTGAAGAAACTGTTGTCAAAATGATGTTCACTCCACTTCCCTACAGTAGTGCCAAATGGACAGTTGAACGCCCTCAAGTGAGGAGCTGAAGTGAGGAGCCCCTTATGGATTTCTGTCGTAAGGCATGATCTTTACTTGATGGTGCAGTGTTGCCAGCTTCTTACTCGAAAAAATCACCAAGGTTTTTGGTCTAACCTAACCTAAAGCAAGGAGCTGGCAACCTTTTTCTTGCAGTGTTGCCAGCTCCTCACTCGAAAAAATCACCAAGGTTTTTGGTCTAACCTAACCTAAAGCAAGGGGCTGGCAACTTTTTTCTTGCAGTGTTGCCAACACTACACCCAAAAGTAAAGCTTGGTGGGGCTTGCTTTAATGGTTTGCTCTTTTAAGGCATAAACCACCCCCCCTATTTTCGGACACAGTATTACCAACATCTTACTCGAAAAAAATCACCAAGGTTTTTGGTCTAACCTAACCTAAAGCAAGAAGCTGGCAACCTTGCTTGAGGTTTGCCTTACAGTGCATAAAGCAAGGTTGCCAACCTACTGGTACTTTTGCCATAGCTTTTTACAAAAAAAAAGAGAGGGGAGAGAGGGAGGGAAGAGTTAAACAGCCGACAGCCTACCTACAGCTTTTTTTTGTCTAACGTAACCTAAAGCAAGGGGCTGGCAACTTTGCTTGAGGTTTGCTTTACAGTGCATAAAGCAATTTTTGCCAACCTACATATACTAAACAAGGAGAGCCGGCACTGCCGTAAAAGAGAGAGAGAGATGGATGGATGGGAACACTACACGGGTTCAACGTCATCAAATAAAAATCGCCTTAATGATTTTTTTCTTGTAAGGCATGATCTCTATTTTCTCGCAGTGCTACCAACTCCTACCTACACCTTTTTTTTAGTTGGCAAGGGCTAGAGAGAGAGAAAAACTTATAGCTGGGAACAGTAATGAGCGAATGCGCCATATCGTAATTTTCCAACTCCGGCAATGTTTGTATATCGTGACTTTTGTAAACCTCTCTCGGGGGAACGATGTGCCACACACACACACGCACACACACACACGCACGCACGCGCGCGCGGGGGCCAAAATTTTTGTATTTACGGTTGGAAAAATGTTTTTCTATGACATGTTTTCGTTCGAGGCAAATTCGTAGGTAGATATTGTTAAATAAATATTAATATTGTAAATATATATATACTTATTGTATTTAGTTTTTCGGTATCGAAAAGCGACTGTCATATTGTATTTGAAAAAAATATTATGCTTTTGCCTGTGGATATCTAGAAAAACGACAATTTCGTTCCCTCTCTCTGTATATGCTATCAACGTTGACACAATGACACAAATTCAACAAATACGTAGTCAACCGTACATCTCTTTTTTTTCCTTACAATTTCGTTATCTGACTAGGACGGAAATGGGTTTTCCGGTGACAGGAAATACGTTGCTCCGTTTCTATACAAATAACCAGAAATCACCACATGCACTTCGCAACTATGCTTGGTGGCAGAGAAAAAATACAATTCCGGTTATTTATTTCATAGCCCTATGTAAATCCAATTTCAATGAGCATCTATTGAAGATAGATTCAAAACAGTATTCAGCCGGCGAAATGAAAACACGAAGTAGCGTCCGCTCTCGTGGGTGCAGAGGCGGGGTCAGGGGCTACGAAATAAATAACCGGAATTGTATTTTTTCTCTGCCACCAAGCATAGTTGCAAAATAATGTGGCTGAAATGTAGGGGGGAGAATGTTCTAGAGAATTTGGTTCTTGGATTTCTATTGGTCCACGTTGCGTTGGCTAACATATCATTTTTGACGTTATTAGAAAACCGTATAAAACTTAAAGCGCTGGTGTATAAAGTTCTGTTTTATTTTCAACGTTAGTGAAGAGCATTTCCGCAGAATTTCTAAAAGTAAGTAATTTTGTTTCTTAGCTCGCATGAGTTGGTTTTGATTTATAAGTATGGTTTTTGTGGAAGAAAATATACTCGCAAAACATGTAAAAAGAGAGAGAATATAGAAGGTGTTTCATGTCTCTCTCTGCTTTTATATATTTGAAGCATGCATCTTGGTAGCTGGAATATTTTTTTTCTTCCGTGTGCCGTTGTTGGTAGGTAGGAAATATGTGTGCGGGGCATATTTCAAAAAAATAAATGTGTTAAATTGTTAGAGGAAGACAGGAAAAATATAGGAGAGTTGCGTGTTTTTTGATATCTAGTGGAAGTACTGATTGATTGATTGAGTTGGCGTTTTTTTTTTAAGTCTATTTTATGCACAGTAAGGCTAATCTGGACTGGACCTACAGTTTCAAGAACCACTTATGTCCCCACCGGGTATCGAACCCTTGATTACAAGACAACGACGTTATCGCTACGTCATCGCAGAGGTTAGTGGAAGTACTGATTGATTTGATGTTTTAAGTCTATTTTATGCACAGTAAGGCTAATCTGGACTGGACCTACAGTTTCAAGAACCACTTATGCGGGTATCGAACCCTTGATTACAAGGCTATCGCTGTACTAATGCAGAGGCTAGTGGAAGTACTGATTGATTTGATGTTTTAAGTCCACTTTATGCACAGTAAGACTAATCGGGACTGGACCTACAGTTTCAAGAACCACTTATGCGGGTATCGAACCCTTGATTACAAGGCTATCGCTGTACTAACGCAGAGGCTAGTGGAAGTACTGATTGATTTGATGTTTTAAGTCTATTTTATGCACAGTAAAACTAATCGGGACTGGACCTACAGTTTCAAGAACCACTTGTGCGGGTATCGAACCCTTGAATACAAGCCTACCGCTGCGCCATCGCAAAGGCTAGTGGAAGTACATAGTTATTCGAATCTTATTTATTTAAAATATTTAGTTTTTTTTTATGCACGCTTATTGATTTTAAACCTAAAATTAAATAAAATCCGGCAATTATATCCAATTATACTTATGGCTACAACGAGCATTTGCAAAAAAAAATAGCTTGAGATTTTTTTACCACGTAAACAAAATGGCTGACATGCCAAATATGAACAGGCTATATAGATTTGAGAGAGAGATGGATAAAAAAAAAAGTTAATTAAAATTTAATTTCATGATTGCAACACGGAACTTAATGATTGATTTAGTTTATTTTATTTTACGTTTTGTACCTCTTGGCTAATTTGCGAAGATTGGGGGTGAGTGATGAAATGGACATTCACAAACAACCAAGCCCGACCAGGATTCGAACCCGGGACCCTTGGCGTCGCAGCGCGATGTGCTAACCACTCGGCCACAGGGTCGGGCAAGTGCTGGTATATACATAGATCAAAGTTACATGGTTCTAGGCCCCATAGGAGCCGAGAAAATCAATGTCTTGGAAAACGTCTTAAGACAAATATCTCAATCTTTAAGAAAGTCGACTTCCGGTATCTCAAGATGTTACTTCCGGTCTGTCAAGAAAATTTTCTTAAGACAAAAATCTTAAGACGTTTTCCAAGACATTGATTTTCTCGGCTCCTAATTGAGCTAGGATGATGATTTTAGGTTTGTTGGATAGGATTCGACGAGAACTATTCGACTGGCAAATAAAATCGATTCTACCCCCTCAAGTTTCGGAAATACAGACAATTTTTTATTTTTTTGAGAAACTTGATTTGCCGGCTTAGTTTTTCCTCTAATTCGAAAATTTTAATAGCATTCGATACAAAATTAGAAGTACTCTACAACTTATTGGAGGGGTGATGACTACTACCTGCTGTTTTCGAGTTATTTTGGATTAAAATTTCAAGATGTAATTTCTAAGATGTTTTGTAATTCATCAACTATGGGTTGTAGGAAAACGATTCTTGCTCTATCTGCTATCGCTCGACGAATACTATAAACATAAATAATGCTTATGGTTTTGATTTTTAAAATGGCGAGCGGAAAATAACTATGTTTTCTGAAATTATGATTTATACTTCATACGCCAAGAGGGTTGAGGGTTAGAAAAAAAAGATTGTTTGGTAGAATTATGCACACATAATATTTTTGTGTTTTCTATACACAAGCTTAATTATTTTTTTTCAATTATTTACAGGATTTATTTAGAAGCAAGAAGTAGCATAAATAACACACTCCCACCAAACCCAACACTATTGTGAATTATTGCACAGTATTTATTTTGTGGCACTCCACTATATATATATAATAACATACCCACAAATATTTTCAACAAGATGCAATCTGAGAAAAGTTGCCCTGTGTGCAAGATAACCATATCAAGCCAAAATTTTGCAAGACATCGTCGCACCTGCGCACCTGGTAAGCGTGTAACCGCTAAAAAATCATGTCCCAGGTGCGGTATACATATTACTATTAATAATTTAAAGAGGCATATAACATCATGCAAAGTTGTTGTTGGAGCACCTGTTCCACAACCGTCGACCAGCTCGACCAAGAGGAAAGCGGAAGCCGACTCGCCACCATCCGCCAAACGCGTCAAGCCTGTGGCGAAAGCGAACCAGACTGTTTTCGAGCAGTTGTTAGAGGACTTTGTCCTCACTTCGGAGGGCTCATGCGACGTGCGTAGCTTTTTGGAGAACGTGCAAGCCAAAATCATTTCCATCCTCGGCGATGCACTGGCTACGTACTCCACCAAATTCTACGCATCGCTACGTTGCCAGTACAAGAAACCGTCTGATGAAATTTACAGCTTCTGCCACAACACCAAGGCGAAGACGCTGCATCTGGCGGATGTCGACAACCTCGAGGTCATCTACAACCAGTTTGCCGAGGAGCTGGTGGCGAAACAAGAAGAACATGAAGCTAAAGGCTCGGGGGGTTCGCAAACCTCAAACTTTGTAAGTTCGTGCCTCTCTCCGCCTCCAGCTACGTCCCCTTACCACCTACTATTGCGGCAAAGAAGGCTGTCCTGAACATTCAGAACAGTGACGCCAAGTGCTTCGTATGGTGTGTTCTGGCAGCATTACACCCTGTCCACTGGAAAAACCATCCACACCGAGTTAACCACTACCTACCCTACGAGGCAGAGCTGGAAGTTGCGATGGCTGGGATTGACTACCCGGTGGCGCTTTCGGACATTCGAAAGTTTGAGGTTCGTGCGCGGTTGGCTATCAACGTTTACGGTCTCACTGACAAAAATGCGGTGTACCCTATTTGCGTGAGCGAGGTAGACAACAATGATGCTCGAGAAATCCATCTCCTACTTATCAAGGACGAGACCCATCACCACTACACCCTCATTCGCTCGCTCTCCCGGTTGGTGTCGAGCCAAAAAAGCAAGCATGATGGTAGCATAGAAGTTTGTCGAAGGTGCTTGTCAACTTTTGATAATCGAGAACAGCAGGATTATCAGCACATCAGAGGTCCCAACATCGCTGCAGAGAAGCTCGCTCGCCACAAGTTCTACTGTAGTAACAACGAGCCGGGTGTGGCAGTCTTGCCCAAACCTGGCACCGTGGAGCGTTTCCACATGCACGGTGCCATGGTGGAGCACCCCGCTATCATCATCGCGGATTTCGAGGCCTTCCTCAAACCCCTGTCCACTTGCGATCCTGACCCTGAAGTTTCTTCCACCACCCCTTACCAACTCCACGAGGCTTCGAGTTATGCATACGTTGTGGTGCGACGAGACCAGCACATCGCCCCCGAGCCCTACGTGTACCGTGGTCCCGACGCAGCCAAACACTTCCTCGAGAGGATGGTTGTCGAGGCCAATGAGATAGGGAAGGTACTGTTGGCCCCCAAGTCTATGCTCCCACTGTCCCCCGACGATCAACGTAGACACGACGAGGCTATTGCTTGCCCTGTCTGCGTCAAGGAGTACACCGCCAACAACCGTAAAGTCCAACACCACGATCACTTTAACGGTAGGTATGTTGGTCCTTGGTGCAACGGATGCAACCTCATGGCCCGGGACCCGCGATTTATCCCTGTGTTTTTTCACAATGGCTCGGGATACGACTTCCACCACCTCGTCAAGCATCTTGGGTACGACGACATGCGAATCAACGTCCTGGCGCAGAACGAGGAGCGTTACATTAGCTTGAGCAAGTGGGTGCGAATCTCAGGATCACACTCTACCGTCGAGCTTCGCTTCCTCGACTCCCTGAGGTTCCTCCCGGCCAGCCTCGATGCTCTCGCAGGGAAGCTTAGCGACGAGCAAATGCTCATTACCTCCGGAAACTTTCCGAACTTGGACGCCGGCCTCTTCAAGCGTAAGGGGGTCTATCCCTACGAATACATCACAGACCCTTCCAAGGTTGCAGAGACGTCGTTACCTCCCCAGGCGAAGTTCTACAGTCAGCTGCGAGGCTCGAACATCACCGACGAGGAATATCACCACGCCCAGTCCATGTGGCGCGAGCTGGGCTGTCGAACTCTCGGGGACTACCACGACGCCTACCTCAGACTTGATGTGACGCTCCTCGCCGACGTGTTCCAGACGTTCCGTGCGACCGCAATAAAGATCTACCAGCTGGACCCTGCCTACTTCTACAGTCTCCCCGGACTGGCGTGGTCAGCCATGTTTCTGGTGACGAAGATCGAGCTGGAGCTTCTTTCGGACGTGAACATGGTGCTGTTTGTGGAACGTGCCGTGCGGGGTGGAATGGTCCAGGTGTCGCAGCGACACTCGCGCGCCAACAATCACCACATGGCCACCGGCTACGAGCCCTCACAACCGTCCAGCTACATCATGTACACGGACGTCAATAACCTCTACGGGCACTCCATGATGCAGCCACTCCCCTTTAGAGGCTTCGAGTGGGCTGACCCCTCCAACTTTGACGTTGAAGGTTTCGACGATTCGGAACATGGGTTCTTCGCCGAGGTGGACCTTGAGTTCTCCGAGAAGCTGCAGGATTTGTTCAGCGATCTTCCCCCTGCACCCGAGTTCAAGTGTCCACCGGATTCCAACCAGAAGAAGCTCGTCATGGATTTCGAGCCCAAGAAGAATTACGTCCTACACTACCAGAATCTCCGGTGGTTGATGCAGCGAGGGGTCGCGGTCCACGCAGTTCACCGCATCCTCAAGTTCGAGCATTCTCCGTGGTTGCGTCCATATATTGAAGTCAACACGAAACACCGCACCGCAGCCACGTCCGAGCTTGATAAGGATTTCTTCAAGCTTATGAACAATGCGGTGTTCGGGAAAACCATGGAGAATGTACGGAATCGTGTAGATGTGAGGCTAATATCAAACAAAGCACAATGTCGCAGGCTCGTAGCAAACCCGTTATTCAAATCGAGGACCATTTATAACGAACAGCTTGCTCTGGTGCATATGAGGAAGAGCGAGGTGAAGCTCAACAAGCCAATTTATGTTGGCGCCTCAGTATTAGACCTGAGCAAGCTGCACATGTTTCAAATATATTATGGGAAACTACGCCAGCACTATAACGACAATATTAGCCTACTCTACACGGACACGGACAGCTTGGTGTACCACGTTCGCACGGACGATGCGTACGGGGATATAGCCACAGTTCCATCTTTGGTTAACCTCTTCGACACCTCAGGCTATCCCCAGCAAAACAAGTACGGTATCCTGCCCCGCAACAAGAAGGTGCCTGGCAAACTCAAAGACGAGAAGGACGGTGATGTAATTCTCGAGTTTGCAGCCCTTCGCGCCAAGGCCTATGCCATCAAAGCCGAGGGCAGCGTTACCAAGAAGGCCAAGGGTGTCGGCAGACAGGTGGTTCGGGAGCATCTCACATTCGAGGACTTTGTCGATTGCCTCAAGACCAGGTCGTCGGTTCTAAGAGTAGAACAGCGCATCCAGAGCGTCGACCATGTGTTGACCACAAACAAAGTTAGAAAAATTGCGCTGGATCCCGATGACGATAAGAGGTCCGTCCTCGAGTGTGGTATTCACACATTGCCGTGGGGGCACTATCGCTTAGCAGAAAGCAAAACCTGCAACATATGTCCATCTTCAACAGAAGATTCATAAAAACAAAACAAAACAAAAAAAAACACTTTGACTGTTATTACAAAAAAAAACTTTGACCGTATTCTTAAATAACCAGCATGCCTATGAATTTGTTCGGTTTCAAAAAACAGATCATTATGGAAACCATACCAGATCATGAAGTCTTACCTTCTGTGTTACCTAAACTCAAAGGTCTGTTGATCATTCACCTCAACAGCATTTGGACGAAATTGGATGACGATGTGGGCAAGATGTTTTATGTTTTTAATAACAATTTACATTTTTACGAAATTCCGATCGACGGGAAACTTCAAATCACCGTGAATCCGGAAAACGTAGGCGAAATCAAAATTTCTACCGGCAAGAACATTTTTCGAATCAAGCACGACAAGATGCTTTCTAACATTACGTACGATGTGTCTGCAGGAACTCCTCGGAGATTACGACAAACTTATTCCTCTCTTCGTAGAATTACGAATCGTCTATCCTATTATAAATAACCGTTAACCAAAAATGCCTAACGACATTTTCGGCAACACCAAGCGTGTAGACCATGCAGAAGAGATTCTCATGTTGGACATTCGAGTTAAGAAGTTGAGGACCGATTTGATCGCTTTGCAGGAAACCTTAAACAAAAGTTTAGAGTCGGAAATCGCTACGCTCCAAACGCAATGTCTCGACCCCATTCTGAAAATCGATTCCGAACTGAAGACGCTGATAAAAAATTATGTCGACGTACCTTCTTACGACAACGTTCAAAATATACAGTTGAGCGTGGATTCGCTTCAAAATGATTTGGCCAAATTACAGCAATTTCAATCGAAAAATGAAGATTTGGAAAAATTGAAACTCGAAATCGAAGAACGAACTTCCGCAATAGAAAAGAATTTCTCAGAACTTCAAACCGTCGTGAACGATATAGACGCAGAACGCTTGCATGTCGTCGTTTCCAAATTACAAGAAGAATTCACCAGCACGTTGGAAGAAATTAAATCCAAGTTGCAGACTTTGGAAGATACAATGACGAACCTACCATCGTCGGACGAACTGCAGGTTATCGGTAAAAGCATCGCGAACATAAAAATTCAATTGGAGGCCTATCAAGATTTCGAACATATTCAAACCACCATCGCCACGCTTCAGGCGTCCTTGGAATTGATCAACGAAGAAATTAAAAATATTCACGCTGAAGCGAGCGCGCTGACGAGCATTCAAGACACGTTGAGCACGGTTCAGCATAAAATCGAATATTTAGAAAATTTAAACGTCGAAACGAATCTTGCTCATTTTCATCACGTACTGGACAACATACAGGGTGACTTGGAATCGTTACGGACAAGCGTACCTTCGAGCGAAGATTTGGAAAAATTGAAAACGGCGGTGACGGCACTATCCGAATCGAGCGACATCAAAAGTTCATTGAGCGATCTCGAGAGTAGGGTGGCCAATCTCCCCACCTCCAAAGAATTGCACGCTTTGAAAAGAAACATATCTCGAATGCTGAAACGACTAGAAACGGAAACGGCGAACGTGGAACAGATTCGAGACGAAATTAGTTCGCTGGTGTCGACGCTGCCCACTTCGCAGAGCGTCGCCGACCTTCACACGCAGTTTACAGAGATGCGAAGCATCGTGAACGATCTTACCGAGAAGAGCTCGAAATTGAATCAAGTCGAGAACCTTCAGAACATCGTCGTCAACATCAGAGATCAAGTCGGAGTGCTGGAATCCACGCAGGAATCAACGCTGGCTTCTTTCGGCGCCAAGTTGCAAGAACTCAACGAAAACTACAAGCAGTTGAACGTGGAAGTGAAAATCAAACCGTCGTTTTCTGCCGTAACGGATACCATAGTCGAGCATTTGCTGCACATCGAAAATAAACTCGGACAAGTTCACAGTAATCTGCTCGGCGTCGACACTAAATTCGCTAAACTGCATTCTCTGCAAGCCATCGAAATCAACAGCGTACCCAATCAACAGAGAATCTCCACGTTCGTCGAAGGTAACAAACTGTACATGTTGCATCCTTATCATCCGTACTACAAGTTTCTCCTCGATGGCACGATTCAGATAAACGAATTTTCGTACTGGTCTCACGGTAGAAAAGCTAGCGTTCCCACCATGACTTTGATATCGAATCGTGGTGTCCAGAAAGCAGGAAACATTCCTCTGGCACGTTGGAACGAAACGCGCAACATATATGAAATACACGAAGACGAAGATCTTACCGTTTTCGACGTGAGTGCCGGCGATAAGCTGATCATTCAAAACACGAGCGAAATGCCACCCTCTTTGAATCCCATCACGCTTGTGCTTCTCTTGAAACGTAATCTCTAAAAAAATGTCTAGGAAAGCCATCGTCGAAGAATTGCATAAACCTGCACGCCGTAACTACGAACGTTTGGCTGTGGTAACCAAGGGCATCGACGACCTCTGGCAAAGTGACCTCGTGGAGATGAGTAGCGGTAATTTGAAAAACGTGCATAAATTGAACAAGGGCAACAAGTACCTTCTCACCGTCATAGACACGTTTTCGAAATTCGCATGGGCTCTACCTTTGAAGGCGAAAACGGGAACGTGCGTCACGGAAGCATTCAAATTAATTTTTCGCGAAAGCGGTGGCAGACGACCACGGTTTCTGCAAACGGACAACGGTAACGAATTTTACAACGCCGTATTCCAAAAATTTATTCAAAAACACAAGATTCGACATTATTCGAGCTTCAGTCACATCAAAGCCAGCATCGTGGAAAGATTCAATCGAACCTTGAAAACACACATGTGGAAACGATTCACGCTTCGGGGGAATTACAAATGGGTCGACATCCTGCCGGAACTCGTCGACACCTATAATGATACGGTACACAGAACGATAGGCATGAAGCCAGTTGACGTTACCAAGTCTGACGAGCAGCGTTTAATTTCTACCGTTTACTGTCCAAAGTACACACCCACGACAAAAAAAGCTAAATACAAAATTGGAGACCAGGTGAGGATCAGCAAATTCAAACGCACCTTCGAGAAGGGATTCACAAAAAATTGGAGCACGGAACTCTTTACGGTGGTTCGAGTTCTACCCGGAAACCGACACACGTATATAATAAAAGATAGTAGCGGCGAGATTTTGAAAGGAAGATTTTACGAAGAGGAAATCTCTAAAACAAAACACCCCGACACGTACCTCATCGAGAAAGTATTGCGTAGGAAAGGTGACAAACTGTTTGTCAAATGGCTGGGACTTCCAGAAAAGAGTTGGATCGACGCGAACGAAGTGATCTTGTGAGTACGTGGAACGTGGTGAAGCGTCTACCTGATCCGGAAAGTCAAACGAAGAAAAAGAACGGCAAGTTGCTTCCCGACAGCATCCGCTGTCTGATCGTAGGTCCTTCGGGGTGTGGGAAAACGACACTGCTCGTGGACAATTTTCTCCTCGCACCGAATTGGTTCGATTGGAAGAACAGGCACCTGTACGTGTTCTCGAAAAGTTTGGAGCAATCCAAATACCAGCAACTGATGAAACTGTACGATGGTCTGGACATTGCAACGTTCGCCTCGGAAATAAAACCACTCGACGATTGTCGTGAAAATTCAGTCGTTGTGTTCGACGACGCCATCCTGGAAAATCAAAATGAAATTCGCAACTTTTTCACGCAAGGTCGTCACAAAGGAATGGATTGTTTTTACCTAGCTCAAACGTTTTCCAAAATTCCAAAACAGTTAGTACGCGACAACGCTAATTTCATATGTTTGTTTCGTCAAGATCACACCAACCTCAAGCACGCGTGCGATGACTACGTAGGCGGAGACATGAACTACAATCAATTTTCGGAACGCTGCTGCTCTACTTGCTGGAACGGTGACAATTTTGGATTCGCGACGATCGACATGACGAGGAAACCCAACGACGGAAAATACAGAAACAAAATCAACGACTTTCTAAACGTTGCAACGTTGTGAGAAACGACGTGTATAAATAACGTCATGACGAAACGAAAAATCGAAGACGAAAATCTCAAGCTTCGCGATTACCTCGCGAAACGCTTCAAAGGTTGGAAATCCGAGAATCGCGGATTCTACGAAGAGAAGAAACGTCAGGATCAACCCGTGATCGATGCCATCAGCGGTCTAGGTAAAGAAATTAAAAGTGTCACGGAACAAAATAAAAATTTGATTAATGAACTTGTACCGCTCGCAGCTAAAAGTTACGCCGTACCCACGCCTATTTCGAGCATTCCTTCGACGCCGTTCGAACTGAAGGATGCACCGGCACGACGTCGAGCCATAGGTAGCACGTCGTCTTCGGATAAAATCGAGTTGGGACCTTTGGCACGAGACTACCTGAGCACGGGGAAATTCGACAAGGATGAAGTGTTCGGATTGTATCCCAGCATGGAAACCAGCGAAGGCGGCGGTGTGGTGTGGAAGATTGGGAAATCGAAGGTGACCTTCGAAGGCAACGACATTAAAGTCAATTTAGGCGACAAGGATAGTTGGAACAGGTATCCCGGTACGGTGGGACTGTGGGAACTCGTCGCCAAAAAGCAGCCGAAAGATTACACCGACGAAGATTACCAGAGTTACAAGGAAATTCTGATCATGACGGATGCCTTGTACCAGAACAACGACGCCTCGCAGAATAGGGTGAAATCGAGCAGCGGCGAGAAGTACAGGAATCTCATCAAACCGATTTGGAACCAGGTCAAAACAGGCAGCGGCGTCAAACGCTACAACACGTTACCCAAAGAATTCGTTTGGGTGGACGACGTGAGGAAGCTCGTGGACCGATTGTTGGTGATAGCCGGCGAAGAGAATGCAGGCAATCGTAATTTCTACAACGAGAAGGTTGGCATCGTGGACATGATCAGCACGAAACTTTCCAACTTCATCGTGAACGACGACAAGGGCATAGGTTACCTGATCAAAATCATCAACACGCTGCCTCCGAGATTCTGGAACGTGGCTGAAGGAAAGGGACTCGTGAACGACATCATCAACAAGTTACCTTTCGAGATGCATTTACCTGGCTACCAGTACTGCGGACCGGGTACCAAACTCGAGAAAAGATTGGAGAGAGGAGACAAGGGTGTGAATCCGTTGGATGCCGCATGCAAAGATCACGACATCGCCTACAACACCACGCAGACGGATCTGGATGCACGTCACGAAGCAGACAAAAAATTGGAACATGCAGCTTTCGAAAGGTTTGTGAGCAGAGACGCATCGTTGGGTGAACGGGTCGCCGCACTAGGCACCACCATCGCCATGAACACGAAACAAAAATTGGGGTGGGGTATATAAATAACATAGAGTAAAAAATAATAATAATAACAACATGTCTCGCATAACTGATTTGCCACACGAACTACTATCTAAAATATTCAAAAAGGTAGTTAACAGAGATGTTAATAAACTTGTGATCATAGCAAGAACAACGCCGGAATTTCGCATCCCTTGTGAAATGGTTCTCAAGGACCATCTTCGGGAGATCAGCGGCCTGAGGTGCGGTGATCTCAACATTCTGCTTTCGGCTGCAGGGGAAAAATTAAACGAAAGGTTAGATGAATTGCACGAGGCAAGGCAGGGAAGAAGACGGTACACAGTAGATTGGTGCAAGTCTAAGCAGGAGACGGAAGATATCATTACGCACATCATCGCGTTTTCCGAAGCACGGACTTTCTTCCTCTGTTAAAAAAAAATAATAATATATATACGTGTCAAAAAAAAAACTTGATATATAAATAAATAATCTTCGGTATATATAAATAACACACATCGTGAAAAAAACAATTAAATTTCTCTCTAACACTTTGAAATTTTTCTTTGATATGGCGACTGAAAAAATAAGTGATCTCCAAGCATTAAAACAAATGCTAAATTTGTCAGTCGAGTATGTAAAAATTCAGGAATTGGAAGTCGACAAACCTTACACGATAACTTCCGGTTCAATCGTTTCTACCCAGTATGGTCCCAAGGTACGCCTGTTGCTCAACGCACAATACAGTCTATTTTTACCAGATCGATACGCTAACATGTTATCTGACGAGAAGCTATCTATTTTAATCGAGAACAAAACTCGAATTGTGTACAAGGGGACAAAGGAACTTCTTGGCAAGAAAACGAAGCACGTAATAGAATTTGTGTAACGACTGCGAGGCCTTGAAAATATATAAATAACATACCGTAAAAAACTACACAAGAAAAAATCTCAGAATATATATATAAATAACATACCGTGAAAATAACACATAGAGCATCAACATGAAGCCCAAGGGTGTCGTGTACCAGATACCATACTCCAATCTTAAAAATCTAGGTGCCCTCGATGGGTTACTCACCAAGAAACAACGCGAGAAGAAACGTTCTTGCTTGTCGAAAGGACACGGAATGAAATTGCTGCTCAGTACACCTCAATTGAAAAGATTGCAGCGTTCGCGGAAACAGCAAAAGATCGGAGGTTTCATATTCAGCATCCCGGCCATCCTAGCAGCATTGGGGGCCGTTGGAAGTTTGGCCGGCGGAAGTGCCGCCATCGCGAAAACCGTCATCGACTCGAAGAAGAACAAGGCGGAGTTGGAAGAACAGAAACGTCACAACCTGGCCATGGAGAAGAAAGGGGGGAAGGGCGTGATGAGAAAGTTTAAAAAAAAGAAACAGAAGCACTCACCAACCGAGACATTGAATCTCTGATCGGACCGTTACAAATCAAACACTTCAGAGGAGTTTTCATGTCCGACTCGTTACCTTCAAGCGTCAAAAAAAGAGAATGCGGAGTAGTCAACTTGGACGGTCAAGAAAATCCAGGCACGCATTGGATATGTTACCACAAAAACGACAATGATAAAGCATTCGTTTTCGATTCTTTCGGAGGTGTTCCACCTACAAATTTAATTCATTATCTGAAAACGAACAAAACCTCTATATACTACAACGACGAACGCATTCAAAATTTCGGAGACGTGAACTGCGGTCATCTCTGCCTCTCCGTACTCGCGTTTCTCTCTAAAATAAATAACCCTACGATCGAGGATTTCCAGAAAGCATTGTGGAACCTCAAACAGCATCACTAGGATGGGCGTGTTCCATCTCACGAGCGAATCTTCAATCTTGAAACTCACGCTGCACGACGACATCGTCTATCCTAAATCCGTGGCTCTGCGTGCATTCTACAGCATGTACCTCATACCTAACGTCACGCAGCACAACAACAAAATTAGCGTCGGAAGCGAACACATCGTCGTCACGCCAGGACAATACAATCTTTCCACTTTGCAAGCTCAATTACCCAAAGGCACATACCTTTCTCAAAATTCGGTCACTCACAGAGTGGAAATCCTATCCGCGACGGAGACCGTGGACCTGGGCACCATGGGAGAACTTTTAGGTTTCGAGAACAACCACCCAAAACTCGAAGCTGGCATCAAGCACGTAGCAACCAACATTCCTAAATTCTTGGCCATAGAGACTCTGAACGTACACTGTAACGTGGCCGAAGGTATGATCACGAAATCTTCGGACGGATTGTTAGGAAGTCACAAGCAGACGGGAATCATAGCCACTTTCAAACCAAGTTCCGAGTTCATGGAACCGATCATCTACACGCCCTCTTCGCCGATCTATTTTCCAGTATGTCGCAACCGCATAGACGACATAGAGTTGGTGGTGACGAACGAGAAAGGAGACGTGGTGGATTTCGCAGGTGCCACTACGACGGCCATCGTGGAGATCAACGTATAATAAATAACCATACATGTAAAATGGAGCAAATCGAAAGTTACGAATTGCAATCTTTCCCTCCCAACCGTCGCACGTTCGCCAATCTCAACGAGGCGAACAGGGAGATCGAATACGACGTGGACGTAGGCGACGGGTTCATTCATCCTCACAGAGCGGACCTCTACCTTCAATTCGACGTGGTGAAGAAAGAAAGCGGAGACGCGTTTCCCGCAGCAGCAAACTTGATACTCGTGGACAACTTCGTGCCTCACCTGTTCTCGCAGGTGGAGGTGAGGAAACACAACACCGTCATCGACAGAATAGATTATCCAGGCATCACGTCGACGGCGGTGGGAACGTTGAAATTATCCAAAACGGATGCAGCGTACTACCAGGCCGGGGGATTCGAAGCCGGGACCAAAATATCGACGAGAAGTCACACGGTGCTCTTTCCCATGCGTCTGCTGCCTGGTTTCTTCTCGGACTACAAGGAGATCATGTGGAAGGGAGGACTGAGGATCACGTTTCGAAGAGCGGCCAACGACAACGACGTACTGATGCGATACGCTACTTTGGGTCCGGACGGCACCACGCCGATAGCCAACACTTTACCCGAAGCAGCCAAGTGCGTCATCCGGAGCATGGAATTGAGAATGCCGGTGGTGGAATACGAAACGAACTACGCCCTCAAGTACAAAGCGGAGATCTTGAAAAGTCCGCAGGTGCCGATTCACTTTCACGGTTACCAGTGCGTGCAGAAGATGGCGTCGGGAAGTCACATGGAATTCGACGTGACGACGCAGTTCAACAACATACAGTTCGACATGCCAGATTTCGTCGTAGTGCTTTTTCAGACCGGGAGGGACAAGAATCAGGAAAAAGATTCCAGCAAGTTCGACGACTGCAAGATCAAGAACGTTTATCTGAAGAATGGACGCAACGAAGTGTTCCCGCGCGAGAATTACAACCTCGACGTGACCAAAAACGATTACCTCAAACTTTACGAAGCGTTCTCGGCTTACAAACGCGTGACCGAGGGAAGCGTGGACATGTACTACACGCCCAGCGAGTTCAAAGCACGGAGACCCATGACCGTCATCAACACATCTAAGAGAAAGAAGGTTGTGGTCAACGATCGAACCAACATCAAGGTCGTCTGCGAGTTCCACGATGCCTTGCCCGAGGATACCCTATGCAGCGTCATCCTGATTGCAGAGAAGTCCTTCGCCTACGACGTGAAGAACGAGAGGGTCACAGAGCAGTTTTAACAGGCTTTTTTACATCTTTTCTTGCACAATAAGGAATTTTTTGTACTAGCACAATCAGTTACAATAGCACAATACAAATTTCACTAGTTCAGATCAGTTACAAATGTCAATTTCATTAGTTATCAGTTACAATATCTTTTTTTGCACTATAGCACGAGACAATCAGAAAATTTGCACAAAAAAATTTGTTGTTGTATTTTACACGTGAAAATTAACAATAAAATTTCTTTTTTTATCGTTTCAGATGCTGTCGAAACATCAAAAACACATACACACACACTAGAAAAAAAAAAGCATGCAACTTTATTTGTAACACACACATATTCTCCATCTTCATCAAGAAAATATTATAATAAACATAATTATTTTTATCTATATCTCACAATAAAACTCTATATCCAAAAATATCACAACATCAAATAACACTAGAGTCGTTAGTACACGTTGCATGCATTACGGAGGTCCTCTGTAGAGTTTCATGGAAGTTTGAGAAAAAAAATAAAACACGTGAAACTCTACAGAGGTGCGGTTGTAGATAACCGCAGCCGTTAGAAAACCTTTACTTCTTGGCTGGGCACCACGCACCCTGGCGAGGTTATAGGGGCCAGGCATCCTAAAAAAACAACAATTATTATTTTGTTTGTTTGTTTGTGTTACAATACATACGCGCGCGCGCGCGCGTGTGTGTGTGTGCGTGTGTGTGTGTGGCACATCGTTCCCCCGAGAGAGGTTTACAAAAGTCACGATATACAAACATTGCCAGAGTTGGAAAATTACGATATGGCGCATTCGCTCATTACTGTTCCCAGCTATAAGTTTTTCTCTCTCTCTAGCCCTTGCCAACTAAAAAAAAGGTGTAGGTAGGAGTTGGTAGCACTGCGAGAAAATAGAGATCATGCCTTACAACAAAAAAACCATTAAGGCGATTTTTATTTGATGACGTTGAACCCGTGTAGTGTTCCCATCCATCCTTCTCTCTCTCTTTTACGGCAGTGCCGGCTCTCCTTGTTTAGTATATGTAGGTTGGCAAAAATTGCTTTATGCACTGTAAAGCAAACCTCAAGCAAAGTTGCCAGCCCCTTGCTTTAGGTTAGGTTAGACAAAAAAAAGCTGTAGGTAGGCTGTCGGCTGTTTAACTCTTCCCTCCCTCTCTCCCCTCTCTTTTTTTTTGTAAAAGGCTATGGCAAAAGTACCAGTAGGTTGGCAACCTTGCTTTATGCACTGTAAGGCAAGCCTCAAGCAAGGTTGCCAGCTTCTTGCTTTAGGTTAGGTTAGACCAAAAACCTTGGTGATTTTTTTCGAGTAAGATGTTGGTAATACTGTGTCCGAAAATAGGGGGGGTTTATGCCTTACAAGAGCAAACCATTAAAGCAAGCCCCACCAAGCTTTACTTTTGGGTGTAGTGTTGGCAACACTGCAAGAAAAAAGTTGCCAGCCCCTTGCTTTAGGTTAGGTTAGACCAAAAACCTTGGTGATTTTTTCGAGTGAGGAGCTGGCAACACTGCAAGAAAAAAGGTTGCCAGCTCCTTGCTTTAGGTTAGGTTAGACCAAAAACCTTGGTGATTTTTTCGAGTAAGAAGCTGGCAACACTGCACCATCAAGTAAAAATCATGCCTTACGACAGAAATCCATAAGGGGCTCCTCACTTCAGCTCCTCACTTGAGGGCGTTCAACTGTCCATTTGGCCCTACTCCCTACTGTAAAATTATATTTACTTTCTTGTTATGTTTGCATGAATATTCCCTCATACTCTATTACACAAATGGCACAATTAGGTGTCACGATTTCTAAAACTCTCAAGATTATGAGCTAAATCACACCTTCTTTCCTCACTACTTCTTTCTCTATACCAGCAACTTCCACCTCCTATTCACCTATCTGATTCGCACAATCTATAATCCATCCTTTATAAAGATTCTCTCTTTCCGCATCAAGCATCGTTGACAGCAAATCATACTTTTGTTCTACTCCCTCAGCCCTATTCATTCACTCGAATCTGCATTGAGAAACGCTGAATATAATATCTTCATTACACGCACGAAATTCCAAAATGTTTCCGTTCGTATCTCATTGAAGGACATGTAAATCAGATTTCAGCTCTTCTTTCATCCTCAAGCATGTTTTCTCAACACAATCTTCGAGGTCATTTTTTGCCTCACTACTTTCATCTTTGCATACTATAAGTTCCGCTTTGAGCAACTCTTTACTTTCAATAAGCTCCGATTCCAGCAGTTGATTGCTTTTCTCTTGAGAGACGCTAAGAGCCTGTAGCTCTTCTTTCAATTCAAGAAACACCGAATTTCAGATGCCACATTTCATTTCGACATTAGGTGTCGACTCTTTGTTGCACTGTTATATGAAGGTTAACAAAGTATCTAAAGTTACTCGTTCCTATTCTGAACCCATTTTGTATAACAACAGGGAGAAAAATGCAATTTTCTTTGTTAGTTTTTACAAGTGGCAGACTATGGATTCTCAAACCTGAGTGTCTTCTGTGTTTTACCATTGTACGCCAAAGTCGCCTACGTCCCCAAACCATCCAAGTAACAAAACCCCATCTCCATACTCATGATTTCTCCAAAAATTGATTATGTAACTCCCGTCCGGTAACGCACGAAACGAAATTTTTAGGTTCACAGATGTGCAGAATTAGAAAAAGGAAAAGATAATTACAAACATTTTACTCCCATCTCTTATCGAAGGACAGTA
This sequence comes from Lepisma saccharinum, assembly GCF_977018435.1. Classification (NCBI taxonomy): domain Eukaryota; kingdom Metazoa; phylum Arthropoda; class Insecta; order Zygentoma; family Lepismatidae; genus Lepisma; species Lepisma saccharinum. Next base: position 46,778,906 of record NC_139235.1, on the reverse strand, counting down.
TCGATAAATCTCTCCCTATATTTAGTTTGAACTTTTGTTATTCGTCCAATTTCTTCATGGGCAACGCACGCACTACTTCACCAATTTGAAGACAGAGAATATTTGATTGTGATTACTCTTATTTATATTTGGAACTTTTGCATTTCTATCAACACTCGCACAATCGATAATTAAACGCACACTTTTGTTATGCACAGGGAAATCTCCATCAAGAAGGAGAACGATTGTAATGAATGCACAAAAACAAATAACACTTGTTGTGACCTTTGTAAATTATAGGATAAATTTGAACAAATTCAAATTTTGGATATTATGTTCATTATATTAATAACTTTGTATGAAAAGTTGAATAGACCAGTTATCAATAGATATTAGGATGTTACTCAAAAGGTTTTAAGGTTTTATCTTTACGAACGTATTTTATGCTACGAACCTAATGATTCAGAATAAAAACGAACGTGTTTCGCTTTGAAATAACACTTTCCTCAGTAAGCTGAACATTACTTTCACACTCAACATACATATAGAAAATCAATCACCATGAATAAACTATCAAAATAAAAATAAAATTATACTCGTCTTAATACAGATATCTCAACCAACTCTTAACTTAACCTCTTAACCTAATTTAGATCTAACATAACTCCAAATCCGATAGGCATCCCATTTTAAAGAGTTGTACTGTCACTCAGCTCTAGTACATGTAAGACATACGTTTTTCGAAAAATAATAATAGACCCTATTTTGAGGACGTTGTTACTAACATATCTTTTCCACCATTGTCAGTTGTTCTTTACTTAAATATAGTCTTGTAATTTCTACAGAGACTGGCATACAATTATATAATATTCAATTTCCGATTGTTACGTAAATTATAATTTAATCTATTGATGAAAATAAACGACAAACGAGACCAACCAACCAACCAATGGCCCACCCACCCGCCACTCCAACCAACCAACCACTTGCCCACCCGCCCGCCATCACCATCCAACCAACCACTAACCCACCCACCCGCCACTCCAACCAACCAACACAGAGCCCTCCCACCTTCCGCACCCACCCACCAACCAACTGTGCAACAACCCGACCACCAACCACAAACAACTAGCGTTCGCTTACTGGACGACTTTTCAAATCACTAATATATAATGTAACTTACAGGTGATATTACGTCGGAAAACCACAGGCGCGGTGGTCCCCAAACCGATTAATTAACAAAACCCCAGCTCCATAACAATTGTGTCGCTTACAATATCTATGAATAAAAATGTAAACTCCTTAAAGATTAACATGCTCATATGACAACATGTCATAATTGGGTACCCTGCAGGAGCTCAATTCAACATTAAGATCTGAAATAATATTGTATATCCGCACCATACATGACATTTAAGTTCATTTTGCATCACCTCAAATCACACAATTCATTTTTACACATAGTTCCGGTATTCACAAATATGAAGAGATATCTATCCTTACGAAATTATCAAACCATATTTACAAACATTGCATATATATATATATATATATATATATATATATATATATATATATATATATATATGATCACATACGAATATTTAAATATCAGAATCAAGTATGAATATATCCCTGCAAATCAAACTGAAGAATATTGCTCTTTGAAATGTTTCTCAGCATAGCTTGGAAATCGATCTCAAAGATGCATGATAACCCAATTCAAAAATTCGCCTACTTGGCTTAATTGTCAGCCGCCTGCAAAACTTGACTTGGCCAACTGACGAAGAGAAATTATCTACTCCCCAGCTACTTAAGAATTCACAGGAACATTCCTTTAGGAACAATATTTTTCAGCCAATGAACTTCGAATACCAGGTTGACATACTCATCAGCTATGTCCATGTTTACATTTTTTCAACCCACTAAACGGCAAGAAAATCGATCGCACACTATTATCTAGCCCACCGCAAAATTTCGCCCACTTCATATTCCTATCCACAGCTTGGAATTCTTTACTTCTCTCTCGTACGAAGTCAAGGATTCTACTTCCTGAGCACCTTACAGCTAACATTAACATTCCTCATGGAGCTACCACATTTACAAACATTATAAATAGATGTTTGATACTTTCAATATCCTTGTTTTCCTGATCTTATCCACTTATAGAATAGGTGGTCCAAAACTACTCATGTCAGGGTTATTAACAACATACACCATTGACCATGGTGCATTGATCACATATTTACATGTGACTTGTTATATCTTTAAGAATGATCTTTTGAAGAAACTGCCGTCATAATGCTGTTCACTCCACTTCCCTACTGTACAATTATATTTACTTTCTTGTTATGTTTGCATGAATATTCCCTTATACTCTATTACACAAATTGCACAATTAGGTGTCACGATTTCTAAAACTCCCAAGATTATGAGCTAAATCACACCTCCTCTCTTCACTACTTCTTTCTCTATACCAGCAACTTCCACCTCCTATTCACCTATCTGATTCGCACAATCTATAATCCATCCTTTATAAAGATTCCTTCTTTCCGCCTCAAGCATCGTTGACAGCAAATCATACTTTTGTTCTACTCCCTCAGCCCTATTCATTCACTCGAATCTGCATTGAGAAACGCTGAATATAATATCTTCATTACACGGACGAAATTCCAAAATGTTTCCGTTGGTATCTCATTGAAGGACATGTAAATCAGATTTCAGCTCTTCTTTCAGCCTCAAGCATGTTTTCTCAACACAATCTTCGAGGTCATTTTTTGCCTCACTACTTTCATCTTTGCATACTATAAGTTCCGCTTTGAGCAACTCTTTACTTTCAATAAGCTCCGATTCCAGCAGTTGATGGCTTTTCTCTTGAGAGACGCTACGAGCCTGTAGCTCTTCTTTCAATTCAAGAAACACCGAATTTCAGATGCCACATTTCATTTCGACATTAGGTGTCGACTCTTTGTTGCACTGTTATATGAAGATTAACAAAGTATCTAAAGTTACTCGTTCCTATTCTGAACCCATTTTGTATAACAACAGGGAGAAAAATGCAATTTTCTTTGTTAGTTTTTACAAGTGGCAGACTATGGATTCTCAAACCTGAGTGTCTTCTGTGTTTTACCATTGTACGCCAAAGTCGCCTACGTCCCCAAACCATCCAAGTAACAAAACCCCATCTCCATACTCATGATTTCTCCAAAAATTGATTATGTAACTCCCGTCCAGTAACGCACGAAACGCAATTTGTAGGGTCACAGATGTGCAGAATTTGAAAAAGGAAAAGATAATTACAAACATTTTACTCCCATCTCTTATCCAAGGACAGTATCGATAAATCTCTCCCTATATTTAGTTTGAACTTTTGTTATTCGTCCAATTTCTTCATGGGCAACGCACGCACTACTTCACCAATTTGAAGACAGAGAATATTTGATTGTGATTACTCTTATTTATATTTGGAACTTTTGCATTTCTATCAACACTCGCACAATCGATAATTAAACGCACACTTTTGTTATGCACAGGGAAATCTCCATCAAGAAGGAGAACGATTGTAATGAATGCACAAAAACAAATAACACTTGTTGTGACCTTTGTAAATTATAGGATAAATTTGAACAAATTCAAATTTTGGATATTATGTTCATTATATTAATAACTTTGTATGAAAAGTTGAATAGACCAGTTATCAATAGATATTAGGATGTTACTCAAAAGGTTTTAAGGTTTTATCTTTACGAACGTATTTTATGCTACGAACCTAATGATTCAGAATAAAAACGAACGTGTTACGCTTTGAAATAACACTTTCCTCAGTAAGCTGAACATTACTTTCACACTCAACATACATATAGAAAATCAATCACCATGAATAAAACTATCAAAATAAAAATAAAATTATACTCGTCTTAATACAGATATCTCAACCAACTCTTAACTTAACCTCTTAACCTAATTTAGATCTAACATAACTCCGGATCCGATAGGCATTCCATTTTAAAGAGTTGTACTGTCAATCAGCTCTAGTACATGTAAGACATACGTTTTTCGAAAAATAATAATAGACCCGATTTTGAGGACGTTGTTACCAACATATTCATCACCATCCAACCAACCACTAACCCACCCACCCGCCACTCCAACCAACCAACACAGAGCCCTCCCACCTTCCGCACCCACCCACCAGCCAACTGTACAAAAACCCGACCACCAACCACAAACAACCAACGTTCGCTTACTGGACGACTATTCAAATCACTAATATGTAATGTAACTTACAGGTGATATTACTTCGGAAAGCCACAGGCGCGGTGGTGCCCAAAAAGATTAATAAACAAAACCCGAGCTCCATAACAATTGTGTCGCTTACAATATCTATGAATAAAAATGTAAACTCCTTAAACATTAAAATGCGCATATGACAACATGTCATAATTGGGTACCCTGCAGGGGCTCAATTCAACATTAAGATCTGAAATAATGTTGTATATCCGCACCATACATGACATTTAAGTTCATTTTGCATCACCTCAAATCACACAATTCATTTTTACACATAGTTCCGGTATTCACAAATATGAAGAGATAATCCTTACGGAATTATCAAACCATATTTACAAACATTGCATATATATATATATATATATATATATATATATATGATCACATACGAATATTTAAATTTCAGAATCAAGTATGAATATATCCCTCCAAATCAAACTGAAGAATATTGCTCTTTGAAATGGTGTAACCTTTTTAGGTGGGTGCTCAATTAATTAGCAAAAAACTGTAAGAAGACGTGCAAAGAGTCCGTGAATGCGAATTATGCATACCCAACCTAATAGTTACAAAATGTTGTTGTTTGTGGTTAATGGAGCGTATTTTGTACGACCACCTCAGTCTCAAGCGAGAACCAAATTAAAGTAGTACAATGAGGCACGTTAAACAAACGACTTCTTCGTGCTGACGACAAAACTTGTCCCCCTTCCTCTTTCACTCTTAAGATCACCTGAACCTAAAATTAGAACGTAAATTTAGCCACGACTCCATATTCGAACAACCACGAGTTCATTTTTGTGCAATTTATAATCTAAGGTACAGTTCTTTTAGTATGGCAAACAAAGACGTACTACAAAATTAGTTTGCGAAGCGAGGTCAATTTTTATTATATTAACCTCGCAACGGAGTATGGTTAATATTTCTTTTCATTCAAATAACAAATACATCCATGTAACTACAACAATTCTTTCTTAGATGAATTGGACAAATGTTCAAAAGTTGGATATTCACTCATAACAATATAATAAATTAGTTGAACAAATAACACATGCATATAAACGTACAACGGGTACAAAAATACCGTTAAAAGTTACAACATCAATTTTTGGCTTGTAAGACCATAACTTTTCTTGGGAAAAATAACCCCCGATTCTTTTGATGCTCTTATTCTTTTCGTGGAAATACGTAAGGTGCTTACTCATTTACTCGAATGCCAACAAAAATAGCTTAATTGCATTTCCGTTTCTTTTTTTTTTTTTTATTTAATCAAAGTCAGTGCTTGCCTTGCGAGAAAATGAATAGGACAAGATCATGTCATTACCAATTAGTACAACCACGACGACGCGATGCAAATAAGGGAGGAAACGACGATGAACTTCTCATTTGAGTTTTTTTTCTTTTCTGACATTTCGGCGAGATATCACAACTCGAGGTTAGTTGCCGAGTGACACGTTCATTTGTCGGAGAAAAAACACTTCACTGTTCACAGAGTTAATGCTTGCAAAAGTACATACCTCAAAACCAGACCAATGGGACTGCGTGGCTCATCGGAGACGGTTACTAGAGAACAGAACTGGACCTTCCAATAGTACTATCCACAATCATCCACGGTATCTTGTCCTGTCGTCTCTATGCTTCCTTCTCGTAATTGCCAAATTACGTCTTCTAAATTCGGGCTTCTATTTCCAACACGGGAGAAACGACGATCAAAACGGCCAATTGTCAAAACTGATCCACATGGTCGTATCCACTGCTTACTGTAATTTCTCCAAAAAAAACAACAGTAACTTCCACGTATCGTTCGTAACTCAATTGCGAAAACAAGGGACAACTCCACGACGTGTTTGAATGAAAAAATGTGGTCCCCTTCTTCCGCAGATCATCGAAAGCCCAACTGAGGCATGTCTAGCGATACGAGTTGCACATCGCTCCCACCATTCGAGGTCGTGGCTTCCTGTCTTCCGTGCAACTGCTGAACACTGTTTTTTTCCTTTCGATCGAGGTCGCACAAAAGGAATTTGCACTGAGGGCCTCTAGCGGTCAATCGACCAACTAGTCGTCAAAAACAGACTGACGCACTGGCGTACCGAAGAATGAGGGGAAATGTGGGGCTTTTCCACGCAATAAATTAACGTAATACTTTTTTTTATTACAGTTTGCGGGGAAAAACGTCACAAACTCCCCCCTCTAGCACAAAAAGAATCTCCCATGCAAGGCACTGAATCAATCAATATAGTATAAGCACCCGTAGCACCATAATTATAATGAACCCGTAACAAATAAATAGATATAAATATATGAGAGCATTTCATGACCCCTTATTTTTGTTTTATAGAACTCAATAAACATTGAAATAGATAAGCCAAATACCACACAAAGTCATGTTGCAAATTAAACACCATGAAAAATATTTCGCCCAAGAAACCTGTTACCTTGTATAAGTCAATAGCCAATATCATAATAAATATACGTAAAACATCCCATAAAAATGGAAAAATAGCAAATAGGATTAATTAATAATTACAATTAATGTGATGTTAAAAAAATGGACATGAATGAAGCGATTGCAATCTGAAATGAAATGAACAAGAAAATATGAAAACACTTAACGATTATAAGATATGAAAAATACATAACATTACTTTCCAAAATTACCCGTATACGCCATATAAAGAGTCTATAATATTCCTTGGTTGGTGCGTATGAATTATATTGCACTGAATAATATGATAACATACTTGGTTGCGTTGCACTTAGTTTTTTATTTTGTGCGGGGGAGGGGACTAACAATTGAGAAAGGCACTCGGGATGTACACTAATATGTAGAAGGATTCCAGAGAACACGTAAGACCACTATTTTTATACTTAGAGGATAGGGTGGCCATTCCAGTAGATGCCTCATTCCAGAATTCCGAGATGGTACGTAAATTTTGTAGGTTTCCTCGTAAACCATGAAAAATAAAGAAAACGACAAATTAGAAGGAAAAATAGAAGAAAAAATAGGAAAGAAAGGAGGAAACATAAAAGGAAGGGAATAGAAAAGGAAATAAGAGCATCAATTACAATTTGTTTTGTTTAAACAGCCAAATATAGACATATCCTCAAGAATATACCCCAAGTGAGATCAAAGTTACCAAATGAATTCAAAATGAGTTATGCAAATTATAATCCATCTTGAAATAAGCATGTTTTAACAAATGGTTATAAGTTAAACAGTGTTCCAACAATAAACATAAGGGAACACATTTACATAATGAAAGACACACATTATCAAAAATCCATAATAAAACCCTTACTATACTAAGATACACATAACAGTATTAATACGGACCAACATTCTTATTGCTAAATGAACCTGTCACTGCTCATAACTCAAGGGACCCGAGGATTGTGGTTGTTCGAAGAGGGACGACGTCGGCAGTGCTGTGAGGAGTGTCCAGTTCGTCGGCAAAAATTGCAGTATAGCGCTGGAAAATGACGCTGTGGACGAGTATAAGTCTGTCCCCGTGTGGTGACATTAGGTGGTGGAAAGGGTACACATTGATTAACCTGGCCCAATTGTTGTTGAGTGTACGCTTTTTGCATTTCTAGCGGCGTAATAGATTGTGCCAATGCCACTAATTCATTCATAGACTGCGGACGAGTCTGGAATAAAAGGCAATTGGTGGAGGTGTTATTGAGATGTTGGAGAATAAAAGTTACCAAAACGGCAGGATCCCATCCCAATTCCAAAGCCTCTGCCGAATCTCTGACGTCCGACACGTAAGTATGGAGCGTCTCTGTTTCTTTTTGAGGGCGTGTAACATGTGTATTTACCAAAACGGTATATAAGGACATCGGAACGGAATGGCGCCAAATATAAACTTTCATGTCCTGCCAGGACATCATCGAAGCCATGGCGGTCATCCAAAGAGTTTGCAAAACTCCCGCGGTACGGCGAGTAGCATTTTGCAGGAGCCAATGTAAAGGATATTGGTGGGATATCACTAAACGTTGTAAGGCCAACATAAATGTAAACAAGGCGGTATGACGTTGGCCATCACATATGACAAGGGCATCAATATGGGTATTTAAATTCCTCAACAGTATCTTATTTGAAATAGAAGTATCACTACTATGGTGAGAAGACATAACCGAAATCGGGGATGTCGGGACCGTTACCGTCGCGGCGGATGTGGCCGGCGAAGGTGATGAAAAGGTTAAGGAGGCCGTAGAAGTTGTAGCCACATTTTCTGGAATTAAGGTTGCCTGGGAGGTAGCATTAACTGGATGTGAAGAATGAGGACCAGTTAAAGACGGAGGTGGTGGTATAACAAATGGGGAGGACTGCTGCTGTATATGTACCAATTCTCCAACACTACTAAATTCAGGTGGAGCCATGATAACAAAAGGTCAGTAATGTGTGTGTGTGTAAGGGGGGGGATCTGCTGTGGTGCTAACCAAATTGCCAAAATGAGGGGAAAAAAAATTTCCAAAATTAAGCCCGATAAATTCTTCCTTTTGCAAAAAATAAACAATAAGATAAGGTACTACCAAACGTCCGGGAAAGGGGAGAAAGAAAAAGGTTCTAATGGCGGGGGGGGAATTTTTTATTAAAAAAAGAAATGAATCCAAGTTTTTCTTACTTTTCTTTCTTTTAAGACGTAACGCGGAGAAAAAAAAATGGAAGTATGTAGAACCAGATCTGCTACCAAAACTTTGTAACCTTTTTAGGTGGGTGCTCAATTAATTAGCAAAAAACTGTAAGAAGACGTGCAAAGAGGCCGTGAATGCGAATTATGCATACCCAACCTAATAGTTACAAAATGTTGTTGTTTGAGGTTAATGGAGCGTATTTTGTACGACCACCTCAGTCTCAAGCGAGAACCAAATTAAAGTAGTACAATGAGGCACGTTAAACAAACGACTTCTTCGTGCTGACGACAAAACTTGTCCCCCTTCCTCTTTCACTCTTAAGATCACCTGAACCTAAAATTAGAACGTAAATTTAGCCATGACTCCATATTCGAACAACCACGAGTTCATTTTTGTGCAATTTATAATCTAAGGTACAGTTCTTTTAGTATGGCAAACAAAGACGTACTACAAAATTAGTTTGCGACGCGAGGTCAATTTTTATTATATTAACCTCGCAACGGAGTATGGTTAATATTTCTTTTCATTCAAATAACAAATACATCCATGTAACTACAACAATTCTTTCTTAGATGAATTGGACAAATGTTCAAAAGTTGGATATTCACTCGTAACAATATAATAATTTAGTTGAACGAATAACACATGCATATAAACGTACAACGGGTACAAAATTACCGTTAAAAGTTACAACATCAATTCTTGGCTTGTAAGACCATAACTTTTCTTGGGAAAAATAACCCCCGATTCTTTTGATGCTCTTATTCTTTTCGTCGAAATACGTAAGGTGCTTACTCATTTACTCGAATGCCAACAAAAATAGCTTAATTGCATTTCCGTTTCTTTTTTTTCTTTTATTTAATCAAAGTCAGTGCTTGCCTTGCGAGAAAATGAATAGGACAAGATCATTTCATTACCAATTAGTACAACCACGACGACGCGATGCAAATAAGGGAGGAAACGACGATGATCTTCTCATTTGAGTTTTTTTTCTTTTCCGACATTTCGGCGAGATATCACAACTCGAGGTTAGTTGCCGAGTGACACGTTCATTTGTCGGAGAAAAAACACTTCACTGTTCACAGAGTTAATGCTTGCAAAAGTACATACCTCAAAACCAGACCAATGGGACTGCGTGGCTCATCGGAGACGGTTACTAGAGAACAGAACTGGACCTTCCAATAGTACTATCCACAATCATCCACGGTATCTTGTCCTGTCGTCTCTATGCTTCCTTCTCGTAATTGCCAAATTACGTCTTCTAAATTCGGGCTTCTATTTCCAACACGGGAGAAACGACGATCAAAACGGCCAATTGTCAAAACTGATCCACATGGTCGTATCCACTGCTTACTGTAATTTCTCCAAAAAAACAACAGTAACTTCCACGTATCGTTCGTAACTCAATTGCGAAAACAAGGGACAACTCCACGACGTGTTTGGATGAAAAAATGTGGTCCCCTTCTTCCGTAGATCATCGAAAGCCCAACTGAGGCATGTCTAGCGATACGAGTTGCACATCGCTCCCACCATTCGAGGTCGTGGCTTCCTGTCTTCCGTGCAACTGCTGAACACTGTTTTTTTCCTTTCGATCCAGGTCGCACAAAAGGAATTTGCACTGAGGGCCTCTAGCGGTCAATCGACCAACTAGTCGTCAAAAACAGACTGACGCACTGGCGTACCGAAAAATGAGGGGAAATGTGGGGCTTTTCCACGCAATAAATTAACGTAATACTTTTTTTATTACAGTTTGCGGGGAAAAACGTCACAATGGTTCTCAGCATAGCTTGGAAATCGATCTCAACCATGCATGTTAACCCGATGCAAAAATTCGCCTACTTGGCTTAATTATCCGCCGCCTGCGAAACTAGACTTGGCCAACTGACGAAGAGAAATTATCTACTCCCCAGCTACTTAAGAATTCACAGGAACATTCCTTTAGGAACAATATTTTTCAGCCAATGAACTTCGAATACCAGGTTGACATACTCATCAGCTATGTCCATGTTTACATTTTTTCAACCCACTAAACGGCAAGAAAATCGATCGCACACTATTATCTAGCCCACCGCAAAATTTCGCCCACTTCATATTCTTATCCACAGATTGGAATACTTTACTTCTCTCTCGTACGAAGTCAAGGATTCTACTTCCTGAGCACCTTACAGCTAACATTAGCATTCCTCATGGAGCTACCACATTTACAAACATTATAAATAGATGTTTGATACTTTCAATATCCTTGTTTTCCTGATCTTATCCACTTATAGAATAGGTGGTCCAAAACTACTCATGTCAGGGTTATTAACAACATACACCATTGACCATTGTGCATTGATCACATATTTACATGTGACTTGTTATATCTTTAAGAATGATCTTTTGAAGAAACTGTTGTCATAATGCTGTTCACTCCACTTCCCTACTGTACAATTATATTTACTTTCTTGTTATGTTTGCATGAATATTCCCTCATACTCTATTACACAAATTGCACAATTAGGTGTCACGATTTCTAAAACTCCCAAGATTATGAGCTAAATCACACCTCCTCTCTTCACTACTTCTTTCTCTATACCAGCAACTTCCACCTCCTATTCACCTATCTGATTCGTACAATCTATAATCTATCCTTTATAAAGATTCTCTCTTTCCGCATCAAGCATCGTTGACAGCAAATCATACTTTTGTTCTACTCCCTCAGCCCTATTCATTCACTCGAATCTGCATTGAGAAACGCTGAATATAATATCTTCATTACACGCACGAAATTCCAAAATGTTTCCGTTGGTATCTCATTGAAGGACATGTAAATCAGATTTCAGCTCTTCTTTCATCCTCAAGCATGTTTTCTCAACACAATCTTCGGGGTCATTTTTTGCCTCACTACTTTCATCTTTGCATACTATAAGTTCCGCTTTGAGCAACTCTTTACTTTCAATAAGCTCCGATTCCAGCAGTTGATTGCTTTTCTCTTGAGAGACGCTAAGAGCCTGTAGCTCTTCTTTCAATTCAAGAAACACCGAATTTCAGATGCCACATTTCATTTCGACATTAGGTGTCGACTCTTTGTTGCACTGTTATATGAAGATTAACAAAGTATCTAAAGTTACTCGTTCCTATTCTGAACCCATTTTGTATAACAACAGGGGGAAAAATGCAATTTTCTTTGTTAGTTTTTACAAGTGGCAGACTATGGATTCTCAAACCTGAGGGTCTTCTGTGTTTTACCATTGTACGCCAAAGTCGCCTACGTCCCCAAACCATCCAAGTAACAAAACCCCATCTCCATACTCATGATTTCTCCAAAAGTTGATTATGTAACTCCCGTCCGGTAACGCACGAAACGCAATTTGTAGGGTCACAGATGTGCAGAATTAGAAAAAGGAAAAGATAATTACAAACATTTTACTCCCATCTCTTATCCAAGGACAGTATCGATAAATCTCTCCCTATATTTAGTTTGAACTTTTGTTATTCGTCCAATTTCTTCATGGGCAACCCACGCACTACTTCACCAATTTGAAGACAGAGAATATTTGATTGTGATTACTCTTATTTATATTTGGAACTTTTGCATTTCTATCAACACTCGCACAATCGATAATTAAACGCACACTTTTGTTATGCACAGGGAAATCTCCATCAAGAAGGAGAACGATTGTAATGAATGCACAAAAACAAATAACACTTGTTGTGACCTTTGTAAATTATAGGATAAATTTGAACAAATTCAAATTTTGGATATTATGTTCATTATATTAATAACTTTGTATGAAAAGTTGAATAGACCAGTTATCAATACATATTAGGATGTTACTCAAAAGGTTTTAAGGTTTTATCTTTACGAACGTATTTTATGCTACGAACCTAATGATTCAGAATAAAAACGAACGTGTTTCGCTTTGAAATAACACTTTCCTCAGTAAGCTGAACATTACTTTTACACTCAACATACATATAGAAAATCAATCACCATGAATAAACTATCAAAATAGAAATAAAATTATACTCGTCTTAATACAGATATCTCAACCAACTCTTAACTTAACCACTTAACCTAATTTAGATCTAACATAACTCCGGATCCGAAAGGCATCCCATTTTAAAGAGTTGTACTGTCACTCAGCTCTAGTACATGTAAGACATACGTTTTTCGAAAAATAATAATAGACCCGATTTTGAGGACGTTGTTACCAACATATCTTTTCCACCATTGTCAGTTGTTCTTTACTTAAATATAGTCTTGTAATTTGTATAGAGACTGGCATACAATTATATAATATTCTATTTCCGATTTTTACGTAAATTATAATTTAATCTATTGATGAAAATAAACGACAAACGAGACCAACCAACCAACCAATGGCCCACCCACCCGCCACTCCAACCAACCAACCACTTGCCCACCCGCCCGCCATCACCATCCAACCAACCACTAACTCACCCACCCGCCACTCCAACCAACCAACACAGAGCCCTCCCACCTTCCGCACCCACCCACCAACCAACTGTACAACAACCCGACCACCAACCACAAACAACCAGCGTTCGCTTACTGGACGACTTTTCAAATCACTAATATATAATGTAACTTACAGGTGATATTACGTCGGAAAACCACAGGCGCGGTGGTCCCCAAACCGATTAATTAACAAAACCCCAGCTCCATAACAATTGTGTCGCTTACAATATCTATGAATAGAAATGTAAACTCCTTAAACATTAACATGCGCATATGACAAGATGTCATAATTGGGTACCCTGCATGGGCTCAATTCAACATTAAGATCTGAAATAATATTGTATATCCGCACCATACATGACATTTAAGTTCATTTTGCATCACCTCAAATCACACAATTCATTTTTACACATAGTTCCGGTATTCACAAATATGAAGAGATATCTATCCTTACGAAATTATCAAACCATATTTACAAATATAGCATATATATATATATATATATATATATGATCACATACGAATATTTAAATATCAGAATCAAGTATGAATATATCCCTCCAAATCAAACTGAAGAATATTGCTCATTGAAATGGTTCTCAACATAGCTTGGAAATCGATCTCTACCATGCATGCTAACCCGATGCAAAAATTCGCCTACTTGGTTAATTGTCCGCCGCCTGCGAAACTTGACTTGGCCAACTGACGAAGAGAAATTATCTACTCCCCAGCTACTTAAGAATTCACAGGAACATTCCTTTAGGAACAATATTTTTCAGCCAATGAACTTCGAATACCAGGTTGACATACTCATCAGCTATGTCCATGTTTACATTTTTCAACCACTAAACGGCAAGAAAATCGATCGCACACTATTATCTAGCCCACCGCAAAATTTCGCCCACTTCATATTCTTATCCACAGCTTGGAATACTTTACTTCTCTCTCGTACGAAGTCAAGGATTCTACTTACTGAGCACCTTACAGCTAACATTAGCATTCCTCATGGAGCTACCACATTTACAAACATTATAAATAGATGTTTGATACTTTCAATATCCTTGTTTTCCTGATCTTATCCACTTATAGAATAGGTGGTCCAAAGCTACTCATGTCAGGGTTATTAACAACATACACCATTGACCATGGTGCATTGATCACATATTTACATGTGACTTGTTATATCTTTAAGAATGATCTTTTGAAGAAACTGCCGTCATAATGCTGTTCACTCCACTTCCCTACTGTACAATTATATTTACTTTCTTGTTATGTTTGCATGAATATTCCCTCATACTCTATTACACAAATTGCACAATTAGGTGTCACGATTTCTAAAACTCACAAGATTATGAGCTAAATCACACCTCCTCTCTTCACTACTTCTTTCTCTATACCAGCAACTTCCACCTCCTATTCACCTATCTGATTCGTACAATCTATAATCCATCCTTTATAAAGTTTCCCTCTTTCCGCATCAAGCATCGTTGACAGCAAATCACACTTTTGTTCTACTCCCTCAGCCCTATTCATTCACTCGAATCTGCATTGAGAAACGCTGAATATAATATCTTCATTACACGCACGAAATTCCAAAATGTTTCCGTTGGTATCTCATTGAAGGACATGTAAATGAGATTTCAGCTCGTCTTTCAGCCTCAAGCATGTTTTCTCAACACAATCTTCGAGGTCATTTTTTGCCTCACTACTTTCATCTTTGCATACTATAAGTTCCGCTTTGAGCAACTCTTTACTTTCAATAAGCTCCGATTCCAGCAGTTGATTGCTTTTCTCTTGAGAGACGCTAAGAGCCTGTAGCTCTTCTTTCAATTCAAGAAACACCGAATTTCAGATGCCACATTTCATTTCGACATTAGGTGTCGACTCTTTGTTGCACTGTTATATGAAGATTAACAAAGTATCTAAAGTTACTCGTTCCTATTCTGAACCCATATTGTATAACAACAGGGAGAAAAATGCAATTTTCTTTGTTAGTTTTACAAGTGGCAGACTATGGATTCTCAAACCTGAGGGTCTTCTGTGTTTTACCATTGTACGCCAAAGTCGCCTACGTCCCCAAACCATCCAAGTAACAAAACCCCATCTCCATACTCATGATTTCTCCAAAAATTGATTATGTAACTCCCGTCCGGTAACGCACGAAACGCAATTTGTAGGGTCACAGATGTGCAGAATTAGAAAAAGGAAAAGATAATTACAAATATTTTACTCCCATCTCTTATCCAAGGACAGTATCGATAAATCTCTCCCTATATTTAGTTTGAACTTTTGTTATTCGTCCAATTTCTTCATGGACAACCCACGCACTACTTCACCAATTTGAAGACAGAGAATATTTGATTGTGATTACTCTTATTTATATTTGGAACTTTTGCATTTCTATCAACACTCGCACAATCGATAATTAAACGCACACTTTTGTTATGCACAGGGAAATCTCCATCAAGAAGGAGAACGATTGTAATGAATACACAAAAACAAATAACACTGGTTGTGACCTTTGTAAATTATAGGATAAATTTGAACAAATTCAAATTTTGGATATTATGTTCATTATATTAATAACTTTGTATGAAAAGTTGAATAGACCAGTTATCAATAGATATTAGGATGTTACTCAAAAGGTTTTAAGGTTTTATCTTTACGAACGTATTTTATGCTACGAACCTAATGATTCAGAATAAAAACGAACGTGTTTCGCTTTGAAATAACACTTTCCTCAGTAAGCTGAACATTACTTTCACACTCAACATACATATAGAAAATCAATCACCATGAATAAACTATCAAAATAAAAATAAAATTATACTCGTCTTAATACAGATATCTCAACCAACTCTTAACTTAACCTCTTAACCTAATTTAGATCTAACATAACTGCGGATCCGATAGGCATCCCATTTTAAAAAGTTGTACTGTCACTCAACTATAGTACATGTAAGACATACGTTTTTCGAAAAATAATAATAGACCCGATTTTGAGGACGTTGTTACCAACATGTCTTTTCCACCATTGTCAGTTGTTCTTTACTTAAATATAGTCTTGTAATTTGTACAGAGACTGGCATACAATTATATAATATTCTATTTCCGATTGTTACGTAAATTATAATTTAATCTATTGATGAAAATAAACGACAAACGAGACCAACCAACCAACCAATGGCCCACCCACCCGCCACTCCAACCAACCAATTACTTGCCCACCCGCCCACCATCACCATCCAACCAACCACTAACCCACCCACCCGCCACTCCAACCAACCAACACAGAGCCATCCCACCTTCCGCACCCACCCACCAACCAACTGTAGAACAACCCGACCACCAACCACAAACAACCAGCGTTCGCTTACTGGACGACTTTTCAAATCACTAATATATAATGTAACTTACAGGTCATATTACGTCGGAAAACCACAGGCGCGGTGGTGCCCAAACCGATTAATGAACAAAACCCCAGCTCCATAACAATTGTGTCGCTTACAATATCTATGAATAAAAATGTAAACTCCTTAAACATTAACATGCGCATATGACAAGATGTCATAATTGGGTACCCTGCATGGGCTCAATTCAACATTAAGATCTGAAATAATATTGTATATCCGCACCATACATGACATTTAAGTTCATTTTGCATCACCTCAAATCACACAATTCATTTTTACACATAGTTCCGGTATTCACAAATATGAAGAGATATCTATCCTTACGAAATTATCAAACCATATTTACAAACATTGCATATATATATATATATATATGATCACATACGAATATTTAAAAATCAGAATCAAGTATGAATATATCCCTCCAAATCAAACTGTAGAATATTGCTCTTTGAAATGGTTCTCAGCATAGCTTGGAAATCGATCTGAAAGATGCATGATAACCCGATGCAAAAATTCGCCTACTTGGCTTAATTGTCCGCCGCCTGCAAAACTTGACTTGGCCAACTGACGAAGAGAAATTATCTACTCCCCAGCTACTTAAGAATTTACAGGAACATTCCTTTAGGAACAATATTTTTCAGCCAATGAACTTCGAATACCAGGTTGACATACTCATCAGCTATGTCCATGTTTACATTTTTTCAACCCACTAAACGGCAAGAAAATCGATCGCACACTATTATCTAGCCCACCGCAAAATTTCGCCCACTTCATATTCTTATCCACAGCTTGGAATACTTTACTTCTCTCTCGTACGAAGTCATGGATTCTACTTCCTGAGCACCTTACAGCTAACATTAGCATTCCTCATGGAGCTACCACATTTACAAACATTATAAATAGATGTTTGATACTTTCAATATCCTTGTTTTCCTGATCTTATCCACTTATAGAATAGGTGGTCCAAAACTACTCATGTCAGGGTTATTAACAACATACACCATTGACCATGGTGCATTGATCACATATTTACATGTGACTTGTTATATCTTTAAGAATGATCTTTTGAAGAAACTGCCGTCATAATGCTGTTCACTCCATTTCCCTAGTGTACAATTATATTTACTTTCTTGTTATGTTTGCATGAATATTCCCTCATACTCTATTACACAAATTGCACAATTAGGTGTCACGATTTCTAAAACTCCCAAGATTATGAGGTAAATCACACCTCCTCTCTTCACTACTTCTTTCTCTATACCAGCAACTTCCACCTCCTATTCACCTATCTGATTCGTACAATCTATAATCCATCCTTTATAAAGATTCTCTCTTTCCGCATCAAGCATCGTTGACAGCAAATCATACTTTTGTTCTACTCCCTCAGCCCTATTCATTCACTCGAATCTGCATTGAGAAACGCTGAATATAATATCTTCATTACACGCACGAAATTCCAAAATGTTTCCGTTGGTATCTCATTGAAGGACATGTAAATGAGATTTCACCTCGTCTTTCAGCCTCAAGCATGTTTTCTCAACACAATCTTCGAGGTCATTTTTTGCCTCACTACTTTCATCTTTGCATACTATAAGTTCCGCTTTGAGCAACTCTTTACTTTCAATAAGCTCCGATTCCAGCAGTTGATTGCTTTTCTCTTGAGAGACGCTAAGAGCCTGTAGCTCTTCTTTCAATTCAACAAACACCGAATTTCAGATGCCACATTTCATTTCGACATTAGGTGTCGACTCTTTGTTGCACTGTTATATGAAGATTAACAAAGTATCTAAAGTTACTCGTTCCTATTCTGAACCCATTTTGTATAACAACAGGGAGAAAAATGCAATTTTCTTTGTTAGTTTTTACAAGTGGCAGACTATGGATTCTCAAACCTGAGTGTCTTCTGTGTTTTACCATTGTACGCCAAAGTCGCCTACGTCCCCAAACCATCCAAGTAACAAAACCCCATCTCCATACTCATGATTTCTCCAAAAATTGATTATGTAACTCCCGTCCGGTAACGCACGAAACGCAATTTGTAGGTTCACAGATGTGCAGAATTAGAAAAAGGAAAAGATAATTACAAACATTTTACTCCCATCTCTTATCGAAGGACAGTATCGATAAATCTCTCCCTATATTTAGTTTGAACTTTTGTTATTCGTCCAATTTCTTCATGGGCAACCCACGCACTACTTCACCAATTTGAAGACAGAGAATATTTGATTGTGATTACTCTTATTTATATTTGGAACTTTTGCATTTCTATCAACACTCGCACAATCGATAATTAAACGCACACTTTTGTTATGCACAGGGAAATCTCCATCAAGAAGGAGAACGATTATAATGAATGCACAAAAACAAAAAACACTTGTTGTGACCTTTGTAAATTATAGGATAAATTTGAACAAATTCAAATTTTGGATATTATGTTCATTATATTAATAACTTTGTATGAAAAGTTGAAAGACCAGTTATCAATATATATTAGGATGCTACTCAAAAGGTTTTAAGGTTTTATCTTTACGAACGTATTTTATGCTACGAACCTAATGATTCAGAATAAAAACGAACGTGTTTCGCTTTGAAATAACACTTTCCTCAGTAAGCTGAACATTACTTTCACACTCAACATACATATAGAAAATCAATCACCATGAATAAACTATCAAAATAAAAATAAAATTATACTCGTCTTAATACAGATATCTCAACCAACTCTTAACTTAACCTCATAACCTAATTTACATCTAACATATCTCCGGATCCGATAGGCATCCCATTTTAAAGAGTTGTACTGTCACTCAGCTCTAGTACATGTAAGACATACGTTTTTCGAAAAATAATAATAGACCCGATTTTGAGGACGTTGTTACCAACATATCTTTTCCACCATTGTCAGTTGTTCTTTACTTAAATATAGTCTTGTAATTTGTACAGAGACTGGCATACAATTATATAATATTCTATTTCCGATTGTTACGTAAATTATAATTTAATCTATTGATGAAAATAAACGACAAACGAGACCAACCAACCAACCAATGGCCCACCCATCCGCCACTCCAACCAACCAACCACTTGCCCACCCGCCCGCCATCACCATCCAACCAACCACTAACCCACCCACCCGCCACCCCAACCAACCAACACAGAGCCCTCCCACCTTCCGCACCCACCCACCAACCAACTGTAGAACAACCCGACCACCAACCACAAACAACCAGCGTTCACTTACTGGACGACTTTTCAAATCACTAATATATAATGTAACTTACAGGTGATATTACGTCGGAAAACCACAGGCGCGGTGGTCCCCAAACCGATTAATTAACAAAACCCCAGCTCCATAACAATTGTGTCGCTTACAATATCTATGAATAAAAATGTAAACTCCTTAAACATTAACATGCGCATATGACAAGATGTCATAATTGGGTACCCTGCATGGGCTCAATTCAACATTAAGATCTGAAATAATATTCTATATCCGCACCATACATGACATTTAAGTTCATTTTGCATCACCTCAAATCACACAATTCATTTTTACACATAGTTCCGGTATTCACAAATATGAAGAGATATCTATCCTTACGAAATTATCAAACCATATTTACAAACATTGCATATATATATATATATATATATATATATATATATTTATATATACATATGATCACATACGAATATTTAAATATCAGAATCAAGTATGAATATATCCCTCCAAATCAAACTGAAGAATATTGCTCTTTGAAATGGTTCTCAGCATAGCTTGGAAATCGATCTGAAAGATGCATGATAACCCGATGCAAAAAGTCGCCTACTTGTCTTAATTGTCCGCCGCCTGCAAAACTTGACTTGGCCAACTGACGAAGAGAAATTATCTACTCCCCAGCTACTTAAGAATTCACAGGAACATTCCTTTAGGAACAATATTTTTCAGCCAATGAACTTCGAATACCAGGTTGACATACTCATCAGCTATGTCCATGTTTACATTTTTTCAACCCACTAAACGGCAAGAAAATCGATCGCACACTATTATCTAGCCCACCGCAAAATTTCGCCCACTTCATATTCTTATCCACAGCTTGGAATACTTTACTTCTCTCTCGTACGAAGTCAAGGATTCTACTTCCTCAGCACCTTACAGCTAACATTAGCATTCCTCATGGAGCTACCACATTTACAAACATTATAAATAGATGTTTGATACTTTCAATATCGTTGTTTTCCTGATCTTATCCACTTATAGAATAGGTGGTCCAAAACTACTCATGTCAGGGTTATAAACAACATACACCTTTGACCATGGTGCATTGATCACATATTTACATGTGACTTGTTATATCTTTAAGAATGATCTTTTGAAGAAACTGCCGTCATAATGCTGTTCACTCAATTTCCCTACTGTACAATTATATTTACTTTCTTGTTATGTTTGCATGAATATTCCCTCATACTCTATTACACAAATTGCACAATTGGGTGTCACGATTTCTAAAACTCCCAAGATTATGAGCTAAATCACACCTCCTCTCTTCACTACTTCTTTCTCTATACCAGCAACTTCCACCTCCTATTCACCTATCTGATTCGTACAATCTATAATCCATCCTTTATAAAGATTCCCTCTTTCCGCATCAAGCATCGTTGACAGCAAATCATACTTTTGTTCTACTCCCTCAGCCCTATTCATTCACTCGAATCTGCATTGAGAAACGCTGAATATAATATCTTCATTACACGCACGAAATTCCAAAATGTTTCCGTTGGTATCTCATTGAAGGACATGTAAATCATTTGATTTGATTTGATTTAGTTTATTTTACTTCGCGTTTTGTGCCTCTTGGCTAATTTGCGAAGATGGGGATGAGTGATGAAATGATGAAATTGATGAATGGACATTCACAAACAACCAAGCCCGACCGGGATTCGAACCCGGGGCCCTTGGCGTCGCAGCGCGATGTGCTAACCACTCGGCCACAGGGTCGGGCGACATGTAAATCAGATTTCAGCTCTTTTTTCAGCCTCAAGCATGTTTTCTCAACACAATCTTCGAGGTCATTTTC
This sequence comes from Lepisma saccharinum, assembly GCF_977018435.1. Taxonomy (NCBI): domain Eukaryota; kingdom Metazoa; phylum Arthropoda; class Insecta; order Zygentoma; family Lepismatidae; genus Lepisma; species Lepisma saccharinum. The sequence continues at coordinate 46,757,046 of NC_139235.1, read as the reverse complement.
TGCCTCACTACTTTCATCTTTGCATACTATAAGTTCCGCTTTGAGCAACTCTTTACTTTCAATAAGCTCCGATTTCAGCAGTTGATTGCTTTTCTCTTGAGAGACGCTAAGAGCCTGTAGCTCTTCTTTCAATTCAAGAAACACCGAATTTCAGATGCCACATTTCATTTCGACATTAGGTGTCGACTCTTTGTTGGACTGTTATATGAAGATTAACAAAATATCTAAATTTACTCGTTCCTATTCTGAACCCATTTTGAATAACAACAGGGAGAAAAATGCAATTTTCTTTGTTAGTTTTTACAAGTGGCAGACTATGGATTCTCAAACCTGAGTGTCTTCTGTGTTTTACCATTGTACGCCAAAGTCGCCTACGTCCCCAAACCATCCAAGTAACAAAACCCCATCTCCATACTCATGATTTCTCGAAAAATTGATTATGTAACTCCCGTCCGGTAACGCACGAAACGCAATTTGTATGTTCACACATGTGCAGAATTAGAAAAAGGAAAAGATAATTACAAACATTTTACTCCCATCTCTTATCGAAGGACAGTATCGATAAATCTCTCCCTATAATTAGTTTGAACTTTTGTTATTCGTCCAATTTCTTCATGGGCAACCCACGCACTACTTCACCAATTTGAAGACAGAGAATATTTGATTGTGATTACTCTTATTTATATTTGGAACTTTTGCATTTCTATCAACACTCGCACAATCGATAATTAAACGCACACTTTTGTTATGCACAGGGAAATCTCCATCAAGAAAGAGAACGATTGTAATGAATGCACAAAAACAAAAAACACTTGTTGTGACCTTTGTAAATTATAGGATAAATTTGAACAAATTCAAATTTTGGATATTATGTTCATTATATTAATAACTTTGTATGAAAAGTTGAATAGACCAGTTATCAATAGATATTAGGATGTTACTCAAAAGGTTTTAAGGTTTTATCTTTACGAACGTATTTAATGCTACGAACCTAATGATTCAGAATAAAAACGAACGTGTTTCGCTTTGAAATAACACTTTCCTCAGTAAGCTGAACATTACTTTCACACTCAACATACATATAGAAAATCAATCACCATGAATAAACTATCCTAATAAAAATAAAATTATACTCGTCTTAATACAGATATCTCAACCAACTCTTAACTTAACCTCTTAACCTAATTTAGATCTAACATAACTCCGGATCCGATAGGCATCCCATTTTAAAGAGTTGTACTGTCACTCAGCTCTAGTACATGTAAGACATACGTTTTTCGAAAAATAATAATAGACCCGATTTTGAGGACGTTGTTAGCAACATATCTTTTCCACCATTGTCAGTTGTTCTTTACTTAAATATAGTCTTGTAATTTGCACAGAGACTGGCATACAATTATATAATATTCTATTTCCGATTGTTACGTAAATTATAATTTAATCTATTGATGAAAATAAACGACAAACGAGACCAACCAACCAACCAATGGCCCACCCACCCGCCACTCCAACCAACCAACCACTTGCCCACCCGCCCGCCATCACCATCCAACCAACCACTAACCCACCCACCCGCCATCACCATCCAACCAACCACTAACCCACCCACCCGCCACTCCAACCAACCAACACAGAGCCCTCCCACCTTCCGCACCCACCCACCAACCAACAGTAGAACAACCCGACCACCAACCACAAACAACCAGCGTTCGCTTACCGGACGACTTTTCAAATCAATAATATATAATGTAACTTACAGGTCATATTACGTCGGAAAACCACAGGCGCGGTGGTGCCCAAACCGATTAATGAACAAAACCCCAGCTCCATAACAATTGTGTCGCTTACAATATCTATGAATAAAAATGTAAACTCCTTAAACATTAACATGCGCATATGACAAGATGTCATAATTGGGTACACTGCATGGGCTCAATTCAACATTAAGATCTGAAATAATATTGTATATCCGCACCATGCATGACATTTAAGTTCATTTTGCATCACCTCAAATCACACAATTCATTTTTACACATAGTTCCGGTATTCACAAATATGAAGAGATATCTATCCTTACGAAATTATCAAACCATATTTACAAACATTGCATATATATATATATATATATATATATATATATATATATATATATGATCACATACGAATATTTAAATATCAGAATCAAGTATGAATATATCCCTCCAAATCAAACTGAAGAATATTGCTCTTTGAAATGGTTCTCAGCATAGCTTGGAAATCGATCTGAAAGATGCATGATAACCCGATGCAAAAATTCGCCTACTTGTCTTAATTGTCCGCCGCCTGCAAAACTTGACTTGGCCAACTGACGAAGAGAAATTATCTACTCTCCAGCTACTTAAGAATTCACAGGAACATTCCTTTAGGAACAATATTTTTCAGCCAATGAACTTCGAATACCAGGTTGACATACTCATCAGCTATGTCCATGTTTACATTTTTTCAACCCACTAAACGGCAAGAAAATCGATCGCACACTATTATCTAGCCCACCGCAAAATTTCGCCCACTTCATATTCTTATCCACAGCTTGGAATACTTTACTTCTCTCTCGTACGAAGTCAAGGATTCTACTTCCTGAGCACCTAACAGCTAACATTAGCATTCCTCATGGAGCTACCACATTTACAAACATTATAAATAGATGTTTGATACTTTCAATATCCTTGTTTTCCTGATCTTATCCACTTATAGAATAGGTGGTCCAAAACTACTCATGTCAGGGTTATTAACAACATACACCATTGACCATGGTGCATTGATCACATATTTACATGTGACTTGTTATATCTTTAAGAATGATCTTTTGAAGAAACTGCCGTCATAATGCTGTTCACTCCATTTCCCTACTGTACAATTATATTTACTTTCTTGTTATGTTTGCATGAATATTCCCTCATACTCTATTACACAAATTGCACAATTAGGTGTCACGATTTCTAAAACTCCCAAGATTATGAGCTAAATCACACCTCCTCTCTTCACTACTTCTTTCTCTATACCAGCAACTTTCACCTCCTATTCACCTATCTGATTCGTACAATCTATAATCCATCCTTTATAAAGATTCTCTCTTTCCGCATCAAGCATCGTTGACAGCAAATCATACTTTTGTTCTACTCCCTCAGCCCTATTCATTCACTCGAATCTGCATTGAGAAACGCTGAAAATAATATCTTCATTACACGCACGAAATTCCAAAATGTTTCCGTTGGTATCTCATTGAAGGACATGTAAATCAGATTTCAGCTCTTCTTTCAGCCTCAAGCATGTTTTCTCAACACAATCTTCGAGGTCATTTTTTGCCTCACTACTTTCATCTTTGCATACTATAAGTTCCGCTTTGAGCAACTCTTTACTTTCAATAAGCTCCGATTCCAGCAGTTGATGGCTTTTCTCTTGAGAGACGCTAAGAGCCTGTAGCTCTTCTTTCAATTCAAGAAACACCGTATTTCAGATGCCACATTTCATTTCGACATTAGGTGTCGACTCTTTGTTGCACTGTTATATGAAGATTAACAAAGTATCTAAAGTTACTCGTTCCTATTCTGAACCCATTTTGTATAACAACAGGGAGAAAAATGCAATTTTCTTTGTTAGTTTTTACAAGTGGCAGACTATGGATTCTCAAACCTGAGTGTCTTCTGTGTTTTACCATTGTACGCCAAAGTCGCCTACGTCCCCAAACCATCCAAGTAACAAAACCCCATCTCCATACTCATGATTTCTCGAAAAATTGATTATGTAACTCCCGTCCGGTAAGGCACGAAACGCAATTTGTAGGTTCACACATGTGCAGAATTAGAAAAAGGAAAAGATATTTACAAACATTTTACTCCCATCTCTTATCGAAGGACAGTATCGATAAATCTCTCCCTATATTTGTTTGAACTTTTGTTATTCGTCCAATTTCTTCATGGGCAACCCACGCACTACTTCACCAATTTGAAGACAGAGAATATTTGATTGTGATTACTCTTATTTATATTTGGAACTTTTGCATTTCTATCAACACTCGCACAATCGATAATTAAACGCACACTTTTGTTATGCACAGGGAAATCTCCATCAAGAAGGAGAACGATTGTAATGAATGCACAAAAACAAAAAACACTTGTTGTGACCTTTGTAAATTATAGGATAAATTTGAACAAATTCAAATTTTGGATATTATGTTCATTATATTAATAACTTTGTATGAAAAGTTGAATAGACCAGTTATCAATAGATATTAGGATGTTACTCAAAAGGTTTTAAGGTTTTATCTTTACGAACGTATTTAATGCTACGAACCTAATGATTCAGAATAAAAACGAACGTGTTTCGCTTTGAAATAACACTTTCCTCAGTAAGCTGAACATTACTTTCACACTCAACATACATATAGAAAATCAATCACCATGAATAAACTATCCTAATAAAAATAAAATTATACTCGTCTTAATACAGATATCTCAACCAACTCTTAACTTAACCTCTTAACCTAATTTAGATCTAACATAACTCCGGATCCGATAGGCATCCCATTTTAAAGAGTTGTACTGTCACTCAGCTCTAGTACATGTAAGACATACGTTTTTCGAAAAATAATAATAGACCCGATTTTGAGGACGTTGTTACCAACATATCTTTTCCACCATTGTCAGTTGTTCTTTACTTAAATATAGTCTTGTAATTTGCACAGAGACTGGCATACAATTATATAATATTCTATTTCCGATTGTTACGTAAATTATAATTTAATCTATTGATGAAAATAAACGACAAACGAGACCAACCAACCAACCAATGGCCCACCCACCCGCCACTCCAACCAACCAACCACTTGCCCACCCGCCCGCCATCACCATCCAACCAACCACTAACCCACCCACCCGCCATCACCATCCAACCAACCACTAACCCACCCACCCGCCACTCCAACCAACCAACACAGAGCCCTCCCACCTTCCGCACCCACCCACCAACCAACAGTAGAACAACCCGACCACCAACCACAAACAACCAGCGTTCGCTTACCGGACGACTTTTCAAATCAATAATATATAATGTAACTTACAGGTCATATTACGTCGGAAAACCACAGGCGCGGTGGTGCCCAAACCGATTAATGAACAAAACCCCAGCTCCATAACAATTGTGTCGCTTACAATATCTATGAATAAAAATGTAAACTCCTTAAACATTAACATGCGCATATGACAAGATGTCATAATTGGGTACCCTGCATGGGCTCAATTCAACATTAAGATCTGAAATAATATTGTATATCCGCACCATGCATGACATTTAAGTTCATTTTGCATCACCTCAAATCACACAATTCATTTTTACACATAGTTCCGGTATTCACAAATATGAAGAGATATCTATCCTTACGAAATTATCAAACCATATTTACAAACATTGCATATATATATATATATATATATATATATATATGATCACATACGAATATTTAAATATCAGAATCAAGTATGAATATATCCCTCCAAATCAAACTGAAGAATATTGCTCTTTGAAATGGTTCTCAGCATAGCTTGGAAATCGATCTGAAAGATGCATGATAACCCGATGCAAAAATTCGCCTACTTGTCTTAATTGTCCGCCGCCTGCAAAACTTGACATGGCCAACTGACGAAGAGAAATTATCTACTCCCCAGCTACTTAAGAATTCACAGGAACATTCCTTTAGGAACAATATTTTTCAGCCAATGAACTTCGAATACCAGGTTGACATACTCATCAGCTATGTCCATGTTTACATTTTTTCAACCCACTAAACGGCAAGAAAATCGATCGCACACTATTATCTAGCCCACCGCAAAATTTCGCCCACTTCATATTCTTATCCACAGCTTGGAATACTTTACTTCTCTCTCGTACGAAGTCAAGGATTCTACTTCCTGAGCACCTAACAGCTAACATTAGCATTCCTCATGGAGCTACCACATTTACAAACATTATAAATAGATGTTTGATACTTTCAATATCCTTGTTCTCCTGATCTTATCCACTTATAGAATAGGTGGTCCAAAACTACTCATGTCAGGGTTATTAACAACATACACCATTGACCATGGTTCATTGATCACATATTTACATGTGACTTGTTATATCTTTAAGAATGATCTTTTGAAGAAACTGCCGTCATAATGCTGTTCACTCCATTTCCCTACTGTACAATTATATTTACTTTCTTGTTATGTTTGCATGAATATTCCCTCATACTCTATTACACAAATTGCACAATTAGGTGTCACGATTTCTAAAACTCCCAAGATTATGAGCTAAATCACACCTCCTCTCTTCACTACTTCTTTCTCTATACCAGCAACTTCCACCTCCTATTTACCTATCTGATTCGTACAATCTATAATCCATCCTTTATAAAGATTCTCTCTTTCCGCATCAAGCATCGTTGACAGCAAATCATACTTTTGTTCTACTCCCTCAGCCCTATTCATTCACTCGAATCTGCATTGAGAAACGCTGAATATAATATCTTCATTACACGCACGAAATTCCAAAATGTTTCCGTTGGTATCTCATTGAAGGACATGTAAATCAGATTTCAGCTCTTCTTTCAGCCTCAAGCATGTTTTCTCAACACAATCTTCGAGGTCATTTTTTGCCTCACTACTTTCATCTTTGCATACTATAAGTTCCGCTTTGAGCAACTCTTTACTTTCAATAAGCTCCGATTCCAGCAGTTGATGGCTTTTCTCTTGAGAGACGCTAAGAGCCTGTAGCTCTTCTTTCAATTCAAGAAACACCGTATTTCAGATGCCACATTTCATTTCGACATTAGGTGTCGACTCTTTGTTGCACTGTTATATGAAGATTAACAAAGTATCTAAAGTTACTCGTTCCTATTCTGAACCCATTTTGTATAACAACAGGGAGAAAAATGCAATTTTCTTTGTTAGTTTTTACAAGTGGCAGACTATGGATTCTCAAACCTGAGTGTCTTCTGTGTTTTACCATTGTACGCCAAAGTCGCCTACGTCCCCAAACCATCCAAGTAACAAAACCCCATCTCCATACTCAACATTTCTCGAAAAATTGATTATGTAACTCCCGTCCGGTAACGCACGAAACGCAATTTGTAGGTTCACAGATGTGCAGAATTAGAAAAAGGAAAAGATAATTACAAACATTTTACTCCCATCTCTTATCGAAGGACAGTATCGATAAATCTCTCCCTATAATTAGTTTGAACTTTTGTTATTCGTCCAATTTCTTCATGGGCAACCCACGCACTACTTCACCAATTTGAAGACAGAGAATATTTGATTGTGATTACTCTTATTTATATTTGGAACTTTTGCATTTCTATCAACACTCGCACAATCGATAATTAAACGCACACTTTTGTTATGCACAGGGAAATCTCCATCAAGAAGGAGAACGATTGTAATGAATGCACAAAAACAAAAAACACTTGTTGTGACCTTTGTAAATTATAGGATAAATTTGAACAAATTCAAATTTTGGATATTATGTTCATTATATTAATAACTTTGTATGAAAAGTTGAATAGACCAGTTATCAATAGATATTAGGATGCTACTCCAAAGGTTTTAAGGTTTTATCTTTACGAACGTATTTTGTGCTACGAACCTAATGATTCAGAATAAAAACGAACGTGTTTCGCTTTGAAATAACACTTTCCTCAGTAAGCTGAACATTACTTTCACACTCAACATACATATAGAAAATCAATCACCATGAATAAACTATCCTAATAAAAATAAAATTATACTCGTCTTAATACAGATATCTCAACCAACTCTTAACTTAACCTCTTAACCTAATTTAGATCTAACATAACTCCGGATCCGATAGGCATCCCATTTTAAAGAGTTGTACTGTCACTCAGCTCTAGTACATGTAAGACATACGTTTTTCGAAAAATAATAATAGACCCGATTTTGAGGACGTTGTTACCAACATATCTTTTCCACCATTGTCAGTTGTTCTTTACTTAAATATAGTCTTGTAATTTGTACAGAGACTGGCATACAATTATATAATATTCTATTTCCGATTGTTACGTAAATTATAATTTAATCTATTGATGAAAATAAACGACAAACGAGACCAACCAACCAACCAATGGCCCACCCACCCGCCACTCCAACCAACCAACCACTTGCCCACCCGCCCGCCATCACCATCCAACCAACCACTAACCCACCCACCCGCCACTCCAACCAACCAACACAGAGCTCTCCCACCTTCCGCACCCACCCACCAACCAACTGTAGAACAACCCGACCACCAAACACAAACAACCAGCGTTCGCTTACTGGACGACTTTTCAAATCACTAATATATAATGTAACTTACAGGTGATATTACGTCGGAAAACCACAGGCGCGGTGGTCCCCAAACCGATTAATTAACAAAACCCCAGCTCCATAACAATTGTGTCGCTTACAATATCTATGAATAAAAATGTAAACTCCTTAAACATTAACATGCGCATATGACAAGATGTCATAATTGGGTACCCTGCAGGGGCTCAATTCAACATTAAGATCTGAAATAATATTCTATATCCGCACCATACATGACATTTAAGTTCATTTTGCATCACCTCAAATCACACAATTCATTTTTACACATAGTTCCGGTATTCACAAATATGAAGAGATATCTATCCTTACGAAATTATCAAACCATATTTACAAACATTGCATATATATATATATATGATCACATACGAATATTTAAATATCAGAATCAAGTATGAATATATCCCTCCAAATCAAACTGAAGAATATTGCTCTTTGAAATGGTTCTCAGCATAGCTTGGAAATCGATCTAAAAGATGCATGATAACCCGATGCAAAAATTCGCCTACTTGGCTTAATTGTCCGCCGCCTGCAAAACTTGACTTGGCCAACTGACGAAGAGAAATTATCTACTCCCCAGCTACTTAAGAATTCACAGGAGCATTCCTTTGGGAACAATATTTTTCAGCCAATGAACTTCGAATACCAGGTTGACATACTCATCAGCTATGTCCATGTTTACATTTTTCAACCCACTAAACGGCAAGAAAATCGATCGCACACTATTATCTAGCCCACCGCAAAATTTCGCCCACTTCATATTCTTATCCACAGCTTGGAATACTTTACTTCTCTCTCGTACGAAGTCAAGGATTCTACTTCCTCAGCACCTTACAGCTAACATTAGCATTCCTCATGGAGCTACCACATTTACAAACATTATAAATAGATGTTTGATACTTTCAATATCCTTGTTTTCCTGATCTTATCCACTTATAGAATAGGTGGTCCAAAACTACTCATGTCAGGGTTATTAACAACATACACCATTGACCATGGTGCATTGATCACATATTTACATGTGAATTGTTATATCTTTAAGAATGATCTTTTGAAGAAACTGCCGTCATAATGCTGTTCACTCCATTTCCCTACTGTACAATTATATTTACTTTCTTGTTATGTTTGCATGAATATTCCCTCATACTCTATTACACAAATTGCACAATTAGGTGTCACGATTTCTAAAACTCCCAAGATTATGAGCTAAATCACACCTCCTCTCTTCACTACTTCTTTCTCTATACCAGCAACTTCCACCTCCTATTCACCTATCTGATTCGTACAATCTATAATCCATCCTTTATAAAGATTCTCTCTTTCCGCTTCAAGCATCGTTGACAGCAAATCATACTTTTGTTCTACTCCCTCAGCCCTATTCATTCACTCGAATCTGCATTGAGAAACGCTGAATATAATATCTTCATTACACGCACGAAATTCCAAAATGTTTCCGTTGGTATCTCATTGAAGGACATGTAAATCAGATTTCAGCTCTTCTTTCATCCTCAAGCATGTTTTCTCAACACAATCTTCGAGGTCATTTTTTGCCTCACTACTTTCATCTTTGCATACTATAAGTTCCGCTTTGAGGAACTCTTTACTTTCAATAAGCTCTGATTCCAGCAGTTGATGGCTCTTCTCTTGAGAGACGCTAAGAGCCTGTAGCTCTTCTTTCAATTCAAGAAACACCGAATTTCAGATGCCACATTTCATTTCGACATTAGGTGTCGACTCTTTGTTGCACTGTTATATGAAGATTAACAAAGTATCTAAAGTTACTCGTTCCTATTCTGAACCCATTTTGTATAACAACAGGGAGAAAAATGCAATTTTCTTTGTTAGTTTTTACAAGTGGCAGACTATGGATTCTCAAACCTGAGTGTCTTCTGTGTTTTACCATTGTACGCCAAAGTCGCCTACGTCCCCAAACCATCCAAGTAACAAAACCCCATCTCCATACTCATGATTTCTCCAAAAATTGATTATGTAACTCCCGTCCGGTAACGCACGAAACGCAATTTGTAGGTTCACAGATGTCAAGAATTAGAAAAAGGAAAAGATAATTACAAACATTTTACTCCCATCTCTTATCCAAGGACAGTATCGATAAATCTCTCCCTATATTTAGTTTGAACTTTTGTTATTCGTCCAATGTCTTCATGGGCAACCCACGCACTGCTTCACCAATTTGAAGACAGAGAATATTTCATTGTGATTACTCTTATTTATATTTGGAACTTTTGCATTTCTATCAACACTCGCACAATCGATAATTAAACGCACACTTTTGTTATGCACAGGGAAATCTCCATCAAGAAGGAGAACGATTGTAATGAATGCACAAAAACAAATAACACTGGTTGTGACCTTTGTAAATTATAGGATAAATTTGAACAAATTCAAATTTTGGATATTATGTTCATTATATTAATAACATTGTATGAAAAGTTGAGTAGACCAGGTATCAATAGATATTATGATGTTACTCAAAAGGTTTTAAGGTTTTATCTTTACGAACGTATTTTATGCTACGAACCTAATGATTCAGAATAAAAACGAACGTGTTTCGCTTTGAAATAACACTTTCCTCAGTAAGCTGAACATTACTTTCACACTCAACATACATATAGAAAATCAATCACCATGAATAAACTATCAAAATAAAAATAAAATTATACTCGTCTTAATACAGATATCTCAACCAACTCTTAACTTAACCTCTTAACCTAATTTAGATCTAACATAACTCCGGATCCGATAGGCATCCCATTTTAAAGAGTTGTACTGTCACTCAGCTCTAGTACATGTAAGACATACGTTTTTCGAAAAATAATAATAGACCCGATTTTGAGGACGTTGTTACCAACATATCTTTTCCACCATTGTCAGTTGTTCTTTACTTAAATATATTCTTGTAATTTGTACAGAGACTGGCATACAATTATATAATATTCTATTTCCGATTGTTACGTAAATTATAATTTAATCTATTGATGAAAATAAACGACAAACGAGACCAACCAACCAACCAATGGCCCACCCACCCGCCACTCCAACCAACCAACCACTTGCCCACCCGCCCGCCATCACCATCCAACCAACCACTAACCCACCCACCCGCCACTCCAACCAACCAACACAGAGCCCTCCCACCTTCCGCACCCACCCACCAACCAAATGTAGAACAACCCGACCACCAACCACAAACAACCAGCGTTCGCTTACTGGACGACTTTTCAAATCACTAATATATAATGTAACTTACAGGTGATATTACGTCGGAAAACCACAGGCGCGGTGGTCCCCAAACCGATTAATTAACAAAACCCCAGCTCCATAACAATTGTGTCGCTTACAATATCTATGAATAAAAATGTAAACTCCTTAAACATTAACATGCGCATATGACAAGATGTCATAATTGGGTACCCTGCAGGGACTCAATTCAACATTAAGATCTGAAATAATATTCTATATCCGCACCATACATGACATTTAAGTTCATTTTGCATCACCTCAAATCACACAATTCATTTTTACACATAGTTCCGGTATTCACAAATATGAAGAGATATCTATCCTTACGAAATTATCAAACCATATTTACAAACATTGCATATATATATATATATATATATATATATATATATATATATGATCACATACGAATATTTAAATATCAGAATCAAGTATGAATATATCCCTCCAAATCAAACTGAAGAATATTGCTCTTTGAAATGGTTCTCAGCATAGCTTGGAAATCGATCTAAAAGATGCATGATAACCCGATGCAAAAATTCGCCTACTTGGCTTAATTGTCCGCCGCCTTCAAAACTTGACTTGGCCAACTGACGAAGAGAAATTATCTACTCCCCAGCTACTTAAGAATTCACAGGAGCATTCCTTTGGGAACAATATTTTTCAGCCAATGAACTTCGAATACCAGGTTGACATACTCATCAGCTATGTCCATGTTTACATTTTTCAACCCACTAAACGGCAAGAAAATCGATCGCACACTATTATCTAGCCCACCGCAAAATTTCGCCCACTTCATATTCTTATCCACAGCTTGGAATACTTTACTTCTCTCTCGTACGAAGTCAAGGATTCTACTTCCTCAGCACCTTACAGCTAACATTAGCATTCCTCATGGAGCTACCACATTTACAAACATTATAAATAGATGTTTGATACTTTCAATATCCTTGTTTTCCTGATCTTATCCACTTATAGAATAGGTGGTCCAAAACTACTCATGTCAGGGTTATTAACAACATACACCATTGACCATGGTGCATTGATCACATATTTACATGTGAATTGTTATATCTTTAAGAATGATCTTTTGAAGAAACTGCCGTCATAATGCTGTTCACTCCATTTCCCTACTGTACAATTATATTTACTTTCTTGTTATGTTTGCATGAATATTCCCTCATACTCTATTACACAAATTGCACAATTAGGTGTCACGATTTCTAAAACTCCCAAGATTATGAGCTAAATCACACCTCCTCTCTTCACTACTTCTTTCTCTATACCAGCAACTTCCACCTCCTATTCACCTATCTGATTCGTACAATCTATAATCCATCCTTTATAAAGATTCTCTCTTTCCGCTTCAAGCATCGTTGACAGCAAATCATACTTTTGTTCTACTCCCTCAGCCCTATTCATTCACTCGAATCTGCATTGAGAAACGCTGAATATAATATCTTCATTACACGCACGAAATTCCAAAATGTTTCCGTTGGTATCTCATTGAAGGACATGTAAATCAGATTTCAGCTCTTCTTTCATCCTCAAGCATGTTTTCTCAACACAATCTTCGAGGTCATTTTTTGCCTCACTACTTTCATCTTTGCATACTATAAGTTCCGCTTTGAGGAACTCTTTACTTTCAATAAGCTCTGATTCCAGCAGTTGATGGCTCTTCTCTTGAGAGACGCTAAGAGCCTGTAGCTCTTCTTTCAATTCAAGAAACACCGAATTTCAGATGCCACATTTCATTTCGACATTAGGTGTCGACTCTTTGTTGCACTGTTATATGAAGATTAACAAAGTATCTAAAGTTACTCGTTCCTATTCTGAACCCATTTTGTATAACAACAGGGAGAAAAATGCAATTTTCTTTGTTAGTTTTTACAAGTGGCAGACTATGGATTCTCAAACCTGAGTGTCTTCTGTGTTTTACCATTGTACGCCAAAGTCGCCTACGTCCCCAAACCATCCAAGTAACAAAACCCCATCTCCATACTCATGATTTCTCCAAAAATTGATTATGTAACTCCCGTCCGGTAACGCACGAAACGCAATTTGTAGGTTCACAGATGTCAAGAATTAGAAAAAGGAAAAGATAATTACAAACATTTTACTCCCATCTCTTATCCAAGGACAGTATCGATAAATCTCTCCCTATATTTAGTTTGAACTTTTGTTATTCGTCCAATGTCTTCATGGGCAACCCACGCACTGCTTCACCAATTTGAAGACAGAGAATATTTGATTGTGATTACTCTTATTTATATTTGGAACTTTTGCATTTCTATCAACACTCGCACAATCGATAATTAAACGCACACTTTTGTTATGCACAGGGAAATCTCCATCAAGAAGGAGAACGATTGTAATGAATGCACAAAAACAAATAACACTGGTTGTGACCTTTGTAAATTATAGGATAAATTTGAACAAATTCAAATTTTGGATATTATGTTCATTATATTAATAACATTGTATGAAAAGTTGAGTAGACCAGGTATCAATAGATATTATGATGTTACTCAAAAGGTTTTAAGGTTTTATCTTTACGAACGTATTTTATGCTACGAACCTAATGATTCAGAATAAAAACGAACGTGTTTCGCTTTGAAATAACACTTTCCTCAGTAAGCTGAACATTACTTTCACACTCAACATACATATAGAAAATCAATCACCATGAATAAACTATCCTAATAAAAATAAAATTATACTCGTCTTAATACAGATATCTCAACCAACTCTTAACTTAACCTCTTAACCTAATTTAGATCTAACATAACTCCGGATCCGATAGGCATCCCATTTTAAAGAGTTGTACTGTCACTCAGCTCTAGTACATGTAAGACATACGTTTTTCGAAAAATAATAATAGACCCGATTTTGAGGACGTTGTTACCAACATATCTTTTCCACCATTGTCAGTTGTTCTTTACTTAAATATAGTCTTGTAATTTGTACAGAGACTGGCATACAATTATATAATATTCTATTTCCGATTGTTACGTAAATTATAATTTAATCTATTGATGAAAATAAACGACAAACGAGACCAACCAACCAACCAATGGCCCACCCACCCGCCACTCCAACCAACCAACCACTTGCCCACCCGCCCGCCATCACCATCCAACCAACCACTAACCCACCCACCCGCCACTCCAACCAACCAACACAGAGCTCTCCCACCTTCCGCACCCACCCACCAACCAACTGTAGAACAACCCGACCACCAAACACAAACAACCAGCGTTCGCTTACTGGACGACTTTTCAAATCACTAATATATAATGTAACTTACAGGTGATATTACGTCGGAAAACCACAGGCGCGGTGGTCCCCAAACCGATTAATTAACAAAACCCCAGCTCCATAACAATTGTGTCGCTTACAATATCTATGAATAAAAATGTAAACTCCTTAAACATTAACATGCGCATATGACAAGATGTCATAATTGGGTACCCTGCAGGGGCTCAATTCAACATTAAGATCTGAAATAATATTCTATATCCGCACCATACATGACATTTAAGTTCATTTTGCATCACCTCAAATCACACAATTCATTTTTACACATAGTTCCGGTATTCACAAATATGAAGAGATATCTATCCTTACGAAATTATCAAACCATATTTACAAACATTGCATATATATATATATATATATATATATATATATATATATGATCACATACGAATATTTAAATATCAGAATCAAGTATGAATATATCCCTCCAAATCAAACTGAAGAATATTGCTCTTTGAAATGGTTCTCAGCATAGCTTGGAAATCGATCTAAAAGATGCATGATAACCCGATGCAAAAATTCGCCTACTTGGCTTAATTGTCCGCCGCCTGCAAAACTTGACTTGGCCAACTGACGAAGAGAAATTATCTACTCCCCAGCTACTTAAGAATTCACAGGAGCATTCCTTTGGGAACAATATTTTTCAGCCAATGAACTTCGAATACCAGGTTGACATACTCATCAGCTATGTCCATGTTTACATTTTTCAACCCACTAAACGGCAAGAAAATCGATCGCACACTATTATCTAGCCCACCGCAAAATTTCGCCCACTTCATATTCTTATCCACAGCTTGGAATACTTTACTTCTCTCTCGTACGAAGTCAAGGATTCTACTTCCTCAGCACCTTACAGCTAACATTAGCATTCCTCATGGAGCTACCACATTTACAAACATTATAAATAGATGTTTGATACTTTCAATATCCTTGTTTTCCTGATCTTATCCACTTATAGAATAGGTGGTCCAAAACTACTCATGTCAGGGTTATTAACAACATACACCATTGACCATGGTGCATTGATCACATATTTACATGTGAATTGTTATATCTTTAAGAATGATCTTTTGAAGAAACTGCCGTCATAATGCTGTTCACTCCATTTCCCTACTGTACAATTATATTTACTTTCTTGTTATGTTTGCATGAATATTCCCTCATACTCTATTACACAAATTGCACAATTAGGTGTCACGATTTCTAAAACTCCCAAGATTATGAGCTAAATCACACCTCCTCTCTTCACTACTTCTTTCTCTATACCAGCAACTTCCACCTCCTATTCACCTATCTGATTCGTACAATCTATAATCCATCCTTTATAAAGATTCTCTCTTTCCGCTTCAAGCATCGTTGACAGCAAATCATACTTTTGTTCTACTCCCTCAGCCCTATTCATTCACTCGAATCTGCATTGAGAAACGCTGAATATAATATCTTCATTACACGCACGAAATTCCAAAATGTTTCCGTTGGTATCTCATTGAAGGACATGTAAATCAGATTTCAGCTCTTCTTTCATCCTCAAGCATGTTTTCTCAACACAATCTTCGAGGTCATTTTTTGCCTCACTACTTTCATCTTTGCATACTATAAGTTCCGCTTTGAGGAACTCTTTACTTTCAATAAGCTCTGATTCCAGCAGTTGATGGCTCTTCTCTTGAGAGACGCTAAGAGCCTGTAGCTCTTCTTTCAATTCAAGAAACACCGAATTTCAGATGCCACATTTCATTTCGACATTAGGTGTCGACTCTTTGTTGCACTGTTATATGAAGATTAACAAAGTATCTAAAGTTACTCGTTCCTATTCTGAACCCATTTTGTATAACAACAGGGAGAAAAATGCAATTTTCTTTGTTAGTTTTTACAAGTGGCAGACTATGGATTCTCAAACCTGAGTGTCTTCTGTGTTTTACCATTGTACGCCAAAGTCGCCTACGTCCCCAAACCATCCAAGTAACAAAACCCCATCTCCATACTCATGATTTCTCCAAAAATTGATTATGTAACTCCCGTCCGGTAACGCACGAAACGCAATTTGTAGGTTCACAGATGTCAAGAATTAGAAAAAGGAAAAGATAATTACAAACATTTTACTCCCATCTCTTATCCAAGGACAGTATCGATAAATCTCTCCCTATATTTAGTTTGAACTTTTGTTATTCGTCCAATGTCTTCATGGGCAACCCACGCACTGCTTCACCAATTTGAAGACAGAGAATATTTCATTGTGATTACTCTTATTTATATTTGGAACTTTTGCATTTCTATCAACACTCGCACAATCGATAATTAAACGCACACTTTTGTTATGCACAGGGAAATCTCCATCAAGAAGGAGAACGATTGTAATGAATGCACAAAAACAAATAACACTGGTTGTGACCTTTGTAAATTATAGGATAAATTTGAACAAATTCAAATTTTGGATATTATGTTCATTATATTAATAACATTGTATGAAAAGTTGAGTAGACCAGGTATCAATAGATATTATGATGTTACTCAAAAGGTTTTAAGGTTTTATCTTTACGAACGTATTTTATGCTACGAACCTAATGATTCAGAATAAAAACGAACGTGTTTCGCTTTGAAATAACACTTTCCTCAGTAAGCTGAACATTACTTTCACACTCAACATACATATAGAAAATCAATCACCATGAATAAACTATCAAAATAAAAATAAAATTATACTCGTCTTAATACAGATATCTCAACCAACTCTTAACTTAACCTCTTAACCTAATTTAGATCTAACATAACTCCGGATCCGATAGGCATCCCATTTTAAAGAGTTGTACTGTCACTCAGCTCTAGTACATGTAAGACATACGTTTTTCGAAAAATAATAATAGACCCGATTTTGAGGACGTTGTTACCAACATATCTTTTCCACCATTGTCAGTTGTTCTTTACTTAAATATATTCTTGTAATTTGTACAGAGACTGGCATACAATTATATAATATTCTATTTCCGATTGTTACGTAAATTATAATTTAATCTATTGATGAAAATAAACGACAAACGAGACCAACCAACCAACCAATGGCCCACCCACCCGCCACTCCAACCAACCAACCACTTGCCCACCCGCCCGCCATCACCATCCAACCAACCACTAACCCACCCACCCGCCACTCCAACCAACCAACACAGAGCCCTCCCACCTTCCGCACCCACCCACCAACCAACTGTAGAACAACCCGACCACCAACCACAAACAACCAGCGTTCGCTTACTGGACGACTTTTCAAATCACTAATATATAATGTAACTTACAGGTGATATTACGTCGGAAAACCACAGGCGCGGTGGTCCCCAAACCGATTAATTAACAAAACCCCAGCTCCATAACAATTGTGTCGCTTACAATATCTATGAATAAAAATGTAAACTCCTTAAACATTAACATGCGCATATGACAAGATGTCATAATTGGGTACCCTGCAGGGGCTCAATTCAACATTAAGATCTGAAATAATATTCTATATCCGCACCATACATGACATTTAAGTTCATTTTGCATCACCTCAAATCACACAATTCATTTTTACACATAGTTCCGGTATTCACAAATATGAAGAGATATCTATCCTTACGAAATTATCAAACCATATTTACAAACATTGCATATATATATATATATATATATATATATATATATATATATATGATCACATACGAATATTTAAATATCAGAATCAAGTATGAATATATCCCTCCAAATCAAACTGAAGAATATTGCTCTTTGAAATGGTTCTCAGCATAGCTTGGAAATCGATCTAAAAGATGCATGATAACCCGATGCAAAAATTCGCCTACTTGGCTTAATTGTCCGCCGCCTGCAAAACTTGACTTGGCCAACTGACGAAGAGAAATTATCTACTCCCCAGCTACTTAAGAATTCACAGGAACATTCCTTTAGGAACAATATTTTTCAGCCAATGAACTTCGAATACCAGGTTGACATACTCATCAGCTATGTCCATGTTTACATTTTTCAACCCACTAAACGGCAAGAAAATCGATCGCACACTATTATCTAGCCCACCGCAAAATTTCGCCCACTTCATATTCTTATCCACAGCTTGGAATACTTTACTTCTCTCTCGTACGAAGTCAAGGATTCTACTTCCTGAGCACCTTACAGCTAACATTAGCATTCCTCATGGAGCTACCACATTTACAAACATTATAAATAGATGTTTGATACTTTCAATATCGTTGTTTTCCTGATCTTATCCACTTATAGAATAGGTGGTCCAAAACTACTCATGTCAGGGTTATTAACAACATACACCTTTGACCATGGTGCATTGATCACATATTTACATGTGACTTGTTATATCTTTAAGAATGATCTTTTGAAGAAACTGCCGTCATAATGCTGTTCACTCAATTTCCCTACTGTACAATTATATTTACTTTCTTGTTATGTTTGCATGAATATTCCCTCATACTCTATTACACAAATTGCACAATTGGGTGTCACGATTTCTAAAACTCCCAAGATTATGAGCTAAATCACACCTCCTCTCTTCACTACTTCTTTCTCTATACCAGCAACTTCCACCTCCTTTTCACCTATCTGATTCGTAGAATCTATAATCCATCCTTTATAAAGATTCCCTCTTTCCGCATCAAGCATCGTTGACAGCAAATCATACTTTTGTTCTACTCCCTCAGCCCTATTCATTCACTCGAATCTGCATTGAGAAACGCTGAATATAATATCTTCATTACACGCACGAAATTCCAAAATGTTTCCGCTGGTATCTCATTGAAGGACTTGTAAATCATTTGATTTGATTTGATTTAGTTTATTTTACTTCGCGTTTTGTGCCTCTTGGCTAATTTGCGAAGATGGGGATGAGTGATGAAATGATGAAATTGATCAATGGACATTCACAAACAACCAAGCCCGACCGGGATTCGAACCCGGGACCCTTGGCGTCCCAGCGCGATGTGCTAACCACTCGGCCACAGGGTCGGGCCACATGTAAATCAGATTTCAGCTCTTTTTTCAGCCTCAAGCATGTTTTCTCAACACAATCTTCGAGGTCATTTTCTGCCTCACTACTTTCATCTTTGCATACTATAAGTTCCGCTTTGAGCAACTCTTTACTTTCAATAAGCTCCGATTCCAGCAGTTGATTGCTTTTCTCTTGAGAGACGCTAAGAGCCTGTAGCTCTTCTTTCAATTCAAGAAACACCGAATTTCAGATGCCACATTTCATTTCGACATTAGGTGTCGACTCTTTGTTGCACTGTTATATGAAGATTAACAAAGTATCTAAAGTTACTCGTTCCTATTCTGAACCCATTTTGTATAACAACAGGGAGAAAAATGCAATTTTCTTTGTTAGTTTTTACAAGTGGCAGACTATGGATTCTCAAACCTGAGTGTCTTCTGTGTTTTACCATTGTACGCCAAAGTCGCCTACGTCCCCAAACCATCCAAGTAACAAAACCCCATCTCCATACTCATGATTTCTCGAAAAATTGATTATGTAACTCCCGTCCGGTAACGCACGAAACGCAATTTGTAGGTTCACACATGTGCAGAATTAGAAAAAGGAAAAGATAATTACAAACATTTTACTCCCATCTCTTATCGAAGGACAGTATCGATAAATCTCTCCCTATATTTAGTTTGAACTTTTGTTATTCGTCCAATTTCTTCATGGGCAACCCACGCACTACTTCACCAATTTGAAGACAGAGAATATTTGATTGTGATTACTCTTATTTATATTTGGAACTTTTGCATTTCTATCAACACTCGCACAATCGATAATTAAACGCACACTTTTGTTATGCACAGGGAAATCTCCATCAAGAAGGAGAACGATTGTAATGAATGCACAAAAACAAAAAACACTTGTTGTGACCTTTGTAAATTATAGGATAAATTTGAACAAATTCAAATTTTGGATATTATGTTCATTATATTAATAACTTTGTATGAAAAGTTGAATAGACCAGTTATCAATAGATATTAGGATGTTACTCAAAAGGTTTTAAGGTTTTATCTTTACGAACGTATTTAATGCTACGAACCTAATGATTCAGAATAAAAACGAACGTGTTTCGCTTTGAAATAACACTTTCCTCAGTAAGCTGAACATTACTTTCACACTCAACATACATATAGAAAATCAATCACCATGAATAAACTATCCTAATAAAAATAAAATTATACTCGTCTTAATACAGATATCTCAACCAACTCTTAACTTAACCTCTTAACCTAATTTAGATCTAACATAACTCCGGATCCGATAGGCATCCCATTTTAAAGAGTTGTACTGTCACTCAGCTCTAGTACATGTAAGACATACGTTTTTCGAAAAATAATAATAGACCCGATTTTGAGGACGTTGTTACCAACATATCTTTTACACCATTGTCAGTTGTTCTTTACTTAAATATAGTCTTGTAATTTGCACAGAGACTGGCATACAATTATATAATATTCTATTTCCGATTGTTACGTAAATTATAATTTAATCTATTGATGAAAATAAACGACAAACGAGACAAACCAACCAACCAATGGCCCACCCACCCGCCACTCCAACCAACCAACCACTTGCCCACCCGCCCGCCATCACCATCCAACCAACCACTAACCCACCCACCCGCCATCACCATCCAACCAACCACTAACCCACCCACCCGCCACTCCAACCAACCAACACAGAGCCCTCCCACCTTCCGCACCCACCCACCAACCAACTGTAGAACAACCCGACCACCAACCACAAACAACCAGCGTTCGCTTACCGGACGACTTTTCAAATCACTAATATATAATGTAACTTACAGGTGATATTACTTCGGAAAACCACAGGCGCGGTGGTGCCCAAACCGATTAATTAACAAAACCCCAGCTCCATAACAATTGTGTCGCTTACAATATCTATGAATAAAAATGTAAACTCCTTAAACATTAACATGCGCATATGACAAGATGTCATAATTGGGTACCCTGCATGGGCTCAATTCAACATTAAGATCTGAAATAATATTGTATATCCGCACCATACATGACATTTAAGTTCATTTTGCATCACCTCAAATCACACAATTCATTTTTACACATAGTTCCGGTATTCACAAATATGAAGAGATATCTATCCTTACGAAATTATCAAACCATATTTACAAACATTGCATATATATATATATATATATATATATATATATATATATATATATATATATATGATCACATACGAATATTTAAATATCAGAATCAAGTATGAATATATCCCTCCAATTCAAACTGAAGAATATTGCTCTTTGAAATGGTTCTCAGCATAGCTTGGATATCGATCTGAAAGATGCATGATAACCCGATGCAAAATTCGCCTACTTGTCTTAATTGTCCGCCGCCTGCAAAACTTGACTTGGCCAACTGACGAAGAGAAATTATCTACTCCCCAGCTACTTAAGAATTCACAGGAACATTCCTTTAGGAACAATATTTTTCAGCCAATGAACTTCGAATACCAGGTTAACATACTCATCAGCTATGTCCATGTTTACATTTTTTCAACCCACTAAACGGCAAGAAAATCGATCGCACACTATTATCTAGCCCACCGCAAAATTTCGCCCACTTCATATTCTTATCCACAGCTTGGAATACTTTACTTCTCTCTCGTACGAAGTCATGGATTCTACTTCCTGAGCACCTTACAGCTAACATTAGCATTCCTCATGGAGCTACCACATTTACAAACATTATAAATAGATGTTTGATACTTTCAATATCCTTGTTTTCCTGATCTTATCCACTTATTGAATAGGTGGTCCAAAACTACTCATGTCAGGGTTATTAACAACATACACCATTGACCATGGTGCATTGATCACATATTTACATGTGACTTGTTATATCTTTAAGAATGATCTTTTGAAGAAACTGCCGTCATAATGCTGTTCACTCCATTTCCCTACTGTACAATTATATTTACTTTCTTGTTATGTTTGCATGAATATTCCCTCATACTCTATTACACAAATTGCACAATTAGGTGTCACGATTTCTAAAACTCCCAAGATTATGAGCTAAATCACACCTCCTCTCTTCACTACTTCTTTCTCTATACCAGCAACTTCCACCTCCTATTCACCTATCTGATTCGCACAATCTATAATCCATCCTTTATAAAGATTCCCTCTTTCCGCATCAAGCATCGTTGACAGCAAATCATACTTTTGTTCTACTCCCTCAGCCCTATTCATTCACTCGAATCTGCATTGAGAAACGCTGAATATAATATCTTCATTACACGCACGCAATTCCAAAATGTTTCCGTTGGTATCTCATTGAAAGACATGTAAATCAGATTTCAGCTCTTCTTTCAGCCTCAAGCATGTTTTCTCAACACAATCTTCGAGGTCATTTTTTGCCTCACTACTTTCATCTTTGTATACTATAAGTTCCGCTTTGAGCAACTCTTTACTTTCAATAAGCTCCGATTTCAGCAGTTGATTGCTTTTCTCTTGAGAGACGCTAAGAGCCTGTAGCTCTTCTTTCAATTCAAGAAACACCGAATTTCAGATGCCACATTTCATTTCGACATTAGGTGTCGACTCTTTGTTGCACTGTTATATGAAGATTAACAAAGTATCTAAAATTACTCGTTCCTATTCTGAACCCATTTTGTATAACAACAGGGAGAAAAATGCAATTTTCTTTGTTAGTTTTTACAAGTGGCAGACTATGGATTCTCAAACCTGAGTGTCTTCTGTGTTTTACCATTGTACGCCAAAGTCGCCTACGTCCCCAAACCATCCAAGTAACAAAACTCCATCTCCATACTCATGATTTCTCCAAAAATTGATTATGTAACTACCGTCCGGTAACGCACGAAACGCAATTTTTTGGTTCATAGATGTGCAGAATTAGAAAAAGGAAAAGATAATTACAAACATTTTACTCCCATATCTTGTCCAAGGACAGTATCGATAAATCTCTCCCTATATTTAGTTTGAACTTTTGTTATTCGTCCAATTTCTTCATGGGCAACTCACGCACTACTTCACCAATTTGAAGACAGAGAATATTTGATTGTGATTACTCTTATTTATATTTGGAACTTTTGCATTTCTATCAACACTCGCACAATCGATAATTAAACGCACACTTTTGTTATGCACAGGGAAATCTCCATCAAGAAGGAGAACGATTGTAATGAATGCACAAAAACAAATAACACTTGTTGTGACCTT
The DNA here is from genome assembly GCF_977018435.1 of Lepisma saccharinum. Classification (NCBI taxonomy): domain Eukaryota; kingdom Metazoa; phylum Arthropoda; class Insecta; order Zygentoma; family Lepismatidae; genus Lepisma; species Lepisma saccharinum. The sequence goes on along the minus strand of NC_139235.1, from coordinate 46,732,817 downwards.
TGTAAATTATAGGATAAATTTGAACAAATTCAAATTTTGGATATTATGTTCATTATATTAATAACATTGTATGAAAAGTTGAATAGACCAGTTATCAATAGATATTAGGATGTTACTCAAAAGGTTTTAAGGTTTTATCTTTACGAACGTATTTTATGCTACGAACCTAATGATTCAGAATAAAAACGAACGTGTTTCGCTTTGAAATAACACTTTCCTCAGTAAGCTGAACATTACTTTCACACTCAACATACATATAGAAAATCAATCACCATGAATAAACTATCAAAATAAAAATAAAATTATACTCGTCTTAATACAGATATCTTAACCAACTCTTAACTTAACCTCTTAACCTAATTAAATCTAACATAACTCCGCATCCGATAGGCATCCCATTTTAAAGAGTTGTACTGTCACTCAGCTCTAGTACATGTAAGACATACGTTTTTCGAAAAATAATAATAGACCCGATTTTGAGGACGTTGTTACCAACATATTTTTTCCACCATTGTCAGTTGTTCTTTACTTAAATATAGTCTTGTAATTTGTACAGAGACTGGCATACAATTATATAATATTCTATTTCCGATTGTTACGTAAATTATAATTTAATCTATTGATGAAAATAAACGACAAACGAGACCAACCAACCAACCAATGGCCCACCCACCCGCCACTCCAACCAACCAACCACTTGCCCACCCGCCCGCCATCACCATCCAACCAACCACTAACCCACACACCCGCCATCACCATCCACCCAACCACTAACCCACCCACCCGCCACTCCAACCAACCAACACAGAGCCCTCCCACCTTCCGCACCCACCCACCAACCAACTGTAGAACAACTCGACCACCAACCACAAACAACCAGCGTTCGCTTACCGGACGACTTTTAAAATCACTAATATATAATGTAACTTACAGGTCATATTACGTCGGAAAACCACAAGCGCGGTGGTACCCAAACCGATTAATTAACAAAACCCCAGCTCCATAACAATTGTGTCGCTTACAATATCTATGAATAAAAATGTAAACTCCTTAAACATTAACATGCGCATATGACAAGATGTCATAATTGGGTACCCTGCATGGGCTCAATTCAACATTAAGATCTGAAATAATATTGTATATCCGCACCATACATGACATTTAAGTTCATTTTGCATCACCTCAAATCACACAATTCATTTTTACACATAGTTCCGGTATTCACAAATATGAAGAGATATCTATCCTTACGAAATTATCAAACCATATTTACAAACATTGCATATATATATATATATATATATATATATGATCACGTACGAATATTTAAATATCAGAATCAAGTATGAATATATCCCTCCAAATCAAACTGAAGAATATTGCTCTTTGAAATGGTTCTCAGCATAGCTTGGAAATCGATCTGAAAGATGCATGATAACCCGATGCAAAAATTCGCCTACTTGTCTTAATTGTCCGCCGCCTGCAAAACTTGACTTGGCCAACTGACGAAGAGAAATTATCTACTCCCCAGCTACTTAAGAATTCACAGGAACATTCCTTTAGGAACAATATTTTTCAGCCAATGAACTTCGAATACCAGGTTGACATACTCATCAGCTATGTCCATGTTTACATTTTTTCAACCCACTAAACGGCAAGAAAATCGATCGCACACTATTATCTAGCCCACCGCAAAATTTCGCCCACTTCATATTCTTATCCACAGCTTGGAATACTTTACTTCTCTCTCGTACGAAGTCATGGATTCTACTTCCTGAGCACCTTACAGCTAACATTAGCATTCCTCATGGAGCTACCACATTTACAAACATTATAAATAGATGTTTGATACTTTCAATATCCTTGTTTTCCTGATCTTATCCACTTATTGAATAGGTGGTCCAAAACTACTCATGTCAGGGTTATTAACAACATACACCATTGACCATGGTGCATTGATCACATATTTACATGTGACTTGTTATATCTTTAAGAATGATCTTTTGAAGAAACTGCCGTCATAATGCTGTTCACTCCATTTCCCTACTGTACAATTATATTTACTTTCTTGTTATGTTTGCATGAATATTCCCTCATACTCTATTACACAAATTGCACAATTAGGTGTCACGATTTCTAAAACTCCCAAGATTATGAGCTAAATCACACCTCCTCTCTTCACTACTTCTTTCCCTATACCAGCAACTTCCACCTCCTATTCACCTATCTGATTCGCACAATCTATAATCCATCCTTTATAAAGATTCCCTCTTTCCGCATCAAGCATCGTTGACAGCAAATCATACTTTTGTTCTACTCCCTCAGCCCTATTCATTCACTCGAATCTGCATTGAGAAACGCTGAATATAATATCTTCATTACACGCACGCAATTCCAAAATGTTTCCGTTGGTATCTCATTGAAAGACATGTAAATCAGATTTCAGCTCTTCTTTCAGCCTCAAGCATGTTTTCTCAACACAATCTTCGAGGTCATTTTTTGCCTCACTACTTTCATCTTTGTATACTATAAGTTCCGCTTTGAGCAACTCTTTACTTTCAATAAGCTCCGATTTCAGCAGTTGATTGTTTTTCTCTTGAGAGACGCTAAGAGCCTGTAGCTCTTCTTTCAATTCAAGAAACACCGAATTTCAGATGCCACATTTCATTTCGACATTAGGTGTCGACTCTTTGTTGCACTGTTATATGAAGATTAACAAAGTATCTAAAGTTACTCGTTCCTATTCTGAACCCATTTTGTATAACAACAGGGAGAAAAATGCAATTTTCTTTGTTAGTTTTTACAAGTGGCAGACTATGGATTCTCAAACCTGAGTGTCTTCTGTGTTTTACCATTGTACGCCAAAGTCGCCTACGTCCCCAAACCATCCAAATAACAAAACTCCATCTCCATACTCATGATTTCTCCAAAAATTGATTATGTAACTACCGTCCGGTAACGCACGAAACGCAATTTTTAGGTTCATAGATGTGCAGAATTAGAAAAAGGAAAAGATAATCACAAACATTTTACTCCCATATCTTGTCCAAGGACAGTATCGATAAATCTCTCCCTATATTTAGTTTGAACTTTTGTTATTCGTCCAATTTCTTCATGGGCAACTCACGCACTACTTCACCAATTTGAAGACAGAGAATATTTGATTGTGATTACTCTTATTTATATTTGGAACTTTTGCATTTCTATCAACACTCGCACAATCGATAATTAAACGCACACTTTTGTTATGCACAGGGAAATCTCCATCAAGAAGGAGAACGATTGTAATGAATGCACAAAAACAAATAACACTTGTTGTGACCTTTGTAAATTATAGGATAAATTTGAACAAATTCAAATTTTGGATATTATGTTCATTATATTAATAACATTGTATGAAAAGTTGAATAGACCAGTTATCAATAGATATTAGGATGTTACTCAAAAGGTTTTAAGGTTTTATCTTTACGAACGTATTTTATGCTACGAACCTAATGATTCAGAATAAAAACGAACGTGTTTCGCTTTGAAATAACACTTTCCTCAGTAAGCTGAACATTACTTTCACACTCAACATACATATAGAAAATCAATCACCATGAATAAACTATCAAAATAAAAATAAAATTATACTCGTCTTAATACAGATATCTTAACCAACTCTTAACTTAACCTCTTAACCTAATTTAGATCTAACATAACTCCGCATCCGATAGGCATCCCATTTTAAAGAGTTGTACTGTCACTCAGCTCTAGTACATGTAAGACATACGTTTTTCGAAAAATAATAATAGACCCGATTTTGAGGACGTTGTTACCAACATATTTTTTCCACCATTGTCAGTTGTTCTTTACTTAAATATAGTCTTGTAATTTGTACAGAGACTGGCATACAATTATATAATATTCTATTTCCGATTGTTACGTAAATTATAATTTAATCTATTGATGAAAATAAACGACAAACGAGACCAACCAACCAACCAATGGCCCACCCACCCGCCACTCCAACCAACCAACCACTTGCCCACCCGCCCGCCATCACCATCCAACCAACCACTAACCCACACACCCGCCATCACCATCCACCCAACCACTAACCCACCCACCCGCCACTCCAACCAACCAACACAGAGCCCTCCCACCTTCCGCACCCACCCACCAACCAACTGTAGAACAACTCGACCACCAACCACAAACAACCAGCGTTCGCTTACCGGACGACTTTTAAAATCACTAATATATAATGTAACTTACAGGTCATATTACGTCGGAAAACCACAGGCGCGGTGGTGCCCAAACCGATTAATTAACAAAACCCCAGCTCCATAACAATTGTGTCGCTTACAATATCTATGAATAAAAATGTAAACTCCTTAAACATTAACATGCGCATATGACAAGATGTCATAATTGGGTACCCTGCATGGGCTCAATTCAACATTAAGATCTGAAATAATATTGTATATCCGCACCATACATGACATTTAAGTTCATTTTGCATCACCTCAAATCACACAATTCATTTTTACACATAGTTCCGGTATTCACAAATATGAAGAGATATCTATCCTTACGAAATTATCAAACCATATTTACAAACATTGCATATATATATATATATATATATATATATGATCACATACGAATATTTAAATATCAGAATCAAGTATGAATATATCCCTCCAAATCAAACTGAAGAATATTGCTCTTTGAAATGGTTCTCAGCATAGCTTGGAAATCGATCTGAAAGATGCATGATAACCCGATGCAAAAATTCGCCTACTTGTCTTAATTGTCCGCCGCCTGCAAAACTTGACTTGGCCAACTGACGAAGAGAAATTATCTACTCCCCAGCTACTTAAGAATTCACAGGAACATTCCTTTAGGAACAATATTTTTCAGCCAATGAACTTCGAATACCAGGTTGACATACTCATCAGCTATGTCCATGTTTACATTTTTCAACCCACTAAACGGCAAGAAAATCGATCGCACACTATTATCTAGCCCACCGCAAAATTTCGCCCACTTCATATTCTTATCCACAGCTTGGAATACTTTACTTCTCTCTCGTACGAAGTCATGGATTCTACTTCCTGAGCACCTTACAGCTAACATTAGCATTCCTCATGGAGCTACCACATTTACAAACATTATAAATAGATGTTTGATACTTTCAATATCCTTGTTTTCCTGATCTTATCCACTTATTGAATAGGTGGTCCAAAACTACTCATGTCAGGGTTATTAACAACATACACCATTGACCATGGTGCATTGATCACATATTTACATGTGACTTGTTATATCTTTAAGAATGATCTTTTGAAGAAACTGCCGTCATAATGCTGTTCACTCCATTTCCCTACTGTACAATTATATTTACTTTCTTGTTATGTTTGCATGAATATTCCCTCATACTCTATTACACAAATTGCACAATTAGGTGTCACGATTTCTAAAACTCCCAAGATTATGAGCTAAATCACACCTCCTCTCTTCACTACTTCTTTCCCTATACCAGCAACTTCCACCTCCTATTCACCTATCTGATTCGCACAATCTATAATCCATCCTTTATAAAGATTCCCTCTTTCCGCATCAAGCATCGTTGACAGCAAATCATACTTTTGTTCTACTCCCTCAGCCCTATTCATTCACTCGAATATGCATTGAGAAACGCTGAATATAATATCTTCATTACACGCACGCAATTCCAAAATGTTTCCGTTGGTATCTCATTGAAAGACATGTAAATCAGATTTCAGCTCTTCTTTCAGCCTCAAGCATGTTTTCTCAACACAATCTTCGAGGTCATTTTTTGCCTCACTACTTTCATCTTTGTATACTATAAGTTCCGCTTTGAGCAACTCTTTACTTTCAATAAGCTCCGATTTCAGCAGTTGATTGCTTTTCTCTTGAGAGACGCTAAGAGCCTGTAGCTCTTCTTTCAATTCAAGAAACACCGAATTTCAGATGCCACAATTCATTTCCACATTAGGTGTCGACTCTTTGTTGCACTGTTATATGAAGATTAACAAAGTATCTAAAATTACTCGTTCCTATTCTGAACCCATTTTGTATAACAACAGGGAGAAAAATGTAATTTTCTTTGTTAGTTTTTACAAGTGGCAGACTATGGATTCTCAAACCTGAGTGTCTTCTGTGTTTTACCATTGTACGCCAAAGTCGCCTACGTCCCCAAACCATCCAAGTAACAAAACTCCATCTCCATACTCATGATTTCTCGAAAAATTGATTATGTAACTACCGTCCGGTAACGCACGAAACGCAATTTTTAGGTTCATAGATGTGCAGAATTAGAAAAAGGAAAAGATAATTACAAACATTTTACTCCCATCTCTTGTCCAAGGACAGTATCGATAAATCTCTCCCTATATTTAGTTTGAACTTTTGTTATTCGTCCAATTTCTTCATGGGCAACTCACGCACTACTTCACCAATTTGAAGACAGAGAATATTTGATTGTGATTACTCTTATTTATATTTGGAACTTTTGCATTTCTATCAACACTCGCACAATCGATAATTAAACGCACACTTTTGTTATGCACAGGGAAATCTCCATCAAGAAGGAGAACGATTGTAATGAATGCACAAAAAAAATAACACTTGTTGTGACCTTTGTAAATTATAGGATAAATTTGAACAAATTCAAATTTTGGATATTATGTTCATTATATTAATAACTTTGTATGAAAAGTTGAATAGACCAGTTATCAATAGATATTAGGATGTTACTCAAAAGGTTTTAAGGTTTTATCTTTACGAACGTATTTTATGCTACGAACCTAATGATTCAGAATAAAAACGAACGTGTTTCGCTTTGAAATAACACTTTCCTCAGTAAGCTGAACATTACTTTCACACTCAACATACATATAGAAAATCAATCACCATGAATAAACTATCAAAATAAAAATAAAATTATACTCGTCTTAATACAGATATCTTAACCAACTCTTAACTTAACCTCTTAACCTAATTTAGATCTAACATAACTCCGCATCCGATAGGCATCCCATTTTAAAGAGTTGTACTGTCACTCAGCTCTAGTACATGTAAGACATACGTTTTTCGAAAAATAATAATAGACCCGATTTTGAGGACGTTGTTACCAACATATCTTTTCCACCATTGTCAGTTGTTCTTTACTTAAATATAGTCTTGTAATTTGTACAGAGACTGGCATACAATTATATAATATTCTATTTCCGATTGTTACGTAAATTATAATTTAATCTATTGATGAAAATAAACGACAAACGAGACCAACCAACCAACCAATGGCCCACCCACCCGCCACTCCAACCAACCAACAACTTGCCCACCCGCCCACCATCACCATCCAAGCAACCACTAACCCACCCACCCGCCACTCCAACCAACCAACACAGAGCCCTCCCACCTTCCGCACCCACCCACCAACCAACTGTAGAACAACCCGACCACCAACCACAAACAACCAGCGTTCGCTTACCGGACGACTTTTCAAATCACTAATATATAATGTAACTTACAGGTCATATTACGTCGGAAAACCACAGGCGCGGTGTGCCCAAACCGATTAATTAACAAAACCCCAGCTCCATAACAATTGTGTCGCTTACAATATCTATGAATAAAAATGTAAACTCCTTAAACATGAACATGCGCATATGACAAGATGTCATAATTGGGTACCCTGCAGGGGCTCAATTCAACATTAAGATCTGAAATAATATTGTATATCCGCACCATACATGACATTTAAGTTCATTTTGCATCACCTCAAATCACACAATTCATTTTTACACATAGTTCCGGTATTCACAAATATGAAGAGATATCTATCCTTACGAAATTATCAAACCATATTTACAAACATTGCATATATATATATATATATATATATATATATATATATATATGATCACATACGAATATTTGAATATCAGAATCAAGTATGAATATATCCCTCCAAATCAAACTGAAGAATATTGCTCTTTGAAATGGTTCTCAGCATAGCTTGGAAATCGATCTGAAAGATGCATGATAACCCGATGCAAAAATTCGCCTACTTGGCTTAATTGTCCGCCGCCTGCAAAACTTGACTTGGCCAACTGACGAAGAGAAATTATCTACTCCCCAGCTACTTAAGAATTCACAGGAACATTCCTTTAGGAACAATATTTTTCAGCCAATGAACTTCGAATACCAGGTTGACATACTCATCAGCTATGTCCATGTTTACATTTTTTCAACCCACTAAACGGCAAGAAAATCGATCGCACACTATTATCTAGCCCACCGCAAAATTTCGCCCACTTCATATTCTTATCCACAGCTTGGAATACTTTACTTCTCTCTCGTACGAAGTTATGGATTCTACTTCCTGAGCACCTTACAGCTAACATTAGCATTCCTCATGGAGCTACCACATTTACAAACATTATAAATAGATGTTTGATACTTTCAATATCCTTGTTTTCCTGATCTTATCCACTTATAGAATAGGTGGTCCAAAACTACTCATGTCAGGGTTATTAACAACATACACCATTGACCATGGTGCATTGATCACATATTTACATGTGACTTGTTATATCTTTAAGAATGATCTTTTGAAGAAACTGCCGTCATAATGCTGTTCACTCAATTTCCCTACTATATTTACTTTCTTGTTATGTTTGCATGAATATTCCCTCATACTCTATTACACAAATTGCACAATTAGGTGTCACGATTTCTAAAACTCCCAAGATTATGAGCTAAATCACACCTCCTCTCTTCACTACTTCTTTCCCTATACCAGCAACTTCCACCTCCTATTCACCTATCTGATTCGCACAATCTATAATCCATCCTTTATAAAGATTCCCTCTTTCCGCATCAAGCATCGTTGACAGCAAATCATACTTTTGTTCTACTCCCTCAGCCCTATTCATTCACTCGAATCTGCATTGAGAAACGCTGAATATAATATCTTCATTACACGCACGCAATTCCAAAATGTTTCCGTTGGTATCTCATTGAAAGACATGTAAATCAGATTTCAGCTCTTCTTTCAGCCTCAAGCATGTTTTCTCAACACAATCTTCGAGGTCATTTTTTGCCTCACTACTTTCATCTTTGTATACTATAAGTTCCGCTTTGAGCAACTCTTTACTTTCAATAAGCTCCGATTTCAGCAGTTGATTGTTTTTCTCTTGAGAGACGCTAAGAGCCTGTAGCTCTTCTTTCAATTCAAGAAACACCGAATTTCAGATGCCACATTTCATTTCGACATTAGGTGTCGACTCTTTGTTGCACTGTTATATGAAGATTAACAAAGTATCTAAAGTTACTCGTTCCTATTCTGAACCCATTTTGTATAACAACAGGGAGAAAAATGCAATTTTCTTTGTTAGTTTTTACAAGTGGCAGACTATGGATTCTCAAACCTGAGTGTCTTCTGTGTTTTACCATTGTACGCCAAAGTCGCCTACGTCCCCAAACCATCCAAGTAACAAAACCCCATCTCCATACTCATGATTTCTCCAAAAATTGATTATGTAACTACCGTCCGGTAACGCACGAAACGCAATTTTTAGGTTCATAGATGTGCAGAATTAGAAAAAGGAAAAGATAATTACAAACATTTTACTCCCATCTCTTGTCCAAGGACAGTATCGATAAATCTCTCCCTATATTAATTTGAACTTTTGTTATTTGTCCAATTTCTTCATGGGCAACCCACGCACTGCTTCACCAATTTGAAGACAGAGAATATTTGATTGTGATTACTCTTATTTATATTTGGAACTTTTGCATTTCTATCAACACTCGCACAATCGATAATTAAACGCACACTTTTGTTATGCACAGGGAAATCTCCATCAAGAAGGAGAACGATTGTAATGAATGCACAAAAACAAATAACACTTGTTGTGACCTTTGTAATTTATAGGATAAATTTGAACAAATTCAAATTTTGGATATTATGTTCATTATATTAATAACTTTGTATGAAAAGTTGAATAGACCAGTTATCAATAGATATTAGGATGTTACTCAAAAGGTTTTAAGGTTTTATCTTTACGAACGTATTTTATGCTACGAACCTAATGATTCAGAATAAAAACGAACGTGTTTCGCTTTGAAATAACACTTTCCTCAGTAAGCTGAACATTACTTTCACACTCAACATACATATAGAAAATCAATCACCATGAATAAACTATCAAAATAAAAATAAAATTATACTCGTCTTAATACAGATATCTCAACCAACTCTTAACTTAACCTCTTAACCTAATTTAGATCTAACATAACTCCGGATCCGATAGGCATCCCATTTTAAAGAGTTGTACTGTCACTCAGCTCTAGTGCATGTAAGACATATGTTTTTCGAAAAATAATAATAGACCCGAATTTGAGGACGTTGTTACCGACATATCTTTTCCACCATTGTCAGTTGTTCTTTACTTAAATATAGTCTTGTAATTTGTACAGAGACTGGCATACAATTATATAATATTCTATTTCCGATTGTTACGTAAATTATAATTTAATCTATTGATGAAAATAAACGACAAACGAGACCAACCAACCAACCAATGGCCCACCCACCCGCCACTCCAACAAACCAACCACTTGCCCACCCGCCCACCATCATCATCCAACCAACCACTAACCCACCCACCCGCCACTCCAACCAACCAACACAGAGCCCTCCCACCTTCCGCACCCACCCACCAACCAACTGTAGAACAACCCGACCACCAACCACAAACAACCAGCGTTCGCTTACTGGACGACTTTTCAAATCACTAATATATAATCTAACTTACAGGTCATATTACGTCGGAAAACCACAGGCGCGGTGTGCCCAAACCGATTAATTAACAAAACCCCAGCTCCATAACAATTGTGTCGCTTACAATATCTATGAATAAAAATGTAAACTCCTTAAACATTAACATGCGCATATGACAAGATGTCATAATTGGGTACCCTGCATGGGCTCAATTCAACATTAAGATCTGAAATAATATTGTATATCCGCACCATACATGACATTTAAGTTCATTTTGCATCACCTCAAATCACACAATTCATTTTTACACATAGTTCCGGTATTCACAAATATGAAGAGATATCTATCCTTACGAAATTATCAAACCATATTTACAAACATTGCATATATATATATATATATATATATATATGATCACATACGAATATTTAAATATCAGAATCAAGTATGAATATATCCCTCCAAATCAAACTGAAGAATATTGCTCTTTGAAATGGTTCTCAGCATAGCTTGGAAATCGATCTGAAAGATGCATGATAACCCGATGCAAAAATTCGCCTACTTGTCTTAATTGTCCGCCGCCTGCAAAACTTGACTTGGCCAACTGACGAAGAGAAATTATCTACTCCCCAGCTACTTAAGAATTCACAGGAACATTCCTTTAGGAACAATATTTTTCAGCCAATGAACTTCGAATACCAGGTTGACATACTCATCAGCTATGTCCATGTTTACATTTTTTCAACCCACTAAACGGCAAGAAAATCGATCGCACACTATTATCTAGCCCACCGCAAAATTTCGCCCACTTCATATTCTTATCCACAGCTTGGAATACTTTACTTCTCTCTCGTACGAAGTTATGGATTCTACTTCCTGAGCACCTTACAGCTAACATTAGCATTCCTCATGGAGCTACCACATTTACAAACATTATAAATAGATGTTTGATACTTTCAATATCCTTGTTTTCCTGATCTTATCCACTTATAGAATAGGTGGTCCAAAACTACTCATGTCAGGGTTATTAACAACATACACCATTGACCATGGTGCATTGATCACATATTTACATGTGACTTGTTATATCTTTAAGAATGTTCTTTTGAAGAAACTGCCGTCATAAAGCTGTTCACTCCATTTCCCTACTGTACAATTATATTTACTTTCTTGTTATGTTTGCATGAATATTCCCTCATACTCTATTACACAAATTGCACAATTAGGTGTCACGATTTCTAAAACTCCCAAGATTATGAGCTAAATCACACCTCCTCTCTTCACTACTTCTTTCTCTATACCAGCAACTTCCACCTCCTATTCACCTATCTGATTCGTACAATCTATAATCCATCCTTTATAAAGATTCTCTCTTTCCGCATCAAGCATCGTTGACAGCAAATCATACTTTTGTTCTACTCCCTCAGCCCTATTCATTCACTCGAATCTGCATTGAGAAACGCTGAATATAATATCTTCATTACACGCACGAAATTCCAAAATGTTTCCGTTGGTATCTCATTGAAGGACATGTAAATCAGATTTCAGCTCTTCTTTCAGCCTCAAGCATGTTTTCTCAACACAATCTTCGAGGTCATTTTTTGCCTCACTACTTTCATCTTTTTATACTACACGTTCCGCTTTAAGCAACTCTTTACTTTCAATAAGCTCCGATTCCAGCAGTTGATTGTTTTTCTCTTGAGAGACGCTAAGAGCCTGTAGCTCTTCTTTCAATTCAAGAAACACCGAATTTCAGATGCCACATTTCATTTCGACATTAGGTGTCGACTCTTTGTTGCACTGTTATATGAAGATTAACAAAGTATCTAAAGTTACTCGTTCCTATTCTGAACCCATTTTGTATAACAACAGGGAGAAAAATGCAATTTTCTTTGTTAGTTTTTACAAGTGGCAGACTATGGATTCTCAAACCTGAGTGTCTTCTGTGTTTTACCATTGTACGCCAAAGTCGCCTACGTCCCCAAACCATCCAAGTAACAAAACCCCATCTCCATACTCATGATTTCTCGAAAAATTGATTATGTAACTCCCGTCCGGTAACGCACGAAACGCAATTTGTAGGTTCACAGATGTGCAGAATTAGAAAAAGGAAAAGATAATTACAAACATTTTACTCCCATCTCTTATCGAAGGACAGTATCGATAAATCTCTCCCTATAATTAGTTTGAACTTTTGTTATTCGTCCAATTTCTTCATGGGCAACCCACGCACTACTTCACCAATTTGAAGACAGAGAATATTTGATTGTGATTACTCTTATTTATATTTGGAAGTTTTGCATTTCTATCAACACTCGCACAATCGATAATTAAACGCACACTTTTGTTATGCACAGGGAAATCTCCATCAAGAAGGAGAACGATTGTAATGAATGCACAAAAACAAATAACACTTGTTGTGACCTTTGTAAATTATAGGATAAATTTGAACAAATTCAAATTTTGGATATTATGTTCATTATATTAATAACTTTGTATGAAAAGTTGAATAGACCAGTTATCAATAGATATTAGGATGTTACTCAAAAGGTTTTAAGGTTTTATCTTTACGAACGTATTTTATGCTACGAACCTAATGATTCAGAATAAAAACGAACGTGTTTCGCTTTGAAATAACACTTTCCTCAGTAAGCTGAACATTACTTTCACACTCAACATACATATAGAAAATCAATCACCATGAATAAACTATCCTAATAAAAATAAAATTATACTCGTCTTAATACAGATATCTCAACCAACTCTTAACTTAACCTCTTAACCTAATTTAGATCTAACATAACTCCGGATCCGATAGGCATCCCATTTTAAAGAGTTGTACTGTCACTCAGCTCTAATACATGTAAGACATACGTTTTTCGAAAAATAATAATAGACCCTATTTTGAGGACGTTGTTACCAACATATCTTTTCCACCATTGTCAGTTGTTCTTTACTTAAATATAGTCTTGTAATTTGTACAGAGACTGGCATACAATTATATAATATTCTATTTCCGATTGTTACGTAAATTATAATTTAATCTATTGATGAAAATAAACGACAAACGAGACCAACCAACCAACCAATGGCCCACCCACCCGCCACTCCAACCAACCAACCACTTGCCCACCCGCCCGCCATCACCATCCAACCAACCACTAACCCACCCACCCGCCACTCCAACCAACCAACACAGAGCCCTCCCACCTTCCGCACCCACCCACCAACCAACTGTAGAACAACCCGACCACCAACCACAAACAACCAGCGTTCGCTTACTGGACGACTTTTCAAATCACTAATATATAATGTAACTTACAGGTGATATTACGTCGGAAAACCACAGGCGCGGTGGTCCCCAAACCGATTAATTAACAAAACCCCAGCTCCATAACAATTGTGTCGCTTACAATATCTATGAATAAAAATGTAAACTCCTTAAACATTAACATGCGCATATGACAAGATGTCATAATTGGGTACCCTGCAGGGGCTCAATTCAACATTAAGATCTGAAATAATATTGTATATCCGCACCATACATGACATTTAAGTTCATTTTGCATCACCTCAAATCACACAATTCATTTTTACACATAGTTCCGGTATTCACAAATATGAAGAGATATCTATCCTTACGAAATTATCAAACCATATTTACAAACATTGCATATATATATATATATATATATATATATATATATATATATATATATATATGATCACATACGAATATTTAAATATCAGAATCAAGTATGAATATATCCCTCCAAATCAAACTGAAGAATATTGCTCTTTGAAATGGTTCTCAGCATAGCTTGGAAATCGATCTGAAAGATGCATGATAACCCGATGCAAAAATTCGCCTACTTGGCTTAATTGTCCGCCGCCTGCAAAACTTGACTTGGCCAACTGACGAAGAGAAATTATCTACTCCCCAGCTACTTAAGAATTCACAGGAACATTCCTTTAGGAACAATATTTTTCAGCCAATGAACTTCGAATACCAGGTTGACATACTCATCAGCTGTGTCCATGTTTACATTTTTCAACCCACTAAACGGCAAGAAAATCGATCGCACACTATTATCTAGCCCACCGCAAAATTTCGCCCACTTCATATTCTTATCCACAGCTTGGAATACTTTACTTCTCTCTCGTACGAAGTCAAGGATTCTACTTCCTGAGCACCTTACAGCTAACATTAGCATTCCTCATGGAGCTACCACATTTACAAACATTATAAATAGATGTTTGATACTTTCAATATCGTTGTTTTCCTGATCTTATCCACTTATAGAATAGGTGGTCCAAAACTACTCATGTCAGGGTTATTAACAACATACACCATTGACCATGGTGCATTGATCACATATTTACATGTGACTTGTTATATCTTTAAGAATGATCTTTTGAAGAAACTGCCGTCATAATGCTGTTCACTCCATTTCCCTACTGTACAATTATATTTACTTTCTTGTTATGTTTGCATGAATATTCCCTGATACTCTATTACACAAATTGCACAATTAGGTGTCACGATTTCTAAAACTCCCAAGATTATGAGCTAAATCACACCTCCTCTCTTCACTACTTCTTTCTCTATACCAGCAACTTCCACCTCCTATTCACCTATCTGATTCGTACAATCTATAATCCATCCTTTATAAAGATTCCCTCTTTCCGCATCAAGCATCGTTGACAGCAAATCATACTTTTGTTCTCCTCCCTCAGCCCTATTCATTCACTCGAATCTGCATTGAGAAACGCTGAATATAATATCTTCATTACACGCACGAAATTCCAAAATGTTTCCGTTGGTATCTCATTGAAGGACATGTAAATCATTTGATTTGATTTGATTTAGTTTATTTTACTTCGCGTTTTGTGCCTCTTGGCTAATTTGCGAAGATGGGGATGAGTGATGAAATGATGAAATTGATGAATGGACATTCACAAACAACCAAGCCCGACCGGGAATCGAACCCGGGACCCTTGGCGTCGCAGCGCGATGTGCTAACCACTCGGCCACAGGGTCGGGCGACATGTAAATCAGATTTCAGCTCTTTTTTCAGCCTCAAGCATGTTTTCTCAACACAATCTTCGAGGTCATTTTCTGCCTCACTACTTTCATCTTTGCATACTATAAGTTCCGCTTTGAGCAACTCTTTACTTTCAATAAGCTCCGATTTCAGCAGTTGATTGCTTTTCTCTTGAGAGACGCTAAGAGCCTGTAGCTCTTCTTTCAATTCAAGAAACACCGAATTTCAGATGCCACATTTCATTTCGACATTAGGTGTCGACTCTTTGTTGCACTGTTATATGAAGATTAACAAAGTATCTAAAGTTACTCGTTCCTATTCTGAACCCATTTTGTATAACAACAGGGAGAAAAATGCAATTTTCTTTGTTAGTTTTTACAAGTGGCAGACTATGGATTCTCAAACCTGAGTGTCTTCTGTGTTTTACCATTGTACGCCAAAGTCGCCTACGTCCCCAAACCACCCAAGTAACAAAACCCCATCTCCATACTCATGATTTCTCGAAAAATTGATTATGTAACTCCCGTCCGGTAACGCACGAAACGCAATTTGTAGGTTCACACATGTGCAGAATTAGAAAAAGGAAAAGATAATTACAAACATTTTACTCCCATCTCTTATCCAAGGACAGTATCGATAAATCTCTCCCTATATTTAGTTTGAACTTTTGTTATTCGTCCAATTTCTTCATGGGCAACCCACGCACTACTTCACCAATTTGAAGACAGAGAATGTTTGATTGTGATTACTGTTATTTATATTTGGAACTTTTGCATTTCTATCAACACTCGCACAATCGATAATTAAACGCACACTTTTGTTATGCACAGGGAAATCTCCATCAAGAAAGAGAACGATTGTAATGAATGCACAAAAACAAAAAACACTTGTTGTGACCTTTGTAAATTATAGGATAAATTTGAACAAATTCTAATTTTGGATATTATGTTCATTATATTAATAACTTTGTATGAAAAGTTGAATAGACCAGTTATCAATAGATATTAGGATGTTACTCAAAAGGTTTTAAGGTTTTATCTTTACGAACGTATTTTATGCTACGAACCTAATGATTCAGAATAAAAACGAACGTGTTTCGCTTTGAAATAACACTTTCCTCAGTAAGCTGAACATTACTTTCACACTCAACATACATATAGAAAATCAATCACCATGAATAAACTATCCTAATAAACATAAAATTATACTCGTCTTAATACAGATATCTCAACCAACTCTTAACTTAACCTCTTAACCTAATTTAGATCTAACATAACTCCGGATCCGATAGGCATCCCATTTTAAAGAGTTGTACTGTCACTCAGCTCTAGTACATGTAAGACATACGTTTTTCGAAAAATATTAATAGACCCGATTTTGAGGACGTTGTTACCAACATATCTTTTCCACCATTGTCAGTTGTTCTTTACTTAAATATAGTCTTGTAATTTGTACAGAGACTGGCATACAATTATATAATATTCTATTTCCGATTGTTACGTAAATTATAATTTAATCTATTGATGAAAATAAACGACAAACGAGACCAACCAACCAACCAATGGCCCACCCACCCGCCACTCCAACCAACCAACCACTTGCCCACCCGCCCGCCATCACCATCCAACCAACCACTAACCCACCCACCCGCCATCACCATCCAACCAACCACTAACCCACCCACCCGCCACTCCAACCAACCAACACAGAGCCCTCCCACCTTCCGCACCCACCCACCAACCAAATGTAGAACAACCCGACCACCAACCACAAACAACCAGCGTTCGCTTACTGGACGACTTTTCAAATCACTAATATATAATGTAACTTACAGGTGATATTAAGTCGGAAAACCACAGGCGCGGTGGTCCCCAAACCGATTAATTAACAAAACCCCAGCTCCATAACAATTGTGTCGCTTACAATATCTATGAATAAAAATGTAAACTCCTTAAACATTAACATGCGCATATGACAAGATGTCATAATTGGGTACCCTGCAGGGGCTCAATTCAACATTAAGATCTGAAATAATATTGTATATCCGCACCATACATGACATTTAAGTTCATTTTGCATCACCTCAAATCACACAATTCATTTTTACACATAGTTCCGGTATTCACAAATATGAAGAGATATCTATCCTTACGAAATTATCAAACCATATTTACAAACATTGCATATATATATATATATATATATATATATATATATATATATATGATCACATACGAATATTTAAATATCAGAATCAAGTATGAATATATCCCTCCAAATCAAACTGAAGAATATTGCTCTTTGAAATGTTTCTCAGCATAGCTTGGAAATCGATCTCAAAGATGCATGATAACCCGATGCAAAAATTCGCCTACTTGGCTTAATTGTCCGCCGCCTGCAAAACTTGACTTGGCCAACTGACGAAGAGAAATTATCTACTCCCCAGCTACTTAAGAATTCACAGGAACATTCCTTTAGGAACAATATTTTTCAGCCAATGAACTTCGAATACCAGGTTGACATACTCATCAGCTATGTCCATGTTTACATTTTTCAACCCACTAAACGGCAAGAAAATCGATCGCACACTATTATCTAGCCCACCGCAAAATTTCGCCCACTTCATATTCTTATCCACCGCTTGCAATACTTAACTTCACCCTCGTACGAAGTCAAGGAATCTACTTCCTGAGCACCTTACAGCTAACATTAGCATTCCTCATGGAGCCACCACATTTACAAACATTATAAATAGATGTTTGATACTTTCAATATCCTTGTTTTCCTGATCTTATCCACTTATAGAATAGGTGGTCCAAAATTACTCATGTCAGGGTTATTAACAATATACCCCATTGACCATCGTGCATTGATCACATATTTACATATGACTTGTTATATCTTTAAGAACGATCTTTTGAAGAAACTGTTGTCAAAATGCTGTTCACTCCACTTCGCTACTGTACAATTATATTTACTTTCTTGTTATGTTTGCATGAATATTCCCTCATACTCTATTACACAAATTGCACAATTAGGTGTCAAGATTTCTAAAACTCTCAAGATTATGAGCTAAATCACACCTTCTTTCCTCACTACTTCTTTCTCTATACCAGCAACTTCCACCTCCTATTCACCTATCTGATTCGCACAATCTATAATCCATCCTCTACAAAGATTCTCTCTTTCCGCGTCAAGCATCGTTGACAGCAAATCATACTTTTGTTCTACTCCCTCAGCCCTATTCATTCACTGGAATCTGCATTGAGAAACGCTGAATATAATATCTTCATTACACGCACGAAATTCCAAAATGTTTCCGTTGGTACCTCATTGAAGGACATGTAAATCAGATTTCAGCTCTTCTTTCAGCCTCAAGCATGTTTTCTCAACACAATCTTCGAGGTCATTTTTTGCCTCACTACTTTCATCTTTGCATACTATAAGTTCCGCTTTGAGCAACTCTTTACTTTCAATAATCTCCGATTCCAGCAGTTGATGGCTTTTCTCTTGAGAGACGCTAAGAGCCTGTAGCTCTTCTTTCAATTCAAGAAACACCGAATTTCAGATCCCACATTTCATTTCGACATTAGGTGTCGACTCTTTGTTGCACTGTTATATGAAGATTAACAAAGTATCTAAAGTTACTCGTTCCTATTCTGAACCCATTTTGTATAACAACAGGGAGAAAAATGCAATTTTCTTTGTTAGTTTTTACAAGTGGCAGACTATGGATTCTCAAACCTGAGTGTCTTCTGTGTTTTACCATTGTACGCCAAAGTCGCCTACGTCCCCAAACCATCCAAGTAACAAAACCCCATCTCCATACTCAACATTTCTCGAAAAATTGATTATGTAACTCCCGTCTGGTAACGCACGAAACGCAATTTGTAGGTTCACAGATGTGCAGAATTAGAAAAAGGAAAAGATAATTACAAACATTTTACTCCCATCTCTTATCGAAGGACAGTATCGATAAATCTCTCCCTATAATTAGTTTGAACTTTTGTTATTCGTCCAATTTCTTCATGGGCAACCCACGCACTACTTCACCAATTTGAAGACAGAGAATATTTGATTGTGATTACTCTTATTTATATTTGGAACTTTTGCATTTCTATCAACACTCGCACAATCGATAATTAAACGCACACTTTTGTTATGCACAGGGAAATCTCCATCAAGAAGGAGAACGATTGTAATGAATGCACAAAAACAAATAACACTTGTTGTGACCTTTGTAAATTATAGGATAAATTTGAACAAATTCAAATTTTGGATATTATGTTCATTATATTAATAACTTTGTATGAAAAGTTGAATAGACCAGTTATCAATAGATATTAGGATGTTACTCAAAAGGTTTTAAGGTTTTATCTTTACGAACGTATTTTATGCTACGAACCTAATGATTCAGAATAAAAACGAACGTGTTTCGCTTTGAAATAACACTTTCCTCAGTAAGCTGAACATTACTTTCACACTCAACATACATATAGAAAATCAATCACCATGAATAAACTATCAAAATAAAAATAAAATTATACTCGTCTTAATACAGATATTTCAACCAACTCTTAATTTAACCTCTTAACCTAATTTAGATCTAACATAACTCCGGATCCGATAGGCATTCCATTTTAAAGAGTTGTACTGTCACTCAGCTCTAGTACATGTAAGACATACGTTTTTCGAAAAATAATAATAGACCCGATTTTGAGGACGTTGTTACCAACATATTTTTTCCACCATTGTCAGTTGTTCTTTACTTAAATATAGTCTTGTAATTTGTACAGAGACTGGCATACAATTATATAATATTCTATTTCCGATTGTTACGTAAATTATAATTTAATCTATTGATGAAAATAAACGACAAACGTGACCAACCAACCAACCAATGGCCCACCCACCCGCCACTCCAACCAACCAACCACTTGCCCACCCGCCCGCCATCACCATCCAACCAACCACTAACCCACCCACCCGCCACTCCAACCAACCAACACAGAGCCCTCCCACCTTCCGCACCCACCCACCAACCAAATGTAGAACAACCCGACCACCAACCACAAACAACCAGCGTTCGCTTACTGGACGACTTTTCAAATCACTAATATATAATGTAACTTACAGGTGATATTACGTCGGAAAACCACAGGCGCGGTGGTCCCCAAACCGATTAATTAACAAAACCCCAGCTCCATAACAATTGTGTCGCTTACAATATCTATGAATAAAAATGTAAACTCCTTAAACATTAACATGCGCATATGACAAGATGTCATAATTGGGTTCCCTGCATGGGCTCAATTCAACATTAAGATCTGAAATAATATTGTATATCCGCACCATACATGACATTTAAGTTCATTTTGCATCACCTCAAATCACACAATTCATTTTTACACATAGTTCCGGTATTCACAAATATGAAGAGATATCTATCCTTACGAAATTATCAAACCATATTTACAAATATTGCATATATATATATATATATATATATATATATATATATATGATCACATACGAATATTTAAAAATCAGAATCAAGTATGAATATATCCCTCCAAATCAAACTGAAGAATATTGCTCTTTGAAATGGTTCTCAGCATAGCTTGGAAATCGATCTCAAATATGCATGATAACCCGATGCAAAAATTCGCCTACTTGGCTTAATTGTCCGCCGCCTGCAAAACTTGACTTGGCCAACTGACGAAGAGAAATTATCTACTCCCCAGCTACTTAAGAATTCACAGGAACATTCCTTTAGGAACAATATTTTTCAGCCAATGAACTTCGAATACCAGGTTGACATACTCATCAGCTATGTCCATGTTTACATTTTTCAACCCACTAAACGGCAAGAAAATCGATCGCACACTATTATCTAACCCACCGCAAAATTTCGCCCACTTCATATTCTTATCCACAGCTTGGAATACTTTACTTCTCTCTCGTACGAAGTCAAGGATTCTACTTCCTGAGCACCTTACAGCTAACATTAGCATTCCTCATGGAGCTACCACATTTACAAACATTATAAATAGATGTTTGATACTTTCAATATCCTTGTTTTCCTGATCTTATCCACTTATTGAATAGGTGGTCCAAAACTACTCATTTCAGGGTTATTAACAACATACACCATTGACCATGGTGCATTGATCACATATTTACATGTGACTTGTTATATCTTTAAGAATGATCTTTTGAAGAAACTGCCGTCATAATGCTGTTCACTCCATTTCCCTACTGTACAATTATATTTACTTTCTTGTTATGTTTGCATGAATATTCCCTCATACTCTATTACACAAATTGCACAATTAGGTGTCACGATTTCTAAAACTCCCAAGATTATGAGCTAAATCACACCTCCTCTCTTCACTTCTTCTTTCTCTATACCAGCAACTTCCACCTACTATTCACCTATCTGATTCGCACAATCTATAATCCATCCTTTATAAAGATTCCCTCTTTCCGCATCAAGCATCGTTGACAGCAAATCATACTTTTGTTCTATTCCCTCAGCCCTATTCATTCACTCGAATCTGCATTGAGAAACGCTGAATATAATATCTTCATTACACTCACGAAATTCCAAAATGTTTCCGTTGGTATCTCATTGAAGGACATGTAAATCATTTGATTTGATTTGATTTAGTTTATTTTACTTCGCGTTTTGTGCCTCTTGGCTAATTTGCGAAGATGGGGATGAGTGATGAAATGATGAAATTGATGAATGGACATTCACAAACAACCAAGCCCGACCGGGATTCGAACCCGGGATCCTTGGCGTCGCAGCGCGATGTGCTAACCACTCGGCCACAGGGTCGGGCGACATGTAAATCAGATTTCAGCTCTTTTTTCATCCTCAAGCATGTTTTCTCAACACAATCTTCGAGGTCATTTTCTGCCTCACTACTTTCATCTTTGCATACTATAAGTTCCGCTTTGAGCAACTCTTTACTTTCAATAAGCTCCGATTTCAGCAGTTGATTGCTTTTCTCTTGAGAGACGCTAAGAGCCTGTAGCTCTTCTTTCAATTCAAGAAACACCGAATTTCAGATGCCACATTTCATTTCGACATTAGGTGTCGACTCTTTGTTGCACTGTTATATGAAGATTAACAAAGTATCTCAAGTTACTCGTTCCTATTCTGAACCCATTTTGTATAACAACAGGGAGAAAAATGCAATTTTCTTTGTTAGTTTTTACAAGTGGCAGACTATGGATTCTCAAACCTGAGTGTCTTCTGTGTTTTACCATTGTACGCCAAAGTCGCCTACGTCCCCAAACCATCCAAGTAACAAAACCCCATCTCCATACTCAACATTTCTCGAAAAATTGATTATGTAACTCCCGTCCGGTAACGCACGAAACGCAATTTGTAGGTTCACACATGTGCAGAATTAGAAAAAGGAAAAGATAATTACAAACATTTTACTCCCATCTCTTATCCAAGGACAGTATCGATAAATCTCTCCCTATATTTAGTTTGAACTTTTGTTATTCGTCCAATTTCTTCATGGGCAACCCACGCACTACTTCACCAATTTGAAGACAGAGAATATTTGATTGTGATTACTCTTATTTATATTTGGAACTTTTGCATTTCTATCAACACTCGCACAATCGATAATTAAACGCACACTTTTGTTATGCACAGGGAAATCTCCATCAAGAAGGAGAACGATTGTAATGAATGCACAAAAACAAAAAACACTTGTTGTGACCTTTGTAAATTATAGGATAAATTTGAACAAATTCAAATTTTGGATATTATGTTCATTATATTAATAACTTTGTATGAAAAGTTGAATAGACCAGTTATCAATAGATATTAGGATGTTACTCAAAAGGTTTTAAGGTTTTATCTTTACGAACGTATTTAATGCTACGAACCTAATGATTCAGAATGAAAACGAACGTGTTTCGCTTTGAAATAACACTTTCCTCAGTAAGCTGAACATTACTTTCACACTCAACATACATATAGAAAATCAATCACCATGAATAAACTCTCCTAATAAAAATAAAATTATACTCGTCTTAATACAGATATCTCAACCAACTCTTAACTTAACCTCTTAACCTAATGTAGATCTAAAATAACTCCGGATCCGATAGGCATCCCATTTTAAAGAGTTGTACTGT
Source organism: Lepisma saccharinum (assembly GCF_977018435.1). Classification (NCBI taxonomy): domain Eukaryota; kingdom Metazoa; phylum Arthropoda; class Insecta; order Zygentoma; family Lepismatidae; genus Lepisma; species Lepisma saccharinum. The sequence goes on along the minus strand of NC_139235.1, from coordinate 46,708,808 downwards.
CACTCAGCTCTAGTACATGTAAGACATACGTTTTTCGAAAAATAATAATAGACCCGATTTTGAGGACGTTGTTACCAACATATCTTTTCCACCATTGTCAGTTGTTCTTTACTTAAATATAGTCTTGTAATTTGCACAGAGACTGGCATACAATTATATAATATTCTATTTCCGATTGTTACGTAAATTATAATTTAATCTATTGATGAAAATAAACGACAAACGAGACCAACCAACCAACCAATGGCCCACCCACCCGCCACTCCAACCAACCAACCACTTGCCCACCCGCCCGCCATCACCATCCAACCAACCACTAACCCACCCACCCGCCATCACCATCCAACCAACCACTAACCCACCCACCCGCCACTCCAACCAACCAACACAGAGCCCTCCCACCTTCCGCACCCACCCACCAACCAACTGTAGAACAACCCGACCACCAACCACAAACAACCAGCGTTCGCTTACCGGACGACTTTTCAAATCACTAATATATAATGTAACTTACAGGTCATATTACGTCGGAAAACCACAGGCGCGGTGTGCCCAAACCGATTAATTAACAAAACCCCAGCTCCATAACAATTGTGTCGCTTACAATATCTATGAATAAAAATGTAAACTCCTTAAACATTAACATGCGCATATGACAAGATGTCATAATTGGGTACCCTGCATGGGCTCAATTCAACATTAAGATCTGAAATAATATTGTATATCCGCACCATACATGACATTTAAGTTCATTTTGCATCACCTCAAATCACACAATTCATTTTTACACATAGTTCCGGTATTTACAAATATGAAGAGATATCTATCCTTACGAAATTATCAAACCATATTTACAAACATTGCATATATATATATATATATATATATATATATATATATGATCACATACGAATATTTAAATATCAGAATCAAGTATGAATATATCCCTCCAAATCAAACTGAAGAATATTGCTCTTTGAAATGGTTCTCAGCATAGCTTGGAAATCGATCTCAAAGATGCATGATAACCCGATGCAAAAATTCGCCTACTTGTCTTAATTGTCCGCCGCCTGCAAAACTTGACTTGGCCAACTGACGAAGAGATATTATCTACTCCCCAGCTACTTAAGAATTCACAGGAACATTCCTTTAGGAACAATATTTTTCAGCCAATGAACTTCGAATACCAGGTTGACATACTCATCAGCTATATCCATGTTTACATTTTTTCAACCCACTAAACGGCAAGAAAATCGATCGCACACTATTATCTAGCCCACCGCAAAATTTCGCCCACTTCATATTCTTATCCACAGCTTGGAATACTTTATTTCTCTCTCGTACGAAGTCATGGATTCTACTTCCTGAGCACCTTACAGCTAACATTAGCATTCCTCATGGAGCTACCACATTTACAAACATTATAAATAGATGTTTGATACTTTCAATATCGTTGTTTTCCTGATCTTATCCACTTATAGAATAGGTGGTCCAAAACTACTCATGTCAGGGTTATTAACAACATACACCATTGACCATGGTGCATTGATCACATATTTACATGTGACTTGTTATATCTTTAAGAATGATCTTTTGAAGAAACTGCCGTCATAATGCTGTTCACTCCATTTCCCTACTGTACAATTATATTTACTTTCTTGTTATGTTTGCATGAATATTCCCTCATACTCTATTACACAAATTGCACAATTAGGTGTCACGATTTCTAAAACTCCCAAGATTATGAGCTAAATCACACCTCCTCTCTTCACTACTTCTTTCTCTATACCAGCAACTTCCACCTCCTATTCACCTATCTGATTCGCTCAATCTATAATCCATCCTTTATAAAGATTCTCTCTTTCCGCATCAAGCATCGTTGACAGCAAATCATACTTTTGTTCTACTCCCTCAGCCCTATTCATTCACTCGAATCTGCATTGAGAAACGCTGAATATAATATCTTCATTACACGCACGAAATTCCAAAATGTTTCCGTTGGTATCTCATTGAAGGACATGTAAATCAGATTTCAGCTCTTCTTTCAGCCTCAAGCATGTTTTCTCAACACAATCTTCGAGGTCATTTTTAGCCTCACTACTTTCATCTTTGCATACTATAAGTTCCGCTTTGAGCAACTATTTACTTTCAATAAGCTCCGATTCCAGCAGTTGATTGTTTTTCTCTTGAGAGACGCTAAGAGCCTGTAGCTCTTCTTTCAATTCAAGAAACACCGAATTTCAGATGCCACATTTCATTTCGACATTAGGTGTCGACTCCTTGTTTCACTGTTATATGAAGATTAACAAAGTATCTAAAGTTACTCGTTCCTATTCTGAACCCATTTTGTATAACAACAGGGAGAAAAATGCAATTTTCTTTGTTAGTTTTTTACAAGTGGCAGACTATGGATTCTCAAACCTGAGTGTCTTCTGTGTTTTACCATTGTACGCCAAAGTCGCCTACGTCCCCAAACCATCCAAGTAACAAAACCCCATCTCCATACTCAACATTTCTCGAAAAATTGATTATGTAACTCCCGTCCGGTAACGCACGAAACGCAATTTGTAGGTTCACAGATGTGCAGAATTAGAAAAAGGAAAAGATAATTACAAACATTTTACTCCCATCTCTTATCGAAGGACAGTATCGATAAATCTCTCCCTATAATTAGTTTGAACTTTTGTTATTCGTCCAATTTCTTCATGGGCAACCCACGCACTACTTCACCAATTTGAAGACAGATAATATTTGATTGTGATTACTCTTATTTATATTTGGAACTTTTGCATTTCTATCAACACTCGCACAATCGATAATTAAACGCACACTTTTGTTATACACAGGGAAATCTCCATCAAGAAGGAGAACGATTGTAATGAATGCACAAAAACAAATAACACTTGTTGTGACCTTTGTAGATTATAGGATAAATTTGAAAAAATTCAAATTTTGGATATTATGTTCATTATATTAATAACTTTGTATGAAAAGTTGAATAGACCAGTTATCAATAGATATTAGGATGTTACTCAAAAGCTTTTAAGGTTTTATCTTTACGAACGTATTTTATGCTACGAACCTAATGATTCAGAATAAAAACGAACGTGTTTCGCTTTGAAATAACACTTTCCTCAGTAAGCTGAACATTACTTTCACACTCAACATACATATAGAAAATCAATCACCATGAATAAACTATCAAAATAAAAATAAAATTATACTCGTCTTAATACAGATATCTCAACCAACTCTTAACTTAACCTCTTAACCTAATTTAGATCTAACATAACTCCGGATCCGATAGGCATCCCATTTTAAAGAGTTGTGCTGTGACTCAGCTCTAATACATGTAAGACATACGTTTTTCGAAAAATAATAATAGACCCTATTTTGAGGACGTTGTTACCAACATATCTTTTCCACCATTGTCAGTTGTTCTTTACTTAAATATAGTCTTGTAATTTGTACAGAGACTGGCATACAATTATATAATATTCTATTTCCGATTGTTACGTAAATTATAATTTAATCTATTGATGAAAATAAACGACAAACGAGACCAACCAACCAACCAATGGCCCACCCACCCGCCACTCCAACCAACCAACCACTTGCCCACCCGCCCGCCATCACCATCCAACCAACCACTAACCCACCCACCCGCCACTCCAACCAACCAACACAGAGCCCTCCCACCTTCCGCACCCACCCACCAACCAACTGTAGAACAACCCGACCACCAACCACAAACAACCAGCGTTCGCTTACTGGACGACTTTTCAAATCACTAATATATAATGTAACTTACAGGTGATATTACGTCGGAAAACCACAGGCGCGGTGGTCCCCAAACCGATTAATTAACAAAACCCCAGCTCCATAACAATTGTGTCGCTTACAATATCTATGAATAAAAATGTAAACTCCTTAAACATTAACATGCGCATATGACAAGATGTCATAATTGGGTACACTGCAGGGGCTCAATTCAACATTAAGATCTGAAATAATATTGTATATCCGCACCATACATGACATTTAATTTCATTTTGCATCACCTCAAATCACACAATTCATTTTTACACATAGTTCCGTTATTCACAAATATGAAGAGATATCTATCCTTACGAAATTATCAAACCATATTTACAAACATTGCATATATATATATATATATATATATATATATATGATCACATACGAATATTTAAATATCAGAATCAAGTATGAATATATCCCTCCAAATCAAACTGAAGAATATTGCTCTTTGAAATGGTTCTCAGCATAGCTTGGAAATCGATCTAAAAGATGCATGATAACCCGATGCAAAAATTCGCCTACTTGGCTTAATTGTCCGCCGCCTGCAAAACTTGACTTGGCCAACTGACGAAGAGAAATTATCTACTCCCCAGCTACTTAAGAATTCACAGGAACATTCCTTTAGGAACAATATTTTTCAGCCAATGAACTTCGAATACCAGGTTGACATACTCATCAGCTATGTCCATGTTTACATTTTTCAACCCACTAAACGGCAAGAAAATCGATCGCACACTATTATCTAGCCCACCGCAAAATTTCGCCCACTTCATATTCTTATCCACAGCTTGGAATACTTTACTTCTCTCTCGTACGAAGTCAAGGATTCTACTTCCTGAGCACCTTACAGCTAACATTAGCATTCCTCATGGAGCTACCACATTTACAAACATTATAAATAGATGTTTGATACTTTCAATATCGTTGTTTTCCTGATCTTATCCACTTATAGAATAGGTGGTCCAAAACTACTCATGTCAGGGTTATTAACAACATACACCATTGACCATGGTGCATTGATCACATATTTACATGTGACTTGTTATATCTTTAAGAATGATCTTTTGAAGAAACTGCCGTCATAATGCTGTTCACTCCATTTCCCTACTGTACAATTATATTTACTTTCTTGTTATGTTTGCATGAATATTCCCTCATACTCTATTACACAAATTGCACAATTAGGTGTCACGATTTCTAAAACTCCCAAGATTATGAGCTAAATCACACCTCCTCTCTTCACTACTTCTTTCTCTATACCAGCAACTTCCACCTCCTATTCACCTATCTGATTCGTAGAATCTATAATCCATCCTTTATAAAGATTCCCTCTTTCCGCATCAAGCATCGTTGACAGCAAATCATACATTTGTTCTACTCCCTCAGCCCTATTCATTCACTCGAATCTGCATTGAGAAACGCTGAATATAATATATTCATTACACGCACGAAATTCCAAAATGTTTCCGTTGGTATCTCATTGAAGGACATGTAAATCATTTGATTTGATTTGATTTAGTTTATTTTACTTCGCGTTTTGTGCCTCTTGGCTAATTTGCGATGATGGGGATGAGTGATGAAATGATGAAATTGATGAATGGACATTCACAAACAACCAAGCCCGACCGGGATTCGAACCCGGGACCCTTGGCGTCGCAGCGCGATGTGCTAACCACTCGGCCACAGGGTCGGGCGACATGTACATCAGATTTCAGCTCTTTTTTCAGCCTCAAGCATGTTTTCTCAACACAATCTTCGAGGTCATTTTCTGCCTCACTACTTTCATCTTTGCATACTATAAGTTCCGCTTTGAGCAACTCTTTACTTTCAATAAGCTCCGATTTTAGCAGTTGATTGCTTTTCTCTTGAGAGACGCTAAGAGCCTGTAGCTCTTCTTTCAATTCAAGAAACACCGAATTTCAGATGCCACATTTCATTTCGACATTAGGTGTCGACTCTTTGTTGCACTGTTATATGAAGATTAACAAAGTATCTAAAGTTACTCGTTCCTATTCTGAACCCATTTTGTATAACAACAGGGAGAAAAATGCAATTTTCTTTGTTAGTTTTTACAAGTGGCAGACTATGGATTCTCAAACCTGAGTGTCTTCTGTGTTTTACCATTGTACGCCAAAGTCGCCTACGTCCCCAAACCATCCAAGTAACAAAACTCCATCTCCATACTCATGATTTCTCGAAAAATTGATTATGTAACTCCCGTCCGGTAACGCACGAAACGCAATTTGTAGGTTCACACATGTGCAGAATTAGAAAAAGGAAAAGATAATTACAAACATTTTACTCCCATCTCTTATCCAAGGACAGTATCGATAAATCTCTCCCTATATTTAGTTTGAACTTTTGTTATTCGTCCAATTTCTTCATGGGCAACCCACGCACTACTTCACCAATTTGAAGACAGAGAATATTTGATTGTGATTACTCTTATTTATATTTGGAACTTTTGCATTTCTATCAACACTCGCACAATCGATAATTAAACGCACACTTTTGTTATGCACAGGGAAATCTCCATCAAGAAGGAGAACGATTGTAATGAATGCACAAAAACAAAAAACACTTGTTGTGACCTTTGTAAATTATAGGATAAATTTGAAAAAATTCAAATTTTGGATATTATGTTCATTATATTAATAACTTTGTATGAAAAGTTGAATAGACCAGTTATCAATAGATATTAGGATGTTACTCAAAAGGTTTTAAGGTTTTATCTTTACGAACGTATTTTATGCTACGAACCTAATGATTCAGAATAAAAACGAACGTGTTTCGCTTTGAAATAACACTTTCCTCAGTAAGCTGAACATTACTTTCACACTCAACATACATATAGAAAATTAATAACCATGAATAAACTATCCTAATAAACATAAAATTATACTCGTCTTAATACAGATATCTCAACCAACTCTTAACTTAACCTCTTAACCTAATTTAGATCTAACATAACTCCGGATCCGATAGGCATCCCATTTTAAAGAGTTGTACTGTCACTCAGCTCTAGTACATGTAAGACATACGTTTTTCGAAAAATATTAATAGACCCGATTTTGAGGACGTTGTTACCAACATATCTTTTCCACCATTGTCAGTTGTTCTTTACTTAAATATAGTCTTGTAATTTGTACAGAGACTGGCATACAATTATATAATATTCTATTTCCGATTGTTACGTAAATTATAATTTAATCTATTGATGAAAATAAACGACAAACGAGACCAACCAACCAACCAATGGCCCACCCACCCGCCACTCCAACCAACCAACCACTTGCCCACCCGCCCGCCATCACCATCCAACCAACCACTAACCCACCCACCCGCCATCACCATCCAACCAACCACTAACCCACCCACCCGCCACTCCAACCAACCAACACAGAGCCCTCCCACCTTCCGCACCCACCCACCAACCAACTGTAGAACAACCCGACCACCAACCACAAACAACCAGCGTTCGCTTACTGGACGACTTTTCAAATCACTAATATATAATGTAACTTACAGGTGATATTACGTCGGAAAACCACAGGCGCGGTGGTCCCCAAACCGATTAATTAACAAAACCCCAGCTCCATAACAATTGTGTCGCTTACAATATCTATGAATAAAAATGTAAACTCCTTAAACATTAACATGCGCATATGACAAGATGTCATAATTGGGTACCCTGCATGGGCTCAATTCAACATTAAGATCTGAAATAATATTGTATATCCGCACCATACATGACATTTAAGTTCATTTTGCATCACCTCAAATCACACAATTCATTTTTACACATAGTTCCGGTATTCACAAATATGAAGAGATATCTATCCTTACGAAATTATCAAACCATATTTACAAACATTTATATATATATATATATATATATATATATATATATATAGATATATGATCACATACGAATATTTAAATATCAGAATCAAGTATGAATATATCCCTCCAAATCAAACTGAAGAATATTGCTCTTTGAAATGGTTCTCAGCATAGCTTGGAAATCGATCTCAAAGATGCATGATAACCCGATGCAAAAATTCGCCTACTTGGCTTAATTGTCCGCCGCCTGCAAAACTTGACTTGGCCAACTGACGAAGAGAAATTATCTACTCCCCAGCTACTTAAGAATTCACAGGAACATTCCTTTAGGAACAATATTTTTCAGCCAATGAACTTCGAATACCAGGTTGACATACTCATCAGCTATGTCCATGTTTACATTTTTCAACCCACTAAACGGCATGAAAATCGATCGCACACTATTATCTAGCCCACCGCAAAATTTCGCCCACTTCATATTCTTATCCACCGCTTGCAATACTTAACTTCACCCTCGTACGAAGTCAAGGAATCTACTTCCTGAGCACCTTACAGCTAACATTAGCATTCCTCATGGAGCCACCACATTTACAAACATTATAAATAGATGTTTGATACTTTCAATATCCTTGTTTTCCTGATCTTATCCACTTATAGAATAGGTGGTCCAAAATTACTCATGTCAGGGTTATTAACAATATACCCCATTGACCATCGTGCATTGATCACATATTTACATATGACTTGTTATATCTTTAAGAACGATCTTTTGAAGAAACTGTTGTCAAAATGCTGTTCACTCCACTTCGCTACTGTACAATTATATTTACTTTCTTGTTATGTTTGCATGAATATTCCCTCATACTCTATTACACAAATTGCACAATTAGGTGTCAAGATTTCTAAAACTCTCAAGATTATGAGCTAAATCACACCTTCTTTCCTCACTACTTCTTTCTCTATACCAGCAACTTCCACCTCCTATTCACCTATCTGATTCGCACAATCTATAATCCATCCTCTACAAAGATTCTCTCTTTCCGCGTCAAGCATCGTTGACAGCAAATCATACTTTTGTTCTACTCCCTCAGCCCTATTCATTCACTCGAATCTGCATTGAGAAACGCTGAATATAATATCTTCATTACACGCACGAAATTCCAAAATGTTTCCGTTGGTATCTCATTGAAGGACATGTAAATCAGATTTCAGCTCTTCTTTCAGCCTCAAGCATGTTTTCTCAACACAATCTTCGAGGTCATTTTTTGCCTCACTACTTTCATCTTTGCATACTATAAGTTCCGCTTTGAGCAACTCTTTACTTTCAATAAGCTCCGATTCCAGCAGTTGATGGCTTTTCTCTTGAGAGACGCTAAGAGCCTGTAGCTCTTCTTTCAATTCAAGAAACACCGAATTTCAGATGCCACATTTCATTTCGACATTAGGTGTCGACTCTTTGTTGCACTGTTATATGAAGATTAACAAAGTATCTAAAGTTACTCGTTCCTATTCTGAACCCATTTTGTATAACAACAGGGAGAAAAATGCAATTTTCTTTGTTAGTTTTTACAAGTGGCAGACTATGGATTCTCAAACCTGAGTGTCTTCTGTGTTTTACCATTGTACGCCAAAGTCGCCTACGTCCCCAAACCATCCAAGTAACAAAACCCCATCTCCATACTCAACATTTCTCGAAAAATTGATTATGTAACTCCCGTCCGGTAACGCACGAAACGCAATTTGTAGGTTCACAGATGTGCAGAATTAGAAAAAGGAAAAGATAATTACAAACATTTTACTCCCATCTCTTATCGAAGGACAGTATCGATAAATCTCTCCCTATAATTAGTTTGAACTTTTGTTATTCGTCCAATTTCTTCATGGGCAACCCACGCACTACTTCACCAATTTGAAGACAGAGAATATTTGATTGTGATTACTCTTATTTATATTTGGAACTTTTGCATTTCTATCAACACTCGCACAATCGATAATTAAACGCACACTTTTGTTATGCAAAGGGAAATCTCCATCAAGAAGGAGAACGATTGTAATGAATGCACAAAAACAAATAACACTTGTTGTGACCTTTGTAAATTATAGGATAAATTTGAACAAATTCAAATTTTGGATATTATGTTCATTATATTAATAACTTTGTATGAAAAGTTGAATAGACCAGTTATCAATAGATATTAGGATGTTACTCAAAAGGTTTTAAGGTTTTATCTTTACGAACGTATTTTATGCTACGAACCTAATGATTCAGAATAAAAACGAACGTGTTTCGCTTTGAAATAACACTTTCCTCAGTAAGTTGAACATTACTTTCACACTCAACATACATATAGAAAATCAATCACCATGAATAAACTATCAAAATAAAAATAAAATTATACTCGTCTTAATACAGATATCTCAACCAACTCTTAACTTAACCTCTTAACCTAATTTAGATCTAACATAACTCCGGATCCGATAGGCATCCCATTTTAAAGAGTTGTACTGTCACTCAGCTCTAGTACATGTAAGACATACGTTTTTCGAAAAATATTAATAGACCCGATTTTGAGGACGTTGTTACCAACATATCTTTTCCACCATTGTCAGTTGTTCTTTACTTAAATATAGTCTTGTAATTTGTACAGAGACTGGCATACAATTATATAATATTCTATTTCCGATTGTTACGTAAATTATAATTTAATCTATTGATGAAAATAAACGACAAACGAGACCAACCAACCAACCAATGGCCCACCCACCCGCCACTCCAACCAACCAACCACTTGCCCCCCCGCCCGCTATCACCATCCAACCAACCACTAACCCACCCACCCGCCATCACCATCCAACCAACCACTAACCCACCCACCCGCCACTCCAACCAACCAACACAGAGCCCTCCCACCTTCCGCACCCACCCACCAACCAACTGTAGAACAACCCGACCACCAACCACAAACAACCAGCGTTCGCTTACTGGACGACTTTTCAAATCACTAATATATAATGTAACTTACAGGTGATATTACGTCGGAAAACCACAGGCGCGGTGGTCCCCAAACCGATTAATTAACAAAACCCCAGCTCCATAACAATTGTGTCGCTTACAATATCTATGAATAAAAATGTAAACTCCTTAAACATTAACATGCGCATATGACAAGATGTCATAATTGGGTACCCTGCATGGGCTCAATTCAACATTAAGATCTGAAATAATATTGTATATCCGCACCATACATGACATTTAAGTTCATTTTGCATCACCTCAAATCACACAATTCATTTTTACACATAGTTCCGGTATTCACAAATATGAAGAGATATCTATCCTTACGAAATTATCAAACCATATTTACAAACATTGCATATATATATATATATATATATATATATATATATATATATAGATATATGATCACATACGAATATTTAAATATCAGAATCAAGTATGAATATATCCCTCCAAATCAAACTGAAGAATATTGCTCTTTGAAATGGTTCTCAGCATAGTTTGGAAATCGATCTCAAAGATGCATGATAACCCGATGCAAAAATTCGCCTACTTGGCTTAATTGTCCGCCGCCTGCAAAACTTGACTTGGCCAACTGACGAAGAGAAATTATCTACTCCCCAGCTACTTAAGAATTCACAGGAACATTCCTTTAGGAACAATATTTTTCAGCCAATGAACTTCGAATACCAGGTTGACATACTCATCAGCGATGTCCATGTTTACATTTTTCAACCCACTAAACGGCAAGAAAATCGATCGCACACTATTATCTACCCCACCGCAAAATTTCGCCCACTTCATATTCTTATCCACCGCTTGCAATACTTAACTTCACCCTCGTACGAAGTCAAGGAATCTACTTCCTGAGCACCTTACAGCTAACATTAGCATTCCTCATGGAGCCACCACATTTACAAACATTATAAATAGATGTTTGATACTTTCAATATCCTTGTTTTCCTGATCTTATCCACTTATAGAATAGGTGGTCCAAAATTACTCATGTCAGGGTTATTAACAATATACCCCATTGACCATCGTGCATTGATCACATATTTACATATGACTTGTTATATCTTTAAGAACGATCTTTTGAAGAAACTGTTGTCAAAATGCTGTTCACTCCACTTCGCTACTGTACAATTATATTTACTTTCTTGTTATGTTTGCATGAATATTCCCTCATACTCTATTACACAAATTGCACAATTAGGTGTCAAGATTTCTAAAACTCTCAAGATTATGAGCTAAATCACACCTTCTTTCCTCACTACTTCTTTCTCTATACCAGCAACTTCCACCTCCTATTCACCTATCTGATTCGCACAATCTATAATCCATCCTCTACAAAGATTCTCTCTTTCCGCGTCAAGCATCGTTGACAGCAAATCATACTTTTGTTCTACTCCCTCAGCCCTATTCATTCACTGGAATCTGCATTGAGAAACGCTGAATATAATATCTTCATTACACGCACGAAATTCCAAAATGTTTCCGTTGGTATCTCATTGAAGGACATGTAAATCAGATTTCAGCTCTTCTTTCAGCCTCAAGCATGTTTTCTCAACACAATCTTCGAGGTCATTTTTTGCCTCACTACTTTCATCTTTGCATACTATAAGTTCCGCTTTGAGCAACTCTTTACTTTCAATAAGCTCCGATTCCAGCAGTTGATGGCTTTTCTCTTGAGAGACGCTAAGAGCCTGTAGCTCTTCTTTCAATTCAAGAAACACCGAATTTCAGATGCCACATTTCATTTCGACATTAGGTGTCGACTCTTTGTTGCACTGTTATATGAAGATTAACAAAGTATCTAAAGTTACTCGTTCCTATTCTGAACCCATTTTGTATAACAACAGGGAGAAAAATGCAATTTTCTTTGTTAGTTTTTACAAGTGGCAGACTATGGATTCTCAAACCTGAGTGTCTTCTTTGTTTTACCATTGTACGCCAAAGTCGCCTACGTCCCCAAACCATCCAAGTAACAAAACCCCATCTCCATACTCAACATTTCTCGAAAAATTGATTATGTAACTCCCGTCCGGTAACGCACGAAACGCAATTTGTAGGTTCACAGATGTGCAGAATTAGAAAAAGGAAAAGATAATTACAAACATTTTACTCCCATCTCTTATCGAAGGACAGTATCGATAAATCTCTCCCTATAATTAGTTTGAACTTTTGTTATTCGTCCAATTTCTTCATGGGCAACCCACGCACTACTTCACCAATTTGAAGACAGAGAATATTTGATTGTGATTACTCTTATTTATATTTGGAACTTTTGCATTTCTATCAACACTCGCACAATCGATAATTAAACGCACACTTTTGTTATGCACAGGGAAATCTCCATCAAGAAGGAGAACGATTGTAATGAATGCACAAAAACAAATAACACTTGTTGTGACCTTTGTAAATTATAGGATAAATTTGAACAAATTCAAATTTTGGATATTATGTTCATTATATTAATAACTTTGTATGAAAAGTTGAATAGACCAGTTATCAATAGATATTAGGATGTTACTCAAAAGGTTTTAAGGTTTTATCTTTACGAACGTATTTTATGCTACGAACCTAATGATTCAGAATAAAAACGAACGTGTTTCGCTTTGAAATAACACTTTCCTCAGTAAGTTGAACATTACTTTCACACTCAACATACATATAGAAAATCAATCACCATGAATAAACTATCAAAATAAAAATAAAATTATACTCGTCTTAATACAGATATCTCAACCAACTCTTAATTTAACCTCTTAACCTAATTTAGATCTAACATAACTCCGGATCCGATAGGCATCCCATTTTAAAGTGTTGTACTGTCACTCAGCTCTAGTACATGTAAGACATACGTTTTTCGAAAAATAATAATAGACCCGATTTTGAGGACGTTGTTACCGACATATCTTTTCCACCATTGTCAGTTGTTCTTTACTTAAATATAGTCTTGTAATTTGTACAGAGACTGGCATACAATTATATAATATTCTATTTCCGATTGTTACGTAAATTATAATTTAGTCTATTGATGAAAATAAACGACAAACGAGACCAACCAACCAACCAATGGCCCACCCACCCGCCACTCCAACCAACCAACCACTTGCCCACCCGCCCGCCATCACCATCCAACCAACCACTAACCCACCCACCCGCCACTCCAACCAACCAACACAGAGCCCTCCCACCTTTCGCACCCACCCACCAACCAACTGTAGAACAACCCGACCACCAACCACAAACAACCAGCGTTCGCTTACTGGACGACTTTTCAAATCACTAATATATAATGTAACTTACAGGTGATATTACGTCGGAAAACCACAGGCGCGGTGGTCCCCAAACCGATTAATTAACAAAACCCCAGCTCCATAACAATTGTGTCGCTTACAATATCTATGAATAAAAATGTAAACTCCTTAAACATTAACATGCGCATATGACAAGATGTCATAATTGGGTACCCTGCATGGGCTCAATTCAACATTAAGATCTGAAATAATATTGTATATCCGCACCATACATGACATTTAAGTTCATTTTGCATCACCTCAAATCACACAATTCATTTTTACACATAGTTCCGGTATTCACAAATATGAAGAGATATCTATCCTTACGAAATTATCAAACCATATTTACAAATATTGCATATATATATATATATATATATATAGATATATGATCACGTACGAATATTTAAATATCAGAATCAAGTATGAATATATCCCTCCAAATCAAACTGAAGAATATTGCTCTTTGAAATGGTTCTCAGCATAGCTTGGAAATCGATCTCAAAGATGCATGATAACCCGATGCAAAAATTCGCCTACCTGGCTTAATTGTCCGCCGCCTGCAAAACTTGACTTGGCCAACTGACGAAGAGAAATTATCTACTCCCCAGCTACTTAAGAATTCACAGGAACATTCCTTTAGGAACAATATTTTTCAGCCAATGAACTTCGAATACCAGGTTGACATACTCATCAGCTATGTCCATGTTTACATTTTTCAACCCACTAAATGGCAAGAAAATCGATCGCACACTATTATCTAGCCCACCGCAAAATTTCGCCCACTTCATATTCTTATCCACAGCTTGGAATACTTTACTTCTCTCTCTCGTACGAAGTCAAGGATTCTACTTCCTGATCACCTTACAGCTAACATTAGCATTCCTCATGGAGCTACCACATTTACAAACATTATAAATAGATGTTTGATACTTTCAATATCCTTGTTTTCCTGATCTTATCCACTTATAGAATAGGTGGTCCAAAACTACTCATGTCAGGGTTATTAACAACATACACCATTGACCATGGTGCATTGATCACATATTTACATGTGACTTGTTATATCTTTAAGAATGATCTTTTGAAGAAACTGCCGTCATAATGCTGTTCACTCAATTTCCCTACTATATTTACTTTCTTGTTATGTTTGCATGAATATTCCCTCATACTCTATTACACAAATTGCACAATTAGGTGTCACGATTTCTAAAACTCCCAAGATTATGAGCTAAATCACACCTCCTCTCTTCACTACTTCTTTCTCTATACCAGCAACTTCCACCTCCTATTCACCTATCTGATTCGTACAATCTATAATCCATCCTTTATAAAGATTCCCTCTTTCCGCATCAAGCATCGTTGACAGCAAATCATACTTTTGTTCTACTCCCTCAGCCCTATTCATTCACTCGAATCTGCATTGAGAAACGCTGAATATAATATCTTCATTACACGCACGAAATTCCAAAATGTTTCCGTTGGTAACTCATTGAAGGACATGTAAATCAGATTTCAGCTCTTTTTTCAGCCTCAAGCATGTTTTCTCAACACAATCTTCGAGGTCATTTTTTGCCTCACTACTTTCATCTTTTTATACTACACGTTCCGCTTTGAGCAACTCTTTACTTTCAATAAGCTCCGATTCCAGCAGTTGATTGTTTTTCTCTTGAGAGACGCTAAGAGCCTGTAGCTCTTCTTTCAATTCAAGAAACACCGAATTTCAGATGCCACATTTCATTTCGACATTAGGTGTCGACTCTTTGTTGCACTGTTATATGAAGATTAACAAAGTATCTAAAGTTACTCGTTCCTATTCTGAACCCATTTTGTATAACAACAGGGAGAAAAATGCAATTTTCTTTGTTAGTTTTTACAAGTGGCAGACTATGGATTCTCAAACCTGAGTGTCTTCAGTGTTTTACCATTGTACGCCAAAGTCGCCTACGTCCCCAAACCATCCAAGTAACAAAACCCCATCTCCATACTCATGATTTCTCGAAAAATTGATTATGTAACTCCCGTCCGGTAACGCACGAAACGCAATTTGTAGGTTCACACATGTGCAGAATTAGAAAAAGGAAAAGATAATTACAAACATTTTACTCCCATCTCTTATCGAAGGACAGTATCGATAAATCTCTCCCTATAATTAGTTTGAACTTTTGTTATTCGTCCAATTTCTTCATGGGCAACCCACGCACTACTTCACCAATTTGAAGACAGAGAATATTTGATTGTGATTACTCTTATTTATATTTGGAACTTTTGCATTTCTATCAACACTCGCACAATCGATAATTAAACGCACACTTTTGTTATGCACAGGGAAATCTCCATCAAGAAGGAGAACGATTGTAATGAATGCACAAAAACAAATAACACTTGTTGTGACCTTTGTAAATTATAGGATAAATTTGAACAAATTCAAATTTTGGATATTATGTTCATTATATTAATAACTTTGTATGAAAAGTTGAATAGACCAGTTATCAATAGATATTAGGATGTTACTCAAAAGGTTTTAAGGTTTTATCTTTACGAACGTATTTTATGCTACGAACCTAATGATTCAGAATAAAAACGAACGTGTTTCGCTTTGAAATAACACTTTCCTCAGTAAGCTGAACATTACTTTCACACTCAACATACATATAGAAAATCAATCACCATGAATAAACTATCCTAATAAACATAAAATTATACTCGTCTTAATACAGATATCTCAACCAACTCTTAACTTAACCTCTTAACCTAATTTAGATCTAACATAACTCCGGATCCGATAGGCATCCCATTTTAAAGAGTTGTACTGTCACTCAGCTCTAGTACATGTAAGACATACGTTTTTCGAAAAATATTAATAGACCCGATTTTGAGGACGTTGTTACCAACATATCTTTTCCACCATTGTCAGTTGTTCTTTACTTAAATATAGTCTTGTAATTTGTACAGAGACTGGCATACAATTATATAATATTCTATTTCCGATTGTTACGTAAATTATAATTTAATCTATTGATGAAAATAAACGACAAACGAGACCAACCAACCAACCAATGGCCCACCCACCCGCCACTCCAACTAACCAACCACTTGCCCACCCGCCCGCCATCACCATCCAACCAACCACTAACCCACCCACCCGCCATCACCATCCAACCAACCACTAACCCACCCACCCGCCACTCCAACCAACCAACACAGAGCCCTCCCACCTTCCGCACCCACCCACCAACCAACTGTAGAACAACCCGACCACCAACCACAAACAACCAGCGTTCGCTTACTGGACGACTTTTCAAATCACTAATATATAATGTAACTTACAGGTGATATTACGTCGGAAAACCACAGGCGCGGTGGTCCCCAAACCGATTAATTAACAAAACCCCAGCTCCATAACAATTGTGTCGCTTACAATATCTATGAATAAAAATGTAAACTCCTTAAACATTAACATGCGCATATGACAAGATGTCATAATTGGGTACCCTGCATGGGCTCAATTCAACATTAAGATCTGAAATAATATTGTATATCCGCACCATACATGACATTTAAGTTCATTTTGCATCACCTCAAATCACACAATTCATTTTTACACATAGTTCCGGTATTCACAAATATGAAGAGATATCTATCCTTACGAAATTATCAAACCATATTTACAAACATTGCATATATATATATATATATATATATATATATATATATAGATATATGATCACATACGAATATTTAAATATCAGAATCAAGTATGAATATATCCCTCCAAATCAAACTGAAGAATATTGCTCTTTGAAATGGTTCTCAGCATAGTTTGGAAATCGATCTCAAAGATGCATGATAACCCGATGCAAAAATTCGCCTACTTGGCTTAATTGTCCGCCGCCTGCAAAACTTGACTTGGCCAACTGACGAAGAGAAATTATCTACTCCCCAGCTACTTAAGAATTCACAGGAACATTCCTTTAGGAACAATATTTTTCAGCCAATGAACTTCGAATACCAGGTTGACATACTCATCAGCGATGTCCATGTTTACATTTTTCAACCCACTAAACGGCAAGAAAATCGATCGCACACTATTATCTACCCCACCGCAAAATTTCGCCCACTTCATATTCTTATCCACCGCTTGCAATACTTAACTTCACCCTCGTACGAAGTCAAGGAATCTACTTCCTGAGCACCTTACAGCTAACATTAGCATTCCTCATGGAGCCACCACATTTACAAACATTATAAATAGATGTTTGATACTTTCAATATCCTTGTTTTCCTGATCTTATCCACTTATAGAATAGGTGGTCCAAAATTACTCATGTCAGGGTTATTAACAATATACCCCATTGACCATCGTGCATTGATCACATATTTACATATGACTTGTTATATCTTTAAGAACGATCTTTTGAAGAAACTGTTGTCAAAATGCTGTTCACTCCACTTCGCTACTGTACAATTATATTTACTTTCTTGTTATGTTTGCATGAATATTCCCTCATACTCTATTACACAAATTGCACAATTAGGTGTCAAGATTTCTAAAACTCTCAAGATTATGAGCTAAATCACACCTTCTTTCCTCACTACTTCTTTCTCTATACCAGCAACTTCCACCTCCTATTCACCTATCTGATTCGCACAATCTATAATCCATCCTCTACAAAGATTCTCTCTTTCCGCGTCAAGCATCGTTGACAGCAAATCATACTTTTGTTCTACTCCCTCAGCCCTATTCATTCACTGGAATCTGCATTGAGAAACGCTGAATATAATATCTTCATTACACGCACGAAATTCCAAAATGTTTCCGTTGGTATCTCATTGAAGGACATGTAAATCAGATTTCAGCTCTTCTTTCAGCCTCAAGCATGTTTTCTCAACACAATCTTCGAGGTCATTTTTTGCCTCACTACTTTCATCTTTGCATACTATAAGTTCCGCTTTGAGCAACTCTTTACTTTCAATAAGCTCCGATTCCAGCAGTTGATGGCTTTTCTCTTGAGAGACGCTAAGAGCCTGTAGCTCTTCTTTCAATTCAAGAAACACCGAATTTCAGATGCCACATTTCATTTCGACATTAGGTGTCGACTCTTTGTTGCACTGTTATATGAAGATTAACAAAGTATCTAAAGTTACTCGTTCCTATTCTGAACCCATTTTGTATAACAACAGGGAGAAAAATGCAATTTTCTTTGTTAGTTTTTACAAGTGGCAGACTATGGATTCTCAAACCTGAGTGTCTTCTTTGTTTTACCATTGTACGCCAAAGTCGCCTACGTCCCCAAACCATCCAAGTAACAAAACCCCATCTCCATACTCAACATTTCTCGAAAAATTGATTATGTAACTCCCGTCCGGTAACGCACGAAACGCAATTTGTAGGTTCACAGATGTGCAGAATTAGAAAAAGGAAAAGATAATTACAAACATTTTACTCCCATCTCTTATCGAAGGACAGTATCGATAAATCTCTCCCTATAATTAGTTTGAACTTTTGTTATTCGTCCAATTTCTTCATGGGCAACCCACGCACTACTTCACCAATTTGAAGACAGAGAATATTTGATTGTGATTACTCTTATTTATATTTGGAACTTTTGCATTTCTATCAACACTCGCACAATCGATAATTAAACGCACACTTTTGTTATGCACAGGGAAATCTCCATCAAGAAGGAGAACGATTGTAATGAATGCACAAAAACAAATAACACTTGTTGTGACCTTTGTAAATTATAGGATAAATTTGAACAAATTCAAATTTTGGATATTATGTTCATTATATTAATAACTTTGTATGAAAAGTTGAATAGACCAGTTATCAATAGATATTAGGATGTTACTCAAAAGGTTTTAAGGTTTTATCTTTACGAACGTATTTTATGCTACGAACCTAATGATTCAGAATAAAAACGAACGTGTTTCGCTTTGAAATAACACTTTCCTCAGTAAGTTGAACATTACTTTCACACTCAACATACATATAGAAAATCAATCACCATGAATAAACTATCAAAATAAAAATAAAATTATACTCGTCTTAATACAGATATCTCAACCAACTCTTAATTTAACCTCTTAACCTAATTTAGATCTAACATAACTCCGGATCCGATAGGCATCCCATTTTAAAGTGTTGTACTGTCACTCAGCTCTAGTACATGTAAGACATACGTTTTTCGAAAAATAATAATAGACCCGATTTTGAGGACGTTGTTACCGACATATCTTTTCCACCATTGTCAGTTGTTCTTTACTTAAATATAGTCTTGTAATTTGTACAGAGACTGGCATACAATTATATAATATTCTATTTCCGATTGTTACGTAAATTATAATTTAGTCTATTGATGAAAATAAACGACAAACGAGACCAACCAACCAACCAATGGCCCACCCACCCGCCACTCCAACCAACCAACCACTTGCCCACCCGCCCGCCATCACCATCCAACCAACCACTAACCCACCCACCCGCCACTCCAACCAACAAACACAGAGCCCTCCCACCTTTCGCACCCACCCACCAACCAACTGTAGAACAACCCGACCACCAACCACAAACAACCAGCGTTCGCTTACTGGACGACTTTTCAAATCACTAATATATAATGTAACTTACAGGTGATATTACGTCGGAAAACCACAGGCGCGGTGGTCCCCAAACCGATTAATTAACAAAACCCCAGCTCCATAACAATTGTGTCGCTTACAATATCTATGAATAAAAATGTAAACTCCTTAAACATTAACATGCGCATATGACAAGATGTCATAATTGGGTACCCTGCATGGGCTCAATTCAACATTAAGATCTGAAATAATATTGTATATCCGCACCATACATGACATTTAAGTTCATTTTGCATCACCTCAAATCACACAATTCATTTTTACACATAGTTCCGGTATTCACAAATATGAAGAGATATCTATCCTTACGAAATTATCAAACCATATTTACAAATATTGCATATATATATATATATATATATAGATATATGATCACGTACGAATATTTAAATATCAGAATCAAGTATGAATATATCCCTCCAAATCAAACTGAAGAATATTGCTCTTTGAAATGGTTCTCAGCATAGCTTGGAAATCGATCTCAAAGATGCATGATAACCCGATGCAAAAATTCGCCTACCTGGCTTAATTGTCCGCCGCCTGCAAAACTTGACTTGGCCAACTGACGAAGAGAAATTATCTACTCCCCAGCTACTTAAGAATTCACAGGAACATTCCTTTAGGAACAATATTTTTCAGCCAATGAACTTCGAATACCAGGTTGACATACTCATCAGCTATGTCCATGTTTACATTTTTCAACCCACTAAATGGCAAGAAAATCGATCGCACACTATTATCTAGCCCACCGCAAAATTTCGCCCACTTCATATTCTTATCCACAGCTTGGAATACTTTACTTCTCTCTCTCGTACGAAGTCAAGGATTCTACTTCCTGATCACCTTACAGCTAACATTAGCATTCCTCATGGAGCTACCACATTTACAAACATTATAAATAGATGTTTGATACTTTCAATATCCTTGTTTTCCTGATCTTATCCACTTATAGAATAGGTGGTCCAAAACTACTCATGTCAGGGTTATTAACAACATACACCATTGACCATGGTGCATTGATCACATATTTACATGTGACTTGTTATATCTTTAAGAATGATCTTTTGAAGAAACTGCCGTCATAATGCTGTTCACTCAATTTCCCTACTATATTTACTTTCTTGTTATGTTTGCATGAATATTCCCTCATACTCTATTACACAAATTGCACAATTAGGTGTCACGATTTCTAAAACTCCCAAGATTATGAGCTAAATCACACCTCCTCTCTTCACTACTTCTTTCTCTATACCAGCAACTTCCACCTCCTATTCACCTATCTGATTCGTACAATCTATAATCCATCCTTTATAAAGATTCCCTCTTTCCGCATCAAGCATCGTTGACAGCAAATCATACTTTTGTTCTACTCCCTCAGCCCTATTCATTCACTCGAATCTGCATTGAGAAACGCTGAATATAATATCTTCATTACACGCACGAAATTCCAAAATGTTTCCGTTGGTAACTCATTGAAGGACATGTAAATCAGATTTCAGCTCTTTTTTCAGCCTCAAGCATGTTTTCTCAACACAATCTTCGAGGTCATTTTTTGCCTCACTACTTTCATCTTTTTATACTACACGTTCCGCTTTGAGCAACTCTTTACTTTCAATAAGCTCCGATTCCAGCAGTTGATTGTTTTTCTCTTGAGAGACGCTAAGAGCCTGTAGCTCTTCTTTCAATTCAAGAAACACCGAATTTCAGATGCCACATTTCATTTCGACATTAGGTGTCGACTCTTTGTTGCACTGTTATATGAAGATTAACAAAGTATCTAAAGTTACTCGTTCCTATTCTGAACCCATTTTGTATAACAACAGGGAGAAAAATGCAATTTTCTTTGTTAGTTTTTACAAGTGGCAGACTATGGATTCTCAAACCTGAGTGTCTTCAGTGTTTTACCATTGTACGCCAAAGTCGCCTACGTCCCCAAACCATCCAAGTAACAAAACCCCATCTCCATACTCATGATTTCTCGAAAAATTGATTATGTAACTCCCGTCCGGTAACGCACGAAACGCAATTTGTAGGTTCACACATGTGCAGAATTAGAAAAAGGAAAAGATAATTACAAACATTTTACTCCCATCTCTTATCGAAGGACAGTATCGATAAATCTCTCCCTATAATTAGTTTGAACTTTTGTTATTCGTCCAATTTCTTCATGGGCAACCCACGCACTACTTCACCAATTTGAAGACAGAGAATATTTGATTGTGATTACTCTTATTTATATTTGGAACTTTTGCATTTCTATCAACACTCGCACAATCGATAATTAAACGCACACTTTTGTTATGCACAGGGAAATCTCCATCAAGAAGGAGAACGATTGTAATGAATGCACAAAAACAAATAACACTTGTTGTGACCTTTGTAAATTATAGGATAAATTTGAACAAATTCAAATTTTGGATATTATGTTCATTATATTAATAACTTTGTATGAAAAGTTGAATAGACCAGTTATCAATAGATATTAGGATGTTACTCAAAAGGTTTTAAGGTTTTATCTTTACGAACGTATTTTATGCTACGAACCTAATGATTCAGAATAAAAACGAACGTGTTTCGCTTTGAAATAACACTTTCCTCAGTAAGCTGAACATTACTTTCACACTCAACATACATATAGAAAATCAATCACCATGAATAAACTATCCTAATAAACATAAAATTATACTCGTCTTAATACAGATATCTCAACCAACTCTTAACTTAACCTCTTAACCTAATTTAGATCTAACATAACTCCGGATCCGATAGGCATCCCATTTTAAAGAGTTGTACTGTCACTCAGCTCTAGTACATGTAAGACATACGTTTTTCGAAAAATAATAATAGACCCGATTTTGAGGACGTTGTTACCGACATATCTTTTCCACCATTGTCAGTTGTTCTTTACTTAAATATAGTCTTGTAATTTGTACAGAGACTGGCATACAATTATATAATATTCTATTTCCGATTGTTACGTAAATTATAATTTAATCTATTGATGAAAATAAACGACAAACGAGACCAACCAACCAACAAATGGCCCACCCACCCGCCACTCCAACCAACCAACCACTTGCCCACCCGCCCGCCATCACCATCCAACCAACCACTAACCCACCCACCCGCCACTCCAACCAACCAACACAGAGCCCTCCCACCTTCCGCACCCACCCACCAACCAACTGTAGAACAACCCGACCACCAACCACAAACAACCAGCGTTCGCTTACCGGACGACTTTTCAAATCACTAATATATAATGTAACTTACAGGTCATATTACGTCGGAAAACCACAGGCGCGGTGGTCCCCAAACCGATTAATTAACAAAACCCCAGCTCCATAACAATTGTGTCGCTTACAATATCTATGAATAAAAATGTAAACTCCTTAAACATTAACATGCGCATATGACAAGATGTCATAATTGGGTACCCTGCATGGGCTCAATTCAACATTAAGATCTGAAATAATATTGTATATCCGCACCATACATGACATTTAAGTTCATTTTGCATCACCTCAAATCACACAATTCATTTTTACACATAGTTCCGGTATTCACAAATATGAAGAGATATCTATCCTTACGAAATTATCAAACCATATTTACAAACATTGCATATATATATATATATATATGATCACATACGAATATTTAAATATCAGAATCAAGTATGAATATATCCCTCCAAATCAAACTGAAGAATATTGCTCTTTGAAATGGTTCTCAGCATAGCTTGGAAATCGATCTCAAAGATGCATGATAACCCGATGCAAAAGTTCGCCTACTTGGTTTAATTGTCCGCCGCCTGCAAAACTTGACTTGGCCAACTGACGAAGAGAAATTATCTACTCCCCAGCTACTTAAGAATTCACAGGAACATTCCTTTAGGAACAATATTTTTCAGCCAATGAACTTCGAATACCAGGTTGACATACTCATCAGCTATGTCCATGTTTACATTTTTCAACCCACTAAACGGCAAGAAAATCGATCGCACACTATTATCTAGCCCACCGCAAAATTTCGCCCACTTCATATTCTTATCCACAGCTTGGAATACTTTACTTCTCTCTCGTACGAAGTCAAGGATTCTACTTCCTGAGCACCTTACAGCTAACATTAGCATTCCTCATGGAGCTACCACATTTACAAACATTATAAATAGATGTTTGATACTTTCAATATCCTTGTTTTCCTGATCTTATCCACTTATAGAATAGGTGGTCCAAAACTACTCATGTCAGGGTTATTAACAACATACACCATTGACCATGGTGCATTGATCACATATTTACATGTGACTTGTTATATCTTTAAGAATGATCTTTTGAAGAAACTGCCGTCATAATGCTGTTCACTCAATTTCCCTACTGTACAATTATATTTACTTTCTTGTTATGTTTGCATGAATATTCCCTCATACTCTATTACACAAATTGCACAATTAGGTGTCACGATTTCTAAAACTCCCAAGATTATGAGCTAAATCACACCTCCTCTCTTCACTACTTCTTTCTCTATACCAGCAACTTCCACCTCCTATTCACCTATCTGATTCGTACAATCTATAATCCATCCTTTATAAAGATTCCCTCTTTCCGCATCAAGCATCGTTGACAGCAAATCATACTTTTGTTCTACTCCCTCAGCCCTATTCATTCACTCGAATCTGCATTGAGAAACGCTGAATATAATATCTTCATTACACGCACGAAATTCCAAAATGTTTCCGTTGGTATCTCATTGAAAGACATGTAAATCATTTGATTTGATTTGATTTAGTTTATTTTACTTCGCGTTTTGTGCCTCTTGGCTAATTTGCGAAGATGATGATGAGTGATGAAATGATGAAATTGATGAATGGACATTCACAAACAACCAAGCCCGACCGGGATTCGAACCCGGGACCCTTGGCGTCGCAGCGCGATGTGCTAACCACTCGGCCACAGGGTCGGGCGACATGTAAATCAGATTTCAGCTCTTTTTTCAGCCTCAAGCATGTTTTCTCAACACAATCTTCGAGGTCATTTTCTGCCTCACTACTTTCATCTTTGCATACTATAAGTTCCGCTTTGACCAACTCTTTACTTTCAATAAGCTCCGATTTCAGCAGTTGATTGCTTTTCTCTTGAGAGACGCTAAGAGCCTGTAGCTCTTCTTTCAATTCAAGAAACACCGAATTTCAGATGCCACATTTCATTTCGACATTAGGTGTCGACTCTTTGTTGCACTGTTATATGAAGATTAACAAAGTATCTAAAGTTACTCGTTCCTATTCTGAACCCATTTTGTATAACAACAGGGAGAAAAATGCAATTTTCTTTGTTACTTTTTACAAGTGGCAGTCTATGGATTCTCAAACCTGAGTGTCTTCAGTGTTTTACCATTGTACGCCAAAGTCGCCTACGTCCCCAAACCATCCAAGTAACAAAACCCCATCTCCATACTCATGATTTCTCGAAAAATTGATTATGTAACTCCCGTCCGGTAACACACGAAACGCAATTTGTAGGTTCACACATGTGCAGAATTAGAAAAAGGAAAAGATAATTACAAACATTTTACTCCCATCTCTTATCGAAGGACAGTATCGATAAATCTCTCCCTATATTTAGTTTGAACTTTTGTTATTCGTCCAATTTCTTAATGGGCAACCCACGCACTACTTCACCAATTTGAAGACAGAGAATATTTGATTGTGATTACTCTTATTTATATTTGGAACTTTTGCATTTCTATCAACACTCGCACAATCGATAATTAAACGCACACTTTTGTTATGCACAGGGAAATCTCCATCAAGAAGGAGAACGATTGTAATGAATGCACAAAAACAAAAAACACTTGTTGTGACCTTTGTAAATTATAGGATAAATTTGAACAAATTCAAATTTTGGATATTATGTTCATTATATTAATAACTTTGTATGAAAAGTTGAATAGACCAGTTATCAATAGATATTAGGATGTTACTCAAAAGGTTTTAAGGTTTTATCTTTACGAACGTATTTTATGCTACGAACCTAATGATTCAGAATAAAAACGAACGTGTTTCGCTTTGAAATAACACTTTCCTCAGTAAGCTGAACATTACTTTCACACTCAACATACATATAGAAAATCAATCACCATGAATAAACTATCCTAATAAACATAAAATTATACTCGTCTTAATACAGATATCTCAACCAACTCTTAACTTAACCTCTTAACCTAATTTAGATCTAACATAACACCGGATCCGATAGGCATCCCATTTTAAAGAGTTGTACTGTCACTCAGCTCTAGTACATGTAAGACATACGTTTTTCGAAAAATATTAATAGACCCGATTTTGAGGACGTTGTTACCAACATATCTTTTCCACCATTGTCAGTTGTTCTTTACTTAAATATAGTCTTGTAATTTGTACAGAGACTGGCATACAATTATATAATATTCTATTTCCGATTGTTACGTAAATTATAATTTAATCTATTGATGAAAATAAACGACAAACGAGACCAACCAACCAACCAATGGCCCACCCACCCGCCACTCCAACCAACCAACCACTTGCCCACCCGCCCGCCATCACCATCCAACCAACCACTAACCCACCCACCCGCCATCACCATCCAACCAACCACTAACCCACCCACCCGCCACTCCAACCAACCAACACAGAGCCCTCCCACCTTCCGCACCCACCCACCAACCAACTGTAGAACAACCCGACCACCAACCACAAACAACCAGCGTTCGCTTACTGGACGACTTTTCAAATCACTAATATATAATGTAACTTACAGGTGATATTACGTCGGAAAACCACAGGCGCGGTGGTCCCCAAACCGATTAATTAACAAAACCCCAGCTCCATAACAATTGTGTCGCTTACAATATCTATGAATAAAAATGTAAACTCCTTAAACATTAACATGCGCATATGACAAGATGTCATAATTGGGTACCCTGCAGGGGCTCAATTCAACATTAAGATCTGAAATAATATTGTATATCCGCACCATACATGACATTTAAGTTCATTTTGCATCACCTCAAATCACACAATTCATTTTTACACATAGTTCCGGTATTCACAAATATGAAGAGATATCTATCCTTACGAAATTATCAAACCATATTTACAAACATTGCATATATATATATATATATATATAGATATATGATCACATACGAATATTTAAATATCAGAATCAAGTATGAATATATCCCTCCAAATCAAACTGAAGAATATTGCTCTTTGAAATGGTTCTCAGCATAGCTTGGAAATCGATCTCAAAGATGCATGATAACCCGATGCAAAAATTCGCCTACTTGGCTTAATTGTCCGCCGCCTGCAAAACTTGACTTGGCCAACTGACGAAGAGAAATTATCTACTCCCCAGCTACTTAAGAATTCACAGGAACATTCCTTTAGGAACAATATTTTTCAGCCAATGAACTTCGAATACCAGGTTGACATACTCATCAGCTATGTCCATGTTTACATTTTTCAACCCACTAAACGGCAAGAAAATCGATCGCACACTATTATCTAGCCCATCGCAAAATTTCGCCCACTTCATATTCTTATCCACCGCTTGCAATACTTAACTTCACCCTCGTACGAAGTCAAGGAATCTACTTCCTGAGCACCTTACAGCTAACATTAGCATTCCTCATGGAGCCACCACATTTACAAACATTATAAATAGATGTTTGATACTTTCAATATCCTTGTTTTCCTGATCTTATCCACTTATAGAATAGGTGGTCCAAAATTACTCATGTCAGGGTTATTAACAATATACCCCATTGACCATCGTGCATTGATCACATATTTACATATGACTTGTTATATCTTTAAGAACGATCTTTTGAAGAAACTGTTGTCAAAATGCTGTTCACTCCACTTCCCTACTGTACAATTATATTTACTTTCTTGTTATGTTTGCATGAATATTCCCTCATACTCTATTACACAAATTGCACAATTAGGTGTCAAGATTTCTAAAACTCTCAAGATTATGAGCTAAATCACACCTTCTTTCCTCACTACTTCTTTCTCTATACCAGCAACTTCCACCTCCTATTCACCTATCTGATTCGCACAATCTATAATCCATCCTTTACAAAGATTCTCTCTTTCCGCGTCAAGCATCGTTGGCAGCAAATCATACTTTTGTTCTACTCCCTCAGCCCTATTCATTCACTGGAATCTGCATTGAGAAACGCTGAATATAATATCTTCATTACACGCACGAAATTCCAATATGTTTCCGTTGGTATCTCATTGAAGGACATGTAAATCAGATTTCAGCTCTTCTTTCAGCCTCAAGCATGTTTTCTCAACACAATCTTCGAGGTCATTTTTTGCCTCACTACTTTCATCTTTGCATACTATAAGTTCCGCTTTGAGCAACTCTTTACTTTCAATAAGCTCCGATTCCAGCAGTTGATTGCTTTTCTCTTGAGAGACGCTAAGAGCCTGTAGCTCTTCTTTCAATTCAAGAAACACCGAATTTCAGTTGCCACATTTCATTTCGACATTAGGTGTCGACTCTTTGTTGCACTGTTATATGAAGATTAACAAAGTATCTAAAGTTACTCGTTCCTATTCTGAACCCATTTTGTATAACAACAGGGAGAAAAATGCAATTTTCGTTGTTAGTTTTTACAAGTGGCAGACTATGGATTCTCAAACCTGAGTGTCTTCTGTGTTTTTCCATTGTACGCCAAAGTCGCCTACGTCCCCAAACCATCCAAGTAACAAAACCCCATCTCCATACTCAACATTTCTCGAAAAATTGATTATGTAACTCCCGTCCGGTAACGCACGAAACGCAATTTGTAGGTTCACAGATGTGCAGAATTAGAAAAAGGAAAAGATAATTACAAACATTTTACTCCCATCTCTTATCGAAGGACAGTATCGATAAATCTCTCCCTATAATTAGTTTGAACTTTTGTTATTCGTCCAATTTCTTCATGGGCAACTCACGCACTACTTCACCAATTTGAAGACAGAGAATATTTGATTGTGATTACTCTTATTTATATTTGGAACTTTTGCATTTCTATCAACACTCGCACAATCGATAATTAAACGCACACTTTTGTTATGCACAGGGAAATCTCCATCAAGAAGGAGAACGATTGTAATGAATGCACAAAAACAAATAACACTTGTTGTGACCTTTGTAAATTATAGGATAAATTTGAACAAATTCAAATTTTGGATATTATGTTCATTATATTAATAACTTTGTATGAAAAGTTGAATAGACCAGTTATCAATAGATATTAGGATGTTACTCAAAAGGTTTTAAGGTTTTATCTTTACGAACGTATTTTATGCTACGAACCTAATGATTCAGAATAAAAACGAACGTGTTTCGTTTTGAAATAACACTTTCCTCAGTAAGCTGAACATTACTTTCACACTCAACATACATATAGAAAATCAATCACCATGAATAAACTATCCTAATAAACATAAAATTATACTCGTCTTAATACAGATATCTCAACCAACTCTTAACTTAACCTCTTAACCTAATTTAGATCTAACATAACACCGGATCCGATAGGCATCCCATTTTAAAGAGTTGTACTGTCACTCAGCTCTAGTACATGTAAGACATACGTTTTTCGAAAAATATTAATAGACCCGATTTTGAGGACGTTGTTACCAACATATCTTTTCCACCATTGTCAGTTGTTCTTTACTTAAATATAGTCTTGTAATTTGTACAGAGACTGGCATACAATTATATAATATTCTATTTCCGATTGTTACGTAAATTATAATTTAATCTATTGATGAAAATAAACGACAAACGAGACCAACCAACCAACCAATGGCCCAACCACCCGCCACTCCAACCAACCAACCACTTGCCCACCCGCCCGCCATCACCATCCAACCAACCACTAACCCACCCACCCGCCATCACCATCCAACCAACCACTAACCCACCCACCCGCCACTCCAACCAACCAACACAGAGCCCTCCCACCTTCCGCACCCACCCACCAACCAACTGTAGAACAACCCGACCACCAACCACAAACAACCAGCGTTCGCTTACTGGACGACTTTTCAAATCACTAATATATAATGTAACTTACAGGTGATATTACGTCGGAAAACCACAGGCGCGGTGGTCCCCAAACCGATTAATTAACAAAACCCCAGCTCCATAACAATTGTGTCGCTTACAATATCTATGAATAAAAATGTAAACTCCTTAAACATTAACATGCGCATATGACAAGATGTCATAATTGGGTACCCTGCAGGGGCTCAATTCAACATTAAGATCTGAAATAATATTGTATATCCGCACCATACATGACATTTAAGTTCATTTTGCATCACCTCAAATCACACAATTCATTTTTACACATAGTTCCGGTATTCACAAATATGAAGAGATATCTATCCTTACGAAATTATCAAACCATATTTACAAACATTGCATATATATATATATATATATATATATATATATATATATATAGATAGATATATGATCACATACGAATATTTAAATATCAGAATCAAGTATGAATATATCCCTCCAAATCAAACTGAAGAATATTGCTCTTTGAAATGGTTCTCAGCATAGCTTGGAAATCGATCTCAAAGATGCATGATAACCCGATGCAAAAATTCGCCTACTTGGCTTAATTGTCCGCCGCCTGCAAAACTTGACTTGGCCAACTGACGAAGAGAAATTATCTACTCCCCAGCTACTTAAGAATTCACAGGAACATTCCTTTAGGAACAATATTTTTCAGCCAATGAACTTCGAATACCAGGTTGACATACTCATCAGCTATGTCCATGTTTACATTTTTCAACCCACTAAACGGCAAGAAAATCGATCGCACACTATTATCTAGCCCATCGCAAAATTTCGCCCACTTCATATTCTTATCCACCGCTTGCAATACTTAACTTCACCCTCGTACGAAGTCAAGGAATCTACTTCCTGAGCACCTTACAGCTAACATTAGCATTCCTCATGGAGCCACCACATTTACAAACATTATAAATAGATGTTTGATACTTTCAATATCGTTGTTTTCCTGATCTTATCCACTTATAGAATAGGTGGTCCAAAACTACTCATGACAGGGTTATTAACAACATACACCATTGACCATGGTGCATTGATCACATATTTACATGTGACTTGTTATATCTTTAAGAATGATCTTTTGAAGAAACTGCCGTCATAATGCTGTTCACTCCATTTCCCTACTGTACAATTATATTTACTTTCTTGTTATGTTTGCATGAATATTCCCTCATACTCTATTACACAAATTGCACAATTAGGTGTCACGATTTCTAAAACTCCCAAGATTATGAGCTAAATCACACCTCCTCTCTTCACTACTTCTTTCTCTATACCAGCAACTTCCACCTCCTATTCACCTATCTGATTCGTACAATCTATAATCCATCCTTTATAAAGATTCCCTCTTTCCGCATCAAGCATCGTTGACAGCAAATCATACTTTTGTTCTACTCCCTCAGCCCTATTCATTCACTCGAATCTGCATTGAGAAACGCTGAATATAATATCTTCATTACACGCACGAAATTCCAAAATGTTTCCGTTGGTATCTCATTGAAGGACATGTAAATCAGATTTCAGCTCTTCTTTCAGCCTCAAGCATGTTTTCTCAACACAATCTTCGAGGTCATTTTTTGCCTCACTACTTTCATCTTTTTATACTACACGTTCCGCTTTGAGCAACTCTTTACTTTCAATAAGCTCCGATTCCAGCAGTTGATTGTTTTTCTCTTGAGAGACGCTAAGAGCCTGTAGCTCTTCTTTCAATTCAAGAAACACCGAATTTCAGATGCCACATTTCATTTCCACATTAGGTGTCGACTCTTTGTTGCACTGTTATATGAAGATTAACAAAGTATCTAAAGTTACTCGTTCCTATTCTGAACCCATTTTGTATAACAACAGGGAGAAAAATGCAATTTTCTTTGTTAGTTTTTACAAGTGGCAGACTATGGATTCTCAAACCTGAGTGTCTTCTGTGTTTTACCATTGTACGCCAAAGTCGCCTACGTCCCCAAACCATCCAAGTAACAAAACCCCATCTCCATACTCATGATTTCTCGAAAAATTGATTATGTAACTCCCGTCCGGTAACGCACGAAACGCAATTTGTAGGTTCACAGATGTGCAGAATTAGAAAAAGGAAAAGATAATTACAAACATTTTACTCCCATCTCTTATCGAAGGACAGTATCGATAAATCTCTCCCTATATTTAGTTTGAACTTTTGTTATTCGTCCAATTTCTTCATGGGCAACCCACGCACTACTTCACCAATTTGAAGACAGAGAATATTTGATTGTGATTACTCTTATTTATATTTGGAACTTTTGCATTTCTATCAACACTCGCACAATCGATAATTAAACGCACACTTTTGTTATGCACAGGGAAATCTCCATCAAGAAGGAGAACGATTGTAATGAATGCACAAAAACAAATAACACTTGTTGTGACCTTTGTAAATTATAGGATAAATTTGAACAAATTCAAATTTTGGATATTATGTTCATTATATTAATAACTTTGTATGAAAAGTTGAATTGACCAGTTATCAATAGATATTAGGATGTTACTCAAAAGGTTTTAAGGTTTTATCTTTACGAACGTATTTTATGCTACGAACCTAATGATTCAGAATAAAAACGAACGTGTTTCGCTTTGAAATAACACTTTCCTCAGTAAGCTGAACATTACTTTCACACTCAACATACATATAGAAAATCAATCACCATGAATAAACTATCCTAATAAACATAAAATTATACTCGTCTTAATACAGATATCTCAACCAACTCTTAACTTAACCTCTTAACCTAATTTAGATCTAACATAACACCGGATCCGATATGCATCCCATTTTAAAGAGTTGTACTGTCACTCAGCTCTAGTACATGTAAGACATACGTTTTTCGAAAAATATTAATAGACCCGATTTTGAGGACGTTGTTACCAACATATCTTTTCCACCATTGTCAGTTGTTCTTTACTTAAATATAGTCTTGTAATTTGTACAGAGACTGGCATACAATTATATAATATTCTATTTCCGATTGTTACGTAAATTATAATTTAATCTATTGATGAAAATAAACGACAAACGAGACCAACCAACCAACCAATGGCCCACACACCCGCCACTCCAACCAACCAACCACTTGCCCACCCGCCCGCCATCACCATCCAACCAACCACTAACCCACACACCCGCCATCACTATCCAACCAACCACTAACCCACCCACCCACCACTCCAACCAACCAACACAGAGCCCTCCCACCTTCCGCACCCACCCACCAACCAACTGTAGAACAACCCGACCACCAACCACAAACAACCAGCGTTCGCTTACTGGACGACTTTTCAAATCACTAATATATAATGTAACTTACAGATGATATTACGTCGGAAAACCACAGGCGCGGTGGTCCCCAAACCGATTAATTAACAAAACCCCAGCTCCATAACAATTGTGTCGCTTACAATATCTATGAATAAAAATGTAAACTCCTTAAACATTAACATGCGCATATGACAAGATGTCATAATTGGGTACCCTGCAGGGGCTCAATTCAACATTAAGATCTGAAATAATATTGTATATCCGCACCATACATGACATTTAAGTTCATTTTGCATCACCTCAAATCACACAATTCATTTTTACACATAGTTCCGGTATTCACAAATATGAAGAGATATCTATCCTTACGAAATTATCAAACCATATTTACAAACATTGAATATATATATATATATATATATATATAGATATATGATCACATACGAATATTTAAATATCAGAATCAAGTATGAATATATCCCTCCAAATCAAACTGAAGAATATTGCTCTTTGAAATGGTTCTCAGCATAGCTTGGAAATCGATCTCAAAGATGCATGATAACCCGATGCAAAAATTCGCCTACTTGGCTTAATTGTCCGCCGCCTGCAAAACTTGACTTGGCCAACTGACGAAGAGAAATTATCTACTCCCCAGCTACTTAAGAATTCACAGGAACATTCCTTTAGGAACAATATTTTTCAGCCAATGAACTTCGAATACCAGGTTGACATACTCATCAGCTATGTCCATGTTTACATTTTTCAACCCACTAAACGGCAAGAAAATCGATCGCACACTATTATCTAGCCCACCGCAAAATTTCGCCCACTTCATATTCTTATCCACAGCTTGGAATACTTTACTTCTCTTTCGTACGAAGTCAAGGAATCTACTTCCTGAGCACCTTACAGCTAACATTAGCATTCCTCATGGAGCCACCACATTTACAAACATTATAAATAGATGTTTGATACTTTCAATATCGTTGTTTTCCTGATCTTATCCACTTATAGAATAGGTGGTCCAAAATTACTCATGTCAGGGTTATTAACAATATACCCCATTGACCATGGTGCATTGATCACATATTTACATATGACTTGTTATATCTTTAAGAACGATCTTTTGAAGAAACTGTTGTCAAAATGCTGTTCACTCCACTTCCCTACTGTACAATTATATTTACTTTCTTGTTATGTTTGCATGAATATTCCCTCATACTCTATTACACAAATTGCACAATTAGGTGTCAAGATTTCTAAAACTCTCAAGATTATGAGCTAAATCACACCTTCTTTCCTCACTACTTCTTTCTCTATACCAGCAACTTCCACCTCCTATTCACCTATCTGATTCGCACAATCTATAATCCATCCTTTACAAAGATTCTCTCTTTCCGCGTCAAGCATCGTTGGCAGCAAATCATACTTTTGTTCTACTCCCTCAACCCTATTCATTCACTGGAATCTGCATTGAGAAACGCTGAATATAATATCTTCATTACACGCACGAAATTCCAAAATGTTTCCGTTGGTATCTCATTGAAGGACATGTAAATCAGATTTCAGCTCTTCTTTCAGCCTCAAGCATGTTTTCTCAACACAATCTTCGAGGTCATTTTTTGCCTCACTACTTTCATCTTTTTATACTACACGTTCCGCTTTGAGCAACTCTTTACTTTCAATAAGCTCCGATTCCAGCAGTTGATTGTTTTTCTCTTGAGAGACGCTAAGAGCCTGTAGCTCTTCTTTCAATTCAAGAAACACCGAATTTCAGATGCCACATTTCATTTCCACATTAGGTGTCGACTCTTTGTTGCACTGTTATATGAAGATTAACAAAATATCTAAAGTTACTCGTTCCTATTCTGAACCCATTTTGTATAACTTATAGAATAGGTGGTCCAAAACTACTCATGTCAGGGTTATTAACAACATACACCTTTGACCATGGTGCATTGATCACATATTTACATGTGACTTGTTATATCTTTTAGAATGATCTTTTGAAGAAACTGCCGTCATAATGCTGTTCACTCAATTTCCCTACTGTACAATTATATTTACTTTCTTGTTATGTTTGCATGAATATTCCCTCATACTCTATTACACAAATTGCACAATTGGGTGTCACGATTTCTAAAACTCCCAAGATTATGAGCTAAATCACACCTCCTCTCTTCACTACTTCTTTCTCTATACCAGCAACTTCCACCTCCTATTCACCTATCTGATTCGTACAATCTATAATCCATCCTTTATAAAGATTCCCTCTTTCCGCATCAAGCATCGTTGACAGCAAATCATACTTTTGTTCTACTCCCTCAGCCCTATTCATTCACTCGAATCTGCATTGAGAAACGCTGAATATAATATCTTCATTACACGCACGAAATTCCAAAATGTTTCCGTTGGTATCTCATTGAAGGACATGTAAATCAGATTTCAGCTCTTCTTTCAGCCTCAAGCATGTTTTCTCAACACAATCTTCGAGGTCATTTTTTGCCTCACTACTTTCATCTTTGCATACTATAAGTTCCGCTTTGAGCAACTCTTTACTTTCAATAAGCTCCGATTCCAGCAGTTGATTGCTTTTCTTTTGAGAGACGCTAAGAGCCTGTAGCTCTTCTTTCAATTCAAGAAACACCGAATTTCAGATGCCACATTTCATTTCCACATTAGGTGTCGACTCTTTGTTGCACTGTTATATGAAGATTAACAAAGTATCTAAAGTTACTCGTTCCTATTCTGAACCCATTTTGTATAACAACAGGGAGAAAAATGCAATTTTCTTTGTTAGTTTTTACAAGTGGCAGACTATGGATTCTCAAACCTGAATGTCTTCTGTGTTTTACCATTGTACGCCAAAGTCGCCTACGTCCCCAAACCATCCAAGTAACAAAACCCCATCTCCATACTCATGATTTCTCGAAAAATTGATTATGTAACTCCCGTCCGGTAACGCACGAAACGCAATTTGTAGGTTCACAGATGTGCAGAATTAGAAAAAGGAAAAGATAATTACAAACATTTTA
The DNA here is from genome assembly GCF_977018435.1 of Lepisma saccharinum. NCBI lineage: Eukaryota > Metazoa > Arthropoda > Insecta > Zygentoma > Lepismatidae > Lepisma > Lepisma saccharinum. Next base: position 46,671,714 of record NC_139235.1, on the reverse strand, counting down.
CTCCCATCTCTTATCGAAGGACAGTATCGATAAATCTCTCCCTATATTTAGTTTGAACTTTTGTTATTCGTCCAATTTCTTCATGGGCAACCCACGCACTACTTCACCAATTTGAAGACAGAGAATATTTGATTGTGATTACTCTTATTTATATTTGGAAGTTTTGCATTTCTATCAACACTCGCACAATCGATAATTAAACACACACTTTTGTTATGCACAGGGAAATCTCCATCAAGAAGGAGAACGATTGTAATGAATGCACAAAAACAAAAAACACTTGTTGTGACCTTTCTAAATTATAGGATAAATTTGAACAAATTCAAATTTTGGATATTATGTTCATTATATTAATAACTTTGTATGAAAAGTTGAATAGACCAGTTATCAATAGATATTAGGATGTTACTCAAAAGGTTTTAAGGTTTTATCTTTACCAACGTATTTTATGCTACGAACCTAATGATTCAGAATAAAAACGAACGTGTTTCGCTTTGAAATAACACTTTCCTCAGTAAGCTGAACATTACTTTCACACTCAACATACATATAGAAAATCAATCACCATGAATAAACTATCCTAATAAAAATAAAATTATACTCGTCTTAATACAGATATCTCAACCAACTCTTAAGTTAACCTCTTAACCTAATTTAGATCTAACATAACTCCGGATCCGATAGGCATCCCATTTTAAAGAGTTGTACTGTCACTCAGCTCTAGTACATGTAAGACATACGTTTTTCGAAAAATAATAATAGACCCGATTTTGAGGACGTTGTTACCAACATATCTTTTCCACCATTGTCAGTTGTTCTTTACTTAAATATAGTCTTGTAATTTGTACAAAGACTGGCATACAATTATATAATATTCTATTTCCGATTGTTACGTAAATTATAATTTAATCTATTGATGAAAATAAACGACAAACGAGACCATCCAAACAACCACTAACCCACCCACCCGCCACTCCAACCAACCAACACAGAGCTCTCCCACCTTCCGCACCCACCCACCAACCAACTGTAGAACAACCCGACCACCAACCACAAACAACCAGCGTTCGCTTACTGGACGACTTTTCAAATCACTAATATATAATGTAACTTACAGGTGATATTACGTCGGAAAACCACAGGCGCGGTGGTCCCCAAACCGATTAATTAACAAAACCCCAGCTCCATAACAATTGTGTCGCTTACAATATCTATGAATAAAAATGTAAACTCCTTAAACATTAACATGCGCATATGACAAGATGTCATAATTGGGTACCCTGCAGGGGCTCAATTCAACATTAAGATCTGAAATAATATTGTATATCCGCACCATACATGACATTTAAGTTCATTTTGCATCACCTCAAATCACACAATTCATTTTTACACATAGTTCCGGTATTCACAAATATGAAGAGATATCTATCCTTACGAAATTATCAAACCATATTTACAAACATTGCATATATATATATATATATATATATATATATATGATCACATACGAATATTTAAATATCAGAATCAAGTATGAATATATCCCTCCAAATCAAACTAAATGATATTGCTCTTTGAAATGATCCTCAGCATAGCTTGGAAATCGATCTCAACCATGCATGCTAACCCGATGCAAAAATTCGCCTACTTGGCTTAATTGTCCGCCGCCTGCAAAACTTGACTTGGCCTACTGACGAAGAGAAATTATCTACTCCCCAGCTACTTAAGAATTCACAGGAACATTCCTTTAGGAACAATATTTTTCAGCCAATGAACTTCGAATACCAGGTTGACATACTCATCAGCTATGTCTATGTTTACATTTTTTCAACCCACTAAACGGCAAGAAAATCGATCGCACACTATTATCTAGCCCACCGCAAAATTTCGCCCACTTCATATTCTTATCCACAGCTTGCAATATTTTACTTCACCCTCGTACGAAGTCAAAGAATCTACTTCCTGATCACCTTACAGCTAACATTAGCATTCCTCATGGAGCCACCACATTTACAAACATTATAAATAGATGTTTGATACTTTCAATATCCTTATTTTCCTGATCTTATCCACTTATAGAATAGGTGGTCCAAAACTACTCATGTCACGGTTATTAACAACATACACCATTGACCATGGTGCATTGATCACATATTTACATGTGACTTGTTATATCTGTAAGAATGATCTTTTGAAGAAACTGTTGTCATAATGCTGTTCACTCCACTTCCCTTCTGTACAATTATATTTACTTTCTTGTTATGTTTGCATGAATATTCCCTCATACTCTATTACACAAATTGCACAATTAGGTGTCACGATTTCTAAAACTCCCAAGATTATGAGCTAAATCACACCTCCTCTCTTCACTACTTCTTTCTCTATACCAGCAACTTCTACCTCCTATTCACCTATCTGATTCGCTCAATCTATAATCCATCCTTTATAAAGATTCTCTCTTTCCGCATCAAGCATCATTGACAGCAAATCATACTTTTGTTCTACTCCCTCAGCCCTATTCATTCACTCGAATCTGCATTGAGAAACGCTGAATATAATATCTTCATTACACGCACGAAATTCCAAAATGTTTCCGTTGGTATCTCATTGAAAGACATGTAAATCAGATTTCAGCTCCTCTTTCAGCCTCAAGCATGTTTTCTCAACACAATCTTCGAGGTCATTTTTTGCCTCACTACTTTCATCTTTGCATACTATAAGTTCCGCTTTGAGCAACTCTTTACTTTCAATAAGTTCCGATTTCAGCAGTTGATTGCTTTTCTCTTGAGGGACGCTAAGAGCCTGTAGCTCTATTTTCAATTCAAGAAACACCGAATTTCAGATGCCACATTTCATTTCCACATTAGGTTTCGACTCTTTGTTGCACTGTTATATGAAGATTAACAAAGTATCTAAAGTTACTCGTTCCTATTCTGAACCCATTTTGTATAACAACAGGGAGAAAAATGCAATTTTCTTTGTTAGTTTTTACAAGTGGCAGACTATGGATTCTCAAACCTGAGTGTCTTCTGTGTTTTACCATTGTACGCCAAAGTCGCCTACGTCCCCAAACCATCCAAGTAACAAAACCCCATCTCCATACTCATGATTTTCAAATTGCAAGACTCGTAAAATTGCTCACACCAAAAATCGTATGATGTAGCCCTCCCCAAAATTTCGCCACTTCATATTCTTATCCGCCGCCTGCAATACTTTAATACTTTGCTTCACTTTCATACGAAGTCAAGGGATCTACTATCTGAACACCTTAGAGCTAGCATTAGCATTCCTCATGAAGCCACTCATTTAGAATCTTTATAAATAGATGTTTTATACTTTCGGCAAAGACTTTAAACAAAGAGCTGCCTACTCCAATCAACTCACTCTCACACCCTGGCCAATAGCGAGATCGCACCAACGGTTTTCCGAATCATTACAATGTTTAATTTCCACAGCCCATTCTTCATAAACATGTATACTAGGCCCAACAACAACCTGTGAACTGTGAATCGCCTCTCGACAACCTAACGTTTTGAAAACGCCTCTCTATCGAAGAAAATACAATACTTGAATCAATCCGTTCATGTGAATTATGTCAAATCTACCCTTTCAGTTAATACTCATGACCTCTCCAAACAAGTTCAACCTAAATTTGCCCAGTAGCGGCTTCTGCCTATTCGCACATTTGAACGTGCATACCCAAATAAATCTGCAATGCAATTAATTTTTTTATACTTATTCACTGGACATTATCTCCTTTAAAATATCAAACGTTCCGAATCCCAATCGCCCCATCAGGTTTGCATTATAAGCGCCTGCCGCTCAGATACGTTAGCTCGGAACACAAGTCGCCCTGTGCTCGTTTGCTGCTGTTTGCAGCACGTAAGAAAAGAGAAGAAATTCCCTCTTCTAAATCGCGGTATTATGGGCTTCACGCTAATGGCTTGCGTTGTGTTCACGAGACAGCAATGTTGTAATCCCGTTCCATTTGAAATCGTGTAGCGGAGTAGAGGCAGCCCACACATCGTCGTAAATCGAGGGCATTTTTTTGGAAAAGGTAATTTCTATGGTATCTTCGCCCACACTGTTCCGAGCATGATAGGGAAAACGTGCTTTAAACAATGTATTTCATTGTCTTTGCTTAGTGCAGCTTGGTCAAAATAAACTGCCCTTGTGGCGATGTAGTCGAATTATAATATCAACCCGCGCAGAGGAACTGTGGATCAGTCAGCTGTGCCTGTTCGTGCGTTGCAACATTGTTGCACTGCCAAAAGCTTTTCCTGTTTCAGTGGAACGTGTTTGCTTTCATAATGAAAGGAAAACTTACATAGCGAAAGCAGAGACGTAATATTTAGCATTGTTGAATTTTTGGAGGGAAGTTAGCTACAAAGCGTGTAGCGACTGCAGTAATAATACGGATACGGTGGAAGATAAAGGAAAAGTTTGAACTACGAAGAGGGCAATGTGAAGTGGACTGAGTGAGTACTGTTATTTCCCTTAATATGTGTTATTATCTTGATTTTGCTTGCTTCTGTCGGTTCTTAGAAGTAAACTACTGCTAGATAGATAACAACTGAATTTGTGCATGTGGTCGTTGGATCGACTACCTTGTTTGAAGGAGTGGCTGGAGATAAAATTTTCACCCATGCGAGGCGGAATTTTGGCGCCCACTACTTTCCACCTTCCTCCATTATAAATCATAACTATGTTATATATTTACGGTTGTAATGACGAAAAATAATAGCCTTACTTTAAAAATACAATGTTTGTGCGTGTGCCAAGCAGACTTCTTCATGCGTCAAAGTGTTCCGTAAAAATCGACAAAATATGTGGTAATTAGTGAGTGTTAGTGTAAGTGAGGATGCATGCGGTAGTGTAAGGTGTGCCTTAGGTCGCAGGACACCCCTACAATCTGTTCCGGTAAGTACTTTCTCAAACACTGCCAAAATAGTAATCGTGTGCACTCTCCATATATTTCTTATGGAGAATACTGTTGCCCGCAGATGAACGCAAAAGACACCCCCTGCAGCTCACCCAAGGAGTAGTTTGCTTTGCTCACCCCCAAACGCTCACGTAAGAAGGACCAATCTTGATCTGAAAATAAACTAAAACTGAATTCACCCTTAAGCAAAATAACTGTTGTGAAACAAACATCCCCATGCTATCCTTACGGAGCCACGTCAGTTAAGCGTAACGGATGTCAGTGGTATAAATAACAACCAGACACAGACAACCCGAACTGAGTTAGCTTTGTTAATAAACATAGTAGTTTTATGAGAAGCCTGATTGACATTCTGAGACCCCCAGAACCGAATTCAATACAGTAGTTCCAGTTTTATTTGACAAATACAACTGCCACGACACGGCGTAATTCTCGGCTAGAGGGGTCTGTGTATTGCCGGGGCGCGACGTCATTGTCACTCACTCAGCTGTTACAAAGGACATTCACATAGTGTGACGTCACTCGAGAGTATGAAGTCCATTCCAATACTATACAATACGCGTCAGTTCTCGTAGCACCGGGCAACCTGTGTTTGCGACCGTGCGATTGCAGTCAATGGCCACTCTCCGTCTATTAGCTTCTTTAATCCAGATTTCATCAGTGCGCACAACTTGGACTACTGTTGGTGTTCCTCATGGCTCCTACCGGTGGCGACACACCCAAAAACAAAAATTCTACCCCCAAGCAAAACACTCACTTTGGTTTCGGACAGGGAGGCCCTGTCCGTCATTCCCCCCCCCCCACCTTCACCTCTGACAAAAAGGAAGCCAGATTCGCCCCTACAACAGCCCCAGGACCACTGGAAAAAGTCATTCAACCCGTCACCTACAAACCCCTTCAGCCCCTCAGCCACCCCTTCCTCCCAGACACCAGGCACCAACGTTCAGACATGAAACTCCAATGTTACTGGCGTATCTTCAATAGACAGTGTTCCCGTTTCTCAGACTATCAAGCTAGAGATGCACAGAAAACTGGTATTAGAAATTACTACCCTCGTCGCTAAAGATAATAACATATCAGAAGAAAGAAAATCCATCCTCTTAGAACTGATGAGCAAATTAGAACAAGTACATGAAGAAACAGTGTTGGAGAACAAATCACTCAACGCCGTAAATAAAATCCTTCAAGAAAGAAATCACCATGTCCAATCTGCAACCCCTAGAGAAGACGTATTATACTCCCATTTTGTATCAACAAAAAAACCGACAAACAACAACAAATACAGAAAGCCACATCTACCGTAAAGCACACTGTCTTTATGTCAGACAAAGATAAGAAAATGAGTGCTAAGAAGATACAGGAAATTTTGACCACCACAGTAAATCCAGTGAGGGAAAATATCAAAATCAAAAGCATAAGAACCACAAATCAAATGGTGATAGTGGAAACAGCTTCCAGAGAAGGAGCCGAGAAATTAATTAATAATAAAGATCTTCCTAAACATAACATCAAAGTAGAAAACCCTCGAAAAAAGGATCCACTCCTGATCATATATGACGTTCCGGCCAATAAAGACCCAGAGGAATTTTACACAGAATTTTACAGCCTTAATCTCCAAGAATCAATTCCATATGAAGAATACACAAATGATTTCAATGTGAGATTTAAAACAGGACCCCGTAACAGCAACACAGTACATCTAGTTGTACAAACCACAAGTAAAATTAGAAAAATCCTTCTTCGCACAGAAAATGTATATTTACCGTTCCTATCTCTTTTCATCAAAGATTATATCGTGGTTGCACGTTGCCTGAAATGTGGAGATCTGGCCAACGTAGCAAAATACTGCAAAAACAAACCCTTGTGCACCCATTGTGGCAATGAGAATCATGAACGCCAAAACTGTGATAAAAAAACCCAACCGAAAACATGCATTCCATGTAAAAACAGGAACAAAACATGTAATAGTAAAGACAACAAAGACTGCCCAACTTACACCCTCATGTGGCAAAGACTAGTGGACAAGACAGACTATGGAGAACACCCCTAAAACAAAAAGGAAAAGAAATCCACCAAGTAGAAGAAAAAGAAACGCTAAAAGAGCGGCAGCATACCGACTAAAAAAAGCTATCGATTTAGTAAACTCTTCCACGCTAAACCCAGAAACTCCCCCCTTCATGTACCCATATAGCACATACTTCAATCCCCCAACCCTTCTCGACCTCTCTGCTGTACCGTCCAACCCATCGGAGAATATAAAATCCACTACAAACACCCATTCCATCCTCAACGACCCTTTTCCAACTCCTCCTGCCCCAATTGAGGTAATAAAACCCGCTCTGACACGAACACCTACATCTGACACATCATCTCACACACCTCTCACATTCAAGAAAATTGAACTCACTGCAGAAGACACACTTGACTTATATGACACCAATCTCGATACTGATTCGGAACCTCCATCACCCTCGCCAGAACATTCATCCCATCCCTCGGATCCGTACCTAATATATAGAAACTTCGAACACAACTTGAAACTTTCACGCCTAGAAGAGAGAGATATTCTCATTACTGCACTGAGACTACTAGTCAGGAAGAAGCATAGCAAGGGCAAAACTATTACCTTCCCCATACCAAAAGCAGTGGACAGGATAACGTTAAAAACTTACAACCTTCCTACCGACACAGAGGAGCTGCTCCGGCTAACCGAGACAGCTTTCGCGGAGAGTCCCTGGTACTTGACGATGTTTACGCGGACTTTGTAAGGGCACACGGGAGGATGGAGTTCATAGCAACAAACGAATGGCCCCGATGCCACCAATTAGTACGGCACTCATAGATAACGACAAGATACGCGTTGCACAGATCAACACCAGAAGAAGCAAGCTTGCAACACTTGAAACAATCAATTACTGCAAAGAGCAATACATTGACATAATTCTCATGCAAGAACCATACACATCCAAAAACAAAATTCCCTACATACCACTCAACGTTCACACAATTCAGGACCGCAATCAAACCATGGCAGCAATAATTAACCTAAACAGAAATCTAACAATCACCAAAATAGCACAATTTTGTGACACACACATAAATTGCGCTCAAATATCTTCCGAGCATGGTTCTTGGATCCTAATAAATAGTTATTTCCAATTCAGCCATGACATAGACCCATATCTGGAAAAAATCGATCTGATCTGCAATGCGTACAAAAACTACAAGATCATAATCACAGCTGACACGAACTCCTCCTCTCCGTGGTGGTACAGCCAAGAAACCGACACCAAGGGGGTAGCCATGGAGGAATTCATTTCTGAGCACAACCTACAAGTCGAAAATCAGCCAGATAATCCCCCCACCTACAGGGGAAGGGCGGGCGCCTCAAGCAACATTGATCTAACACTCACGAATGCAAGGGCCTTGGGCGATGTCCAAAACTGGAAAGTTATAGATCTCGCCACAACAAGAGATCACAACTTAATACTATTCGACTTAATCTACAGGCAACATCAGCTTGAACAGACAGACCAGGAGAACATATTGAACTGGAGAAAAATCGATCATCAAAAATTCCTAGAAAAACTCATTATCCCTGAACAATTGGACCAACAAAAATCACTCAACACGCTCGCAGAGGAACTCTCTGCAAACATCACACAAGCTATTGAAAATTCAACACCCAGAAATAACCAAAGGAAAATGAAGAGGAAGCCATGGCCAAAGAAACTAACCAACCTTAAGAAACAAATGCAAAAAGCGAGGAAACTATATCAAAAATCCATCATCGCACAATACAGAACTGCCAACCTCCAGATTTACCGTGCCAAAAAAAAGCAATACGAAACCGAGCTACTAAATTATAAGACACAACAATGGAATATCTTAATCGAAAAACGTCTGGAAATAAATAAATGGGGCACCCCGTATAAAATCGCTACCGGCAAAATAAAAAAACCGCAAACCATTTCCACCTTAATTAATGACGAGAACAACACGAATATGACAAAGGACTTGGAAGAAACCATCAACTTCTTAATGAAGAATCTCATACCAGATGACAAACCTGAAAATGACAGCGATGAAAATAAGGATACAAGAAAAATCTATCACCAGCCATATCCAGCATCACCAATATTACCTTTCACTACCCAGGAAGTAGAAAACGAAATAAGCAGCATGAAAATGAAGAAGTCCACGGGACCAGACGGAATTCCTGTGGAAATAATACAAGAAATCACCCCAGTACTTACGCCTTACATTACTCAACTATTTAATGAGTGCCTTATTCAGAAGATATTCCCAGAAACCTGGAAGGAAGCAAACTTAATAATCATCAAGAAACATCCAAATAAAGATGAAACCAGGGTCAATTCATACAGATCAATATGCCTTCTCAACATTTTGGGAAAACTCTTCGAGAAACTTATCCTAAAAAGACTCAAAGAATTTCGCCTGCTCAAACCCATATCAGGGATACAATTTGGGTTCACGAAAGGTAAATGCACTGACGATGCATTACGCCTGCTATCGTCTACAACACAAAACACTCCAAACAAGTACATGGTTGGAATTATGGTGGACATCGCCGGGGCATTTGACAACTTGTGGTGGCCCAGCCTTTTTCAAACACTTAAAAATATGAACTGCCCAGGTACACTCTTCCTACTTCTGAAAAGTTATTTCTCTAACAGAAAAGTTAGCATGAAATATCCGGATCTACAAATGAGTAAGATCACGTCAAAAGGTTGTCCTCAGGGTTCCATTCTGGGACCCGAGCTTTGGAATACTAACTTGGAGCCTGCGCTTATGAAACTACAAGACCATCCAGACATAGACCAGATCATAGCTTATGCGGATGACATTATCATGCTCACTTCCGGTAACTCAAGAAGGGAAATCGAAGATAAAGCATCTACTGCAATCAATATGCTATCCAATTGGTGTGATCATGCTAAACTCAAAATAGCTTCCGAAAAGACTCATTATATTATCCTTAAGGGGAAATTACAAAGAAACCCTCAAATCAAAATCAGAGAAAGAAACATAAAAAGAGTAAGAGAAGCTAAATACCTTGGTATAACTCTTCAAGAGAAGATGCTTTTTAACCGACACATAGCCCTGGCAACAGCCCAGGCCGAAACAACTAAAACAGTCTAGCCACATTGAGTTCCGCAAACTACAACCTTCCACTATCACACATAAAAACATATCTCATTACCATATATAATTCTATTATTTCCTATGGCTCACCCCTGTGGGCCATGGAAACCAGTAAACAGTACATTAAAAACAGATTGAGATCTTCACAACGCAAAGTGATACTTCGCCTCACGGGTGCATTCAGAACAACCTCAACCCTGGCTCTTCTCATGATTGCGGGCCTACAGCCTATTGAAATCGTTATTAAAACTAGAGCATCAAAATATTACTTTAGAAATGGACAAGAGAACGAAATCTATAAACTAATTGGAATACGCCCTGCCACGGTACCAGAAATTTACAACCACTTGTTTAGCGTCTGGCAACAGGAATGGACACAAGCTACGCAAGGAAGGAGACTTCATAGCTTCCTTCCAAACATAAAAGAACGACTTTCGATGGACCATTTCCATCCCACGAGAGGTCTCATACATTTCCTAATGGGACACGGTCCCTACGGTCAACACCTAAATAAGCACAACCTCAGACAGACTGATAAATGCCTGAAATGTAAAACCGAGACGGACACACCGGAACATAAAGCCTTCACACATCGAACAAACAAATCGAAGATTTAAGACAAAAGCTACCAAACTTCAACACGTACCAGTTAATAAGAAATCCCGAGTACTTTACGTTACTAAACGACTTAACAAACCTGGTGTCGAAAGAGGAACATTCCCTCTTCAAATCCGGCATCACTCACCTCCCCATTCAACCCCTACCTCCGGAATGTAATATACCCCCCAGAAGATCACAAAGAATCCACCTTCGACAAACTCAACAACAGGACATCCCTCCTTAGGACTAAGATCACCAAGAGGATAATGAAGCAGAACCTCCCACAGGAACATCAAGAAGGAGACACTAATACACAAGACAGTGATATGCCAAAACGAAGAAAAGGTTATGCCTCCCCGGAGAAAGGCAAAGGATAACACTGCAAGGACTCGACCCAGGAACCAACCGAATTTAACCCAGATTTTTCTTTTTCGTTTCTTTCTTAAATTGTAATCTTACACCCCCTTCTTTATTCTCGTTACTAAACACACTGCAAACTTCTCTCACTGATTCTTGACAATTCTCTATATTTCCACTACCGAACGTACTAAAGTACCCGATACTTCCCAGGAAATCCCTCCCTACTTCTTTCCTTCCTGATGATGTCCCGGGTACCAACTGTCGTACCGATGTTCATCCCAGTCCGACCAACTCTTGCTGGTCTCCCGCAAGTCTCCTTGCATCAGGTACCACTCGTTCTTACATATCTCTTCCTACTATTAATACGTACATCTCAAAGCCAATAATACTCTCACTATCTCAAACATAACATACTAGAACATAGACCCTGCTTAACATTCATAGAATCGTGTTTATGTCTATTCCTCATCTCATCCATCAACACTAATGCACACGACGCACAATAAAACTTATCCTAAGAAAACATTACCCACCCAATTACACACTTATGTAATTTCGTATCTGTGATCATATATAATATTAATGTTAAACACTAACACTTATTTACTTCCACTATTTCTAACCTTTATCTTAATCTTCTTACCTTGTAGAATGATGTGAAACCAACTTTGTTCAGGAAAACCGAACAGATTTGGTTCTTCACACTGGGACATTCTTGCCAATGTCACAGTGAATTATTGTAATTAAAAAAAATGGAAATCAAGGATGAATCAAAGAAAAGCGGGGGAATCCGTAAAAAATTCACGGAACTGACACCCTGGGTTAATTTTCAGGTACCAGGGCATAAGCACATACCTCCGAAAGTAGTTTGACTACTTTTATCCATATACATAAAATAATAATCGCTCTATGTATCCATATCTTGTATACTGTTTAGGAAAATAAAATTCTTTATTTAAAAATACTTTAATACTGTTCAAGAACACGTTTATTGTAGGTATATGTTTATTTAGTACCTACAGATCGGTATTTCTATGTTTATAGTCATTTTGTCAGGTTAATCGAATGTTGAATTATTTATACCCAATAACATCGCTCTTCTCGTGATCGACGGAAAGTTAACTGAAGTATTTCCCATTTATATATATTAATATTTTTGATATTTTTCATGAAAGAAAATTGTCCCGTAGCCTCATTTTCAGTAAAAGGTGGTCATAACTTGGGTTGCCAATACATTTAGCATCATAATGTACGCAAAAACGGGTGTGAGTATTTGAGAAGCATTCAATAACTCTTCTTCTGACAACGAGTCTGAAGTGTACACCCATAAAGTCAGACCACGAGCCACCACTGCCTTCACTTTGTTGCCATCACGAAGGAGACAATAAGCTCATTTTATTCCTTTCGAAATAGCAGGAATTGATGACCAATTTATTTCCTTAGTTAGATTTGTCAGCAGTTTCAATGTTACCCACAAATTTCTCTTAACATCTTCTAAAGAACTGAGCTCTATGATATCATTTGTGCCAATAATTATAATTACAATGTCAGACTATTTTGAACCTTTCATTCAGATTCTCGGAAGTCTGTTCATATACTGATAGGTCTATATTTCTATTGTCTTTTTCATCGAAAGTAACTGAGTAGTTGCCACATTCTTGCGCCAAACTAAACATTATGATGTTACCTATAAGTTGTTTGTGTTTCAACAACGTCTCGGTGATGCTCATATTACCCTGTCCCCTATTTCGAATTATTTTCAGTGCAACCCACAACACCCCCTACGACGTGAGTTGGATCTTCGTTTCCCGGCGACACTGCTTCTGGTCCCTTTAAGTTGGGTGAACGTCGCTCCGGCTTGAGACTCGAACGAAAATTTTTTCTTATCTAAAGAATTCAACACTACACTTCATTAGAGAACTTGTCGTTATGTGATACCCCATGAATGAAACCTTGAGCACCAGCTTCACATTAGTTCTGTACATTCGAAGGAACTTCCACCTTAAGAGAATGCCAATCAAGTTTCTGAGATAGAACTGCAAGGTTCCCAAGATTATGAGCTAAAACACACCTCCTATCTTCACTACTTCCTTTCTCTATACCCACAACTTCAACCTCCAATTCACCTATCTGATTCGCACAATCTATAATCCATCATTCCATTACTTTATAAAGATTCTCTTTTTCCGCATCAAGCATCGTTGACAGCAAATCATACTTTCGTTCTACTCCCTCAGCCCTATTCATTCACTCGAATCTGCATTGAGAAACGCTCAACTTAATATCTTCATTACACGCACGCAATTTTAAAATGTTCCTGTTGTTATCTCATTGAAAGACATGTAAATCAGATTTCAGCTCCTCTTTCAGCCTCAAGCATGTTTTCTCAACACAATCTTCGAGGTCATTTTTTGCCTCACTACTTTCATCTTTGTATACTATAAGTTCCGCTTTGAGCAACTCTTTACTTTCAATAAGCTCCGATTTCAGCAGTTGATTGCTTTTGTCTTGACAGACGCTAAGAGCTTGTAGCTCTTCCTTCAATTCAAGTAACATCGAAATTCACTTGCCATTACTTTCCTGTATCTCCGATTTGAGAATTTCCACATTTACTTTCGACTCTTCGTTGCTCTATTATATGAAACTAACAAAGTACCTAAAGTATCTGAACCCATTTTGTATAATAGCAGGGAGGTAAAAAAAAGGTAAAGTGCTCCCCTGTGCTTAGCACCACGCCATGAAGGCGTATAGAGGGTGTGGGGGTAACGCCCCACACTTTCTTGATCCGGTCGTGAGTGGGGGTGATGTGATCAGCATCACGCCCCTGACCGCCTTTACCCCCCAGGGTCTCCCCCAGGTACCCATGTTATTCGATGCTGGGTGGGCGCCGGGGCCGCTTCCAATGTTAGAAAAGTTCCCGGATTTTAACCGGCCGGGATCGAGCCCAGGACCTTTAGCATGGTAGTCAGACACATTACCGACTGAGCCACCACGGCCACACAATAGCATGGAGAGAATATGCAATTGTCTTTGTTAGTTTTTACAAGTGGCAGACTATGGATCCTCAAACCTGAGTGTCTTCTCTCTGTTACCACGGTACGCCACAGGCGTGGTGGTCCCCAAACCAACCAAGTTACAAAACCCCAGCTCCATACTCACGATTTTCAAATTGCCAAACTCGTAAAATTTCTCACACCGAAAATTGATTATGTTACTCCCATCCGGTAACACACGAAACGCAATTTGTATGTTCACAGATCTGCAGAATTAAAAAAAACAAAAGGAAAATTACAAACATTTTATTTCCTTCTCTTATCGAAACAGACGATCAATAAATCTCTCCCTATATTTATTTTGAACTATTGTTATTTGTCCTATTACTTCGTGGGCAACACTCGCACTACTTCACTTATTTGAAGCCAGAGAACATTAGATGTGTTTACTTTAATCTAAATTTGGCACTACTCGCACTCTCTCTCTCTCTCTCTCCATCTGACCATTTTCATTTCCTTATATTTTGTATTTTGTACATTGGCTAGACAGTTTTCATGTTCAAATTTATTTGGTATATCTAGGATTATTGGAAGATAAGCATCAACGTGGTAATAAAGTTTATTTGTCTCTTCCTTTTTTCTTTTTCGGCTATTATATATAGTAGTGGTAATGGCCAATGAAGGAGTCCCAGACTTCTTAGGCGTAACTTGGCGGGGGCACTTGCCCACCTAAAAATGTTTAAGGTTTAAAAGAATGAAAAAGGTAATGGAGCTTGTGTTAAGCTCCTGGGACAGGAGGAGCAGTTCATAAGTATTTTTTATGATTTCACAAAATTTCACAAAATTTATTTCCGTTTCAATTCGGAACAGTGTGGGCGAAGATACCATAGAAATTCCCTTTTCCAAACAAAATTCCCTTTTCCCTCGATTTACGACGATGTGTAGGTTGCCTCTACTCCGTTACACGATCTCAAATGGAATGGAATTGCAACACTGCTGTATCGGGAACACAACGCTAGCAGTGTGCGTGAAGCCCATAATAGTAGAAGAGTGAATTCATTCTATTTTCTTACGTGCTGCAAACAGCGGCAAACGAGCACAGGACGACTTGTGTTCCGAGCGAACGTATCTGAGCGGCAGGCGCTGGTAATGAGAACCCAATGGGGCGATTGGGCTTCGGAACGTTTGATATTGATATTGTTTGATAGTGTCCAGTGGATAAGTATTAAAAAAAATTAATTGCATTGCAGATTTATTTGGGTATGCACGTGCGAATGTGCGAATAGGCAGAAGCCGCTACTGGTTGAAGGTACACGATATCTTACCTCGAGCATTTGTTTTAATTCAATGATGTTGAAAGATTGTGTGTGTGTAACTTCATCAGATACATCAAGCGATGTATTTTCTATTTGTTAAATTTTTCACCCTTGAGGCCACATCTGTCTGTATTTGCCAAATAGAGCTTCCAGTTGTCTGACAGAGAAGTGTTGAAACTGAATGGCGAAGTGGGGGAAAAAGAAAATAAATTACCAATAATTTGTCGTTTTCCCCCCCAAATATCATTCCCCTCGAGGGATAAAATTTATCAAGCAAAGAGGGGGACACAAGTGTCCAGAGGAAGGAATTCCCCCTCATCCCCCTCATAAATACCACCCTGGTTACACTCATGATATTTAATATGAAACACGTATTTTCCATATTAAAAATACGCTACGGGCTATACTTTACTGTTAGCCTATACATAAATATTTTATCTCTAAGCCTAGATGCTAGGCTTCTTCTAGGCTCTAGAGTATACCACAATTTTCATTGGTTTATTCTTAACTACCTACCTACGAGATACACGTGGCTCCCCTGGATCGTTTGCCAACCAAGGAGCCAAGTGTGCAATTCCCCTCGTGCAATGCGACAGATATATATCTGCATTCTTCAAGGATACAAAAACCTTGGAATATGAATTATTCCTCATATAGTACTGTGGAGATGCCATCTATGCGTGCAAGTATATTTTCTCCAGAACAAAAATTGCAAATTAAATTGCAAGGATGCTAAATTTTTAACTACAGAATATTCTTAATTTTACGGTGACTTGTAACAGTTTCACTGGCCTGTGATGACTACATCTGTGGTCTTGATCAATCCTTGGAAAGTTACTACGTTCAGACCCAGGGATAAAGGCCGAATCACACGAAACTGGAAACCCAGTAGGAATACTCTAGTTGGCTCTCGACTGGCTACCCATCTGCTAGTTTTCACCTCACACGATACTTGTTACCGTACTTGTCGGTACACTTTTGTTCCCATAAGACATTGCGCAGAGCAGACAATCAAAGAAGATGGACCAGCGATTTGAAGAACGTTGTAGGAGAATTACTGTTGTTATTGAAAGTTAAAAAATAAAAGAATGGACTAGAACTTGGCTCGAATGAAAATATGGTAATCAATGCGTACTGAACAAGATATTTAATGAACTCGGGTATGCATATTCATTATTCATACATGAGATTCGCAGGATTCATTCATAAAGTTATTGTTAAATATATCAAACATTTAATACACTTGCAATAAGAGTTTTCATTATCGGCTAATCATATTTGTCAGATAGAAATCTCATCGCCTTGTATAAATACCTAAATATGAATGAACTGAACACGAATGCACATAATTTCTTTTATTGAGAAGGGAACAAGATCAATCAACACTCGGAAACCACAGACAAAAACTTTCCTTTGGCAAACTCACAGATTATCTTCACATGACCAAACTTCGCTCTGATTTGCTGTTTCACAGAATCCAGTCGAGGAAAGCAAATTGCACATGGACTATTCCTCAAAACCAGTCAAGCAGCCAGCCCGGCGGCCATGATTTCCAACCAGGTAGCCAGTTCAGCGTCAACTAGGTTATTCCTACTGAAAATCCAGTTCTGTTCAAGACCAAAGACTATTTACTGAAACACACATTCACATCCTCTGGATCTTTTGCCAGCCAAGGAAGCGCATGCGTTTGCTATCGTATTCACCGAATTAGATATATATCTGTATGAAAATGCCTCAAACCGATTGTTAGAAGCAAGAAATCTGCTTCATTAGAAAGTAAAAGTAGCACACACATCTACCACGCGATCATGTAGAGGATTTCAAAAATATTCGCAAAATTTTCAATTCTTCATCCTCCACATCAAATTTTAAGGTACCAGTCAGGAAAGCTGAAAATGTGCCCTTATATGCATTCATCTCTGTCTGGCCGTCAACTATGTACGAGATCTCAGAACATGGACGTCCAGGGGGCAAAGTGACAGAAAAGTGATTCAAAAATACAAAGCATCTTCATTAGAACAGGTCCATTGGGAATAGTTATTTCTGAAGAAATTGCGTATTTAAACAAATAGACTTGAAATATTTTCTTTGTTCCTACTATTAAAACAATGAAAACTATAATTGAATTGCGAAGCATTGTTAGGAAAATCATTCTACTACTTTCGGTACTCTTGACATCAAAAATAGGAAATTTTTGGAGTTGCCTATTTTCTACAATTTGAACACTAGAGAAATGTTTGCTACTACAAAACATAACGTCAGTGTGTCCTGTCATCCTAGACTGTCCAATTTTTTTATGACGATACTGAATTTTATACTACCTGCTTTACAAGTGGAAATACTTTACAGGGTTGTTAAAGGTCCAGGAATTTGAAATAAATTCAATTCCGGTCCAGGAGAGAAAATCAGTAAATGGGTTCTGGACGGTAAAGAACCTTTTTATCTGTATAGTATTTCATTTCGGTCCAGGAACCTTTTTTCCGGATCAATTTAAATACGGTCCAGGAACCTTTTCTCCGGATCAATTTAAATACTGTTCTGGAACATTTTTTCGGATCAATTTAAATACTTCCCAGGAACATTTTTTGCAGATAAGTTTAAATTGGGTCCAAGTTCCGTCCTGAAATGAAATAATACGAAATTTGTACCGAATTTAAATTGTGCGAGAAAATGTTTCCGGTCTTCTTACGGAAGCCAATAGAACCCATTAGAATTTATGGGTTCCTGGATCTTTTAGCAATCCCAGGGTTGTTAAAGATCCAGGAATTGTAAATAAATTCAATTCCCGTCTGGGAGAGAAAATCAGCAACTGTAAATAGGTTTTGGCCTCTAAAGAACCATTTTATGATTAAAGTATTTTAATTCGGTCCAGGAACCTTTTTTTCGGGATGAATTTAAATACGGTACAGGAACCTTTTTTTCGGATCAGTTTAAATACGGACCATTAAACTTTTTTCCGGATCAATTTAAATACGGTCCAGGAACCTTTTTATCCGGATCAATTTAAATACGAACCAGGAACCTATTTTCAATGAAACTATATGCAACTTGAACCAAATTTACATTGTGCTACAAAATAGGTTCCGGTCCTGTTGCTGAACCCATTAGAATTTAAGGGTTTTTGGACCTTTAACAACCCTGATATTTTATTTGGGCTTCAAATTTCTACCAAAGTGGCTTCATTTTTATGGCAGACTTTCTTGTCCTGCATGTCTATACTATCAAATTACTAAGGGCCTTTGGTTTAAATACTCTGTAAAACATGGATAAACATTGTGTTTATCATACCAAGCAATTCTGCGCTTAGTCAATCATGCTGCGATTAACACAGGAGGTGCAATCTCTCCCAACTTTCTCTGGAGCAAGCGAACGATAACCAGTCTTTGTGCAAGGGGTGACGCGAGACGGCTCCATCAATAAACACGCGAGAGGAAATGGGATTGCGTGGAGGGGGGAAAACTGCAATTACCAGCCCTTGGCAGCGTGTACTGCTTCGCTCTGCCCATTCGATTTCCCCCTCCCCTTCTATGCCGCTATGCACGGCCTTGCAACACAAGTTCCTGGGATAGAGTTTAGAAGGGCAATTTTCTAGAAAATTCTTTCAGTTTCCTCTCTACATGATCGCATGATTGTGTGCCCCAACCCCACCTGTGAAAGTAGTATGCACATGCTTCCCCTGGATCGTTAGCCAACCAAAGAAGCACTGCATACTTTATGTATATACACTCACTTGAACACACACTCACTCCCCCTGGATCATTAGCCAACCAAGGGAGCAAGTGTATAATTATCCTAGACTTGCCAAACTAGTATTTAATTTTGTAGAAAGTGGATAAAATTCGTGCAGCTCATTTTTGAGCAACCAGCTTGCACTTGTGGAGGCCAGCAAGTGCTCCTTGCAGTGCTAGATTGGAGCCTGCATGCTGCACCTCAAGGTCAGTAAACAGCAGAGCAAAAGTGATGGCGTCGCTTTTGATGAGAAGCAAAAAATACTACAGGGACATTTCCATTGGCATTTTTTAACACTTCTACCATGACCAAACTGCTGCTGTGTAAAGTGAAAAAAATATATCGCATTTCAGATACATGGCATATTTCATGGAATTTTCAAAGATAGCATTTTTTGTAGCAGATCCAATCAGAAATGAGCTCTAGATCAAGAGTGCAAATGTAATGGCGGCCACGTGAGAAGTAAACATTGTATCACTTCACATTTTTAAAGCACGATAACTATTTAACCAAGAGGAATAAGGTTTCCTATCAAATGGTTTTAGATACAAATCAATGGCGTTGCTTAAATACATGTTTTATCCCTGCTGGAGATGTCTACCGTTTACAGCAGACATATTCTACTTTTTTCAACTGTCTTCTACTGTAAACTATGAAATGTATTGAAACCCAATTGTACATGCTGTATGTTGAAGTACAATGTACAAACTGTACTTCAACAGCCATGGGTGCCCACAGGGGGTTTCATGATGCACCTGCGTCATGGGAATTTTAGGGGGAACAAAATTTTATACCAATTCTATATATCTTCACACAAAAATGGGGGGATCGTATCGTTTGATTGACTTGTTATTGAGTTTTAGTTTTGGTTATATGTGCTTTTCTACCTACCTGTGGGTGACACCGGCGATAGGGTTGAAATGAAACACCACCTTTTATGTCATTAGAATCGGTTTGGATGGCAGGGGTGTGGTATTCTCATTAATACAAGGTAAATCGAGCAGAGAAACTGTGCAGAATGGGGTTGACTAACAATGGCAGTGAGCCTAAAGTATCTAAAGTAAACATATTTTGCTTAAATATGTCTGTATTATACACAGGGGGGCAGGGGGTCATTGCCCCCCCCCCCCAACCTTTGACGGAGGTCACATTCTAGGGTAGCAATGGGGGACACACATTCATGGCCAAGGGCACCTGCAGGGGGGCACAGGGGAGCAATTACCCCTTTGATTTCAAACTTTATGCAAATAAAGTTTCTTTATGTAAAATTTTCTTGCTTGCTTGGCTCGCATTATCTGCTTTTCTCGTTTTCGTCAAGTTCAGAGCTGTAGCTCTGCCATGGGCACCGAATGATCTAGAAAATAGTTGTAAAAGAGAGAATGCCATGGCGTCCAGTGACATTATTTGCACCCTATTAAATCAATATTTTTTTTAATTGCAATAATTGGATCTAAAAATGTGCTTGCTTGCTTAGCTTGCATTATGCTTCTTTTCTGTAATGTAATGTATTTTAATAATATGTCTTGTGCATTTGTATTGAATAAGATTTGATTACGTACACAATTTAGTGTTAGTTTGTTGCATATGTATTTTCTTATTTTATGTCGCTCCATGTTGCATATGTGTAATCTTACTTGAAAGTTGGTTGGTTCGTTGATTTGTTGTTTTAAGTCCACTTTATGCACAGTAAGGCTAATTGGGACTGGACCTACAGTTTAAAGTGGGATCCGAACCACTTGTGCCTCCACTGGGTATCGAACCCGGGACCCCTTGATTACAAGGCGATGACGCTACCACTGCACCATCGGGGAGGCCCTTACTTGAAAGTTACACGTGTATCTTGGGAATGCATTTATCATTCATTTTCTGCCATTCAAAAATACAGTTTGTGTGCTTGATTTCCATTATTAGCTAATGTGAAATTGATGGTGTTGAAAAAATATTTCAAATCGTTTGTTCCAAACAAATGCTTTAGCACAGACTACCCCCTTTTCGAGTAATTTATGAGAATAATAGGTCTTTGATAGTAATAATAATAATAATGAAGCCATTATTAATGTTATTATTGTTGTTATTGGTTCGTTTATCCTGGTACTTGCCCCCCCCCCCCAGACAAGAATTCGTGGTTCTACCTCTGGTATTATATTTTACCACAAATTAGGTAAATGTAAAGTTCCCTGTGAATGTAGCACCATGTAATGGTCATCAATTGCTATGAAGACACATTTGAGTGATGTTCTTGTTCTCGGCAATTTTGGAGGTGATGTGATCAGCCCCATGCTCTGGCCACCTTTAACGCCCTAGTGTTACCCATTTATTTGAGGCTTGGTGAGCCCCGGAGCTGCTTCATGCAGGGACAAGGCCAGAAAAATTCCGACCTTAGATAACCTACCCACCCAAGGAATCGAACACAATTCTCCCACATGTCAGTCAGATGCCCAAACTGATTAGACCACCATGGCTCTTCGTTTAAACTATTATTTTTCTGTTCTTGCATGAATATAGGAAGAATAACATGCCAATTTATGACTAAAATAGTATGTTTTTCAATTTTCTATGTGTGTATTAAGCACGAATGAAGCCACAGACTTAAAAACGAAATCACTATATTTGAAATGATTTGTTGTGTGTGAAACAATTCCTAAGTAGCGAATTCCACATGCTTTACCAGGCAATTGCCCTTATTTTAGTTGTTTTACATGATTTTTCTATTGTATTTACATTGGTGAAGATAATAGTTTTGCATTGCTGCTAATATTACTCTTCTTATGTAGCAATAATATACTGTAAACAATGAAAAATGTTAGCTGTACAATTATGTTAGTTAAAACAGTAGCAGTACCATTCAGCTATTGAGAACATTAGGGGTTTCAAGACACCCATTGATCTACTGAAAACCATAGAAAATATTAAATATGTTTGAGCTACCAGAAAAGCATCAGCATTACAATTCAGCTACTGAAAACAGTAAACACAGTTGGACTACCAAAAACAGTAGAAATGTTAGCAGTACAGTTCATCAACTGAAAACAGTAGGTATTTCAAAACACCTATTGCTCTACTGAAAACACTAGACAAAATTTTCAGCAGGGTATAGCGTTTACTGTACACATATGAAAAAATAATTTAGATGTTTCAGTTGTAAACAACATTAACTCACTGTAGATGGTATAACTTGACATGACATTCATGCTGTTTATATTATACATTGTAATTGCAAAAGCTTACCGAAATTTTACATTAAGCTATATGATTTTTGGAAGCATTTACATAGCATTTATACTAGCAAAATGTAAAAGGAAATGAGTTCGTCTAAAGCAGGCATTACTTACAAATCAAATAGCCAGAGGTTTCCAACTGCATGAACATATCCTACCTAACCTCTCGCTCTTTTCTTTCCATGCCTCTTAAAATGCTACAGTGCCACTGCTCGTTCTGCAGTCTGCATGTGCATGCAAGAGCTCTCTTTCCTGGTGTAAATAATTCTGGCAATTTTGGCAAAGGAAAAAATCATCTAATAATTTTAAAAAAGTTAGTGAGTTGGAAATAATATGTTTCGAATGCCAAGGGTCCCAGGTTGAAATCCCAGCTTGGTCATGTGTGTTCTTTGAGATTGTCCTTTCATCATATCATCACTCATACTCATCTTTGCAATTAGTCAAAATGGCAGAAATGCAAAGTAAGATAAACCAAATCAACCAATGAATATATTTCGGTTTGGCAAGTCTATAAGTGAGTGTGTACATAAACTCATGTCTATATATATTCACTTCCTCTGGATCGTTAGCCAACCAAGGAAGGAAATATATGTAACACATATATGAAATATATACACTCACTTGTATATACACCCACTTCCCCTGGATCTTTAGCCAACCAAGGAAGGAAGTGCATATTCACATGAAGTGTATACATTGTATACATACACATATTTGTACATACACATAACACGTTTACTTCCCCTGGATCATTACCCAACCAAGGAAACACTTTTTTGTTAATATTTACAAATTTACAGAGTGCTGAATTCTGAACCTACATACTCCATGGGGCTTGGGGGGGCTCGAGCCCCACCAATGTTAATGATGTAGGGGCAGAGCCCCCAAAATAATTTTGCTTAAGAGGTTCTAATGTATTATTTTGCTTCTCTTGTAAAGTTTCTCTGAATTGTGCCACATGAACTTAACTTTAAATACACATTTGAAATGTTCTAGATCATCAAATTTGGCGGGCTGTGACCGCTAAACCATCAACTTTGGGGGGCTATGAACGGAGACAGAAAAACACATGTATATACTAAGTATATAATTATGAGTATTGTTAACATTTTTACTAAAAAGAGTTTCAAAATAACAAGGTGATATGACAATTATAACAGTATGTTGTTTAGTGAATTCTGAACAATTTGAGGTCGAAAACACGACTTTCAGGCAATATTGATATGTACGATATTTAGTTATCCTCGAAATCTCTTCCTCTAGTTCAAAGAATAAGTTAAGTACGCAAGGAAAGCTTATGAAAAGTCTGTATTGCGAAACCGGGAACGGCTATGATCAAAGGCATTATTGCTATAGCACGGCGTGCTATGTGTTTATTTATTATTGCAAAATTAAATTTAAAAAGTAAAATATTGTAGCAAGAACAAAAAAGTAAAACTATTTGCCTACGATTTGTGTTAGCATTTATGTAAATAATTAAATAAAACTGTTAAATATTTAAATATTCGCTATTTTTATGGGTACGTCAACACTAAGGTTCTTTGCACCCGTCACATGTACTTTCTTTACAAGTCTGTTGCGGACATTAAAACACACCCATGCCCTCGCCGGGACTCAAACCTGAGACCTCCGGATGAAAGCGATTTGAGCCGACCACCCAACACGCTCGGCTACCGAGGCCGGCATAAAACTGTTATGTTGGCCTTTTTATGTAAATACATAGCCTACTTTTAAATGAAAATGTTAATTGTTATCTAAAAAACAAATGAGCAGACACACGTTTTTCATGTTACATTTCATTTGCATGACGAATATAATAGCTGCTTAAGAACTGCTATACGAAGACATAATTTTTATTTTTAAAAAAGGGACGGAGTGGGTCATTCATTCATTTATTTCAGTGATCAGAGCCCCCCCCCCCAATAATTTTGACAAGTCGGTGCCCCTGGACATAGATACTTTTTACCCCAGTACTAACCTCAATGTTGGAGTTGTTATCAGCATGAAAATTGAAATTATGTCCTGGTAAAGTTTAAAACAAAATAGGAGTATGTTACAGTTATGGATTGCACTTGTTTTATTCATCATAGCTGAGTCTACAAGTCAGTGTTAATAGAGTAATGATTAATTCATTACAAGAAGAAGAAAGTACGAAAAACAAATTTGTCCTTTATTAAAGGTTGGTTGATTTGATTGATTGATTTGGTATTTTAAGTCCACTTTATGCACAGTAAGGCTAATCGGGATGGGACCTACAGTTTAAAGTGGGATCCGAACCACTATCCCAGATAACACGTAAGTTAACTGCAGTTAACTTATGTGCTCCACTGGGTATTGAACCTGAGACCCTTTGATTACAAGGTGATGACACTACCACTGTGTAATCGGGGAGCCCTTATTAAAGGTTGGAAACGATATGGTACTTAAATATTGGACGCTATATTTTGTACTGAGGAGATTTTTAAAGAAATGAAAATAAAAAAGAAAACATGTTCCACTTATTTTGGATGTCAGTATTCAAAACTACGTATATTTTGCCTGAACTATCGCTGTGCAATGTGTCAATATATTTCAACAGTTAGAGGGAGACTTTTTTTTTTTTTTTAGAAAAAGTTATTCTTTCATGAAAACGTAACCTTGTATCCCTCTTCCATGCCAGCAACTGATGGTTAGCAATGGTACAAATGGTTCACTCTTGAAAAAATAATTTGTAAAATGTAAGGAATGTAAAGGAATTCTTTAATTAAAAAATTTGCATCGTATATATTAGATAACAATATTCAATTTAATGTCTCAGAGATTAAGGACGGTAGAGTTGTGATTCATATCTCGTTTTATTCACCATACCTGAATTTCAAGATCATAGACTCATAAGTGCCTAATTAGAAGAAAATGTGAAGAAAGTACAGATTATTCTCGTAATGAAAAGAGTAATTGCTGTCATTTGCAAAGATGAACCTCTGAAATATTATCTGACCCACTGCATGTTCCCAAAGCCACTGACTGGCCCTATTTGGAATTGGAACAGCTTGACATTTAAGAATTAAATCTCCAAAAGAAAATTTATAATTTGCTACTTTTGAATATTTGTTGATTGCACAGAAACAGGACAGAAAAATTAAACCCGGACACAGGTAAATAAGTCATAATTCAGCACTCTGCAGGAAATAATGAACAACATATGCAATGATAAACATCAAACATATGCAAAAACTTATATACACAAACGTAAAAACTACAAAGTTTTAAAAACAACCATTAAAAATTATATATGAGGAAGAGTCAAATGAAAACCTTAAAAGTCTGACAAAAATTACAGGATGGCCTCTGAACAGCTCAAAATTACATAACGTATTTGACTGTTATTGACCAAAGGACCTCAAGATTGCAACACTGATCAAGTGAGTTTTACACCACCATTTTTGTTAATTTAAAGATGGCACCTCCTGCATAAACATGCTCCAGTGAAGAGCAGTGGTTTCTTGCCCTCAAGAAGCCCAGGGCCGGATTAAGGTGGGCGCTATTATGCTGCAGCATTAGGCCCATTTTATAAATAGCCCCAGCTGAAAACAGACTAGAATTTTCTGAAAAGCTGAACAGTTTTCTTTTGCTATATTAATCTGACAATAAATCTTAGAATGAAATTTGGAGGCCCGATTTCGGATGCCTAGACACAGCATTACTTATTATACAGTTACTATTATTCTTTGTGCTGTCACGTAACTATAACATCGTTGTGTTTATTGTTCACCAAAGATTTCAAGCATCAGGCCCAATTTAGTCTTAATCCGGCTCTGAAGAAGCCTAAAACTTATAGACATTGTACAGCAAATAAAAATTACCATGCAAGCAAGTTTACAAATAGAGAAGGAAGTTCGACAATGGCCTCAGATGGATGGAAAGACTTTCGCTGTGGCTCATAAGTTACTGCACATAGATTTCAAGTACTCTTCTTCTTAATATATAGGCACTAACTCAGACTTGAAAATATATTTGGATCAGCAATAGGTCTATGCTAAAATGCAGCAAACTTGTGCAATTTTACATCCAGAAATATACTGGATAAAAAACAAAAAAACATATTAAGGTTTTCGTTTGACTGTCCCTCGTACATTAAGCCTGAACTATTTGTCATTGTCATACAACATGCCATTGAATGATCCAAGTGATTTCTTTACAAACCTGATTTGTATGGGGGAAAATCTAACAGCGCCAATATTTTTGATTTGGAAGTCACGAAGCTTAAAAAGAATGTGATACAATGCGATTTGCACAAACTTACTAAAAGTGAAGGGTCCTCAGGTTTGATGTAATTCAGCCTAACTTCAGAAAGTCTACTTTCCAAAATCTGTTTGGCAAGGAATTTCCTATTTGTGTATGCTCCAGAGCCATAAAAAAGGGAAGGGGAATGGTTACACCATGGGTTGAGGCAAAGGGGACACTGAATTTGCAAAAATCAAAATTGGGAAAGAGATGAGGGAAATACTTAACACCCATGCCTTGCCTAGGATTTTAAGCCAAGACTCTAGTGCGATACACTAACCTTCAGATAGGGGAAGCTCAGGTATTTACAGAACGGTATTTGAGATTTCATGTCAACTTTATGCAAAGAAAGGCTAACTGGGCAGAATGAAGCTACAGTTTGAAGTGAGATCTGAACTACAATATGCTTTCACTGGGTATCGATACCAGGACCCATTGATTACAATGCAATGATGTTATCACTATGTCTTTGAGGAAGCTGGTTCCTTAAATTAAACAAAGTCGAGAAAGGTTTGCTTGGTCAGATTTCCAACTAGCCCCTCCCCCTGTCCTTCAACCTTAAAGGAAAATGTCATATCTG
Source organism: Lepisma saccharinum (assembly GCF_977018435.1). Taxonomy (NCBI): domain Eukaryota; kingdom Metazoa; phylum Arthropoda; class Insecta; order Zygentoma; family Lepismatidae; genus Lepisma; species Lepisma saccharinum. The sequence goes on along the minus strand of NC_139235.1, from coordinate 46,644,547 downwards.
GATCGGTTGCTGTTTATACTTTAATATTTACAATGAATTTCAAGGTTTAGTTCTACCTTGAGATGTTTTCATTGCAGGCCTTCCAGAGTCATCATTCTCCTGGTAGCAGGACACATCAAGGAGTGTAGCATCATTGTGGCTCGAAGAAATGAACATGGCTCGAAGAAATGAACATGGCATTGGAGCTCATTGCAGTGGCTGAACTGTAATAATAAAAACCTTCATTGTGGCCTATCTGTAGTATGAGAAACCTTTGTATTGTTTCAGCAATACTGTGGTATATAGACATGCTAACTCTATTGTCATTTTGTGGTAGTGTTTGCAGTGTTCTGACAATTACTTTCTACAAGTAACTAAGTTACAGTTACTCATTTTAAAAGTTACTCAGTTACAGATCCTTCTACTCAGTGGCAGAATTGGGTTCCAAAACTGGAGGGACAAGGTGCCAAAACTGGGTGTAAATTAAAAGGTCAGTGCGAATGTGTGTGTGTGTGTGTAGGATTAGCTTAGTAAATGTGGATATTGCATTTAAATTAGTGGGGGTGTATGGTAAGGTAATGCCAAAAAGAATTATTAGGAGCCAGGAACACCATTAATAGGGACCAATGGATACTACCCTCCCCTAGAATGTCAACATGGCTATGGCATTTTTTCTGAATTTTACTAGAAATTTCACCTTGATGACAAATATTGCAAAATGATTCTTCAGTAAATTTTGTTTAGAGTTTGAAACACTCTTCTTGAATTTTCCATGGCAGGAACCCCAAGCAATACATTAGTTTCTACTTTTCACTTTCTTCTTGTCCAAAACAGTAACAGATGCATTGGCAGGAACTATCATTAATAGTTTTATTGCCTGCCCTATTCAGGAAAGTCAGAGACCTTTTGATTGATTGATTGATTTGGTGGTTTAAGTCTATTTTATGCACAGTAAAGCTAATTGGGACTGGACCTACAGTTTAAAGTGGGATCTGAACCACTATGTGTCTCCACCGGAGATTTTTCGAAAATGAATAGATAAGAATGAATAGTGGTAGATGATTGAAGAAGGAAGAAAAGAAGATAAAAATAAAATGAAGAAGGAAATTCAGGAAGGAAATAAAGACAAAAGGACTATGTTAAATAAAATTGAAGATGGAAAGGACAGGATGATGAAGAATATTGAAGAATGAATTATAAAGAAGATAGAAAGTGAAAACGTTGCCACGATAAAGGAAATTGAAAGGGGGAGAATAGAAGATGAGAATGAATTGCAGAAAATGATTGAAGAAGGAAGGAAATAAGATAAGAATGAATTGATGACAATAATCGAAAAAAGAAATAAATTAAACTAATGTTACTTTAAAAACATAGAAGTATGCAGAAATAATAAAAAGGAAATGATGATCAGAATGAAAGAAGACAGAGAAGCCCTGATAAAGAAGATAGGAGATGAAAAAACATGATAATAATGAATTGTTAGTGAAGAGAATAGAAGATGGCAGACAAGAGAGTAAAGAAGAATTGGAAGATATGTAAGATGATTTGTTTAAAAAGCTTATATTTCTCACATTGCATCTTACTCTGGGCACATCTATAGAATGTCAGACATTAATTATTAAGTAATTGTACTGGTCCATAGCAGTGGCCTCCCCGATGGTGCAGTGGTATCGTTGTCACCTTGCAATCAAGGGTTCGATACCCGGTGAAGGTACAAAGTGGTTCGGATCCCACTTTAAACTGTAGGTCCAGTTCCGATTAGCCTTACTGTGCATAAAGTGGACTTAAAACACCAAATCAATCAATTAATCATGGTCCATAGCAATGCGGTCTAAGCTTTGGGCTTCGAGATGGCTGCAGTTTCAAGTCTCCTGAGGGAAATTTAAAAACTATTCCTGAGGTTTAAGCCTGTCTATGGGACTGGTGGCCACCCACCAATATGAGGAAATTGGGGAGCTATGAACGAGTAGCATAACCAAGTCATAGTAAACCTACAACAATGACTGGGGGTTTGTTCACATGCTGACACACTGGTTGGATGGGAGAGAGGCAAGCAGTCAATAGGTAGGCACCGGCCCTCACAGTCTATTATACCATGGCCTATTATTCTTATTACCATATTAATTAATTGCTAACAAAAGATTATGGAAATCTTTAGAACAGTCTGTGCAGCTCCTAAGAAACAATATACCTCTGCAGAAGGAAATAAGAGGAAGATTCAGACTTTAAGAAACAGGAAATATTTCTGTTCCTCAGGTTCTTCTATGGAAGCCTTTGGCTGGAATGTCTACTGATCATACTGCAGCTTGGTCGACATGTGCAGCAATAAGTTTAATACTTTAATTATTAATCAGCTCCCATACAAAATTCAACAGCTAGTGTTAAAAAGGGACCATCATGATATTGACCAGCTGACCAACTTCTTAGGAAGGTTCAAAGCCTCAGAGCAGATAGAAGGGTGGAGAGATCACAGGCATAATGCAAAAAATAGAAGACCTAACCTTGGGTCTCTACTATCTCAACTATCTCTAGAAATCCTAAGGAATCCCACATGTAAGGGAGTGGAAATGAGAAGGATTATTCTTCTGGAGAAGGAAAGTGATTTTCCGGTGGAAGGTAAAAGAATAAAAATGACAAAGCAACAGGATTTTTTGGACTACTTTCATGAAAATAGTTGGAGAAAGAATCAAAGAAATCCAGCTTAAAAGGAATGTATGATACACATGCAAGCACTATGCCATAATCATTTAAAACCTGCAGCAACATCTCGGGAACTCAGCTGCAACAAAGATCTGGGTTTAGCCCAGCACCTGCTGTAAGAGGCACTCTCTTGTTTAAACTGAAAGGAACCAATGAAGAAGGAAGTGATGATAGTAAAGATCCATTAGTAGTAGTATTTTCAAATAAAGACACCACTCCTTTAAATTATTTTAAAATCAAAAATACGATAATTGAAGAAGATAGCGATAATGTTAATAAACCTGAAGTTTTAGTAGAAGTATTGCGAATCCAAATAAACTGCATTGTGAACATGGATAGTGAATGCACCCTTATGAATTATCATATTTGTCTTCAATTACAAGACAGGTTACCTGGTCTTAATTGCAGATGTAATTTTACATGATTTTTGTGGAAAAGAAAGATCCAAAATTGCTGGTTGTAGGTGGATACATTTTGAAATTGAAGGTTTTATATTTGAAAATCTATTATATGTGGTCAAGTATATAGAAACCAATCATTATTTGGCTATCTTTCCCTTTGAAAATACAAAGTCACTCTCGATGCAGTAGCAGGTGATTAATGGCGGTCACACTGTGCAGTAAAATTTCCTTCCTAACAATGAGGATAAATGAAGAGATAGGTGGGAGAAGACTGCCTTAATACAGTATACGAAAGTGGAGGAAGTATCAAATGCTGATGAGGGGACTACAACAGAATCAGAGATAAAGAAAAACAAAGCCTTTGCATCAGAGATTTTAGAAGTGGAAGGAGCAGCTATTTAATTTATTGCTGAACTGTAGAAGAATTTCGCCGACAAACCATTTACATCAATTCTTATTCTGTTTCATTGTCCAAGCAAAACAAGGCTACAAGTGGAAGAGGAAAAATGATTGGTTTCAAAGAAATTCATGCCAAATTTTACAAATAGACTTCGTTCGAGATGTAGGATATTGCAGAGGAAAGAAATGTTGGATCTATGGAGAACGAGAAAGAAGAAAAAAGGGAAAATATAGAAAATGGAAGAAGCAGCTTGAAAATTGTTTTATCAGCTAAGCTTATGTGAAATGTTTGTACCAAATGCACCTGAAGAATCTCTCCTTCCGTTATCTTGTGGACAAGAAGAATATATTCCACCATACGAAGAAATCATCAAAAATATTTAAGGGTTCTATAAAGGAAAAGTATAATGAAATTTTTGGAATGTCATTCAGAATGTTTAAACAATGTTCGGATTGTGTATCTGATCTTGATAAAACGTCAATTTCATTCCCTAAAGAGAAAGTAATTTAAGTTGAAAAAGGGTTAATATCAAGTGTAATTAACAGAAAAAAGGTCACGATATTCAGAACCAAAATCAAAAAATAGCAGTAACAATGTTTAGAAACTGCAAATGATAGTTGGTGTGAGCCAATAGTAATCAACAACAAAAAACAAGCATGCTTCATGTGGGAATGAACATTGTCAATCAACAAAACATATTTTCAAAGTGCATTAATGGCATGTAAAGAATTTAAGTACAATATTAAATGCTATCATATAAAAATCAGCACCTTTGTTTGCATGTGAATGAGCATACTTACATATATTGTGTGAAAAACCCATACTTACATGCATATGAACATCATCATAATATACAGAGTAAGTCAAAATGATGGACCCGATTACAAATTTATTCTGTTAAATCTAATAAACATATGTTATTGTGAGACATGCACTTCGAAAGGTTAACTTTCAACGTTTAGTTTCCATGCAGTGTTTCCACTTTCTACCGCTAGGAGTCAGCAGCTAGCAGCGAGCAGGAAAATGGCGTTAACTGGAGAACAGAGATCTTTCTGTGTGCTTGAAAAATAATGTGTACAAGTGTGTGATTAGTATGCAACAGCATTTCCGTACCAAATATCGAAGAGAACCACCTATGGGGAAGGCCGGCCATTCGTAAGTGGTATGAACATTTCAGAGATTCGGGCTGCATCTGTAAACGAAAATCGACTGGCCATCCGTTGACTGGGAAAGAGAGAGTGGAACAAGTGTGCATATATTTTGTGCAGAGTCCACATAAGTCCACCTACCAGGCAGCGAGAGAACTTCAACTCCCACAGAAAACTGTCTGGCGAGTTCTGCGGAGACATTTATAAATGAAACCCTACCGCTTGCAACTAGTTCAAGCCTTAATAGACACTGATTATGCTTTGCGCGCATCCTTCTGTGCTGATTTCCTCACATTAATGGAAATGGATGGGTTCTCAGAGAGGTTAATTTAAAGTGATGAAGCAACTTTTCACCTTGCAGGGAAAGTGAATAGACACAACGTAAGGATTCGGGGAACTGCTAACCCCCATGAATTTGTGGAACACGAATGCAATTCTCCCAAAGTAAATGCCTTTTGTGCCATTTCCAATGAAAAGATTTATGGGTCCTTTTTCTTCCATGAACATACTGTGACAGGAATTGTTTTGCTTGATATGCTGCAACTATGGCTCCTTCCACAGCTTGCAGAGGATAGTACAGATTTCATTCTTCAATGATAGGATGGTGCCGGTGCGCATTACCATGACAGCGTTCGGAACCATCTCAATGGGGCATTGAAACAACGTTGGATAGGCCGTGCATCTCTGGAGGATCGACCTCTCCTTCATTGGCCACCTCGTTCCCCCAACTTGACCCATGTGATTCCTTCATGTGGGGTTTTGTCAAGGATCATGTTTACGTAGCACCACTTCCAACAACATTGGATGACTTGCGTGCCCGCATCACAGCAGCCATTGCTAATATTGACCTCAACATGCTACACAAGATTTGGCAGGAGATGGACTATCGGCTTCATGTGTGCCGTGTTATGCGAGGTGCTCCCATAGAACACTTGTGATTTGTTTGAAAAAACTTTGACAATTTACCTTTCTTAGCACATGTCTCACAATAACATTTGTTTATTATACGAGGTGTGGCTAGAAAAAAACCGGACTGTTGCTACAAAATCTTTTATTGGTTATTTTGTACAATACAAACATTACTTCCTTCAAAGTACTCCCCTGAACTATCGATACACCGCTCCATACGAATCTTTCATTGCTGGAAGCAGTGCTGGAAATCCTTTTCTGAAACCATGTTCATGACCTCCGTCGCTTTTGTTTTCACAGATTCTACGGTCGTAAATCTGGTTCCTTTCAGTGCTGATTGGACCATTGGGAAGAAGAAAAGTCGCACGGAGCAAAATCCGGCCAATAGGATGGATGCTCTAACATTGGGATTCCATACTTGGCCAAAAAAGCCTTGACTGACAATGCCGTGTGGACAGGAGCATTGTCCTGATGAAGAATCCATGACTTGCTTTTCCACAAATCAGGTCGTCGTTGTCTTACTCGCTCATGGAGGCTCGTCAGCACCATAATGAAATAATGTTGGTTGACAGTTTAACCTTCTGGTACCTAATTCGAATCAATTCACTGACATTTGCAATGTTTGATTCCGTTTTTGACGTGCAAGGCTGTCCAGGATGCGAGTCGTCCGCTATCACTTCTCATCCCTCTTTAAACCTTTGAAACCACTCAAACAATTGAGAGCGTGATAAACACTCATCTCTGAATACTTCCTTCAATAAACCATAAGTTTCTGTGGCGGATTTTCCGAGTTTCATAAGAAACTTCACATTGATACGCTGTTCCACTTTCACACTTAACATTTTTCCGACGGAGCACAGATGTACGGTTCACTTCATCGACAAGCTACAGCGGAACTGAGCGCCGCGCACCCTGGGAAATCACACAGTCGATAGGCAGGATATCACGTTATACACTCATGCACCGCTTGACCTTGACGCGCTTGCAGTTTGTCGACAGCAACATCAATCCGGTTTTTTTTCTAGCCACACCTCGTATTTCACAGAATAAATGTCTGAAATCAGGTCCATCATTTTGACTTACCCTGTATACATGTACCTTTTCTAAAGGTACAAATTCAACACACTGAAGAATACTTTATATGTGTGTACATAAATATACATACTTACTTTGGATATGAAATTCAAAATAATATCACTCAATTTTTTTGTATGTATGCATATCCTTAATTGCTTATACATCCATAGAGGTTTACATCCATTTTTAGCATCAATTGATCTTACATCTTATATTTTTTGCAGCATGTTTTGTTAGCTCTTTTATTAATATTCATTGAGATTACATAGGGCACTTTCTGTTAAATAAGTCTTTATTAACCAAAGTTGCTTTGTAGGAGGGAAGGTTTCTCTTATGTAAGATGGAAGTCTGTTGAGTCCCGCACCATTGCAGTGCAGTCTAAGGTGTCATGCTTTGGGCTCCAGCTATGGGGTGGGATGTGAGCAGGTTCGAGTCTCCTGGGGAGAAGCATAACAACTTCTCTCCTGAGATTTTGACCAGTGTATGGGATCGGTGGCCACCAACCTTCATTGGGAAATTGGGGAGGTATGAATGAGTAGCATAACCCAGTCACAGAAACCTACGAATACTATAGGGGTTTGTCGTGTTGACCACACATCACCTCGTAGCTGATTGGATGATCTTCCATCTCGGCAGGTGGGAGGGAGGCTGGCAGTCGGTATGCGAAAATTATCTCTGCTACACTTTAGGAGTTGAAAGACATCAGAAATCACAAACACAAAAAAATATGAATAAAAATAAACAATTGAATACATAAGAGTTATCTACAACTTACAGTATGTAAGTTTCTATCTCCCCTTTCATGTTTGGATTAATTCATTGGAGCTAGGCGCTTCTTTCACAACAAACTGTTTTAAATAATGCTCTAACCAGCAGCTTAGATTGTATATGACAAATAGAGACATGATAGAGGCACTGCTAGCAGATTGTTTCCATATTTTCAACAACAATCAAGATACAACAATAAATTCAGAATTGTTACATTTAGCTTAACAGCTTTCAGTTATGGGGATGCAATATCTAGACTACTCTACAAAATAGATACCCTATAGAGAATGGCCAAAGTAGCAGATAAGTGACACAAAATAAAAATAAAATACAAATGCCATGATTACAAGCACAACTTTTCCTCACAGTTGCTTTAAGAGTATTACAGGCACTGAAATCCTTATATCCACAGTTATGTCAACAGTGTACACTTATAATCCTTATAAGCCACAGGTGTAAATTGCATATGAAATAAATTCAGATATTTCAAAGCAAAAAATATCAACAAGGGAAACAAACACATGGACATGCATGCCAAGCTCACCTGGGCAACAGAAACTCAGATCTATTCCCTCATGTAAAAATCCAAGTGATTCATCTGTGGGTCAATTGGTGGATTGAACAATTACAATAAACAAGTACACATTAGATAGCTAGCAGAACACATATGGGAAAAAAACATGTATTCTTTATTACATTTTATAATGGGTTGTCTTCATTTTTAATTTGGGTCTACACACTGGCCATGTTTGAAGAAATACACGCTTATCACCATAAAACAAGGATGATACGTGTAGAGAAAGAAATCCAAATGCAGAATGAATGGTCTATGCCTGCATCCACATGTGTGGCCATTTTGCACTCTTCTAAGTATATGGAGTAAACTCCACTTATCTAAAACCCTGACCTTAAAGTTTAAAAAATGGGTGAAAATGTGGCTAAAAGCATTTGCTAAAACACTGTCTTCATCTCTCAACATGGATAACAAATCATTGGGAATGTGAAAACTCTGCTTGAGAAAAATAAAATCGACACATTTAAGAAGAATATGCCAAACACTTAAAATAATATTACATACATGACACAGCAGAAAATTCGGCCATTGCAGCAAATGACCATGTGTAAGATGGCTGTGTCCATTTCAAAGTTAAGTTAAAATGACCTCCTCTCGACAGGTGGGACAGGAACAACATGCATCAATGAAGATGAATAATGGGCTGATTAAATTAGTGACAAACACAATAATACATCCACATCTGACCAGGTTTTAAGCCATCTGGTTTTGTAGGATGTTATGCTAAAACCCACAATGGAGGCTAGCTTCTTGACACTCTTCTTCGTTTGTTTCAAACCATGTGCTTTAAAAAGGCTAACTTGCACCTTAGATCTCAATGGAATGCCTCCAGAAAAAAAAAAAAGAATATGTGAGGATCTGGCTTTTGAGTTATATTTCTATTTCTTATTTGGATATTTTACATTTTTTTTTTTTTTTTGCTGGGGTAAATTCTCATGAATATTCTTGGTTCGATCTCTGTCTGGCCAATTTTTCAATTTTGTTGTTGAGATTGCATTGGGTAAGTGTGATGAAGGATATCTGGCATTTTAAATTGTGTTCGAATGAGTGAATAAATGTCGGGTGACATGACAGGCAACATATTATAACAAAGCTACAGGTTATGTGAATGTAAATGTAAGGTTATGGGAACTATTATGGTTTTCCTATTGCGGAGAGAAAGCCATACTACCTAGGTAGATTATATTTTACATATAAAGGGTGGGCCATCTGGTGGTTTCCTTTTAAAGTACATGTTATTTTGACACTGACAGCTCATTCGCGCTCAAAACCTTGGCAGAAACATGGTAGCATATCTCCACTGTACGAAATGAATCGTTTTACACTGGAACAACAGTGGGAAATATTGAAAACTTATTTCCAAAGTGAGTGCTGTGTTGACGAAACAGTGCGAATGTTGAAAAGAAATTTCGGACGAAATAATCCCCCAACCGCACCTGCTGTACGGAAGTTCATGAAGAAAGTTCGTTAAAGTGGCATGCTAAGTGATAACGTAAGGTATCCCTCATGTTCGTCCAGTGCACTCAGTCCAGAATATTGCTGCTGTTTTGCCGAAAGTGTGAGCCAAAACCCGAGAACATCAACTTGCCAAAAATCTCAGCAACTGAACATTAACTGCACTAGCATGAGGAGAATTCTGCATATAGACCTTGGATTATTTACTTACAAGGTGCAACTTACTGTGGAATTGAAGCAAAATGACCACCCGCTTTGTTATCGAGCAGGTCAAAAGTGACGTTGATTTTGCTCAAAAAATCATCTTTTCGGATGAGGCGCATTTCCATCTGGGTGGCTATGCCAAGAAGCAAAACTGCCGTATTCGGGGCTCAGAAAACCCACACGTCATTGTAGGGAGGCCACTGCATCCTGCACATGTGACTGTTTTGGTGTGGTTTGTAGAGTGGCAGCAATATCGGCCCATTTTTCTTTGAGTATGACGATGGCAACAATGTTACGATCAACGGCGAGCGCTACAGAGGCATGATAACAGATTTCTGTTTTCCAGCAATTGCTGATTAGATGTGGGCGAGCTTTGGTTCCAGCAGTATGTTGCTATATGCCACACAAGCCATCCAACAATTGCCCTTTTGTGCACTCAGTTCAACAAGCGTGTAATCAGCAATTTTGGTGATGTTGCCTTGCCTCCGCGAAGCTGCGATTTGATGCCGTTGGACTTTTTTTGTGGGGTGTCGTTGAGGATCGATGTTATGCTCACAATCCAGAAATGATTCAGGCACTTAAGCATAATATTGATTATGCTTTTCATGTAATAGAGCCACAAACCATCGATAATGTCCTGAAAAATTGGGTTTCCAGGATGGGCTACTGCCAAGTAAGCCGTGGCAGCCATTTGAATGAAATTATATTCCAAAACTAATCGGAAGGTGTACTCTTGTCAATAAAGCAACAAACTTTGAAAAATATTGCACAGTGTTTATTTTATATATTTTATATATATAACATACCCATCATCCATGGCAAGCCAGTTAGACTAATGTGCTGTGAAGGATGAGGTCCCAGGTTCAAAACTGATCAAGAATAGCTTCTTTTTATTGCTTCATTGCAATCTGTAGAATATTGTTTCAGAAGAGAAAGCTCATGTCAATAATTACATTTTGCTAAGATACTGAGGTATTGACAGTAGTAGAACAAGTAAGTTAAGAGCCATTATTTTGAAATTCCAACAATGTGAGATAGTTGTATTTTTTGATTGGGTTGATTTTTTTATATGTTGAAGTAGGTCATGAGAATTGAATATTGTGCAATTTTGAGACCTTGAAAAATTTTTCCCTCCCCTGTAGAAAATGTCAAATTTCAAGGTCACACCACCCCATTTTTCATGAAAAGTGAAACATGCTTAAGTTCATAGTGTATATACACTATCTGGCCATTCGTCACCGGACACCCCACCAAAGGCATGTGGAAGCATCATGGTGTGGTCATGCTTCTCCTGGTATGGTCTTGGTCCCCTTGTGTTAGTGCGTGGAAACATGAATGCAGATGCATACCTAACGATCCTGGACAATTCTGCGCTACCGACATTGTATGCACAATTCGGTAGTGGTCCTTATCTGTTTCAGCACGACAATGCCCCATGTCATACGGCAGGTGTGATCAACACGTGGTTCGAGGATATGGGTGTGCAAAAACTTGATTGGCCCGCCCAAAGTCCTGATCTCAACCTGAATGAGCATCTTTGGGACGAGTTGGAGCGCCGGTTGAGAGCCAGGCCACACCCCCCAAAAAACACTAAAGAGTTGTTCGCCGCTTTGCAAGAGGAATGGAGCAGGATTCCCGTCGAAACCTATCGCAATTTGGTGGACAGTCTTCCTCAGAGGGTTGTGGCTGTACTTGCTGCGAAAGGTGGCCCCACACTATACTGACGGACGCCTGAAACCGGATTAAAGTACTCGTTCCAGGTGTCCGGTGACGAATGGCCAGATAGTGTATGTACTAACACCAGGAAATAAAAAAACTTTGGGGCCTCGTCCCATTTTCGAGAAAATGTAAATTATCCGACTTCCTCCCCTATCAGAAAGTGGAACAGACCTTTCTTCTTCCTTTCTTTGTTCCAAATGGAACAGTCCATGTCTTGACAAGTTGTGGGACAGTTTTCATTTTCCTTTCTTTCATGGATAGCGTAGTGGACACCTTCTATTAAAGGTGTCCATGGTCCTGGTTTGATGCAAGGTTGAGGTACAAGTTATTCGGGTCCCACTTTGAAGTGCAGGTCCCAGTCCTGATTATCCTTTCTGTGCATATAGTGGGCTTAGAAACGATGCTGTGCCAACCTCTACATACGGTGGCGTACTAAGGACTTTCGAAAGGGAGGGGGGACTTATACATTTTTAGCAGTCAGCTAACTTTTTTCCATCTTTTCTTGCCTTTGACATTCTTCTTACTTGGCCAAAGAGGGGTTATGATCACCCCACTTTGGGCATGATTGTGATAAGAGTATATTTGTAAAATATTTTGTATTCTTTTACCAAAGAGAACATAACTTAGTTGTGAAAGTTTGTACTTGTAACACTATGCTGGTTGTGCGAGATTCCCAAAATAAACTAATTTCAGTTAAGGTAGGCCTAGGGGCGGACCTTTTGTGGTGGAGTGGTTACCACAGCATGCCACGATGCCAGGGGTCTCGGGTTTGAATCCCGGTCTGGGGACGATTGTTCTTTGTGAATGTCGCTTCAATAATTTCATATCATCATCACTCATTCTCATTGTCGCGATTAGCCAAAAGTGGTAGAAAAGCAATGTAAAATAACTTAATAGCAAGCAATCAATTTCAAATAGGCCTATAGGAAATAGCAGGCTTATGATATTTCCATCATATTTAATATTGTTATTGCAAATAACCAACGTGCTTTTGTTATCATCTTGGCAATTGTTTTAAAGCAATTTTAAAACATCAGACACAAATTTATATTTTCGGGAACTTCACCTTGCAAGCATAATGGGTTACTCCAAATGTGCTTGGTTTTCTTTGAATTGTGGTGCAGACAAGCCTTCAAAAGTGATCAGTTCTCCCGCCTGACAGAACTTGACGAGATTTACAATAAGCATTCCAAAAAAGCATGCAAAGTGAACATTGAAGCGGTGCTCTATGTGAAGGATGATGCAAGATGGAAAAAAGATGGCTGGCTGCTAAACAATGTATAGGTCCCCCCTCCCTTTCAAAAGTCCTTGTATATACAGGGTGTCTCATAAGTAATAGCACAAACTGACACAGGTGAAAGAACACGATAATAGAAGCAAAAAAGTCTCAGTAAACATGGGTCTGCAAACGAACCATTTTCAAGATAATTGTGAACGTGTGGTTACAGGCCGGCACTGACTTCATTGCTTGTAAATGTCGTCCCACTTGGTAAAATGCTAATAATGTGTGCGAATGTGTGCTTAGAAGCCATCACGGATTGCATTTTGTAAACACCGAGTGCTTTACTCCTTGTGCGTTCTGAGGTTTGCTTTTTGTTTACAAAACAGAACATTTACGAGAGGTGGCGTTGTAATCAAACAGGATGGATACAATCAGTATAGAGAATTGTACATGCTTGTGACCAATTCCAAAATTATCCGAGGGTGTTCAAAAAGAATTTGAAACTCAATGCAAAATCGCGTACAGTATTGCATCCAGATGGAAGGACGACACTTTGAACACCTCCTTTAACAGGTATGAGTGCACAGTAATTGTAACGTAGAACATACATACTAGTAAAGTAGTGCTGTATTCCTTGTTAAAGTAAGTAGAATGTTCAATAAAAGCAATGAGATCTCCTGATTTTCCATACTGTATTATTGGTAATTTACCAACTAGGATGACGTTTACAAACACTGAAGTCAGTGACGGCTTGTACCCACACATTCGCACACATTATTAGCATTTTACCAACTAGAAAGATGTTTACAAACAATGAAGTCACCTACACATTCGCGATTATCTCGAAAAGGGCTCCCTTGCAGACCCATGTTTACCTGAGACTTTTTTGCTTCTATTATTGTGTACTTTCACCTGTGTCAGATTGCGCTATTACTATTGAGACACCCTGTAGAGGTTGGTACAGCATCGTTTCTAAGCCCACTATATGCACAGAAAGGATAATTAGGACTGGGACCTGCACTTCAAAGTGGGACCCGAACAACTTGTACCTCAACCTTGCATCAAACCAGGACCATGGACACCTTTAATAGAAGGTGTCCACTACGCTATCCATGAAAGAAAGGAAAATGAGAAATGTCCCACAAACTTGTCAAGCCATGGACTGTTCCATTTGGAACAAAGAAAGGAAGGAGAAAGGTCTGTTCCACTTTCCGATATGGGAGGAAGTCTGATGACACAGTGCAACAAATTTGAACTTTGTGTCTTGCCGCGAGATGAAAGAAGGTGTTCTTTACTAAATCAAATATGCTGATTACAAAAATGAAATCAGAAATGTTCCATCACGTACCAATTTTTCTGGAAAAGATATGCCACATGTACCACTTAGCCCATATTTCATATAGTGAGCTATATATTGTAATTCATGAAAAACAAAGTAGCAACTTTCGCGAGTCTTTGAAACTACTTCATTACAGTACAGGAGGATCCTATAGCTGGATTAAATACCAGATCATGGAACAAAAATAATTGTTTGTATTACAAAACATAAAAGAAAGGTACAAGAAATCTGCAAAAAGCTTCAAATGTACCTACAAGTTAGAAACGTGTCCTGGAAACTTTCCGTTTGTGGGTGGATGGTGAAACTTCTTGTAGGAGTGTCTAGCAGTAATCTGCCAAATGGTTTGGTGACCACCTTCCCATATATCGTCATTCCATGTCAGCGATATCTTCGTGAAATCGCTCACCATGTTGGTCACTCATATCTCCAAGATTAGGCGGGAAAAATCCAAATGAGAATGCAGGAAATGTATTTTCAAAAACATGTTGCACCCCATAGCCTTGTAACAGTCCAGCATGTGTTCCGTCAGTTCCCTGTAATTGTCAGACCTGACGTTACCCAAGAAATTGTTGCATACATCTTTAAAGACAAGACAAGCTGCATTCTCAGTATCTGTCAGCAACTCTTCAAAGGTTATGTCTTTCATCAATCCAGGAATCTGAGGCCCATTGAAAATACCTTCTTTAATTTTTCAGTACTAGTCACAGGAAATTTGGATAGTAAAAATTGAAAACCCCTGCCAACTTTGGCCATTGCTTTCACAAAATTCTTCATGAAGCCCAATTTCAGATGGAGCGGTGGTTGCACCCCATAGCCTTGTAACAATCCAGCATGTGTTCCGTCAGTTCCCTGTAATTGTCAGACCTGACGTTACCCAACAAATTGTTGCATACATCTTTGAAGACAAGACAAGCTGCATTCTCAGTATCTGTCAGCAACTCTTCAAAGGTTATGTCTTTCATCAATCCAGGAATCTGAGGCCCATTGAAAATACCTTCTTTAATTTTTCAGTACTAGTCACAGGAAATTTGGACAGTAAAAATTGAAAACCCCTGCCAACTTTGGCCATTGCTTTCACAAAATTCTTCATGAAGCCCAATTTCAGATGGAGCGGTGGTAACAGCACACTGTGTTTGTCAACATGCGACACATTTTTTCACCCGGATTAAAGCTTTCAATAGCCACTGTTTAACTACATAATGGTCTTTCCTTGCCCTACTGTCCCAGTGACACAAAAAACAGCAATATTTTGTGTAACCAGTCTGCATTCCCAGCACAAGCCCCAGAACTTTCTGATCACCACAGATTTTCCATTTGTGGCTCGAATAGCCAATATACTTCAGAAGTAGTCTCATGTTCTCGTAGGTTTCTTTTAACTGAACGGAATGGGTCACTGGTATCGAAGATTTCTCGTTTCCGTTAAGCAAGAGAACAGCTTTGAGACTAGTTTTTGAGGAATCTATGAATAGGCTTTCATTTTTCCGGATTGTGAATCATTCCAAATTCTGTAAGCAGCCCATTTAAGTCATTACAATAACAGACTCTCTGCCATTGAGAAAAAAGTGGAATGACCAAGCTGTCGTTTACGGAATGATATACTAGTGTTTGGTTGTAGCAGGGTTTTTTTTTCTTGAAGACGAGACCCAAGTGATTTTGCTTCCCTTTTTGAAATATTTAGATCTCTTACAAGATCGTTCAATTCTACCTGTGACAATGGCTGTGGTTGGGGCTGTGATGTAGATGGTATGTAATCAAGATCTTCGTGATCACTACCATCGTCTGTTTCATATTCCGGTGTCCATTCCACTGGTGGTTTTGGAACTGGGAGAGAATCAGAATGCAGAACTGGGCGCATTGCAGATTCTAAATTGGGATATGAAATTGTGTGTTTTGATTTACTTGAGATTCCTGTTACTTTCGTTAAACAAAAGTAGCAATCCGTTATGTGGTCTCTAGGTTTCTTCCACAACTGTGGTACGGCAAATGGCATAGATGGGTGGTTTCGATGCAACCAACCTCTTAAATAGCGGGAGCAACGTGAGCAACAGTTCTGTGGTGCCCAACACTTACCCTCATCTACATTTAATTCAAAATACAACTCGTATGCCTTTTTGAGAGCGAGAAAATGGGATGTCTTTGGGACTTCGTCGTAAACTCACCACACACACAACAGAAAAGGTTTGGTGAATTAACACACATCCTAGACATCGCTGAACACAAGAAACACGCGAACACGCATAAACAGTATTCTTCACATTAGGGGATTTGCACAACACACACGGCAGGAACAGACACTGCTTGATCCCACTAGCAACTGACTGATGCAAATAACTGCAACTCCACTATACCTCAACCAAGTGGCTATCTATCCCTTCCCTCTCCACCCCTACTCCTATGCACTGTCGAGCCCTAGTAACAGACTGGGTTGATAAGCGCCGCGACAACAATAACATGCAGTCATGCGCTGATAAAATTGTGTTTCCAGAGAAATGTTTAGGTGATAGTGAAAAACGGTTTTCACTATCGTCATCAGGGCACTAAACTCCATAGGAATCACATGTTTTTGTTCTGCGGCAATTTTCATAGTCGCACAGTGTAATTTACATTGACATTTCTTAATATTTTAAAAATTATTTTCTCGAAAATGGGATGAGGCCCCAAATTTTTTTTCATTTCCTGGTGTTAGTACATGTGTTCACCTACAAGTTGGCATACATAGTGTATTTTTACCTTGATGTTGTTTTGAAATAGACTTAATTCTAAAGATGCAGATTTCACAATTTTTGAGTATTTGAAGAGTTATATCTGCTAACAGCATCAATATCCCAATAATGTGTTATATCAGTGATTAGTACTAGCACCACAGTACCAGTGAACAAAATTGACTGCCATTTCATTGATAGGGTTAAGAAAAGAAGAAGAAGAATTCATAACAGCACAAACAATTATGGCATAAATGTAAAGTAAAAAAGAGTAAAATGCGCCCCTGTGATTTGCACCATGCCATGAAGGCATGTAGAGGGTGTGGAGTTAGGACCCCACAATTTCTCTATCACGGCCAAAGGTAGGGGTGATGTGATCAGCATCACACCCCTGGCTGCCTTTACCCCCCAGAATTTCCTCCAGGTACCCACTTTATACAATGCTGGATGAGCGCCGGAGCCACTGGACCAGGTGAAAAAATTGCTGGTTCTCTACCGGGTCTCTCGCATGGTAGGCAGACGCCCTAATGACTGAACTACCATGGCTCATCATGGCATAAATGTAGAACCAATTTATATGTATACTCTGTTCCAGGAATCTGTGGAGCAAAGCCGTGCATGTTTGTAGAGAAATGGAAAACTGCAAATTGGTGGAGAGAAACAGTGCGTGCTTCACAAATGGCAGGTAGCTGCACTCACTCCCTCTCTTACAAGTTCGTTGGCTGAGCCCTCTTGAGTCAATACTCCTAAGACAGAATGTATAATTAATACCCCTTTCTGAATTGTTTGTTAAATATTTTTCTTTTTTATCTTGAATAAATAATTCTACATACCCAAAATTTAAATTATCAGTAAAGAATAAAATAAAACTAGAAAACTCAAACATATAACTTTATTTATAATATATAGACAATAAAATGCAATGAGTATGTAAAAATAGTTTTAAATATACTTCTGTCACAAAAAAAATAGATATTTCTGTCATCAATTTCTACAGAATATTTGTACTTGACAAATACATTATGACAAAATTTACACTTGCAGTAAATTTATTATCACTATTTACAAGGAATACATACCCAAAATTTTGAAGTTTCAGAAAACCTGGCATCTGCCACATATTGCAAATTCTTGCTGCAAAACTTTAACATATATAAACACAGCATATTAATTAAATATGTCAATAGAGCATCTGTACAGTTATTTCATTTGACTGTTATTAAAAACATCTGGATTCATTTTATATGAAGATTTCAAAAGTAAATCACTGTAGGATATAAAGTTTCATTACATAATACTGCAAAATCTTGCCTCAAAAATGTGAACATATAAGCACTGAAACATAATGTATTATGATAAAAATATTCTTATGAAATAAACAATTATATATTCAAATCAAATTTGAGAGATTATTGTAACTTGAATATTGAAAAGAATATGGGTATATTGTAATATATGTAGTATGCGATGGAATTTGGTACACTTAATGTATATGATCCAAAACAAAATATCTGTTTCATTGTAATCCACTGATGGTTCTAATGCCAAACACTCTGATTCAGTTTAACAGCACAGATTGCTTCAGAGCACATGGTACAGTGTTTGACTAATGCTTGCATTGATTATAATACTTCAAAAGTTAGCACATAGTTAGATAAATATTGTGTTCAAACATAACATCCGCTCGATTTCAGATTTTGTACTAAAAATATTGAAAATTACTTATAGTACATAACTGCACAATAATCGCCTTATAGCCCCTTCTAATATTCATTTTCTTTATGCCTAAAGAAGACTACATATTGTAACATGATTTTCAAAAGAATAAACATGTTTGCACATGTCAAACGAGATCCATACTCTGAAATAGAGTTTGTAATTTAATTCAAACTTATTGTTGCAAATATTTCCCAAGTAACCAAAAGTGGTTTGCCCAATGTTGAGCCAACTGTACAGAAAATGGTTGAATGTAAGAACATACTGCTGGACAACAATAATTTGGCCTTGGTTCCAACGTTGGCTCAACATGTGGTTTTTACTTTGGGTGAACATACTGAAAACTAAAGTATAGAAAGTATAGATAGATCTGTATTCTGATAGATATAATTATTGTGAGGCCAAACATAAACTCTAGTGCAAAGTATTTGTGCAAATTTAAAAAATACACAGCACTTTCTCACTCATTCAAGTTAACTTCAAGTGGTAGCACAAATAAAATTCCAGAGTTTACATTCCACCTTTCATGGAATTATTCTGCACATAACATTGTTTATTTTACATGTATAGATTTTGAACCACCTTCACAAGAATACCTGTAAGAATGTCCTTTTCTTTTCAGCTACAGCTAAACAGACAAACAATGAGAAATTCCCAGCATAGAGATATCTTTCATCCATGACAGCTGACAAAAGGACTTGTGAGTTACTACACGTTAAAAATAGCTTAACAAAATATTACGAGGGCCATCCGGAAAGTAGTACCCGTTCACGTCATGTGGAGCGCTAGTGATGCGAGTAGCCACTGGTCAAAGTCAAACGACTTCAATTGACTGTCTGCTCAGTATGTGCAAAGTTTCATAGCGCTGTCATTGTAGTTATTGTTTCTGTGAGTGTTTACAATGTTCAAAAGAATTGAATACGCTGCCACTTTTGAAGTTAGGGCTGTGATCAGATTTCTGAATGCCAGGAATGTGTGGCCACGTGATATTCACCGTCAATTAAAGGAGGTTTATGGATACAATGTTATTGATGAGTCGTCTGTTCAGCGCTGGTGTCAAAACTTTAACTCGGGGAAAGAGAAAGTCCATGATGATGAACGTCTGTCATTATGGACGAACAGGTGAGCGCAGTTGATGAATGATCAAGAATGATGGATGATTTTAAAAATGTTTAACCATCCACCCTACATCCCGGACCTGGCTCTTTCAGATTTTCATCTCTTCACAAAACTAAAGGACCTTTTGGGAGGAAAGACATTTCACAATGATGAGAAACTGAAAGAAGAGCGCTCCCGCCACCGGAGGAGTGAAGAAGTCAGGTTTTGTTGATGGGACGCACTTGCAGTAAATAAATATGGAGAAGCAAAAGCGCCACTCATACGATGCAGCATTTAACAGAAGTTATCGATGTTGCAAGGTAAAGTACCGTATATCGTATTTGTAAACAAATAAACATGTACACTATAGATGTTTAAATAAACAAAAAATTGTTAAAAACAGAAGTTACCAATGTTGCAAGGTAAAGTACCGTATAGGAATTTGTAAAGAAATAGACATGTACCCTATAAATGTTTAAATAAACACCGCAAAGGTTAAAATATGAATGTCTTTGTGCATATTCCTGCAACTTAAATTCGAAGATTTTTTTTTTCTGAAGAAATGAGGCGAAAATTCAGGTGCGCCTTAGATTTGATAGCGTCTTCAATTCGAAGAACTACAGTAATAATAATAAAACATTGATGCAAGTATGCAAGTAAAACAACAACAGAAGTCCAACAACTTCAATTTTCTGGTAATTTCTAAAATAGGAAAAATGATGGTTTACAAGCAGTAAACCAGTTAACATGGGACAATACACAATTGTCAGTCTGTTATCATGGAATAGAAGTCCCACTTTCTTTCACTCTGAATATATAACACACACTTGAACAATGTCCAGCCAATGTGACCAGGTTCTTGCATGGTGGGTAGGAAAGCAGATGAATCCTAGCATTTCTCCTGACAACCATGCCACTACTCTACCAACTTAGTTACTTCACTAATGCTGATTTTGCCCAGTTTTTTATTCTGCTGTGTGATAATTACAGAAAATCAGGCATAACCAGATTTGACTCTTTATTGAGCTTTAAAGTTTTTCATTGTCTTTATCGCTTTCATTATTATTCTAATGCAATCACCAGTTATAAGAAAATAAAAAAAAAATATCATGTTAATTGTGAAATATCAGTCTCATCCTGTATAAACTTGTGTTCGTGAAATTCGGGCCTCTCCCATGGCGCAGTGGTAGCGTCATTGCCTTGTAATCAAGGGGTCCCGGGTTCGATACCCGGTGGAGGCACAAGTGGTTCGGATCCCACTTTAAACTGTAGGTCCAGTCCCGATTAGCCTTACTGTGCATAAAGTGGACTTAAAACACCAACTCAAAACCAATTGTGTTCGTGAAGAATTTATGTATTCTCACTTCTAGAAGAATTGTGGTATATTATTCTCCTCAAAACTATATATCACTCTCAGAAAATTTAAAATAGAGATAAACCAGAAATACAGTATGTAACATTCTTATTCGTACACACGGATTTTCAAAGAAAATGCTTTAATATCTGAAAGGAACATAAAATCTTACCCAAATTCTGTATAACCAATGACAATAATAAATTAAATGAAACTAAAAGAGAAACATGCCATTTTTTGTACAACTTTTCTATTCGTACACTTAATAATATAAAAGAAAAAAGTATATTCAGAGCAAATTGACTGACAGTTCTAATACTTTGATGCTTATCCTTTGGCTTTAATTACTGCTTGACACCTGTTCTTCATAGAATTAACCAGTTTCCGACATGTTTCAGAGCTTATTTATTCCACTCGGCTTGCACAACAGTTTTCAACTCTTGTTTGGACTTGACGCCTGCTTTATGGACTCGCCTCTTCAAAATTGCCCATAAATGCTCAATGGGATTTAAGTCTGGACTTTGAGCTGGTGTTTGTAGTAGTTTGGGCACATTCCATATTAGCCAATTCATGTTAACTCGCACCTTATGCTTACTGTCATTGTCTTGTTGGATTCTGTAGATAGGCAGCATGTCCATTTTTTGGGAACTTTGCTTTACATTGTTCTTCAATATGTCCAAATAGACATCCATGATACCATCAATAAACTGGATGGTACCAACACCTTTGGACGACATACAGCCCCAAATCATTAATGACCCACCACCGTGTTTAACTGTTGGAACTATGTTAATGTGGTCATTGTCTTTATTTGATTTTCTCCAGACCCCCATTTATCCCATCTGGCCCGTATATATATTAATCTTGGACTCGTCTGACCAGATGACACTATCCCAAAATTCCTGGTCCTTGTGGATATGCTCTTTCGCGAATGAAAGTCTATTCCTGCAATACATGCAGCCTCTTTCGTGGTATTCTGCCATGATATCCATGCTTCCACAAGGCACGTCGGACAGTTTGATTGGACATCATCTTGCCAGAAACATTTTCTACTAACGGTCGTAACTGAGGAACACTTAGTCGGGGGTTTTCCCACACTCTTTTTTAAAAAAAGGGTTCATCACGTTTATTCAACTGTCTCTCTTTTGGTTTTCTCTGCACATTCTTTGTTGAACCTTCCTCTCAAAATTTGTTTACTATGTATTGAACTGTGGAGTGTGATTTATTGACTGTTTGTCCAATTTTCCTTAACGAATAACCTCTAAGGGCCAAATTTATAATAACATCCTTCAGATCGGAACTAAGTTCCTTCACCTTGCCCATTTTGAACACGCTGATAGATAGACGATAGGCATACAACAATACCTACACCAGCATTTTGCTTGACGGGGAGCGCGCCTGCATGTTCAAACTTGTTACGAAGTTGCAAACTACACGAAATCGCCTGAATAGAGGTGGTGCTGTATGTGAGGAAGATTGAAACTCTTGCCTGTACGAATAGCAGTGTTGCATGAAACAGCATGTTTTTCTCTTTTCACACAAATTATATGCTCTGTTTATACACTTTGAACATACATTTTTATTTACATTTGTTGGTGAAATCTTCATTAACATTAATTTCCAGGTACATATGAAAATGATTATATTAACTAGTAGATATGACATTTTTTCCTCGAAAATTCTATGTGTACGAATAACAATGTTACATACTGTATAATTAACACATTACTATATTTAACCCTCTGTCATCTGCACAAATGTCCCATGCATGGCACTCAGTGCGACCCTATGAAAACGAACATTATTTACATAGAATATTATCGATGCCAATCAATGATAAATTACACTAGCACTTACAGGAAATTAGGTTAAATATATATGAACGCAAATATGTTCATCTCGGAAATTTTTATTACCTATTAAAGGAAATAATTTTTAAAAAATGAGATAATTTCAATGATTCAACTCAACCCTCTCCCCTCCACTCCCTAAAATATCTTCTAAATAATGGTACCCAAAATAAAGCATGATAATTTATCTTTTTCTTCACCTCTTTGATATCACAATATTTAAATTTCTAAATTATCCATTTCTGGCCTTAAGATGGAATGGAAGTGTTACATATGCATCTAGCTGATTTCTGTTTTAGTGAAAACTGTATTGTACTTAAAGCCCACTCGTGTAATAGAAACATAGCTAGAACATCCATCATCTCTCATCAATGTACAATTGTACTCATTTTTTCCTGCGTGTCCATGGAGAATGTGTCATCGTATGTTTCAAGTTTTTGAAAGTCACCATGTGGACCTGAAGTTGAACAATTTTCAATCCACACTTTACATATATTTATTTCGCATCCCTGTTTATAGAGAAATGTGGTGAGATATACAGAGCATTCCCTGACATTCGCTACGAGACTCGGCAGCAAGCTTGTCTTTCCCGGTGAACGGGTCCACAACAGTCGCTAGAGTCAGCTATTAAAATTAGTTTTCATATTGTGTACTAACCTTGACTACAGAAGGTGTTGAAAATGATGTCCCTCTGCTGCAACACATTCCTGGCATCTCCAAAAGAAATTGGCATTTACACGTGCAAGTTTGTCTACTGTAATTCTCCCGATTTCTTGTACAATACTCTCTTTTAACTCATGGATGGTGTGTGAATTGTTTTTGTATACTTTATTTTTTAGATATCCCCATTTTTCTTTCCACTTTTATTCAGAACTGACCCTGTTACTCTAAACTTTTTTACGAGGTTTAATATAGTGGTCCTATGTGGAACGGGAACACCAGGAAATTTCATTGCAAAACGTCGTCGCACTTCTCCACAATTCCTCTTTCCGAAGTAACACTCAACAAGATAAATCCTTTGTTGTAATGTAAACTTTTGTGGTGTCATATTAAGCCACAATCTCCAACACACGGACACGACACAATTTCCTAGGGAGGATTATACTGGCATCAGTCTGCAATGTCAACAGAAAGGGAAAGAGAGCAAAGGCAGGGAGAGCAAAAAAAAAACAGACTGTAGCATGCGACTGTCATGAACCCCATTCACCGGGAAAGACAAGTGCTGACAGCGGGCTGCTTGCCACCGAGTCTCGTAGCGAATGTCAGGGAATGCTCTGTAGAATCATGATCAGAATAAGATTATGATAATTTGTTCGCCATGCTGCAACACAATCACATTTTATGTTTTAGAAACAAGAAAATTATTTCAGCACTAAGTGAATTCACCGTATACCGGGTGTTTCAGAAATAATTGAGGATTTACAAAAAAAATTTACGAGTAAAGTTTTGAATTTACGTTAATGAAACCAGTCCAGAACAAACAAGGAAAGAAAACAGTTTCCTTTTACACCTAAAAATGTTCAATGTGCACACTGTGGGTGACAGCACACACCCAGTGCCAGATCTATAACCTGCAAAATCCCTCAGTGCGGGGGGGAGACAAGTAAGCCTTTAGGGAACCTGCAGCCATTGACATAGTAGAGGGTTCGTATATGCATATGTAAAAAATAAATGTAGTTACTCAGGGGTGCAGAAACGAATACAACAGGAAAATGTAAAGTTAAAGTTTGCTATGCATATAGCACCGTGCCATGAAGGCACATTTAGGGTATGAGAGCCCTACATATTTTCGATGTCGGCCATCTTGGAGGTGATGTGATCAGGAACATGCTGCGACCACCTTTACCCCCGGGTACTATTTGATTTGAGGCTGAGTGGACCATAGAGCAGCTTTAAACTGCAACAAAGCCAGAAAAATTCCGACCTTAGATCACCCACCCCGGGTTCCCACATTGCAGTCAGACTACATTCAAATCAGGCTAGAATTTCACAAGAAATGCAGTGGTAGAGGTTTCTTCAACCTATCTTTAATCAGGAAAAAGTTAGGACTGCATTTTCTAGGTGTGAGAAAACAGTGTCATATATATATCACATCACCCTCTACATGTGTATGTGTGTGTGTGTGTGTGTGAGAGAGAGAGAGAGAGAGAGAGGGTAGGTAGAGGGGCCATTGGTAATATTTTGCAGGGGGGGGCAAGATTTGTAGATCCGGCACTGCACACACACCGATAATCTACTTTTTGTCACATGATAGACTACATCTTGTCACATTCACATCAACATGAGATTGTCGATAGTGTCTTATCACTGCAATGATATGCTCTCTTAGATCTAAGATATCACGTTTCATCGGTGGGATAAATACCCTCCCTGTCTTTGATGAAACCCCATGAAAAGAAGTTAAATAGTGTAAGTCCATTGATCTTGGGGACCAAAACACTGAACAAAACACTGTGAGTGATATGAGTGTCACCTAGTGCTGTGAGTGTCCCCTAGTGGAAGGAATGTGAACTCTCAGCTTAACAAAACATACACACACAAACTGTTTGTATTTCTCATTCATTCTGGACTGGTTTCATTAATGTAAGTTCAATACTTTACTTGCAATGAATTTTTGTAACCCCTCACCTGGTATAAGTGTGAAATTGTGTTAAACAGTTCTGAAATAATAATAAAAGGCTTACATACATAAAGCCATTTCCATTTATTTTTTCTTGGGCAAATTGAAAAAGGTCAGGTGGCACATGACACCAAGGCTGGATGTGAATAGGATTCCCTTGGGGAGGAAAATACATAATTAAATATTTTATGATAATTGCTTGAGAGTGATTGTGAATAACTTGGTGATAATTTTAACAGAGGTGTCGCCACCTGATGGGTGAGGGTGGGCTCAAGCCACCCATAAAATGGTACTAGCCCTTCATTCTGCACACTCAAATAAATGTGTTGGAAATTTTCAAATTGCAAAGAAAGGGGACAAGGGAATAATGTATAGAAAAGAGAAAGAATAAGAGGAAATGAATGGGAGTGGAACAAAGAGAATAACAGTGAGAAAAGAACTGGAGAGGATGTGAAAGGAAATGAGATAAAAAGAGATGGAGAGGAATATGGTGATGGAAAAGAAAGGGAAAAGAAGACAAGAAAATAGAGAGAGAGAGAAAGGCCTACCTGAAAATATTTTCTCCACCATTGAGCCAACTCAAATGAAATTTTCTAGCAATGCCACTGAACTACAAGCACTTCGCACCAAAATATATGAGGAGGATGGTAACTTGGTACAGATGGTACAAAACAGGAAAAATCAACGATGTGTTAATAGAGTCAACTCTGGATGTAGTTGTAGTAGACAGTCAGCTATAGTGAAACTAAATCACCACCCCTACCCCAAATGCATTTTAAATTGGAAGAAGGCAGACAGCATGGGACAAGGAGTGGGGTTGTGATGCATGGTGATGATGAAACACATGTTTGAGGTAAGATATACTGTGGCTGTCTACCCTGAGCTCGTCAGTTAAGTTTTGAAAAGTGAACATTAAGATGTTGAAGCATAAAGAGTTTTCTTTGGATGATAAGGTGAATATTACCAGTGACACTGATCATATTTTTCTAAAGCAGACATTGAAAGTATGGTTTACATAAATCAAGCACATACACATATTTGACTTTTTCAAGGTCCAGTAAACTACTAAGAAGTGATTTTATGTTTGATACTGTACCACATTTGCTATTATTTCATTGCAATATTCTGGGTCAATCATCAATACCTCGGTGGGGGCACACACAGTGGTTCGGATTCAACTTAAAGCTGCAAGCATCCATGGCAGAGTGGTTAGCACAGTACACTGCAATGCCAGGGGTCCAGAATTCAAATCCCAGCATGGATGTTCTTTGTGAGTGTCCCTTCATCAATTTCATCATATCATCGCTCATCCTCATCTTCATGATTAGCCAAATGTGGCAGAAAAGCTAAGTAAAATAAACTACATCAATCAAAATCACTTTAATAAACTGTATGGCAGTACCAATTAGCCTATCAATGCATAAAGTTAGCTTAAATCAAAAACTCTGTATCAATCAAACTACTTCTACCTTATGTGTTTCTATTTCCTCTGTCACTACTAACCTCAATTCAGATTAAGGCTGTCAGATATAACGAACCAACCAATTATCTGAATCAATAGCGGTCTGTTATAAGACAAGTTGACTGTTGATAAAATACATTCTTCTGATATAAAGCAAGAAGATAGCTTCTAAAGAGCAGACAGTACAGGGTATTTCACTCGCTCTCGGCCCCTGATTTTCACTTATAAAAATCAAACTATTGGTCATAAGGCAAATTGGAAATCCAACACACACACATATCCATCATTCTTTATGATACATTTTCAACATCAGATTGCGAGAATATCTTCCTCTTTTCCCAACCCTTTTCATGACTATCTGCTGTTTGTATTTTATATGGACTAAATTATAATGTAAACTACAGGGTGTTTCAAGACAGCATTTGGTGGGAAATTGATGCTGTGACTATCTTCTGTAACATGGAGAGGCATATGCAGGCTTCATTGATGCTAATGGCGACCACTTCCAACACTTGCTGTGACATTACCATGCTCCTCATACACTAAGGTATATCCATAGCAAATTTCATAACATTATGACAAATAGTTTGATATTTATAAGCTAAAATCAGGGGCTGAGAGCGAGTGAAACACCCTGTAATTTACATCATAATTTAGTCCATATAAAATATAAACAGCAGATAGTCATGTAAATGGTTGGGAAAAGGGGGAGATATTCCTGCAATCTGATGTTGAGAATATGTCATAAAGAATGATGGATATGTGTGTGTTGGATTTCCAATTTGCCTTATTCATTCATGATTATAGTCAAAATGTGACTAGCAACTTAAAAATTTCAGATATATATTACCAGTGCTAATATGTTTGTGTTGAAGTTGGGAAATATAAAAACAGTACTAATGAATTGATTTTTATTCATTTTCCCAGTAATTGTTTATTGTGGTTTTACTTTTAATTAATTATATCAGTTTTTCCCACCATGCAGTGTGGGAGAAAAATTGAAATGAGATATTTTGGTGGAATTATATTATATATTATATATTATATTATATATTATAGTTCTGTAAATGCACGGCCATGAAAACAGATGGCTGGGCAGAATTGCACTGGTGTCACATGTGAGAAAAGCAAAGCAAAAGAGGGAAACAAAAGTTGCTGGTCTCTATGCACTGTGAGGCAACAACAACCGGGCTGCATTGCCTTGTTCAAGCATCAGACTGAACTCTCTCCGGGCCACGTTTGTGACATCCCTGACCTTTCGATCAAGTACTATCTGTCAGTGTCACATGGATTACAAAGACCAACTCTACAACAAAGATCTTTCATTGTCTTAAACTTCCGAACACAAGGGATTGTGCTCCAACATGGCCACAGCTTGAACGTCTGCTACCTGCCTTACTTCATGGCCATGTGTTTAGTACAAAACATACCAAATAACTGGTACATTGATTTAATTAAATATTCGAAATAAATGTGATGAAATGAAAATTTTCGAAATAAACATGATGAAATGAACATTTTTGGAGCCTCATATCAAAAATGAAACGTAAAAGTATAAGCTTGTCCCATCCTTCAGTCTGTGATTTTAATTAATATTTCTGTTCCTTTGTCTTTGAAGTACATTATTATCATCTTTCTAATTCCATTAGAATGTGGTGTCCATTGTTCAAGGGTTAACCTAGTTTCCAATTAGCTACATTCAAATTATTATCACTATGATGTATATTTGAATTTCTAGTTAATTAAGGACTGCTAAGTTCAGGTAACTAGTAAGTACAAACCTGCTGGAATCATTGTCTTCTTGAAAAAACGTATGTACATGGCATGGTGTATCACAGCGCAAACAGCAGCTATTGCTCCAAACAACTGAAATGACAACTGATGACCAACATACTTGTAAGCTAAGCCACCTGTTAAACTTCCAATGGCATATCCTGCAAAAAAATTGCAGTAAGTTGCATTTTCAGAACTTATTTCATAGGGAAAATTATGGTACAAACATTTACCTTAAACATTCTGGTAACATTGCACATTACAGTTTCTAAGATACCTCTCTTGAATGGTAAGTGCATGGTAATAATAATAATAATAATAATACAGTTGAACCTGAGTTATATGCATGTCAGGTGAAGAGAAAATAATATGTATAACTGAGAATTACTTATAAAGCAGATTTAGATACCATGTCATATCATTATTAAAACACTGTAATTTTATCTATTTTGAGAAACAACATATATATGTTATACAGTTTATTTTTGTCATGAAGTGGTAAATTAACAAATCTAAAAGTTTGATTCTAAAGTTTTGTATTCCACTTCCTGCATAAATTTTACTTTCTGGTCAAGCATGTAAGTTTTTCTCTTTCTGTTCTCCATGGCCAACCAGTAGCAATTGAAACATTCACTGAAGGAACTGTTGTTCTGTTTTTATTATGGATCACGACAAAGGTCAGCTGTCAGCATCTTTTAAATGTGTGTACTTTCATATCGCGATTACATACAAAAGAAAATGCATCTCATGTTCTGAACAATGTTTCAAATGTTTCTCCTCTGATTTCATTCCACCTCTCCTTGCCTTCTCTGTGACACTACCGTGACACTCTCATCTGCAACTTCAGACTGACCACCGCCATGCCCGCCTATCCTGTTTTGTATTTGTTTTTGTAATGACAAGAAATGTATACTTCTGTGACATTGTTGTAGCTTGGTTACATGCAAATCAACTGTATTTTATGAAAATTAGTACATATAACACCGAATTATGTATAAATGCATTACGTACAAATAAGGATTAATTAACCTGTTTTCTTTTAATTTGAGTAAGTTAATTAAGTAATTAATTAAATTAATTAATTATATTTTGATGGGTCCTACAGTAATTTATGTATAAAACAGAAGTACGCAGAACTGAGTTATGCATAAAGCAGTCTCAACTGTAATAATAATAATAATAATAATAATAATAATAATATCAAGTCGAAACCCAAATAAGGCTTTCATTTGCTGTTATCACCTGAATCCATTAAAATTCTTTGCAATTTTCGATATTTCCACACTCATAAGATTGACTGAATCCAGTAATATATTGCAACCCTCTTCCTACTACCCAAAGTAAAAATTATAAATCACATACACACTGGATTAAATGTAAATCACATAGTATGCTTTCGAAGTATGATTCAAATTTAACAACAGGTGTAAACTGTTGCTGCTGGTAAGAAATT
Source organism: Lepisma saccharinum (assembly GCF_977018435.1). Taxonomy (NCBI): domain Eukaryota; kingdom Metazoa; phylum Arthropoda; class Insecta; order Zygentoma; family Lepismatidae; genus Lepisma; species Lepisma saccharinum. Next base: position 46,614,624 of record NC_139235.1, on the reverse strand, counting down.
TCTACTTTGAATGATTAACACTGCACATTCACCTCTGGTATATCAAATAATGTACTTGTGTATGTGGCATATCTAAAGGGTAAAAATAAATTTCTGTAGATAAGAGAAATTTTGTCATGCTTTCTCATTGCTTTCTTTCAGCAATGCTACACTGAACTTTGCTCGATTGATTTGATTTGATTTAGTTTATTTTACTTCGCGTTTTGTGCCTCTTGGCTAATTTGCGAAGATGGGGATGAGTGATGAAATGATGAAATTGATCAATGGACATTCACAAACAACCAAGCCCGACCGGGATTCGAACCCGGGACCCTTGGCGTCACAGCGCGATGTGCTAACCACTCGGCCACAGGGTCGGGCGAACTTTGCTCGAGTAACACATGTTTGAAATTGCAACACCAATTCAAAATCCCGCCAAATGTGAGATGCATGCCATACAGTTTCTCAAAGCAAAAGATGAATGTCCAGAGGAAATTTACAGACAAATTGTTACTGTTTATGGGAACATTGCGAATGAACAAAATTCCACACAGTGGTGTCACACATTCTCAGGAGTCGGGACTGATGTCCACGACAAAGAAAGAGACAGCTGGCCAGTCATCTTTGTTTGATCTCTAACAACTTTCTTCTTAAAATTAAAGATGAAGTTTGTGCAAATTGATGTTTGACGATAAGAGAATTGCTTGACCTCATTCCCGAAGTGTCCAAGACCACCTTTTTATGAGGCTATGGCAATGATATTAGGATACAGAAAATTGTGTATGCACTGGGTGTCCAAAATATTAATGGATAAACACAAAATAGGTCACACGCCCAATTTCTCATGTGCAGAGGAGAACAGTTTTTTGGAATCCATTGTGACTGGCGATGAAATGTAAATTTACTGCCATGCACCTAAATTCAAGTAACAGTCACTTCAAACATACCATATGCATTCCCCCCCCCCCAAAAATCAAAACTTTGACTTAACCCCCACCAAAAAAAAATGACCACTTCTCTGGGACAGACACAGCATTCACCTGGTTAACTACATAACTACCACACAGCAAATAATGCTGCTGCCTATTGTCAGACATTGAATGGTGTCAAGTGGAAATTCAAAACAAAAGGAGAGAAATGTTGACATGTGGCATCTGCCTGCTTCACAACAATGCTTGCACTTCTAAAAAGATCAAGTGGGATGTTGTGGACCACCACAATATAATCTGGACATCGTGCGCAATAACTTTCACTTGTTTCTTCACCTATAGAAACATCCTGGTGGGAAACAGTCCGATGACAATGACAAGGTGAAAGAAATCATAACATGATTCAACAGGCAGGTAGCAGTATGACTCTGGGATACAAAACCTTGTTCCCAAACATTATAAATATTTGGATAATTAAATCCACATCCACTGTGAATTTTACCTATGGTACTATTAATGATAGGTTAATATTAATGTTATTATTGATTACAAATTCAGTGTGCAATGTACATTTTTTTCTTGTAATTAACTAACTTAGGTTCAGTTTAAGTATTACACTTTCATAATAAAATAAGATAAGATAAGATTTATTTCCATTGATTTGAAACATGTTCTAGATTGAATTGAAGTATTGTTTCACGTGAATGTAGTATCATACAAGGATTAGAAAATAAATTCACATTAGCCCTTCATTATATTAACTAAACTTAATCAATTTTTCCAGATCCTCTTTGTATCTACCTTGCTATTCAGCTTTGAATAAATAAATAAATAATAATAATAATAAAGATATCTTACCAAGCCCATCATCTACTCCTGCAACAAGTCCCTGCATCGTAGCCGAGGTTCCTGGTGGAGATACAGCACTTGCATAAGCCACAATGGTTGTGTAACACAGAGCATAAGTTGGTCCTTGCATGGACAGTTCAATAGGCAGCAGCCACCAAGGACTTGGAATCAATGAGATCAAAATCAAGTGAAGGGAGTAACTCAGGAAACATACTGTGAGAGAATGGCCATAGCCTATCTTCTTCAGGATCCTGCCTAGGTTTTAGCAGAGGAGAAAGTATGAACATGACATTAAAGGAAAAATATACTTTTCAAATTGTATACACATGTCAGTATAAGTAGCATTTCTGGTACACATTTTATTGTTTCTTCTTCACAATATTTCAAATGCATAAAGCAGCTATAATAATAATAATAATAACATATATTTATTCAGTGGGCAGGGTTCAAGATATATTGTTCTCCCATTTAACCTTGCCAGGATACAGATTACATATATCTACTGCAAATAGAGTATAAAAACTATTATGAAATATTTTTTTAAAAAAATCAAATAAAAATTAAAAGTCAAAAGAATATTCAGATAATCATCAAACTAAGGTGGAACCAAGAACTGTAAAAATATAAGCAAGAAATTATATATCTACTAGGGCTAAGCTGATACTGATGTACGGTACTTATATCGAGAAGTATAACTGAATTCTATTTACAAATACCAGCTGATAATTTTCCAGCATTTTGGTCTTTCCTGGAGCCTACAAAAATGGCACACAACACTTTTGTAGAGTCTGATTATCCTGGAAATTGTGCAAAATTGAAAGTGTTCATTTATTGTGCATCAGTATTGTGTGCAAATCAATTTTTGTGATTACATAAGAAGTATTTTGATCTTCTGATGTAATTCTTGAATATTTTGAAGCAAAACTCTGACAAATTGATGCTCGTTATTGGAATGCAATATTTACACATTACTAAAGCTGACTGCTCAGGAGAAGATCCCTGATGGAAGTGAAGAGATGTAGTGACAGACAAGATCCACTGTTAAGGTGGGGGTTGGGGGAGTACACCCTGAGTCACATACACATGCTGACCTTGCTCTAACAGGTGCAGCAATGCCAGTCCTTGCTGTATATTGTCTTTGGACTTCTTTGAAATAACGACAAGGGATTGAAAAATATTCTGGAAAATTTTAAAGAAACAAAATACAGCTACCTGCTATCACAGCTGCAGCACATATATATTCTTCATGCTCTATGTAATTGACACAAATCAACTCCCACACACTACCAAAAGGATGAGCAGAAACCACTAAAATCTGCAAATTGACTGGTCTTTCCCCTTACCCCTGCCCACATCTCGCCACATTTGGGCTGATAGCTGTATTAATCACTATTTGAACAACTTTTATTTATTACAATTTTCAAGCATTGGTATAAGTGAGAATCGTTAAGAGCATCGGCATGGGTATGGGCATCGGTTCAAGGTGGTATCAGATCAGCCCTAACATATGTGTGGTGTGTGGGGGAAAGGGGGGTGAAAGTGTAAGCATAGCTAAAATGAGGGGGGTGAAAGTGTAAGCATAGCTAACATAAGACATCAAAATTTTTTAAGAAGCAAGAATAGCATGGTAAATAACTGAATATAGTACACATGTAAGGAGTCAATAACTAGAATTTAGCAAAATCTCCAATGCTGATTCTTTGTGGGTTGTAATTTCATTCATGAATGCTTTTAGACATGTACTGCCTATGCTTTTGATTTGAAACATTGAAGTGCCGATTTATTAGTCATCGTTGTGTGCAGTTTATTTCAGGTTGAAATAGCATTTCCTGAAAATGATGGCTTAGGTGCTGACTTGAAAAATAATGTATCACCACATAAATAGAGATTATTGTCCATTGCTAAGCTAAACTGGGTCTTGCTAATTAAATAACAATTTAAGTTTAGAGAAATTAGTCACATTTCTTATGACCAATACAATAAAACCATTTAAAACAATGTTAAAACTTGCCACTCTTCATCAAGTAAATGAAAATGACAAAAGAAGCTCAAATAGTGAGACTTCACTGTACATACAAGTAAAGGTAGTAACCTGTGTTCTCCTTTCTTCAAATATGTTCTTTGCCTGAAAAAGCAAGTATGATATTCATGTGCCTTAATGAAAAAAGAAAGTAAAATGTGTGTATGTAACAGCATGTTTAATAAATGGAGGCATGCATATTTCGTTTTTGATAAAAATCTGAAATGTGAAATAACATGCTGTAATGTTCGTTTTTCATGTTTCTGAAAGATGTATGGTCATGTCAGCGCCAGGATTAATTATCTAGATCAGGCACAGATGAGATGTTTTGGTCACATGAAGAGTATGGATGCAGAAAGTCTGCCAGTAAAAGCTTACAATGGACAAGGAGTGGGAAAAAGGCCAAAGGGGAGACCCAAGATGTCGGTGGAAAGAGCAGATAGCGGAGAGTGTTAGGAGAAGAGGACAAAATTGGAACACTGTGGAAAGAGAGGAGTGATGGAAGACCAGGAAAAATGGAGAAGCTTGACTTCTATGCCAACCCAGCCAGAGGCAGGAAACAGCGAAGGATGATGATGATGATGATGATGTTGTAAAATGTGGGATTTTTCCACTTAGGGATATTTTGTACAACTGGAAATTCCCTACCATTTTAACTATGATATGTACAGGTGTTTGGAATATTCAGTTTCTTTGACATGACAACTACTGTGGAAATAACACTGCATATGCATAATACAAATAGGTTCATTCTTCTTGTTATAAACATTAAATGTTAAACAAATTCACTAACAAATATCATCAATCTCTTTCTTTAAGTTTTGGTTCAAGTCTCTACACACATGTTGTGTAACTTGCAGCCTCTAAACCTAAGAACACAAAATACCTTTTGTTACTTTATAAGTATAAAGTTACTTTACGTAAACACTCCAATAGCCATGAACAAAAACAAGAAAAGATAGAATTTCAAGAAATAAACAAGGAACGAACTTTCTTTTTCCAAAGTCTACATTTCCACTGTACATTGGAAACAAATATCTATGCAATGGCTTGTGCAAAACATTTTGTCTGAAAAGTTCATGACAAGTTCTGAGAAATTTTGTATCCATGCTATAAATATTTTTTTGTTTGACTCCACAGGCATTCAGAAGCATGGGAACAGATGGACGAAGCATTTTAGTAATTTACAATATATATGTTACTTATGTATAATGACTTGTCTCCACTGGTAAATGCACCTACAATTAAATTAATGTGAAATTCATCAGAAAATTCTCTCCTATGTTAAATAAATGGTTAATACGTTTAGTTTAACCCCATCATTTAATTTACACCCTTCAGTGTCGACACAATGAAGAAACCTTTATGACAATAACTAACAGAATTTTTTAACAAAGCAAATAAATTTCAAAACAAGGCAATGGAGAGCCCTATATGTTTTGGGGATCTGGTGTGACTGAAATAATTTGTGACACTGCACTAATGCTGAAATTTACTATAGGAATAGGTAAGAAACATGATCAAATTATTTGATATGAAATGCAAGAACTAGAAGAGAATGTGAAGAGAGCTGTGGAAGAAAATGGAAGAGTGAGATTGGAAAGAGTCAAAGTCCTACCACAGGGCAGGAAAGACTGGTGAACCATCTCGAGGGCTTTCATATCACAAGTTACAGGGTGTTCCAGTTAGCCCAGTTGCGATGAACAGTTACATGTCAAGGATCATGAAAAGAAATGAAGTGTGTGTGTGTACTTACTCATTACAGAAAATGTTGTAGCTTGCAGAATCATACACATATGGGTGTGCCTCAACATGTTCTGCTGCACCTTATTCAATATCACTCCAATATCACGGGTGGCACGTGTTTTCCCCCTACTTTCACATATACATTGCTTTTTCTGCAAGTCAGTACATTTTTGAAATGAGAATTTTGATACAAATAGGTCGTTTCTTACGCAATGTAAATTGTACAATTTCAATTTGTTTTGAAAAATTTTGTGAACAGTGGGTTTCTTTTTCAGTTCCTTCGTTATATGGTAAAATTTTTATTAATTTTTGGAATAATATTTTGGTGCATTTGCTTCAAGAGGCTAAGTTTGTTATTCTATGAGATACTTTGTCTGATTTGTTTTGTAATTTTTTCCTGTAATAGCTAATAAAAATATTTGAAATGAACATGTTTGCATTTGTACATATTTCACTTGATTTGCAGTAAGTGCATTTAACATCAATTTGTATTGAGGGTGCCCACGTGGGGCTGCACTGAGTGCTACTATAAGGACACGGATGACGGAGGGTTAATTTGGCCTTAGAAATGGTCAGGAGAATAGAAAAAACTAAGGTGTAAATACTTTAAGAATAATATTAAAAATACTTTTAGAAGTAAAAAAGGAGATAGATTTAGAAGTTACATGGAGAAAATCTATATTATATGCTTACAGGATGAAATAGGTAATAATCAAAATTTAATTACAGATTAAAAGTAATTTCAATTTCTAATTTCAAATGCTTAGGAGTAATACTAACAAATGGAAACAACATTAAAGAGGAAATTAAAGGCATCTGCAATTTGGGTAACATGTGTTAGAGGCCAACACACATAATTCTGCCGTGCAATGCGCGACACAACTCAAGAAGCAGTGTTGCTAATTGTGACTGTCTTCTACATTCACAAATTACTAATATTTACTTGATTTATATTGCATACAAGTTTATAAAATTAACAGGGAACTATTGAGATTAAGAACGCTGTATCAATGTCGATATTTGTTTCAAGTTGTTGATTTTGATTCGTTTTTGTTATATGTAAGAAGATTGACTTAAAAATGTCTTGTGTCAGAAATTAAAAATTAGTTTATATCAAATGTTATAAAGTGAAATAATATTTTGGAAATTGAGTTGTGTTGTTTAATTCTTGCAATGTAAGTATAATAACATTATGAAAACCAGTTGAGCACTGAGGGCTTGCAATTTAATTTTAAAATTGTGTTAGTCTGCTCATCCTTCGCGTACAATATATATTCAGTGTGAAGTATCGTTGCAAGAAATTGGTGGCCAGTGTGCGGGGATTTGGTTACACTGAAGAATTATAATTTGTAGACTTATTAGTGTTCCTTCCTTTGTGTACTTCATATTTTCATTCTGTTGTCGTGAATACAAAGTAGTGCAATGACAGCGAAGAATGTTCCTATCGTGCCATTACCTATGGGTACTTCAGATTTTAATGTTCAATTATTGGTCATGTTTCGGGAATTGAAGGAATCAAATGACAGCGTAAGACAAAAGTTGTCAGAACTTGAAAAATCTCAGAAAGAGCAGTTATCAGAGCTTGAAAAATCTCAGAAAGAGCAGTTGTCAGAGCTTGAAAAATCTCAGAAAGAGCAGTTTGCAGAACTTGAAGACAGAACGGTGAAGTGTATGGAAAATATGAACAACATTGTTAAGGAGTTGGGCAACTCACTCCGGATGGAGATTGGGCAGGTTGCTGAAGCTTGCAAAACAGCAAATGATCAAATAAAGGAACAAGTTAAAGTGTTGGATGAAAATTCCAACAGTTGAATATATCTGGTGAAGCGAATACCAACAGCATTCATAAGTTAGAAGATAGTGTTACAGGATTGGGTTTGCAGGTAAACGAGCAGTGGAATGTTATCAGCCAGATTAGGAAAAGTAAGAATGAAGGTTTAATTCAACGTGTTGAGATCTGTGAAGCACGATTAAGTGATGTAACAGCTAAACTGCTGATGACTAATACTTCAACAATCCATAAAGCTGCAGAGAACAATGGGAACATTACTGAAATTTCACGTAATCCAGAACATCCTGTATCTTTATCCTTGTCATCTTCCAGTGCTTCAGAAGATGAATCTTTTCCATTGCATATGTCAGGAAAATGCAAACCTACAGGAAATCCTAAATCTAATTTGTCAGCTCCTACTTCACCAGTTAATGTGCGAAATTCTCGATTAAAGAAGCCTCATAAAACTTCACATGTTAGTTATGTTGATCCAGCAAATAATGCTTCACAATCTAGCAATATAGACTCTGATATGTCTGAAGTATACAAAACTAGATATAATTTGCAAGCAACTTCTAGCAAACGATTTAAACCTAATTACAACACGAAGTACCATAAGCACGCTACTATCATTGATTCTGATATAAGTAAACCATCTACTTTTAAGGAACAACCACAAAAGTATCTACGGTTGAATGAGTTGAATATGTTGCCTAAATTTTCTGGAAATCCAGAGAAATCTAGCCCAAGGAAGTTTATTACAACCTTAACTTCACATTTGGATTTGCTTCAGATTCCAAACGTTCAGAGATTGGAATGTATTCGGAATTGTTTTCAAGGGCCAGCCGAGGGATGGTACAATACGCACGTGGATTCCTTTATGACATATAAACATTTTGTACATGAGTTTCTGAACCAGTACACTTCATACTCATTGACGCAGGCTCAGTTGTCAGAATTGAGGAACAGAAAGTATGATCAAAATAGCGTAGCGGCATGAGCATGGAGGCGTTTGCCACTCGTACTTATTCAACATATTATAATTTGGTAGAGCATCCTAAAGATGCAGAAGTCATAGACATTTTGATTAATCAGTTTCCATCGATTACGGCACAGGCGATATTAGGTGCTGGCTTAACGAAGGTTGACGACGTTATTAACTTACTGAAGAGACTGGATTTGATAAAGACCAGATCTGGTAAGAAGTGTGATTTACCTAGTGATTTTGAAGTGAGAACATCCAGGTTTACTAAGGATTCAAATGTGTCAGATTTCAGAGATAAACAAAAGTACAAAGTTCAGACAGTTAACACGCAACCAAGGAACAGCGAGCAAAATCCTAATCAAAGGAATAATAGACAGTTTTCTCGCAACAATAGAGATTCTAATTTTGGTTCTACATCTGGTGGTAGCTCATATAATAGAGGGCAAAATGTGAATGACAATTCTGATTGGCATCAGGACTTTACATTCAGAAGAAGGAATCAAAATAATTATGGCAATCAACAGTTCTTTAGAAGAAACTTAAATGCAAATGAAAGAAGTTATAACAATACCCAATTTTGACGAGACAGTGTGACACCACAGAATGATAGAAATTCGACGAGACAGTGCGACACCACAGAATGATAGACGTTCTAATACATAGCAAGGTTATCTACAAACGAGGTCCAATTCAGATCCTAATGTGGCCTGTTTTCCTAATTCACCGAACAATAGTACAATTTTCGACAATAATGTAAATTTATGTTCTAATTGTCGGCAGCCCTGTAATTGACCATTCGTTTCCCCTAACAGTAATGTCACTTTAAGTAATGGACTGAATGAAAATGCAGTGTCATTTGATCCAAGGGAGAGACAATTAAATCAAAGTATGTTGTCAGGAATGGAAGCATAATTAAAAACTGCTGTGAATCATCTCAATTACATTTATAAGTTACTATGTAATGTTTTATATATGGCATTATGCAAATTATGAATCTTTCCAGTTAAGTGTTAAGAAAATTTTGCCCTTGTACACAAAAGGTGATACATTACAGAATGTTTAATGTTTTAACTGTTACGAGGGAAAGAAATGATAGTTATTGACAGCATTTGAAATATAATTAATTGAAGTTAATAATGTTATTGTAGAAATGAAAGGTGAATTAATTTCACTGTGATCTGTAGAATGATATGTGGAAGTAAGTCATTATAGTTGTGAAATGTGCTACTTTGAGGAGAATGTTTATTAGTAAACTTATCGCATATTGTTGTATGTCTAAATATTCTGCAGGGATCAGGCATGGTTTAACCAAATCAAGGTTAATGAAAATATATATAGGGATCAAATAATGATAATTTGAGGCAAGTTGTTTATTGAATGTGTAATGTTTCAATAATGAATGTACTGAAGAGTTTTGTAATGACTCAGCATTTTGTATATTGTTTATATTAAGTAGTTTAGCCAACAAGAAGATTGGGTTGCGCAAGGCTACTACTAAGTATTGTTTCACGTATGTGTGAATTATATATGCCTCATAATTTGACACATAATTTTTATGTCTTGAGAAAACTCCTTGTGATCTACACATTTTAGATAACATACAGGGTGATCATAAAATGTTTGATCACTTGAGTAGTTTTCTATACAGAGTGGGGGGACTATGTGACTGTCTTCTACATTCACAAATAACTAATATTTACTTGATTTATATTGCATACAAGTTTATAAAATTAACAGGGAACTATTGAGAATAAGAACGCTGTATCAATGTCGATATTTGTTTCAAGTTGTTGATTTTGATTCGTTTTTGTTATATGTAAGAAGATTGACTTAAAAATGTCTTGTGTCAGAAATTAAAAATGAGTTTATATCAAATGTTATAAAGTGAAATAATATTTTGGAAGTTGAGTTGTGTTGTTTAATTCTTGCAATGTAAGTATAATAACATTTTGAAAACCAGTTGAGCACTGAGGGCTTGCAATTTAATTTTAAAATTGTGTTAGTCTGCTCATCCTTCACGTACAATATATATTCAGTGTGAAGTATCGTTGCATAATGGAGCAGATAGAAAAATCGCTGCAGTGCGCCAATGCACAGCTGTTACGCACAACAAGAAAATTAGAGAATTTACGTCTATCTAATGTTGAGTTTTAAACATCATGCATTATACCAGGACTAGGATTAATATGTACTAACAAGTGGCTTTGTATGTAGCTACATACATATGGACTAAAAATGCACAAAATATGGACTAACACATACGTAAAATTACCAAAAATGCTGCAAGGAAGACATCTTCATAGTGATTCCTTATTTGAGTGATTTCAAACAAAATAAACACTTTATGATTTTCCATTGCAATAATGCACTGGTGGCGTTCTAACTGTTCACTCCCAATACCAGTCTACACTGGTACGGAACTGCAACGACAGATAATATACAACCGACACTACCACTGCTTTGAGAACTAATAACGTGCGAACGTGTTAAACCGCGACAATTGGACCACAACACTCCTCAAGCAGTATTATTGCCTCTCTGTGATCAGCGACAGTCATTTGCCTTTGTTGTACATTTACAAATGATGCCGGCTTCCACACCAATAACAAGTACATATACTGCCCCTAGACGATAAGCTGTTTTTTTTTCGTTTTTTTTTTTTGCTATGAACTTGTCACCCATCAAAGCATGGCAATTTTATCACAGAAAACAATACATCGCATTAAGCAGCAAAAATGACAGCCTCCTCTATGCAATTTCTACAAGAACACGTGTCGGAGCCAAGAGTTGAAATGCTCATGAAGCCACATAATTTATTTCTTTTGAACAATTCCAAAATTATGAAATATGAACAATTTGTGAATTTCCCGAGCTTGGCTATGTAAGGTTTTTGATTTCAACATTGACAGAACTGGAGGCATTTTGGAATTTAACGTTCATTAACAAACACACACTTTCACATACACACACGAAATTAACGCACACAACGTCAAACCGGTCAAATACTTAGTATGAAATAAAAATATGGTGCTTCAAATCCAACAAAACTCACCGTCACTTTAACTGCCTTTCTCCTTCCGGGACAGAAATAGTGCTTCATTATTACAGTTACTAGCTAGCCAATGAACATGCACTGCATAAAAGAAGCAACCACTTCGTCATACTATATTGCCACATTATCGTCTCTGCAGAACAGTGTGAACTGTGAGCTGGAGCGATATTCAATTGTTTTCAATTATGTTTGTGCGACTGTGCCCAGGAATGGAATGACAATATGGCAACAATGGCGAAGGTTCGCGATCAGGGTAGAACACGTGATGCTGAGAGAGAGGGAGATGAAACGAAAATTGTTATGTGCGCAACGGCAAAGATATGTGTGATGCACTCTACTTCTCTATTCACAAACTTTTATCCTCTCATCTAATATCAGATAATCTAAAGAACATGCAAGAGAGGAATTATGCCAGTATTTTTGCATAGATGTGAAACGTGGTCCTTTACACTAAGAGAGGAATGTAAATTAAGAGTTATTGCAAATAAAATCTGAAAAAAAATATTGGGAACTAAAGGAGATGAAGCAAGGGTGTGGAGAAGGTTGTATAATACTGAAAAAGTTTACAGAGTTATTGGGAAATCTGAACGCAAGATATCTGTGTGAAGTTGGAATGCCAATATTAAAGATGGAAATCGGTAAGGATGGTCAAGATTAGATTGATTTTACCCTGGATAAGAACATATGGAAAATGATGTTCCAGTGGCAACAAACTTTTGGGCTTAGGAATGCCTTGAAGAGATTAACAAAACTATATATTTTGGCCACTTTTATAATCGTGAATATTTTTATGTCTTTATGGGTAAGAAAAGGTGTCGATTCTAGCTATGAGAACACCTCATTTCTCATATATTTTGACATATTTTAAGGTAGTGCACAAAATAAGATTTTCAATGTATACGCATATATATCTGTAGAGTATACTAAATAAGTGCATTATCTTAAAATAAAGAAAATTGTAGAAACATTAATTACACCAACCTGATAGAGAAAAGAAGATAATGTTTCTGCTGCTACAACCAAGCCTTCCAACAGTTTTATATATGTCATATGACCTGTTATATTTGCCAAGTCCTCTAAAAACCTGTGTAAAAATAGTGGAAAATAGTAGAAAATATAATGAATCGCAAGAAAATTAAGAAATTTAAAATATGTACACAAGCTACACATTAATGTCAGAAATATATGTGATAAAACAGGAAAGCTTGTACATATTAAATGTCCACACACATATAAATATTTATTCGAAAAAATCCTCCTTTGATGTTCGAGTATACCGCGTGAGGCACCTAAAAGTACCACCTGAAATAGCGAAGAATCTAGAAACAGTAGCGATGTGAGTTTTGCTGGAAACAATAATATCAAATGGGGCTCGTAAATCGGAGGTATGGGGTGGGTCGAAAAATATCGACAAATGGGGCATCTGGAGCAAAGTCATATTTTTTTTAAATGGAACGATATACAATAACATGCATAATATAAAAGAGCACACGCAGAGAAACACAACGCTGTTGGTCTCATGCATCTACTGCACATAGGAACGAAGATATGGCCATGTGATGGAGACAGAACGTGTTAAAGGAAGAAAAAGTACAGTAGACATCGTCAGCACCATGTATTTGACAGTGATACAGCATAACGAAAATGACCATGACAGTATGTGGAAGAACCACTGCGTAAGAAGCGAAAACCTGTCAAAGCGTGTGTTCAAAGTGGTGTTCGTCAGCTGCGATACAGGCAACGAGGCGCCAACACAAAGATCGTTGCACAGAATGTAGCATCTCGTAGGGAATGTCCCTACAGGCTGCAGTAATGCAGTGTTGCATATCCTCTGGAGTTGTTGGCACATCCCGGTAGACAATGTCCTTCAGCTTTCCCCACAGGAAAAAGTCTAACGGTGCCAAATCTGGGGAACGAGCTGGCCATTTGACAGGCCCTCCACGTCCAATCCAACGATTTGGAAATGTATTTTCCACACATGCTGTAGCGCTTCTTGCACTGCGAGCTGGGCACCCGTCATGTTGGTACCACATGTCCCTCTTTGTCTGAAGTGGTATGTCCTCCAATAGTACAGGCAGTTCATGTTGTAAAAACTGTATGTATCGGTCAGCATTCAGTGTCCCTTGTATAAAAAAAGGGCCAATGAGATGTTCATACCACACCACACGTTCACACTCCATGGGTGCTGGCGTTCCACTTAGCGAAGCCAATGTGGATTTGTCACCGACCAATAGTGCATGTTCCTTAGGTTGACATTTCCATGATTGGTAAAAGTTGCCTCGTCAGTGAAGAGGATACGTGACAAATCGGGTGTGTCGTGTCGTAACAACCATGTGCAAAACCGAACAAGGTCCACAAAATCATTCCCGTGAAGTTCCTGATGGAGGGAGATATGATATGGGTGAAACTTGTGTGTGTGCAGAATGCGCAATACACTTCGCTGACTCATCCCAGCATCCCTGGTAATTTCACGGGAGCTAACGTGCGAATTCACAGCAACAGCGGCGAGAACATTTGTTGCACCTGCCTCACCTGTAGTTGGCTTGTTCCGCACACGTGCTCGTGGTGTTACACTTCCGGTGTCTCTTAATTTAATAAATAACTTACCAAACAGACGTCGAGATGGCTGTCGTCTGTCCGGATATCTCTCTGCGTACACACGGTAGGCTTCTGAGGTATTCTTTCGGCATTCCCCATAAATCAGGATCATGTCCGCTTTTTCTGTTTGTGAACACCATAATCTTCACTCTTATCACTACGACTGCTTGCTATGAACTAACACGATCTCGTGGACGTGCTATCAAAACTTGCTCTGCGTAAAGGCAGTTCTGTCAGGCACCTGAGAAGTCTTACATGCCGTGGTACTGACGGTCAAGTGGGCCACTTGTTAATTTGTTTACATATTTTTACATGGCCATATCTTCGTTCCTATGTGCAGTAGATGCATGAGACCAACGGCATTGTGTTTCTCTGCGAGTGTTCTTTTATATTATGCATGTTATTGTATATCGTTCCATTTAAAAAAAATATGACTTTGCTCCAGATGCCCCACTTGTCGATACTTTTCGACCCACCTCATACCTCCGATTTACGAGCCTCATTTGATATTATTGTTTCCCGCAAACCTCACATCGCTACTGTTTCTGGTTTCTTCGCTATTTCAGGTGGTACTTTTAGGTGCCTCACGCGGTATACACACAATTTGCTCTGACACGACGTCTTTCACGTCTGATAACTTTTTAAGATAATTTGTTAACACTGACTACCAAGGTGTTCCATGGATTACATTGAACACAATTGCTGTGCATGTTGCATAGTATCTAAGGGGCTGTTGGCCACTATACCCCGAAAATGTTCACTGCGCTGTGCGAACATATGGTGGTGCGAGCGGCAATACTTCTTGCATTCGGCACCAGAGTGCAGCATATACAAGGCATGTCTAGGGGGACTTGAGACGGTCTGTGTTACATAGTTGCATAATGTAAAATTTAATTTTAATTATTTTTCTTGTTATCGTTATTAAGTGCATTGTGCGTCGGTGTGTAGCATTCAATTACTTGACCCACAGTGAGAATATTATTTTCTGTGTAATATCTAGAGCTCAATTATAGGCTTCAGCCGGTCATCCTTCAGGAGCGAGTTTGTGTGCAAATGTATCTATTGAAAATAAGACTACTTACTGATTTACCCGAATGAGTGGCTATAGAACACACACTAAAGATGAACTTTATTTAGCCACTTATTTGGGCAAATCAGTAAGTAGTCTTGTTTGGATTGTTATTCTTTTTTCATCGGACAGTTCTTGTAATTGATCAATTCACTCGAGTGCATTTGTTACCATTTGCACATGTACAAGTGACTCGCTTCCAAAAGACTGCTTCTGGAATGATTCGTTTCGTGCAATGCATAAGATCAAGGATGGTAAATATGTTTGATTGATTTGGTGTTTTAAGTCCACTTTATGCACAGTAAGACTAAACAGTTTTAAGTGGAATCCGAATCATTATGTGTCTCCCCCGGGTATTGAACCTGGGAATCCTTGATTAAAAGGCGACGACGGGTAAACATGTTAATGACAACAATGAACAGATGTTACTATACGCTTTAAATCAGTGGTTCCCAAAGTGTATGCCATGACACCCTGGGGCACCATGATTGACTTACAGGGGCACTGGTTGACTTACAGGGGCGCTGTAAAATGTTCCAATAATTTCACTGAATTGTTAGTCAGTACTATGAATGTTTCAAATATGTGCTTTTTTTGTACAATTTTACATATGAAATGTTTCTTAATTTGAAATATGTGTTTAATTTTTAACTTAACGCATGCAATCTTACAAGTAACTGAGCATTGCAAGTGTTAGATAGGGCTACATTCTGGGTGCCATGGAAAAATCTTGAAACACCAAATGTGCCGTGAAGCAAAGAAGTTTGGGAATGGGAACCCTTGCTTTAAATGGTCGAAAATCAATCTCTCTGAACCATGGCAAAATGATGCTAGGAGGAAAAATACGAAACACGAGGGAAGAAGGAATATGAGCAATGTCACATTGACTGACACTTCAATCATAAGCATCGCAACCGAGCTATTGTGAGCGGGGGAACATTCTGTATAATACCGAAATATCTTAATACAAAAAATACATTTTTTCTGGACTGGAAGCATCCTCCCCTCTCTCCTGCTAACGATGCAAGTGCTTTCAATGCTGAATGAATGTCATTGGTTAACATATGGTCGGTGTAATAGAAAGTAGATTGCGATTTTTGCGAAGTATGGTAGTCTTGCGTTGTACATACCTGAGATTATGTGTTATACTAATTAGTTTGCACTAGCCATTACTAATTGTGAATTATGTAATTAAAAGGGTGTTAACTGAATAAAAAAAAATCTTGTATTATTAATACTTCAAATATAGCTTGATTTTTGGGGGAAATTGTTGAAAATAAGTTGAACTGTTATTCTTACTTTTTCAATTGAAGATGAAGTTGAGGGCTCTGACCTACCCACCGACTGCCAGCCTCACTCCCATCTGATCCTACTCACTCTCTCACCCAAGGTGGGAGATTATCCAACCAGTTATGGGGTGATGTGTGGTCAGCAAGATGAACCCCCAGTCGTTGTTGTAACCCATGACTGGGTTACACCACTCATTCGTAGCCCCCCATTCCCTCAAGATGACCAGTGGCCACCGGTCCCATACACAGGCCAAAATCTTCCCCTGGGAGACTCAAACCTGCATGCATCCCATAGCTCGATAAAAATGCATTATTAGGTTCAAAACAATATCAAATACATTTATAATATGAAAGCCTATGCTGTACCTCAAAGGAATAAAATACACAAGTAGGGAAAAATTCACATTCTAATGATTAATGTTACTGCTTTGTAACCAAGAAGCCCCAGGATTGGATTCAATTTCATACGCTTATTCATATACTTACCAAAACATGTAATATATAAGAAATCCGTCCACTACACCAGCCAGTATTGCAAACATGAGGAATGCAGCAATGTGTGTATGTTTAATTAATGTTCCCACATCACGGATAATGTTCTCTGACTTAGGTAGTATTGGCAACTAGGAAAAAATATACAGATAATGACACTGTCCTTGAAAGCAATATTTAAATCTGTTTCAACTTATTTCATATAGTAATGTCTGTTACTCACTATTGATGTAGTGCAACATTAATTTTACATTCCCAGATTTTTACATTTTCCCACATTTTAAAGTATTACATCATGGTCCCCTAAAAAACCTAAATAATGAGCAATAATGAGTCAGCCGGAAAGGTGTCATGTCAGAATGTAATCAAATGTAGTTACAGGCAACTGGAACAAAGAACATTGAAACCATGAGGTAAGTTTCATTTATTGTCTTCCTAATGTAATATTTTTATTTCTTGAAAATTGTTTCATTGCAAGAAATAAACTTCAGTATATAATAGACCACATGCTTTAAGTATGGCGTGTGTCATAATGCATTAGATGTTTCAAATTATTTTCCATAAATGACAGCACCTGCTGGTAATGAAAAAATGGTGTTGTGGGTAAAAGTTGCAATATTACAGTGTGGCAAAAGTTCATGCGAAGAACTGTGCAAATTGTATTTGCATCTGTGCAAAATTTTTCAGATTCGGATTCAGATTCTGTGCCTGATTCATGAACTAGAGCATCAAAATCAGTCTTCCCTGCCAAAATCATCCCATTCCCCAAAAGAAAGATTTCTCAGAAGAAAAGGCCAAGCATTTGAAATCATAACCAGTTCACCTTTTAAGAATGTAATATTTCCCACACATTTCTACTTAATTTTAAATTAGTAACTTTTACAAATTATTTCAGTACAAATTTGAAACTGATTTTGCAGTCTAACATTCCTTCCTACATGTGAACTTTTATCAAAAGTACACTATCACCATTTATTAAAGAAATATATATTGCAACAAATGTATTAAAATTGTTAATCTGAGGCCCGAAGAAACTGAAAGTTGAATATTTGAGGTTTGATAGGTATAAATTTTAAGATCCTGAGTGCTTTGGTAGCTTAGATGTATGGAATCATAAGTGTGCACTCTTACCCCGCTATACTCTACTTGAGGCACATGCCTAGGTACAATGTCAATTTTGATTTTGATGATACAAGTACGTAATTATCCTCAAAATTGGATTAATCATCAAATCGCACTTTCTTTCAAGTGAAAAAGCATTTGGTTAGAGATACTGTGTAAATCTAGCTGAAGATAAATTTATTCCATGTGAAAATTAACTGTAGCAGTAAATCCATTTCATTAGTAGTTACTTGAACAAAGTAACCATCTCACAGAAAGTAATTAATACCTACAAGTAACTTGTTATTTATAAACACTAATAAAATTATTCATAAAAGCAATAAATGTAGCATAATGATGAGTTATCTGAACTCATGCTTTAAGAGTCAGTTTTGCCCTAATACCTTTCCTTTCAGGATCCTACAGATTCAGTGGGCACTGTAAATCTTCTCTCCGTCAATAGCAGTTCTCTTCTTACCTTCAACTTCACACAGCAAAGCAGGTCAAAGAATGTAAACACGGCAATGATTATGAAGGCAGGTGTGTAATCTTTGACAGCCATTCCATCAGACCACAAGTCCATGCCGAGACCTGCTAATGCTGCCGTCAATCCGAAACCAATTGTTCCCCATACACGTTGGTTTCCATACTTCATCTGTTGATGTTCACCTGTTAAGAAATAAGAGTTGATGCAGGACTCAAATTAAAATTTTAATTTGTATAAAAAGTAAGCTCAAATGTTATTAGGTAGGCCCAGCACCTAAAAACTATCATAATGTTGGAAAATAAATTTATGTTGTTCAATGTTTAGTAACACATTTTGTAAACTTATAATTTTTCTTTACAGTTATATATAATTTCGCTATTGATGCTACTGAAGCAAGATTTTGGCCTCCAATAACATATGGAACAGAATATATTATACCACTGAATTTTCATTTCTATTTTGTGTAGTATAAATATAGGTAAGAGAAAATGATAATCCACATTTGAGTCACTGGAGAATCAATGAGAAATATTCCAGCACTTACGAGTAAAACCAGAAGAAATGAACAAAGACGACCAATTAAAACAAGAAATGAATTTAAAATGCTCACTTACCTAGTACATCAAAGCATATTGCATCACTCATACTGTTGATAACATTGAATCCAATCGTTCCTATTGACATAAATATTACAAACAACCAGAAGTATGCCTTGCTATACTACACTCCTTGTAGTTCTGGTCACACATTGTCAGATTTACATCATACGGATAGAAGCAATATTTTCCACTATGGATAGACGATGTTGATCTCACATGAGAACTAAAGTTTGAATGGATAAGTTCACCATAATTCAGACACGTCCAGTTACAAGTAACAAAGCCTGAATCACATAACACCACATTACCACACAGAGCAACTTCCGTAGAATTATGTAAACCACAGTGCAAATCCACATCATAATTTTTTTAATTCCCTTTCACGAAAGGATCGAAGTACAATAACACATATGCTGTACACTGCACTCCGATTAACATCATAAATATAGCTTTTCGGTAATCTTGAAAGTAGTCCACTAATATCCCAAACAATGGTTTTGCTATTAGAAAAAGAATTGGTAGAACTGCAGTGACACTGCTCATCACAACTTCTGACACTCCAAGCTGCTTGCCAAATACATTGAGGAATGGAAGGATTGGACCAACAGCTGAAAGAGATAAAGAATTACAACCAAAAGAAAAAAAATACTCGCACAACATTATAATGAAAATCATTTTGTACAAAAGTAGAAATACACGCAACCCAAGAATGCCAGTTGTAATTTTATTTCAGAATTCTTCTTTTGTGTTTTGAATTTCTATCAATTCAACTTTTGGACTAATGCAAAAGATCTTTACAATACCCAATGAAACTAAAGAACTATGTATCTGCATTGGCTAATATAGGCATATTAGTTCACTAAAATTAATTACTTTAATTACCAATCAGATATATCTTCACGTAGCATGTAATTTAATGCAAAATTCTATGATTTTCTTCTTCTTTTTTTAATATGAAAGTATAATTCACATACTTGATTTTATAAAGTAAATGCTCAAATTCTAAAACAATACCTACTGCAGTCATCTGCTTACATGCATTAATTAATGAGGTAAAAAATATCACATTAATGCTTTTCAACCAACATTTGCAATTGTATATCAGATCGGTAGAACATCGGTTATCAGTATTGTTAAACAGTAGTGTATGCAGGATTTCATCAAAGGGGGGGGGGGGTATTTCTAAAGCTTTCTCCAAATTCATATTACCATTGTTTTATTATGCTTTAATTAAATAATAATAATAATAATAATTAATAATACTTATTATTTATTAATTAGTTGAATTACTACTAATAATACTAATACCACTACTACTATTAAGTAGTAGAGATCTACATAAATATAGTATTTATGAAAGCAATAGAACAAAATTTCTTTCTAAAGTGTAAATCACCAACCCTGAGACCTTCTGTAAACAAACCATCTCACCGATTTGATGGATCACTACGCGTCAGCTGATTCATGACCGCCGACTACCGCATAGAACTCGCCATGTTGAAAGTGGTACTACTTCCTTGCTGTTCACATAATCATTTTTAGAAAATAACCAATGTTATAAAATATTATTATGTACACAAATCTCTAAGCTCATTGAAAGTTACAATGCATATTCCTACAAATTGTTCACACTTATCTTGCCTTGTCATGTCACCAAGTTATTTTACAAAGTGCACTATATTTGGCAGAACAAAAATCGTTATTAGGATGCTTGTCAAAGTTTCCAACTGCAATAAATTTTCAAAACTTTCTTTGTCTTGTTTTGATCATCATCATCAATATATTTATTGGACTTAGAGCATTGCATATGGCTGTTTATGCCCATTATATATTTTATTTACATAAGATACAATTTACATAAAATCTACAAACAAATTTCAAATACACTCCTATCTATATCAAACCTTAGAAATATACAAGGTAACCAAAAAAGTTCTTCCCGTTTTTGATCATCAGAAACAAAAAGGTCTGCAAAGAATGTCACATACTGTTAGTCCTCAAAGTAATCCCCATCGGCATCCAGCACCTTTTGTCAACATGCCTCCAGCTGTGCAGTGCCCTGGCGATACATCTCAGGGTCTCGGAGGGAAAGAAGTTTGTGAATGCTTGCCGCAAGTCTGCCTCATTTGCGAAGGATTTCCCACGAAGGTGGTTGTCAAAGGAATGGAAGAGGTGATAATCTGCTGGATCAAGGTCTGGGAAGTACCGTGGATGGCACAGTGTCTCCCAGCCAAGCCACTGTATGGTATCCATGGTATCCGTGGCCACCCGCCACACATGCGGCTTGGCATTGTCATGAAGAAGCAGTACACACTTGCAATTAACCAATGCTGGCTCCTTATGCTTCAGTGCCTGTTGCGGACATTGCAACTGCTGTGAGTAGAGGTCCCAGTGATGGTTTGGCCCGTTGGTAGCAGCTCATAGTGCACCACTTGGTCACTAGTCCACCATACAGAGCATGATCTTGCATAGGTATGAAGGTGGTCTTGTGGCATGAGGCACAAAGTCCCATGAAGTGAAGTGAAGTGAAGTGTTCCCCTGTGCTTAGCACCATGCCATGAAGGCATATAGGGGGTGTGGGGGTAACGCCCCCCACACTTTCTTGATCCGGTCGGGAGTGGGGATGATGTGATCAGCACCACACCCCTGACTGCCTTTAACCCCCAGGGTTTCCCCCAGGTACCCATGTTATTCGACGCTGGGAGGGCGCCGGAGCCGCTTTCAATGTTAGAAAAGTTCCCGGATTTGAACCGGCCGGGGATCGAACCCGGGACCTTTAGCATGGTAGTCAGAACAAAGTCCCATGTTGACAACCAATGTCGGGCACACTTGGGAGTGTCATATAGAACCCACTTTTCGTAACTGGTGAGCACTCGACCAAATATGGGTGTGTTGCTGTGCCAAGAAAGCAACGAGAAACATGCTGTCACTCGTTGTTGCTTCTTGCCTTCTGACAGTATATGAGGTACTCTCTTGCTCAATTTGAACGTCTTTCCTATGTGATGCAGGTGCAGTGTGACTGTTTTATCGGAAACCTGGAAGTGGATGGCAAGCTCACCACACCTTAGGCTGCTGTCCTCCTATATGGCTGCCTTCAGGGCCTCGTTATCCAGGACCTTTGGTCGGCCACTGCTGGGTTCATCACAAAGTGACAGATCTCCCAACCTGAACTTCTGGAACCAATTCCTATTGGTGCGCTCATTCACAGCATTATCCTCAAAAGCTTGACATATTCGGAGACTTGATTCTGCACCAGACAAGCCCACCTTAAAGTCATAAAACAGACAACCCCAAACGAGCTGCTTCAACACTTCCATTTATCTTTGCCCCTGCTCAAGCTATGGCTGCTATGAGTGCATAATGTGTCTGTATTGGGCAAGACCAATGTCCACTACTCCCACCCTGACTACTTTTCCGGCACGTGGCACACACATTTTCCTATCAGTGATCAGTTCTTGCCATGTGATGTTAAAAACGGCAAGAACTTTTTTTGGTTACCTTGTACATTACCATGTTATATAATTTTGTCTAAAAAAATGCAAGTAAAATATATTCAATTCGCATGCAAGAAAGATGCCAAATGTATGGGAAATGATTACTGGTGGAAAGAGTTAACCATAAAGGTGAAGCAATAAGTACAAAAGAAAGAGCATTGGGTTTAAAGTGAGACGTCATTTGCGGCAGTGTATCCCATACTACAAATTGGCCATTGTTTTACCTTACGTAATGAATCCTGTAACATCGCTGGATTTTCGTGTGGATTATTTTACTTCTATGAGTTTGCAATGCTTTCTGCATGCACGTGGTTTTGTTTACAGAAGGTCTCAGGGTTGGTGATTTGAACTTTAGTCATTCGATTTTGAGAAATTCTAGGAGCATTTTTTGTTTCTTTATTACATAATAATTGTCTACTCAATGAGGTGAGACATTTTAAGTGTGAAGAAAATCCATAAAAACAAGAAAATATATTAAAATATATTGAAATAATCAAAGTCCAAGGAGCTGCGGTGGTCTGGTTGGTAGGGTGTCTGACAACCACGCAGGAGATCAGGTTTCAATTCTTGGAATTGGTTGGAATTTTTCAGCTCTTGTCCCCGCATAAATGTCCCCGATAATTCATATCTGGATTGTCTCGCTGTTCTTACCAACAAAACATTTTACGGTAGTTAAGCTAATTGTCGTTTGAATTCAGAAATTTAAATGTGCCAGTGTAAACAATGGGAAGGCGGACTGGTGGCTGTGTATTCTTGCCCGCCTAGCTTTTGTCAATACATTACCCACTTACAACGAACCAAGAACTTTCTTTAGTTAATGCTCATTGATCACACACACAAAAAATACATGTTCATTGAACATTCATGAAATACAAAACATCTTTTTTTTCTCTTTTAAATCATAGGTGCCCTAATATTATATTTTCAAGAATTCATGTTTATTTTCAAAGCATTCACTCTGAAAGACGAATGTGTTTGGAATGCTCTGTTTTTCTCCATGTTGCAATATTATTATTATTATCATCATCATCATCATCATTACCATCATCATCATCATCATCATCATCATCATTATTATTATTATTATTATTATTATTATTATTATTATTATTATTAGTAGTAGTAGTAGTAGTAGTAGTAGTAGTAGTAGTAGTAGTAGTAGTTTGTCGCAGATCTTTGACTGTGATAAATTGGCAATTTTTAATTTTCTCCACAGCATTTTTCATAATATTTCAAAAGCTCAGGGGGTGCTAAACCCAGTAACCCCACCCCCTTACGTACGCCACTGAATTTAAATGCCACTACTTTATTGGTTAGGTTAAATTTTCGTATTGGCCCATCCCTACTAAAAACTTAACTAAACTTTGAAGTGTAACAGCACATTGATGACCAATACCTATCAAGCAGATTTTCATTGGATGATGAGTGCACAGCATCATGGATACGAGACCAATATGTCTAGTCCCTCCAGAATTAATTTACCCCTCCCCCTCCTAGGCTTGCAACCCTCCCAGGATGACTGGGAGTCTACAGGAATTGAATTCACTCTCCTGGTCTCCTGGACAAATTCTGTTATCTCCCAGAATGATGAAGTTCAGTATTATTTAATTTTAATTTTCTTTTGATATGCATTTGCTAAGTCCCAGATTCAAAACCCAGTGTAAGGCTCAATATCAGAAAGCCTGGAGGTTGCAGTGAAAAAATTGCCTATTAAGGCTGAGAACAATGAATGAATAAAAAAAAATATACATATTATTTGTCAATTTTTCCTCATCTCCCACCAAAAAAATATCTGAGTGTTACTTTAAATCATTTTCTTTAAAAGTAGTCCATGTGTAAAATTCATCTTACATGTGTATGTTTGTTTAAGTGCAGCAACTATCATTGCTTGTGGCAAAGCAAATCTACCTTAAAAATTTTCTCTTTGTGAAGATAATTTATTACAAATCGTTATATTGAAAGAACGTTTGTGTATTAAAAACTGCGCACAAGGTTAAACAATAATTACACAAAATATAAAATCGTATCAAGTACACCACATATGCATGATGCGATAAACAACTTCATTTTCTTCCTATTGCAGAGAATGGGATAGATAAGAACCACCAGTCACATATCTGTTGCAAGACAATGCATTCACTGCTCACTGTTTAAGGTTTTGAATTATGAGGTGGGAAAAATTATAATGCAGTTATATTGAACACAACTGTTTCCAATATTAGCAAAAACACCAAGTACTTACAGGACAAATGCACTTTTTAGTAGGGCTGAGAAGATATCAGTTTGAACCAAAACTGATGCTGATGCCGATACTCTTACCAATTTCACCCAATACTGATACTGTTACTTGAAAATTGCAATAATTAAAATTTGTTCAAAATATTGATCAATATTGTAATAATTAAATGTCGACCAAAATATTGATTAACATATATGTGAAAGTATTCCACTCAAATTGTATGAATCAATTTACCAAGAGTTTTGCTTTAACATATTAATATTAAATAATTACACCACAATATTATATTCGATGTTATTTTATCAAAAAATTATTTTTTTCACTCAAAACTGGTGCAAGAGAAAAAGAAACTTTGAATTTTGCATAATTTTCAGGATGATTAGACCTGTGAAAGTGGAGTGCGGCATTATTGTGGATCCCATGAAAAACCAAAATGTCGGGAAAGTATCTGTCAATATCGGTAAATAAATTCCAATTGATATTTTCTGATACCGATACCACTGGTGTCAGCCGATACTGATACATTGGCATTGATATCGGCTCAGCTCTACTTTTTAGCCATTATCTTTCTTCCTGTCTAATAACAGTACAATGTTATTGACAATTTATGTGAATTAAAATGTTGAAGAGTTTTCTTAGCACAGATGACTAATGTGTCAGTTTAGATGAAATTCAGTGATGATTATTGATTATCTTGTACATTATTACAGTTGAATTCTGTATAATGAGTAGAGACTGGATTTCAAAGGGAATTCCTTTTTTAATTTTTCAACACGGATCATGGAATAAATAACAACAGTATTGATAATTATCTTCCACCAACAAGATTACATGGTTTTGACATCCCTTTTCTCCCATTTTCAGCCCACATTCCCTTTTTCCCCCTTTTTTAAAATAATTTCCTTTATGGTCCCTTTATTGACTAGTTTTTCAGCCTACATTCCTTTTCCCCCTTTTTAAGAAGCATCTTCCTTGGTTCCTTTATTGACGAGATATAAAATATTTTGTACACTGTATTTTCCCTGAACAAAATATTCAACAATTGTCTATTTGGTACAGTTTAAAGGAAGGAAAGAACATGAGCCTTAAAATACATTGTAAGCAGCATGCTTGTTGAATTGAAAGTGAACTTATCTGCTAGATTTAGACTTTATTATAAACTTTCTATTACAATAGTTTTAACTTTACTGTGTGACAGTGACGACAGTATTGAGTTTCAGTGAAATGGTGGCAGTAAGCTGTAGAACAAGGTAAGCTGTTTCAAGGAAGATTTCATCAAAATGGATGGTAAGATTATTCCCTGTACTTTACCTTCAAAAAATAAAATGAAAAAGGACCACAGTTTATTTTTGTACTCCACTAAAATATTATTTTAAATGAAAGCACAATATCTACCATTCATATGTAAAAGAGGATACATTATATTTCTTGCATTTTTTACTTTACTTCATATTAATTTAATGTATCCCGTATTTACATATCAATGGTATATATTGTGCTTTCATTTAAACTAATATTTTAGTTCAGTGCAAAAATTAACTATAGTCCTTTTTCATTCCCTTTTTTTTTGGTTCTTTTTAGAATACATTTTTTCCCCTTTAAAATCTGGTCTCTAATTATAACATTCTTCCATACATAGTGCTTTCAAATATAAGTTGTATACAGTTATGTCTATTTGCTTCATCAGTGATCATTACCCAGAAAAGAGGAAAGATACAAAAATTACTGCAATTGTTTCTTCTACTATCTTAATACATTATTATAGAAAAATAGCACTACTCACAGGCCATAAAACAGAAGAAGTGAGCCTTTACAGGCAATAGTCTTGTGTTGACTTTCTTCATCTTTCCTTCTTGCCAGTCAGTTGATTTTCAGGTAACAAGACACATTCTAGTAAGAAGCAATGGATACATTTACTATAGCATATTAAAATATAGCAAATTAGTCTATATTTATTTATCTTAAACTATACATTTCCTCTATACCTAAAAAAGTAAATAATCAGGGAAGAGGTTGTTCAAGTTATTACCCCTATCCCTTCCATTGGCACAGATTTTCTTTCAAAACAGTCAGATACCTGAAAATATTCATATACTTGGCACTAACTACTAAAAAAAAAGAAATGTATACCCCCTTTCCCTTAAAGTAATACACCTCATGAAATTTCTAGTCACATTACTTACTATAAATAACTCTGTGCTGCTTCATCCTTACTCATGTCACACCTGAGTTTTACCCAATAATGTATCTTGAATATGCGTTACACTTACCAAACCTACAACAGCTCTTTTCAATCTGCCTTGGTAAAATAGTTATCTTAATGTAAAAAGGAACACAATAGTGTCACACAAAAAAAAAAGTTCGAGAAAGAAACTCCACAGCAGAACAAAAACTTTCATGTGTGTGTTAAGGATTTCAAAATATTGAACTTATATACTTAAATCTTTTAATCTCATCTGCTATCTTTGTGATAACTGGAAAGTGTACTTCTTTTATGGTAACTACACTGGTCAAAAAAATTAGGGGAGCAAGCAAGAAATCCCAAAACCAAAGTTGGTAAGTCAAAAGTAGCAATGTATTTTGATTAGGTGAGTGTGTCCTCAACCAGTACAATACATGTCTATTGAGTCATTAGCACAACAGAGTTCTAGGGGTGATTTCTGCAAGGTACTGCACAAAATCAGGAGAACAGCACGGTGATAAGACAACAGAAATGGACAGATACGCAACAGATCCATACCTCTAATAAGGCGTGTGGTCGCCATGAACTGCTATGACAGCTGCACATCTGTTTTGCATGGAACCAATAAGGTTATCAACGACAGCCTGCGGGATATTCACCCATTCCTCCAGAAGGGCCATTTCCAACTGTTGCAGAGTTGTAGGCAGCGCTGGCCGAGCAGCAATGCGTCTTCCGAGTGTGTCCCACACATGTTCTATGGGATTCAAGTCTGGGGAGGATGCTGGCCATACCATTCGTTCGATACCCTCATCCCGTAGCATGGCATCAACCAGACGTGCTCAGTGAGGTCGGGCATTATCGTCCAAAAAATGAAACAATCACCGATATCTGCAGCCATTGGGACAAAATGAGGCCTGAGGATCTCATCCCGGTACCGTAAGGCTGTCAAAGTACCATTCCGGATAATGTGCAGGGGGGTACATCGACCAACACTGATCCCTGCCCATACCATTAAGCCACCGCCACCATACTGAGACACTTCGCGCACATGTGCGGGATAATTGCGAGTCCCATGTTCCCTCCAGATGAGAATGTGTCGATTATCTGACTGGAGACTGAAACGCGACTCATCCGAGAAGAGAACTGAACTCCACTCTCCATGTCCCCACTCACGATGTTCCACAGCCCACTGTCTGCGGGCCCTACGGTGTTGGTCATTCAGAGGGACACACACCATTGGTCTTCTTGCATAAATACCCCTTTCCCGCAGGCGATTTCGTACAGTTTGGCTCAAGACTCTTCGTCCTGTTTCCAAAACAAGGCCACGTTGCAAGTCAGTTGCAGTTTGCAGCCTATTCCTGCGAGCCGACAATGCTAAGTACCGGTCTTCCCTAACTGTTGTTGACCATGGGCGACCTTGCCCAGGCCACCTTCGTACTGTACCTGTCTGTTGAAATAGTGTCCACAACCTGGAAATGACACTGCGTGACACACCAAGGGCTGCAGCCACCTCACGTTGTGTTTGCCCTGCTTCCATCCTACCAATGGCTCTCCATGCGCTAGATTCCCCTAAATCGTGTTGTTCTGCCATCGTTCCTATTCAACACTACTCAACTGAATCCCACCTGCACTTACGGTCTGCCAGCACCACACAACCAGTGTTCCCAAGTGACCTCGTGATTGCTCCTCATATCACAAATTCTGCCACGTGCCTTATGGTGTCACTAGAGAGCTCTTCATGCTGATGATTCATCATAGATGAATTGCACTGGTTGAGGACACACTCACTTCATCAACATACATTGCTACTTTTGACTTTCCAACTTTGGTTTTGGGATTTCTTGATTGCTCCCCTAATTGTTTTGACCAGTGTATATGACAGTTTAGATAAGGAATCCCTTATCTGCCATTAACATTGATAAGAATGTAAATTTTTCATGGCCATGTTTGTTTTTATTAACTCCTTCCTGTAATGAACTCTTAATGCAACCGTAAAAAAAAAAACATATAACCATGAAAGAAACTCGAAACAAATTTACATCAGTTTGCCTTTGTCATGTATAGTGATGACACCAATACAAAATGAGTGGCAGGGCAGAGGGAGGTGGCAATATTTTCTGGGAGGCCAATCACATTTAACATAGCCCTAAAAACCATACAAAAACATGGAGCAGCATTTATTTATGTAGTTGTTCTTGCCTATGTGGGGACGGGGTAGACCATTTACTGAGGGAGGTATATGGTCATGTCCCCTTCTGACACTGGCATTGGTCATGCAATCTGACAGTCTTTTATTCCTCCCACAGGCATTTGTATGATAAGTAGCTGAGATAAATATCTATACAAATGTAAACAAATATTCTGGTATAGCCAAGAGCGTAAATTGACTGATGGATTGATTTGGTTTATTTTACTTTGCTTTTCTGCCACTTTTGGTAAAACGAGAAGATGGTGAGTGATGATATGAAGAGACTGATGAAGGGACACTCACAAAGATCACCCAAGCCCAGGCTTGGATTCGAATCTCAGACCTCTAGCTTTGTAGCATGCTGTGCTAACCAACCACCACAGAGGTCAGCAGTTGTCTGCATAAAGGTCAGGCACTCACTACCACAAGTTTGCAGCATAATGGATATTCATCCTGCCAAAACTTCCTTTCCCTGCTTCTGATATATTAATTGAAGGCAGAATTCCCTTTAAGTGCCACAAAACAAGCATTTCTAGGTGGTATTCTCAGCAGTTGGATGTGAGAGATCTTTGAAGGTCTGCTTAATGCTGATAATTGTGTCAGATACTGAAATGTTCATTGGTGGTAAAACATAGTTAAGATCTTTCCAAGGGATCGAGCACTATGTCATCAGGTTGACCACAGTGGAGTTCGTGCTGAGTTGCTTTTCTAAATGCCTCAAGGTGGGCTGAATGATGTAAGGTAAGATAATTTCTTGGTGTGTCTGTAGTTGATTGTTCATTTCTAGCTTCGTATGGTCTTTGGTAATAGTGTCTCCTCATTCAAAGTCTACTAACGATTAGGAGGATATTTCCAGTATGCTCCTATTGACAATGGCGTATGCAGAGTGGGGGCTGAAGGGGCTACAGTCCCCCAGAAAAATCTTAAAATGATCCCCGATAACCACTTTTGTGTTTGAATAAGTCGTTTTCAAATTGAAAGGGTGGTGCTGGACTTTCGTCTCACCCTGTAGTGCTGACATCTACTGCACTCATACATAAAATCTGAAAAGTCAAAAATAATGTTCTGAAGCCCCTCCCCCCCTCCTACTCCCTCTGTATTTTCTTCAATTCGAACACTGCTTTCACTCCAATCCTACTAACTTAGAAGAAAATTGAATCGCAATTCAGCATATTCGTGTCACAACTCTGTCTCACTTTTGCCGCATTTGCAACAATCCTAACATATTTTTCTTTTCATTCATCTTTGGAGAATCTCATTTTTCTGTTTACAATAAGGCTTTACACTTTTGATCAAAGCTTATCCTCAATCCTTCCTTTATTTGTTGAAGCCACCGCTACGTCATTTGAAATGCTAGTTTCTCGATCTTTGGGGCACTTTGTAGCTACGCAAATCTGTTAAACATTTTTCATTCGATATTCTTGTGTGATGAAAAGTGAAATATATTTTTTTCGTTTACCCTTTCATTTATTCTGGCACCTGCCCCCCACCTCCCAGGCCGTTAGCTATATGACAACACTCTTTCAAGCATCTTGCACCAACTTCACGTGCAGCTTAATTGTGAAGTCCTCTTTCATTAGTGGCGATACAGTCACCGTCAAAATCCACAGTCAGCATTCCCTGCCTGGAGGTTTCTCCAGCTCATAATTCCTGGCACTTTTGAGTCTTCCTCAACAAAGTCTATCCAAACCCTCTGTAATCTTCCAACATTCCTTCTACCATATATTGTTAATGTCAGCTTCTTGCATAATGAGCTCTCTAGTATTTCACAGATGTGTCCTAGGTATCTCAGTCTTAGCGAGCATGAGCGTAAGTTGGGGCCTGGTTTTGAGGGGGCAGAATCAGACTTAGGGCCTAATTTTGAGGGGGTAGAATCAGAGTTGGGGCCTAATTTTGAGGGAGCAGAATCAGACTTGGGGCCTAATTTTGAGGGGGTGGAATAAGACTTGCAACCTATTTTTGAGAAGGCAGAATCAGACTTAGGGCCTAATTTTGAGGGGGTAGAATCAGACTTGCAGCCTATTTTTGAGGAGGTAGAATCAGATTTAGGGCCTAATTTTGAAGGGGATCAGACTTGCGACCTATTTTTGAGGAGGTAGAATCAGACTTGGGGCCTAATTTTGAGGGGAAGTTACTCGAGAAATTTTCCATCTTATAAAAAATAGCGTCCAGGATTATTTACTAAATAACTGACGTTTGCGAAATCAGAAATATTGCTCTTTATTACTTTGCTCCTCAGGTCCCTTAATTTGTAAATTTCAATAAACCTGAAAGTTTTGGACGGTAAGTGCTCCGCCTGTGTTAGAGAGCCCTGAAAATCGGCACGAAGTGGGCGATTTTGTGCATCAGCTACAACTCAATCCCCTGTTAATTCAGAGCACTTGGCAATGCTGGAAAAGATGACTCAAGACGTCGCTCAACCATGTTGCAATCAGCTGCTGATCGTGGTTACGCAATACGTTGACACATGCGAACGAGACACGCTGGTGGATTTTGCTGAAGCCGTTGGAAAAAGAGAGCGCCCTGGCGTTGCCACATCTTGTTCGCCTGTTTACCGTGACGAAGACACAAGTTAACGAGGAAATTACCTTCAAGTGCATTCCTCTCGCTTTCCACTCAACAATGTTTCCCCACGCAGGAAGCTCAAGTAGGCTATAATGAATTCATAAACACACGCTTCAACATAATTATATGCACTTCGTAGGCTCAAACGATATTCGACAATCTTTCCAGAAAAGCTATTGAGTTATGGCAAAGGTTGTCGAAATGCCGCTTTATGCTCAGATGGGGTAATCGGGACTGGACTTATGGTAGCAAGGGACGTATTTAAAGGAGGATCCAGAGGGTCCATGCCCACTCCATCCAAAGACGTAAACTTACCAAGTACTAAAAATAAATATTCAAAACAGGGTTGTTAAAGTTCCAGGAAGCCATAAATTCTGATGGGTTCTATTGGGTTCCACTGCAGGACCGAAATCATTTTCCACGCACAATTTAAATTCGTTCCAAGTTGCGTATTGTGTCATTGAAAAAAGGTTCCAGGATCGTATTTTAATTGATACCGAAAAAAGGTTCCTGGACAGTATTTAAATGCTGAAAACAGGTTCCTGGACTGAATTTAAATTCATCCAGAAAAAAAATTCCTGGGCCACATTTAAATTGATCCGGAAAAAAGGTTCCTGATCCGATTTGAAATGCTTTACTGATAAAACGGTCCAGAATCCATTTACGCTTGCTGATTTTCTCTCCTGGACCGGATTTAACCTGATTCAAAATATACGTGTTTAGCATTTGTTGTATAATCGAGGTTATTTATTTCTGCCGACTTACGCGAAAAGGCAATTATTAGGTTGGGATTCAATATTTATGCACACTACTGTATCAATCCATAAGATTATATTTTGTTTAAAGCCTCTCTGATGCTTCATGTTGACCAGGGCATTCACTTGTTTATCTCAGTTGTCTCAACCTCTGTGGTATGTAAATAATGCACAGTGTTGTGCTTTGCAAACTTCCTGAGGTATTCAGGATATAGGAAGTTCCATCAGCCTATGGAGTCAGCTGTTTTCAATGGAGGCAGTAAAAATCACGATTCGGCATGGAGGGTGATATAGAGGTGAGACAGACTGAGAAGGGACTGACTTTTGATTTGGATTGAGGAGAGAGAGGAGCTGGGAGAAAGGAGTTGAGGGAAAGTGAGGCGAGGCCTGGTCAACCTGCAACGAAGCCTGGAGAGGACTTAGTTTATTTTATTCTTCGAAATTATCTTCATTCTTCAGATAGACAGGTAATTATCCTAACCCAGCCATGATTCAGGTTCAAAGGTTCATAAAACCCAATGAGTGACCATCATCTTTTCTAATTGTTAAGCTGTTTAGTTATAGTTGTGCCTTTCGCACTGCCAAGCGTTTAACTCGTCATGTTAATGACGAGTGCTCTCATCATCGAGGATGAAGGATGAATAAGTTACATTACCCATTGATTAATTGTGGAAGTAACTGATTCTGATACACATCATTCTGTGGAATGACACGCTACTACTTAGACTAATGTGTATAAAATATTACCACCAAGGATACTTTTCATTAACTAGAACTAACATCCTTTTTTGTTATTCAGTAAATATTCGATTTTTTAGTTTTCGACATCAATTCCTTCTGCTAGGAGCTAGGACAGTTGTTTTATGCATATTTTAGCGATCTTAACTGCACCTGTCCCTCTATCTCTGGAGTAAGCGAACGAAAACAAGTCGTGAGAGGACTCGACCAATGAACACGTGAGAGGGAATTGGATTGTGTGGAGGCGGGAAAGCGACTTCACTTACCAGCCTTCGCAGTGGCGTGTACTGCTTTGTATTGCCTTCTTGATTCCCCCATTCTCTGCCGCTATGCCCAGCAGCCTTGCTCCAGAGATGGATGGGACAAAGTGTACATGGAAGCTAGATAATGAATACTTGCTGTTAAACCTCTATCCTTATACTGCCTGTTACCTACTTATGTGATAATAACAATACTAATTAATTTACCTATTTTGATAATTATTACTATAAATGGACTGATTAATTAAAACATTGTTATATTATTATTATTGTTATTTGCGAGATACTTGATTTGGACCTCTCCCGAAATATATTTCTAGATACGTGCCTGGATGGTAGAAAGACAAGGTGGGTATGTGCAACGCGGTCCCGGAAACTCTCCTGACGCATGACATCAACTGAGTTGTAGAAACGAACTACAACACGACTCAGTTGAGTGGTGCCAACGGGCCCGTGGGCCCTGAGCCACCCAATAATTTACCTGTTATTTTATTTTATTTTAGAAATAAAGTTCCCGCGCTTAAGAAAACAAAATGTTTCATCATTACTAAAGAATTCTCACATAAAAATTGTTACATCTCCAGTATCCCATATCATTTACGCTACATCTTTACAGGGGTTTCTAATCAAGTGGTCAAAATTAAGGATTTAACTGACCAAAATAACAAAAATAAAAATAAAAAAAATGACCAAATACTCACCAATTACTGACCACTTTCTGACCTATTTATTTACATAATATTTCTAATAAATCGTAAGCCTAAAAGTTAAAGTGGGATTTCACAGCCAGCCATCACACATTCTTTTATTGATGATAAAACAATATTTTCATTACAGTACAAAATTATGTAAGGCAATTAATGAAATGCCAAACATATGTTGTCTTTAAGTTTGCCTTTGGTTTCTGCTGGAAAAGTATTATAAATAAACTCTTGTTTCTCTATAGTTTTCTGCACTTCATCGGAATGGATTCTTCTTTTCTTCTATTGTTTCCTCCATATAAAATAACATAGTAGGAAACGTGGCTCGAGGCAATAATATTAGAACTTTTCCGTAATTGAAAAAAGCTAAAACTCAAGAAATGCCTTCATCGCTGGTAGGAGCAATGGTACAAAATATGACTTACCTATAGTCGAATTGTTTAAAGAGAAAAAATCAGTGGAACATTTTTTTTTAAAAAAAAATCACAAATTGCATTCGCGCCAAGAGAAATTATCAAATTCACTGACCATTTTTAAAAATAATACTGACTTTACTGACTTTTTAATTTTTCAAAAATAGATTTATTGATATATTATGAAAGTTTACACTATTTGGAGCATTTCTGAAAAATCCTGAAGTTGACAGATGCCACCGTTCCCGAGATATATCAAATCAAAAATATCCAATATGGCGGACTCTTTTCAAGATGGCGGCCATCAACACGCAGATGGCGATTTGCTGCTCGACTGAACATGTCTTAAGTGGTATAACAATTGATTCTACCAAGTTTTATGCTTTTATCGAAAAGTCAATGATTTCGGACTTAACGGCCGGACTGTGATAAAGATACATTTTCTTGGTGCTGTCCTACATTTGGAGACACATTTTATGGTGCATCTTTCATTAAAATATATTAAAGCTGATATCGTTTTAAAGTTTCTAAATTAGGCTACAACTTTTATTCGAAACAAATTGTTGTCATTTAATTTGTTCAAAAGTTACAAGGCAAAAACGTCAGAAAGTACTAGAAAAATTCACTTTTTGAAGATTATTTTTTGAATTACAGCAAAACCAGAATGTTTTTTTTTGTAGCCCATCTAATGAGGATTAAGACTAAAAAAGATTACCTGCTTATGACCATTGGTTACGGAGATATAGGTCAATAACTGAGAGTCTATGAAATTGATGTTTGGAGAGGCGCTGGGAGGGAAGCACTGCAAGGAGGGGCGGGAACTTTCGGGATTTTGCACTACTAGTAGTGTTCTAACAACTGACCAAAATTCAGCTTTTACGGAATTATTCCCGACATTCGCCTTTTTTGTCCTTCAATGACTGGGCTACCAGTGACTTTCATTGTTTCTAACATTCTAAATATTTCAAAATTATTTTCTTCCGACGTCATATTTATTTTGCAAAAAAAATGAAACTCTTCGAAACATTTTACTTTATTTACTTATTATATTATTATCTTATAACATGAATATTTACATCACTAGTTTTGTCTCAAAAAAAGACAATGAATTATGACATTACAAATGGGGAAACTATTTTTAACCATTTTCCACCTGTCTCTTATTACTGAAATAGGCAACTAGAAACAATGCAACTTACAGCAGTTCCCACAAATAAAAATAACAAATACCTTTATTAAAACGAATCGAATGGAGATAAACTCGAAATCAAGAATTGATTTTAGGCAGTAAACACCCCCCCCCCCCACAGCAAAGAGAAGGTCAAACACAAAACAGCATCCATGAATAAATAATAATACATATTGTTGGGTTTTCAGGCGTTACATGATTGTACGCCTACATTAATACACATTGCAGGCTGCATAAGCTCGACAAGAGAAAGTTCACGTACATTGTGTGCAAGTAATATTTGCTCCCTACAAAATGTTCTTGGCCCATTCTCCCCCACCTATCCCCAACAGTCGCTCTCCATTGGAGTCGTCAGTGAATCCCTTAGCTTAAATTGCTATATGATTTTGCAACATATTTATCATGTTATGCACCAGTAACTTCAATTAATTCTTGTCTACACAAATTCAAACTCTTTTAATTCAAATGGCCAAGTATATAAGATTTGAAACAAGGTTTTGACGCTAGTCAGTTTGTTGCCCTCGGCCCTTTAGCTCCCCCTGCTATTCTTTGTGATTGCACTCTCATCAATTCGCATCTGATCATAACTCATGTTCATCGTCGCGATTAGTCAAAAGTGGCAGAAGAGCGACGTTAACATCAATATGATTGTCATCCACAGTGTTTCAACAGAGGCTAAAGTTCTCTATTATAAAGTACAAAAAAGTTGATCCATCACCATCAATCATAGACGTGACATTGAAGTAAAAGCCAAGTAATATAAATGGTCTGCTATCTGCAGCAAATTTATGATAAAAAGTTGCATTTGAAACAATACTCTTTCGCTCATTGAAGGATTTGGGGGATACGCGCCCTCCCCCCCCCCCCCCACTTCCCAAAGCCGCGACCAAGTATTATGAAAAGAGACGACATTGTTACATTGTTATATTCCAACGAACAAAAAGATGTTCGAGCAACAAAAAAATAAAATATACTTCCTGTACTGAAAAAGAATACAAAGAAAAAATTGCTCAAATAAACTAATAGTTACTGGATCTGTTTGAAATTGAAATATGCCATCACTGAAAATCGAATCCGAGACATCTATATTACAGACCGAGTGGCGGCGATTGGGTCCCAAAATCGGGTGGGGGGGGGGCAATGTGCCAAAACTGGGGTGGGGGGGGGCAAGTTGCCAAAACTGGAGAGGGGGCAAAGCCAGTACATTTCCCTTTGTAATTTAGATAAGATTTAGTATAGTGCGGGGGCAAAAGTGGCGAAAACTGGGGGACAACTGCCCCCACTAATCACCGCCACTTTGATAATATTAATTACAGGTTTTGTCCCCCCTTGCAGAAATTAATATCAATCGAGGTTCATAACTTTTCCCTGTATTTTCCAGTACGCTAGATTTCCACGCATAAAAAAAATAATGAGAATTCAAAACCATTTATGTGCAAGAAAAATCGAATAATTAAATTTAAAAATATTGTTACATTTTACCTACGCAAGGTAGAAACTTTTGGTACATCGCTAAAACATGGATGTCGGAATATACCTCGAACCTTATTTACTATAAATAGTGTAGTGTAGTGTATTATAGATAGTGTGCAGTGGCGGCGATTGGGTTCCAAAACTGGTGGGGGCAAGGAAAGTTTACTTTCCCTTGGTACATAAGGTTTAGCACAGTGCAGAAAGTGGGGGGCAACTGCCCCCTAATCGCCCCCACTGTGTACTGGTTACGTAAATCATTTTGCAAAATATTTTGTTTGGCATTCATTAAACAAATTGGAACCCCTTGAGTAATGAATGATTTCTTCGGTCAATGTTTGATATTAATTTTCAGAACTTTTTGTGCTCTTTCATTCCTTAAAAGTTCTTCCTTTACCTCCCCCACCCCCCTTCACCTCGGCACGCACCGCGGGATCAGCTGGGTCAGTATGATCACCACTTAGCAGGAGCCTGCAAAACCTTGTCTACTTTCCAAAACATCCGGGATCTTCTCTAACCGGTATCGATTCTTTACTCAACGCATGGCCATGAAATTAGGCGGGTGACAGAAGTTCGCGCTGTTGCCACGTCGCAACACAACCCTTTGTGTTCGGAGGTTTAAGTGCAGTCCGGCAAGTAGATATGGGACTCTATTTCTGGGGCCTGTAACGAACTATCAGTTCACACGATCAGCAGATTTGTATCGAATGGGACTCGAAAGTGCCCCGGAGAGAGGTCAGTCTGACGCTCGAACTAGGCAACGCAGCCTCACGTAAAGAAACTGAATTAGCAACGTCTCATTTACTCAAGGTAGACTTGACAACTACTGTCAGTCCCCTAAAATGGACGTTATTGATGGGAAAGCTTTGAGGGGAGGATTTACTGGGCTTAAAGGTGGACTTAGCATATGGTGCTCAGAGGGAAATTGATCTTTCGGGCCCTGTGGCCGAGTGGTTAGCACATCGTGCTGCGACGCCAAGGGTTCCGGGTTCGAATCCCGGTCGGGCTTGGTTGTTTGTGAATGTCCATTCATCAATTTCGTCATTTCATCACTCATCCCCATCTTCGCAAATTAGCCTAGAGGCACAAAACGCGAAGTAAAATAAACTAAATCAATCAATCAATCAATCAATCTTTCGGGACTTTCTTTGAAGTAAAGTGACGTTCGAATCAGGACTTCCACTTCATGCTATCCCACTGATAGCTTCGTGGTTGCTACTGTCATTTCCTTTCACTCTCAGATAAGACACTACAAAAGCGATAATGTGCTATGAAAACAATATCATGCCAGCAGAGGCACTGTCAGCAATATTCCCGTTTTCTTTCAGATAATGCATTTGTCACAGCACACACATGTGTTGCTTATTGTGTTTGATTTGTTTCCACAAAACAAAAAAATCATAACACTCCACAGGTTCTGTATCCGTATCTTATTACATTTTTTTCCACTTTTCAACAGAAAGAGTAAATATCAGTGGCAACCGTGAATCTATGTCACGTGGGTCGCATAGGCGCCGACATTAAGAGGGGGTGCACTTTCTGCCCTGTCCCCAAAATTCACGTTGAAAGACAGATATTATGTATGTATATTTACATACATAAAATGTCGTTTATGCCAATCTTGCATCCCCAAAATTTATTTTACGTTGCTGCCTCGTGCATACATATTGGATAGAAAATGCACTTTTTCGAGGATTCGTAAAATTGAAATTAGAAAAACAAAGCGTCAAAATTCTTTGTCAAAGTCAAAGTTTGTTTTACGTCGACTTTGATTTCAGATAGACTAATCAGCACTGGGCTTGCAATTTCAAGTGGGATCCAAACCACTGTGCAATGTGCCCTCTGATCCAACCCATTAACCATTCAAGAATGATGACATAATGTGTGATAAACCCCGACAATAGCGAATAAATATTTCTTGGTTTCGTCCATCATTCAAATGAATGATTTTGAATATACAACTTCAATAATGAGTTTTTACATGAAAAGAACACTGCTTCTTCGTTCAGGGTTAAAGAATGATTCTTTTACTTGGCTCATAGGGATGTTCCAAATTGATATGTGTAGCCGTCTGAATGAATCTTTGTATTTAATTAATGCCTCTTAGAAATGTTTTAAAGTAGTAAAAGTATTTAAAGCATACTTTTGTTCATTCACCATTGTGAATTTTCACACGAAATAAAACTAAAAATTGTAAAAATAAAGGAATATGTACAAAATGAACA
The DNA here is from genome assembly GCF_977018435.1 of Lepisma saccharinum. Lineage (NCBI taxonomy): Eukaryota > Metazoa > Arthropoda > Insecta > Zygentoma > Lepismatidae > Lepisma > Lepisma saccharinum. The sequence continues at coordinate 46,575,239 of NC_139235.1, read as the reverse complement.
TTGAAAAAAGATGTCTTCACATGCTGAAGTAAATCGTGACCTGATTGATGCAGGAAAAAGAGATGCTCGATGTGGTTCAATAGAAATATACCTAAAGATTGAGAAAACAAACATGTTTATGTATCTTAAAACAGTTTCAGTTACTGACAATTGCCACACGAGCGAAGAAAAGTCAACCATTACCCAAAATGCTAGGTGAAAGAAGCCTAGTCATGAATCAAAGTTCTTTTGCATACGATATGGACGTAATGTGAAGAGTTTATTTTATTTATTTGTTTGGTTTTTCTAAATATTCATCCTGTATGGTTTTGTACTCCCACCTAGGGAAAACTGCACTTTGGCTATAAATAGATTTAGATATTGTAATACATACTTGTAGTCTCGTAAGTGTTAACTCGATCACAAGTCTTATGGCCATCCCACATGAGCGCTTCTTTGGAAAGTAAGAATGAGCTTATAACATATTGTTACCTGCTAATACACATATATATACGTATAATATACAAACATACATACATTGCATATATATAGTTAGAGAGAGAGAGTGCGCGACAGGTGTATAGAGAGCCCAAAGGAAGAAATACGTGTTTTTTTGTGTCGGCTAAAAAACAGTTTTAGGGGGAAACCCCCCTCAAATGTCAAGATGACGAATTGAAGTGGGAATCTGACCCCTGTGTCCACCTCCGATTTCCATGAAACTTGGCAGGTGTATAGAGGGGCTCAAAGAAGAAATACGTGTTTTTGTGTTTCATTTTTAAAAAAAAACTGTTTTAAGGGGCAAAACCCCCCACAAATGTCAAGATGAAGATAACTTGACGCGGGGATCTGACCCCTGTGTCCCACTCCGATTTCCATGAAACTTGGCAGGTGTATAGAGGGGCCCAAAGGAAGAAGTACGTGTTTTTTTCATGGAAATCGGAGGGGGACACACGGGTCAGATCCCCACTTCAATTTGTCCTCATCTTGACATTTGAGGTGGGTTTTGCCCCCTAAAACAGTTTTTTAGCTGAAACAAAAAAAACACGTATTTCTTCCTTTGGGCCCCTCTATACACCTGCCAAGTTTCATGGAAATCGGAAGGGACACAGGGGTCAGATCCTCATTTCAATTTGTCCTCATCTTGATATTTGAGGCGGGTTTTGCACCTAAAAGTTTTTTAGCTGAAACAAAAAAACACGTATTTCTTCCTTTGGGCCCCTCTATACACCTGCCAAGTTTCATGGAAATCGGAGTGGGACACAGGGGTCAGATCCCCGCGTCAAGTTATCTTCATCTTCACATTTGAAGGGAGTTTTGCCCACTAAAACAGATTTTTTTTAACTGAAACACAAAAACACGTATTTCTTCCTTTGAGCACCTCTATACACCTGCCAAGTTTCATGGAAATCGGAGGGGACACAGGGGTCAGATCCTCATTTCAATTTGTCCTCATCTTGATATTTCAGGCGGGGGGAAACCCCTAAAAGTTTTTTTAGCTGAAACAAAAAACCCGCATTTCTTCCTTTGGACCCCTCTATACACCTGTCAAGTTTCATGGAAATCGGAGGGGGACACAGGGGTTACATCCCCACTTCAATTTGTCCTCATCTTGACATTTGAGGCGGGTTTTGCCCCCTAAAACAGTTTTTTAGCTGAAACAAAAAAAAACATGCATTTCTTCCTTTGGGCCCCTCTATACACCTGCCAAGTTTCATGGAAATCGGAGGGGGACACTTAGATAACCTCCCTTGTCAGGGAATGCTCTGTAGTTTCTTGGGTCGTTTTCCACACTACGTTATTCAAGGCGCTGTATCGTGACCGTCAATTGCATTCGCCATTTCAGAACTGAGGAGGTGGTGACGCATTATAAACTACAGAGATTGTTCTACAATGGATTGCCCCATCGTAAGTGTTTGTTTAAACCGTGACTTTCTTGTTTCTTTAGACTGTTGCTTTGTGAGTAATATTTTGTGCAGAATCTGATTCATAGCATAATGAGTGAATGTGATGAAGGACCATGTGTATCTACACAACGTAGTAAAAAGAGAAAGAATTTTGTAAGGATAAAGGATGCTAACAAGAAACTTAGGGTCCAGACGCACGAGATCGGAGTTTCCTGTAATTGTAAACTGCAGTGTTTCAACATTGTTGATGTGAAACATAGAAATAAACTTATCAGTGACATTAATAATTTGCAGTGTTGGTAGAAACAAAGTTTCCATTTGAGTGGTTTAATTACATCACGTGATATCAAACAAAGGAGACCAAGAAAAGATGAAGATGCAAAACTACGAGATAAAAGTTTTATGTACAAGGTAAGACTTCTAGGTGAGACTAATGCAAGTGTAAAAGAAATACAAGAATATCAAAAAGCTTTCCGTTCACTCCACGGCATTTCTAAAAAAAGACTTGAAAATATACAAAGAGCCATAAAATGTAATAAAGATATAGGTAACAACATGCGAGGCAAGCATAGTAATAGGCACAATAAATTGTCCTCAGAAACTGAAAAGCTTGTTATGGATCACATATCATCATTTAAAGGCCGTGAAAGCCATTGCAGTAGAAAGAGAACAGAGAAGATATATTTACCAGAAGAGCTAAACTTTTCTAAAATATTTAATATGTACGCAGAAAAGAATCCTCACAACATGATGTCATATGAAACATACCGTACCATCTTTAATACCAAGTTTAGCATTGCCTTTGGTTATACAAGAAGCGATTTATGTAGTGCCTGTTATGAATTTTCTGCACACAAGAAATCACTCACTTCCCAATTAGTTTATGCAGACGAAGGGTTGAAGCATGACTTAGAGAAGAGAATCAAAGATATGGAAACTCAGCAACAGGTTCATATTAGGAAAGTAGAAACTTTCTATGAGCGCAAAAGACAGGCAATAATAAGAAGTAGGAAGCATCATAGGATGGAATCAATTTCCATGGATTTTCAAAAAAATCTCCCTTGTCCAACCATTTCTACAAACATGGTTTACTACAAACGACAATTAAGTGTTTTTTTTTCTTTCAGCATTCACCAATTGTCTGACAACAAGGCAATTTTCTACGTCTATCCTGAAACTATTGGCAGAAAAGGGCCAAATTAGGTAACATCATTCTAAGCTCAGACGTTCAACATTTACATATTTTCTGTGACTCTGCAGGAGGCCAAAATAAAAATTACACTGTTCTCCGATATTTACACTATGTTGTTCATGAGAAGAAACGTCTGCAGTCAGTTATTGTCACATTTCCAATACGAGGACATTCATACATGGAATGCGACAAGGATATGGGATTACTAAAAATAAAAACTGTAACTGAAGTTCCTAAGAACTGGGTTGCAGTGTTCCAAAGTGCACGAGTTAAACCATGATCATGTCCTACATGATTTTTTTCAAGTGTTGTTCCTAAAATACTTTGCTACACATCGGCTAACACACTCGTGCACAAAAATAATCTTACTTGTTTAACATAAAATGTCAGAGGTGATTTTGTAAATGCCATTGAAACGAATATGTATTCATTCGAATGTATTGGAAATGGAAAAACACATAAATGTGAGACATTCCATTCCAGGATGAAACCTTTAACACATTTAACAAGATAGAAATGTTATACAAAAATTATACAATTGTTCTACAGTTACAGTTTTAAAAATTAAAATAAAACATTATAATATATGCAGTGTTATATAATTACAAAGAGGAATTGTGGAGAAGTGTGACGACGTTTTGCAACGAAATTTCCTGGTGTTCCCGTTCCACATAGGACCACTATATTAAACCTCGTAAAAAAGTTTAGAGTAACAGGGTCAGTACTGAATAAAAGTGGAAAGAAAAATGGGGAAATATAAAAAATAAAGTATAAAGTATACAAAGACAATCCGCACACCATCCGTGAGTTAAATGAGAGTATTATACGAGAAATCGGGAGAATTACAGTAGACGAACTTGCACGTGTAAATGCCAATTTCCTTGGGAGATGCCAGGAATGTGTTGCAGCAGAGGGACATCATTTTCAACACCTTCTGTAGTCTAGGTTAGTACACAATATGAAAACTGTAATTTTAATAGCCGACTCTAGTGACTGTCGTGGACCCGTTCACCGGGAAAGACAAGAGCAGATGCCGAGTCTCGTAGCGAATGTCAGGGAATTCTCTGTAGTTCCCGAGACGGATGACAAGCTGCTTGCCGCCGAGTCTCATAGCGAATGTCAGGGAATGCTCTGTAGTTCCCGAGACGGATGACAACATAGATGGCAGTGCGATCAGTACGAGTGCTAATTTTCTTATGAAAGTAATGCGGCTTAGTTAGTTTTTGGAATATATTCCGTGGCGAAGCGTAGATTTCCTAGCAGGGTAGGCACAAAAGTGCGATAATTTCCATTAGTTGCTTAAAGATGTAAAAAGAAAGGGAGGGGGCTATGTCATGGAGAGTGGTTCAATGTCTCTCCAGACCGTTTCTTTACTTGCCCGTGGCGCGACGTTTTCAAAAGTGTTGTTACCGGCCATCAATACGATAATTATGTATTAGACGTTCTCCTCCCGCCCACCAGATGTCATCGATAGATTTTGTTCATTTCGTTTTTTTTATTTGTTTGTATTTTTTCAACACCTGATTTATGCACACACCTCCAGAAAGAACTACCAATCATGGGACATCGCGAAAATCCAACGAATAGTGCTCGAGCCCTGTTGTCAATTCTTCATCACTTTTTTCTAAATTTATTTTGCAATTGAGGTGAAAAGGGGTGGAACACCCCCCCCCCCCATAATTTTCGGGTCAGTCTGACGTTTGTGCCGTGAGCAGACGACAGAATTCCGTCTGTTGTCTAACTAAAGGAATGGTTGTAGTTAATTCCGGTCTTGGCTTTCTAGATAAATGAATTTCTGACACCTGTATGTGCAAGTAAACATAATTAAAGTTTTGAATATTTTCGTCTCATTTGTTCTGCTCTATGTTAATCGTGACGATGAGAATGTATGGAGAATGAATTAAAGATGATCAGGAAACATTGGCATGACCACAATTAGGTCACCTGGCTTCGTAACGTGTTAGGATGACCACCACGGGGCTTTAAAGAAAAAACATAAGTAAAGGTGACCTCTCTCATTCAGTGTGTATACTTCGCATCCTAGTTTGTTCTACCCCTTGTGTTAGTAGACATCTTTACGTGATAATAGAACATAGGATCCTTGTTTGGGACCCGGCAACACGACAGGTTACTATGTAACATATAAACAGGTTATAATAAATGTAGTTGCTTGAGAGAATAGAATCCCAATTTTTAGGCGCAATTCAGCTCTTTTCTGCCAATCCAATGTGACAACACTGGCCTGTTCCACCAAACCTGAAACAGACATGGCCCGCGCAATTACCCCATAACACAACACCCTTTGTCCTAAACCCAAAAAAAGTCTTCCCTTGCATTGTACTCTCATTGAACGCCCTCTTCTCTTGTTATCCCTTCAGGGTAAATGAAACTGCCTACCTCTTCGCTTGTGTCGGCTGCATAAAAGAAATGTCTGCTTGTAATATTTATTCAACGACAGTGTTAACGCATTAAATAACATTTCAACAACCTTGAATTTTTTAAAATATTTTGCTGTCACTTGCCACTGCTACTTGCAAAGGAAAATATAGTTGAAAACATTTTAGAAATGATTGTTATAAGAAGGAAACATGAAAGACCAAAAGTGGGTCCTACCTTACCGATGATTACATCTTCACTCAATTAAGAACTCGATTGTTCTTGCATTTCAGTCCGGCACTTCTTGCATAAATCTGATCGCTGCACAAGACACGAATCACAAACAAAGCTCTACCATCACGAAACTCGGGCTACGAGCCACGCTCCCTTTTAGCGTCCTGAGCAGGAGGCAAGTTTTCACAGAGAGGGAACGAGCGGGGAAATCCCCGTTCACGATAAAAGTAAATTATTCTATTTCCAGTGAAAGTAAAACTACTTTGTAAATATAAGGCGTAACTAGCAAATTAATTTACGTAATTTGGTATGAAGACTTACTTTACACATATAAGTTCTTTAGACTTTCTGTTTACGCTACGGTGTTGGGTGAATCGACAAGACCATCAGCACTCTGCCAAGAAAACGAAGTCAGAACTACACCTACTCCGTAATTTTCAATTTCACTTACACTTGTCGATGAAAGGAAGGAAAACCTAAGTTTCGTACAAAATATGGAGAATGTACAATGAAATAGAAATATCTCTGCACGAACACATGCTAATGTTTACAAAAAATGCCGGTACACCACAAATTTCCAACCCTGGCGGAAATGCAGTGTTGCTGATATTCTGTTCGTTCTAGTAGGTAACACCGCGAGGCCGGCCTCAGGAGCACGTTATAAGCATACGTACAGTACTCGTAAGATTAGGCTTCCCGCATATACGACCGTACGACAGAATGTCAAGAGAAGAGAACCCAGCAAATGTGCCTCACTCCGTGGGAAGTTCGTATACTGGACAGGGTTAGAATTTTTTTGTAATTATCATAAATGAAAATTCCAAACTTTTCCATTGCATTACATGTGTTTTGACGAAATAAGTAAATACACCTTTTCACATTAAAGCGACACGAGTCCTTCGGTCCAAGGCAACTTTCATACCGAAGCAACACATGTTGCTTGGAAACGAGCCAATCAAGGAGATTTTAGACCAAAGCAACACGCGACAAACGATAAGAGCAACATTTCACATCACAGCGGCATGACGGGAAGCACAGGCCATTGGTGAAATCCTCAAACGATAAGTGTCGCATGCCGCTTGTCGCTTTGGTGCGCAATCTCCCTAAAGCAAGACACTCATTGCATCGCGTAATGTGCGGTTTATCGTGTCGCATATCTGTTGTTCGCACAATAGCAGCGAACCCTTGCTAATAGACTGAAGGCACCATGTTGCTTGCCACTTATTTGGAAACTCCCCCTGTAGCGCATCCCTTCGATCTATCTGAGCACCCTTCCTTTAAGGAGCTTTCCAACCGAAGTGACAAGTAGCACATGAATACGCCATATGAACGTTTAGTTTGCTGTTTGGACCCTCATGTGCAGTGAATGCTATTTTACAGTCTGGAAGTGTGTGTCACTAGTGTGACAGTGTGAACATCCCGTGTCGCTTGTCCCATTGGTTTGAAAGTTTCCTTACACTCATGTCGATGGCACCTCTACACAGTTTCAGTTATAACTTCTCGCCAAGTTACATGGTGTGGTTTGTTATTATATTTTTACCACATCTGAAGTACCTAATTATATAATTATTTGGTACTTTTCAAAGCAGCCTTTCCCAGTGAAGGCCTGGAGCTGCAGCCCTCAAGTTTACCCTAAATTCTGATCTAATCTTGATCATACCCTGCATAATTTTGAGCCTCCTAAGTCTACTTGCTGCTTTTAATCATAGAAGTGTTAATTTGATCACAGTTTTTTTGTTACAATAGCTCAAGTAAATACTTTCACTTTCTAATGACAAAATTGGCTTTTTATGGGTTGATAATATCTAGCATTGATAATATTCACAAGTAAAATATACATGTTATGAACACCAGAATACACTTATTTATTCACATATCCTCAAGTACATGTACTTATTGAATTTGATTGGGTGGGCAGAGGAATTTTTGGGTGGGCGCTTGCCCACCCGTGCCCACCCCTGTCGCCGTCCCTGATTATCACATTCATAGAAATGCTTCATGTAAAAGAATCAGACGTTGCAGCGGAAACTCCATTTACTTCCATTATAAGCAAACGAATACCATGCAGGTGTACCGACACCAGCGCCTCTAGCGGTATCATATTCGAGTGGAACCAGCCAGAGATGCCAGAACAGTGCCGTTTTCCACACTACGTTATTCAAGGTGCTGTAGTCACGTGCACGTTTAATGTTGGCCGAGCGTCGGAAGAAAGCACAATTTAACAATGGAACGCAACATGCACAAAACAATGATATCCCTCACAAAACAAAACACAGCATGCAAAATTTCATACCAACAGTGTTGCGACATGCAGCGCGATTACAACAGCGGTGAAGTTACTTTCGTAAAATGACTTGCCTCCTTTTCTCCCTGTATTCAACTGACTTACCTTCTTCTTCTTCCCCTGTAGGCGAAATCTTTAATATTTAATTTCTCAGTGACTAACCTCCCTGTTGCTCTGACATGGCGTCCACATCAACTACATCATTCAAGCTACATGAATCTGCTGTTAACTCATTTTCGATTTCGACCATTTACTGACTTGCCTCCCTTTTCCCCTGTAGTCTTCAAATGTACATCTCAGTTCCACGTAGTACAGTCATCGGCAATAAAAATGGGACACCTAGTTCCTGGAATACTCTCTTCCCTGCAAGACGTTATGTGTGTTGCCTAACTCTATGGCGGAGGCAGAACTTGCCATTGAAAATTTGCTATTAAAATCCATTCGAATTGGCCTCTGGATTCAAAGCCTCTTTGTGGGGCCTGTGTTGTGGCCTGTCCATGTAGGTGTTGGTGTCGCTCCAACCTTTCAATGCTTGATCACCTGGTTCAGCTGAAAACGCATATTTAGAATGCTTTTGTCAACAAGGAACATTTAATTGCAGTCTTCTTCAGTAACATATTCTCAACTGCATAACTACTGAGAATTTGGAAAACATTGCAACAATTGTTGCAATCTTGTCCAGAGAATTTGAAACCCAAAAGCAGTACATTTTCTTTTACTTCCCTTTATCACGTTTGGCTAATCGCGAGAATGAGGATAAATGATGATATGATGAAATCGATGAAGGGACACTCACAAAGAATACCCATGCCCAGGCTGGGATTCAAACCCGGGACACCTGGCATCATACCCCACTGTTGTAAGTACTCCGCCACGGAAGATGGAAACAGTCACATTGCAACACACAGTTATATTATATATATTTGCTACATTAAAACAATGTATAGTATATAATTTTATGTTATAAGCATCGCTTTATTGCCACGGGGGTAATCGCGATGATGAGATATGATTGAATTGTTGTTTTAAGTCCACTTTATGCACAGATAGGCTAATCGGGACTGGACCTATGGTTTAAAGTGTGCACTGTGCCTTCACCGGGCTTTGAACCCTTGATTACAAGGCGACGACGTTACCTCTACGCCATCAGGGAGGCCTGTTGAATGATGATTAGATGAAATTGATGAAGGGACACTCACAAATAACACACACATCCAGGCTGGGACTCGAACCTCGAAACTTCGGTGCCAAGACCATACGTCGACCACTTAACGTCCTTGGCCACTGTAAACTTTTACGGGGCATGAAAAACATATTGTGGAATTACAGGACGTCGTGTAAAAATAGCATGTCTTGCAACGCTGATCATACTGAGTATATACATATAAAAACACTAGTATTTTTAAAAGTTTGCGAAGTAACCAACAGTATGACAAATTGACATTTTGCAGTATTTTTTACTTGTATTAAGAGTTTCAAAAAATTACAAATTGATCTGGATATTTCATGATCCCGTAACACCTGACACAGATTTCACTTGTTCCATGCATGCTTAACACGTTGCCATAATCAATCAATCATCTCGATTAATCAATGGTTTAAAGGATACGATAAATAACCGAAATACTGTACAGTACAGTAAACATGTAATCCTATGCAGATAAAGTGAAAACGTTTGATGAAGTGTGAATGTGAACTTACCTTCGGTAGCTCCGAACAACCCACAGGATCTCCTAAGCAGCAACCACGTGTGACATAACCAATGACAAAGGTTACATTCTCGGTTTCTTTCATGAAATGCTGTCGCGAAGTCTGTGAAGTGAAGAAAAACTTATATACGACAGTAACAGCTTTTGACGCTAGTTTAACGCACTCACGTTCACGCACGTGTTTTTCAAGAATAAAAAACCACTTTCTGTTCAACTGTCACCGATTCAGGGACGGCTCCCGAACCAAGTGAACACACAGCATCAGCTTAAGTGCCAGTGTTGCTAACTTACGACTAACAAAAGTTGCAGAATATCAGACACTTATTTCTTTCCATGCTCCCTGTTTGGATTATCTTCCCCAAGCTTTCTCCGGCTGATTCTTATGCATGGCATTTGCAGTGATGAGGATGGTGTACAGAAGCATAAGCGCACGGAAGGAGGGTTATGAGGACCTGACCCCCTTTTTAGATCTTTATATATCTTAAGAAAATAAAAAGACAAAGCATTATCCCTGATGTCATGAAGGCACAGAAAGAGGTGTAAAAATTAAGACTCCACACATTCACGATCTCGGCCATTGTAGAGGTGATATGATCAGCACCATGTTTTGGTGACCTTTGCTTCAAACATGTGTTCATTCATGAGATGCTGTCCAGTTATGGCGACATGGTGTGAAAAATTTCCCACCTTAAATCACCTGTTCCTGAAATCGAACCCTGGTCATCCCGTGCAACAGTTAGGCACCCTACCCACTTTTTAAAAAATAGTTATTATACTTTTCTTCAGTATTTTTCAATCATGTATGTGTCTCTTTTTCCAATTTCTCACATTTTTATTTAGTGTCGCAGAAAACTGTGATATTCACTACGCAACGGAGGTCGATGCAGAGTGGACGATGAATATGGGGCAACTTAATCATATCCTCCACTTCTTATGTATAATTACATTCAAAATGTTTGAATTGACACGAGTGATCCAAACATAGCTTACATGAATATGTGATTTTCAAAAATTACAACAAAATGTTCTTGTACTACGATTATAAGTTGGGAGGGACAGCCACTGCAGGAGTTAGGCAACACACATACTGCCTCGCAGGGAAACGAGTTTCAGGATCTAGGTGTCCCATTTTTATTGCCGGTGAGTGTACGTACATGTTACATTTTTTTTATTAAGATTGTTCGAGCACATGAATCTATTCACCTACTGATATCACATTGTGGAATATATTTCCTCTGGTTTAACCGTATGGTTAGATATATTCTCTCTCAAGATACTTTTCTTTATAGTTCAAATCAGATTATTAGTGCAGTCACTTTATTATTTTTTTCGAAATAAAGGAAATAATTCATAACAAGCAGAAATTTGGAATGTAACGTCTTTATAGCATTAATAACTACTTACCAAAAGTCCCCTGCGATCACCCGTACGCTAAGTCCACCATACAAGAAACACCTTGGTAAGGGGCACATAATCTGAAACATTTTAAACTTGCTTGCATTAAAGTGCATTCTCCATTACAGTTTTTGGTACATCCTTATGCAACTACAGAAGGTCGTTCGGGATCTCTGAGGACAATGTTGGAATTGTGATAAGTTCATGAAAACCCATGTCGCCACCTACGATCATGCTCAATTCGAAAACCAGCAGTCCGCGCTATAGGCCGACAACGTAATTTCCATTGCAACAGACTTTTCTGAGGAGTTATCATGTCCAACTTTTCCCACTCCTCCTGACAGGCTTTCCAAAGGCCATTGAGAGTGCGTGGACGTCTCTTTCCTAAGGCCCGTTTCAGGAGTCCATGTACAGAAGTCCATGGGTGACCCATCTGGCGCCTTCACCGGAATGTCGCTGTAAGGAATTGCACGGATGCCAGTTTCCACCTCCATTCGCTGTAAGAACAGACGAGTCGAACGGGAGGTATGGCTGGATGCTTTATCTGGGTGCACCCAGACCTGGTTTTTGGCCCCCCCATACAGTGTCAGGATATCTATGTTATAAATGGGTGTTAAAACCTCATCCTGATAGTACGTGGAGTTCACCTTCACATTATTAGCTACACAGCGAATTGCTAGCTTGCCATTATAGCAGTATCCAGCGATGATGATGAAATCCCGTGGAAAACATTCCTGGCATTCTCGATACAATGTTTGATAATTGATTTTGTCGCGAGGGCGTAAGTAAATCGCGCGGGGTTTGTGACAGTCACTAAGGTAGACATATGCTTCGTCTAATGTCACCACATTTTTCCATCTCTCTCCTGCAAGATAGGTCTCATAGAGCTTTCTAGCGTTTGTGCGACGTTCCGCAATGTGACGAGGCAACAGCTTGTGAACTCGCCGCTTATGCCGCATTTCTAGTTGCAGGTCCTTCTTGATTATGGTGTTCACTGTTGACACAGACATTCCCAACTTACGTGCGATACTCCTTTGGGGGGCAGGGTTACCACCTGACACAAGGGCCTTCACTTTTCTCACTATCTCCGGTGTACGACTCGTAGCTGCTCGTGGATTTGCCTGTTTCTTCCCCTGTGGAATTAGGCCCAGTCGGCCTTTACCTTTTTTGTTCAATACCGCACCAATCCCGTTCTTCGATATCACAAAACCACGCTTCTTGCACATTCCTTTGATTGCCGAATAGCTATATTTAGCATCGGAAAGGGCTGTTATGTAGCCCTCCCAGTATGGTTCAATTTCTTCGAAATCGTTGTAGGTAAATGGCACAACGCGTTCTCGGTACTGAAGTGACTCAGCATGCACCGTTTGGATGGACTGACGTTGATAACAGCGCCGCCAGCGGCTTTCAAAATCGTCACCAGAGATCCCGAACAACCTTCTGTAATGCAGTATATCGTTTGGTACAGGATTTCAATCTTGACTTCCTTTTTGATACAAACTCAGGGGTGGCGCCAGAAAATTTTGACCGGGTTGGCAGGATCCATATATTGAAAAATTAGGGTGGCAGATAAAAAGCATAGATGATTTTCACTAATACATTATCTCTCTCCCTCTACCCCCTTCTCCCCTATATTCATTTGTATTTCTTTCCCCATTTCCTTTTGCTGGTGTACATTTTCTTATATATCCTCTGCTTGTGTCTCCCCCCTTTCTCTATCTCTTTCTCACACACACATGCGTGTGCATATAATATTTTCATAAATTCTTCTAATGAAATTTCTCATCTGAATTCTCTCTAATCACTCCACACTACAAAAAGGTGGAGAAGGGACTCGATGCAGTCACCTATTGAAAAAACACTTGGCAGGTTTTGGTCCAGGCCCGTACCCAGGATTTTATTTCCAAGGGGAAACTAACCTCTTTTATTTGCAGGGACGGTGCTACAGGGAGGGCTAGGGGAGCCGAAGCCCCCAAAAGCTAGTCCCAACCACCCTTGTAACCCCCTAGATTTTTGTAAGATTGTATACGCATTTCGACCGAAAACTTAAAAAGTAGAAATTTATGTTTTTCATTCTAAAACTTCCATTGAGGCAAGTACAATGATCAACTGCATTTTCTAGTTCGGTTAGATCGCAAAGCAATTTTATTACGTGTTGTTCTAAAATGAAGAGGAGGGGGGCTAGCTGCATGTATATACCTGGATAACAATGGTCACTGATCATTTGATACTAAGTAATTGTCCAGCATGAGTCGCCAATCTTTCTACGAAATCTGCTGCCTGTCTGGTAGGTGGACGTATTCAGTGACTGTGAGATTGCTCTTTGATTGTTGGCATTACAGCTAAATGTGTACAATTATTAACCTCCATAAATCGTATCACTATACTTCGGAATAGGTCTAACAGGTGTGACAAATGAATTTGTATAAGTAAGACGACGTTCAAAATCTAAAGAAGCGTTTTTTTTTCTGTTTCCTTGTTCCTCAATTACCGACAATGACATGATGTTCTCTCATTGATTTCATTATTATATCTGGATCCCACTTTAAGCTGTAGGTCCAATCCCAACTAGCCTTAATGTGCATAAAGTAGACTTAAAACACCAATTCCTTGCAGGAAAAGCAGGACGGACGTGTTTTTCCTTAGCTCCACGTGCAGGGGTGAACAAAATGTGGTGAAGTGATTTTCTGAAGGGAGTGAACGTTGTGCTGCAGTGAACGTGATTTTTTTTGTTCATGCAAATCTTTGCAGGAGCAGCCATCGGTGTTTGAGTGTTTAAGTGTTTAAGTGTTTGTGCATTAATATTTTTCGCGCAACATGGGCATCACAAAAGGTGAATGGAACAGAATCGAGAGCACGATGGAAAGGGTTGTTGCCAAAGAACTGAACTCTCAACTGGGGGATCTGGACGAGAGGATAGCCCTGGCCTTTGTTAGCGACAAGGTTCAGTCGCTAATCAAGAGCTCCCTGACTCAAATGATAGCCGAGGCGGTGGAGGAAGCCATTTGTAAAACAACGGAGAAATACGATGCCGAAATCAAAGCTCTTAGGTCGACGGTGAGTACATTACAGTTGCATATAAACTCGATCGAACAATATGACAGAAGACTGAACCTCGTGATCCATGGCGTGGGTGAATCTGAGGGAGAGAACTGCGAGGTGAAGGTGCTGGACATCCTCCGGGACAAGGTGCAGGTTCCCGTCGATGCATCCCAGATCCAGAGATGCCACCGCCTGGGAGCGAAGCGGCACGACGGGAGGAGCAGGGTGCTGATCGTGCATTTCGTGTCCTACAGGACTCGTCGGTTGGTGCTTCAGAAGAAGAAGATCCTGAAGGATTCCGCACCCCACGTTTCCATCACGGAAAACCTCACCCGGCAAAACCTGCAGCTGTTTCACCAGGTAAGAAATAGTGGAACTTTTCAACGCGTGTGGACTTCGGATGGCAACATCCTGGCACTACACAACAACACCACAGTTAAAATAGACAGCCTGGATGACCTAAACAAGTATGGAAAATGACAAACTCTGCCCTCGGTTGGCACTCGTTGCATATATTAACCACCGTAATCATTCACTCACTTCAATCATGTGCTTCTGAATCTTATATTTTTTCGTTTTACCTTTCTTCTTTAAATAATTTAATTTTTGTCTCACATATATTATATTTTTTTTCAGTCATTTTATTAATAATGAGTTTCGTTGTTTCAAATGTAGGAAGGCAAGAGGTCAATGTGCAGTGTCAGTGCCAGATAGTTCGTTGGACACCCCTGAAAGATGTTCCCTGATATTTGCAAGAATGGTCACTCTCTCCCTTCCCCCCGAGGCCAAGGTCGAGACCACAATGCTGGGGCTGTAAATAGTTTTCCTCCCTCCCCGCCTGGCAATGAGCCGCCACCCCCCGTGACGTTACACAGGCTGAGCGTGGCAAACCGGAGATTCCTTGCAAACTTGTATCCGCACGTAGAAGACCTTGCTTTCCCCGAAAACGCACAAAATATCACGGTGGGCCACGTCAATATTAACCGCATAAAGAACAAAATAGATGAAATCGCAGCTTCCCATATAATAAACTTCACATGCGTTGCAATCACCGAGACTTGGCTCGATGATTCCATTCCAGACAAACACGTTGAAATTGAAGGGTTCAAAATGTACAGACTTGATCGAGACTATCCTAAGCAAGGGGGAGGTATTATTGTTTACGTAAAAACAGCTGTAATATCAGAACTTATATATTCTGTGTCAGATGTAGACATTGAAGGATTGTGGGTGTCTTTGAAACTCAAACAGAATGACAAACCTTTAATTCTAGGATGCGTATATAGACATCCCAAGGCCCCCGTCACTTGTAATGAAAAACTAGAAAATATTTTGCAGTCATTTCCGGCTTGCCACGCTTCGGTTCTCGTTGGGGATACAAATCATGACGTCATGAAACCAACTGCAGCGGACAATGCATTTTTCGATACGATGGAATCAGCGGGGTACAAGCAGCTCATTCGCCTGCCGACACGCGTCACCGACACGAGTGAGAGTCTCATAGATCACATTTTTACCAACAAGAAAGAATTGCATGATAAATCCGCCGTAGTAATGCATGATTTAAGCGATCATTTTCTGATATTCACCTCAATTAACCTAAGGTCACAAAGATCTCCAAGAATACTCGTAACTAACCGTTCTTTTAAAAATTTCCCTGAACAACAGTTCGTTGATCATTGTTCTTATCTACCCTTTCACAAAACAACAATGATGTCGGATATAAACGATAAGGTGACATATTTGCAGTCATTAATAACCGAAGCTCTGGATGTCTATGCGCCAATAAAAACGTTTCGTGTTAGGGGCAACAAGCGTCCCTGGATCACTGGCGGTCTTCTTAGATTGATATCTCTCAAGAACCGGATGTTTAAGCGCGCACGTAGTTCAAATAATAATAATAATTACACGTGGGAACAATATAAGTCCATAACGAACTATGTAACAAAAACAGTAAAAGATGCGAAAAGAAATTATATCCTTACGCAGATCTATTCCGATAAATATTCAGGCAATAACAAATTCAAGATTTTCAGGTTCTTAACTGGAAATGATAGCAAAAGCCAATCCATCGCATCTATTGAACATAACAATGAAACAATTACGGAAGATGCGAGGGTGTCGAACGTCCTCAATGACCACTTTGCTAACGTCGGTAAGTCAATATCCAACACATTCACTAACAATTTAAGGGCGAAGAAAAATGAAAGTAGCAAACAAAATGAAAAAGACGCTAAATATCAAGAAACCAGCTTCAGTTTTAAGCCCGTCTCAAGTGATGACGTTATGAAAATTCTTCAAAAACTTAACCTCAGAAAAGGTCCAGATTTCAATGAAATAAGTAATCGCATAATATATCTACTCGCCCCATGGATTGTCGAACCTCTCACAGATATAATTAATTCATCCTTAAAAAGCGGAATCTTTCCTAACACTTGGAAACACGCAAGGGTCACACCTATATTTAAAGGGGGGTCCCCGACGCAAGTTAATAATTATCGCCCCATATCAATTACTTCCTCATTAAGCAGGATTCTTGAAAAGGTAATAGACAAGCAATTAGAACAATACTTACATTCTAACAATCTACTGACAGATAGACAGTTTGCTTTTAGAAAAAATCGCTCGACAGAATTACTCGTGCACGAACTGATACATAACTGGAGAAATATATTAGATCGTAAAGGGAAGCAATACATTGGCATTATTTCTCTAGATATCAGTAAAGCATTCGACAGTGTTCAACCAAATTTATTAATACAGAAATTACATCAGCAATTTAATTTCTCTGCCCTTGCATGCAACTGGATCGAAAGTTATTTATGGAATAGGAGTATCGACACAAAAGTAGGCAACTCGATTTCAAACCGTGTAAATGTATCTTTCGGTGTACCACAGGGATCTATTCTAGGTCCTAAACTGTTTAACATGTTTGTGAATGACATCGCAGACAGGGAATTTGGGTTTGAATTATATTTGTACGCAGATGACTGCCTCCTGTACTGCGCGTCAAGCAAATTAGAAAAAGTAATTGCAAACATTGAGGAAAATATGCCCGAAGTTCTTGAGTGGTATCAATCTAACATGTTGAAAGTGAACGAGTCTAAGACGCAAGTATTAATACTATCCAGTGAAAATAATAACAATACGCTAATTGACAACATTAAAATAGGAAATTTCAATATAAAACCATGTGAATCTCTAAAATATCTCGGTATGCACCTAGATAAAAGTTTATCCTTTTCACAACATGTAAAAAGAATGTGTTCACGCGCAGCACCTAAAATCAAGCAGTTTCAATTTGTCTGCAAATATGTACACCTTGCCCACAAATTAGCATTCTACAAAGCATTTATTAGGCCGTTACTTGAATACTGTTCCTCTGTACTTTATGGGATTAATAGAAATCACACCACGAAACTAGAGAAAATGCAAATTTGGGCTATTCGTAGCATAAGAAATACAGCGCACACGACCTCACGTGCAAGCAGAGAAGAACTCCAATTACCCACGCTGGAATCCAGACGAAAATATGCATTTCTACTAAAAATTCACCAGGCAATTAACAAGCACCACCACTTATTAAAGGACAAAGTAATGATATCTAGTAATAGAAATTATCCCAATCTGCGATCCAACAACACCAACAGTATCCGAGTACCAAAATGTAACAAGGCAAGATACGGATCTAAATCCCTGTCATCACTGGCAAGTAAAGCATGGAATCAACTGCCTGTAAATTGCAGAAAGGAGAGAAATTTGGCCACATTTAAACAACAGATTAGGACATTAATTTATGAATACTGACACTGTGCCTATTCTACCTCATTTCTTCCTTCATAAAACGTAGCTGCAAAAAATGTTTATTTTAGTCTATTTCTTATATTTTTCAATTATATAAATTTATAATATTCCATTGTATGTATACTTATAAACAAATAGCATAACTGTATATTAATTCATGTAGGGCAAAAAGCTGTTTTTGTTGTTCGGAATCAATGTAAAAAAAAATGTAAGCTTAATTGTAACCCTACTTTAATAATAATAAATAATAATAATAATAATAATAACTCAATCAATCAATCATTATTATAGCTATCCTTATCGTTGATATTCGAGAGGGAGAAATACGATGTTAAAGAATCAAAGAGTACACAAACTCTAATTCTTAAATGCTAAGAATTGGAAATATTAAAATTGGGCTCCCAGCACCAATAGTCTAGCGATAAAACTGCTGCCTTCATATCAAGGGGTCGCGGGTTCGATCTCCGGTGGAGGTAATATTCCATTAAGTGGTTCGTATTCCGGTAGAAGCTGTAGCTCTCGTGCCGATTAGCCTCTGTGTATATAGTGAACCTTAATACAAATCCAATCAACTAATCATTGTAATAAGGTGTATGCTTGGGCAATTTTTGCTCTCACTCCTAGTCCTACATGTTAATTAATTATAATTTGTGAAGTTAGAAAATAATTTCTGCAGTGCCGTCATAGTGGCTAAACTTTATTGTGTGTAGGAGAAACACATCTAAAATTATTGATCCAATTCTGATCAATATTTATGCATAATATATTCTGAAATAAAATTATAATCTTCAGCAGTTATTTTCACTAATCAAAATGCCCAGTTCAAGAGTTACAAATACTTCATTGCTTCTACGTATATGTATTTGTCTCCTAGTAGAGGTAAATTTGTAGTGAAAATGAGCTTGTTCCTTGAGAGTGGCACCTCTAAAGTGGGCAGTATTTCTCGCATCGTCCCCACATTTAGCCCCAAGTTCTGAATTTCAGTCGTTGAACAAGGAAACATAATATATTTCATCATGGCAGAGAAAATGGTTTCATTAACACATTTTCTGTTCAAGGGTGGTATTGTTTATTTCATGCCTTCTTTAATAACTTAATGTCGCTTTTCTGAAGCACAAAAAGCTAAAATCTTTCGTGGATGCTTACGGCAGATCAAGTGTTACCTTCGTAATCGAATTGGTAACTAGAGGTTGAGTGCTCTGTCTATTCTGTCCTTTGAGATGGAGCTTGCAAATTTATTTGCATTTTAAACAAGGTTGTAGCTGCTCATAAAACATATGTATCTTATCGTAATTTCTTGCTATGGTTCATTCTCTCATTATAGCAAAAAAAAGAAAGTACTCACACTATTTACATAGACATAGTGTTACTTACAGTATTTATAGTATATCAAGCGAGTTGATTTTGAATGTAGTTTTATGGTATATTTTCTACTGTTCATGTGAATAGTGAATAGTGTGTATGACATTATTCAACTCAACGATGGCGTAGGAAAAGAAAACAACATTATTATTGCATTTTGTTTGACATAAAAAATCATGTCTAAAAGTACTTTTGTATATGATGGAAAAATATGCAACATCTCAGTGATTTATCTCTGGATTGGACTGTAAAATATGTCATTGATAATATTATACCGCAGTAATCTTATTAAGTAAATACATTTTACTTGGCATTAGGTAGCCCCCCGAGAATTTGACTCCGAAATCTGTAGCCCCCTCACTTATATCTTGTTAGCGGTGTCACTGTTTATTTGCCACCATTATTAACATCCTTTACAAAACGAAATATCTTGTTTCTTCTTTCGATACAAGACACAGTATGTGTACATTATATATGCATTTAAGGATGGCGACAGAAGGTATGTAAACACCAACAACAGTGAAGATTTGTTTTCTCCATAATTCAAATGAGTGACCTTGAATATCTAGTATAATATGGGTAGTTTTTAACTGGAAAGAGTGTTGGTTGCTGAATTATATTTTTACTTAGCTCACAGGAGTTTTCCAAATTGTTAAGTGCGTATGAATCTTTGCATTTAATTAATGCCTCGATGTGAAAGTTTTAAAACACACATGGAACGCACATTTTTTTCATTCTATATTAAAGATTCCCAGCATAAAAACGATAATTTTCACACAAGATATCACTGAAAAATGATAAAAATAAAGAAATATGCTCAAAATGAATATTGAAAAATCGATGCCATTACAGAAGCGACCACTTCCTGAAGTAAATCTTCATGTGGCCAAAAGGGGTCGTCGATAGGGTTCAATAGAAATATGTTTAGCGCTTGGGAAAACAGATACTTTTACATATTGTATTGTGGAAATTAATTTAGACCAAAAAATTCATCACATTTGATCATGATAGTTACGTAGCAATTCTTCTCTTGTTCATTGCGCTTTGAAACTACGATTGGAAAAAGTTTCATTTATTTACAATTATCACATCACCATAGGCGTCGACTTTAGGGAGAGAACACTTTCTGCCCTCCAAATTCCTCAAGAAGTAAACTATGTCCATTTTATATAAAAAAAATGTTCTTAATCTTTCGCCCTCCCCCCAAATGTTTATATGAAGTTGCCATTCTCTGATTATTATCATACTATCGAAGTAAAATACCCACTACCCAAAATACTAGGATAAGGAAGTCTCAAAGTTCTTTTTCATACCATTGCATTTATTTACGTGTTTGAAGATATTTGTTCCATTCTGTATGATTTTGTACTCTTTACCTCGGAAAACGCGCACTTTGGCTGTAGCCAGATATTGCACTACTTCTAGCCACAGAAGTATTAACTAGATCATGTTTCAAGTTTTAAATAACATATAAATTTGACAGGTATTATTCATGAACATATTTTCTAACGATTTTCATTTTCTTACTCAGTAATGTAAATCCAAAAACAGTGAATGAGCGACACTTCTTACAGGATAATGTGTGACTCTTTCTAGAGGGAACAATACTCATAAGAAAAATGTGCACGGAGTCAAGACAATAAATTACTTTTTCTTATTGAAACATTCATATTTGCCTAAACAATTATGTCTTGAATTTGTTTGGGTGGGCAATCGTGTGGGCAGAGGAATTTTTGGGTGGGTGCTTGCCTTGTTGGATTTCTATGTAGTAAGACCGTCTCACCTATTAACTCAAAAATGTACGTACAGTAGAATCTCTACTCCTAGTTCCACACCACACATCTAGGGAAGAATAGGGTTACCAGATGATAAATTTTAAAAAAGAGGACATGTTCATTAAAAAAGAGTACATAATTATATTGTCTACTTACAATTATTACAAGATAATATTACAGTAAATTTGAAAGAGATTTGTAAAGATAATGAAGATTACGTATATTGTGCTTGGCTAAGATAAGAAAAAATGGAAGGCTTGTGTTGCTGCAGTGATGAATATTTGGGTTCCTTAATGCCAATGAGTTAGCCAGATAAAAAAGAAACGTCAATGCATTTAGACTACACTGAAATAAACGTACCTTTATTAGCAACTGAAATAAATGTGCCTGGTGGACAGGTCTAAAATCGGGAAACAGTTTTGTAAGTCGTCACTAAAAACACATTTGCATTTCATTTAGTTCCAGAACCTAACTTGACTGAAGTTAAAGATGCTATTAAAAGGCTAAAGAATGACAAAGCAATTGGCATTGATTTAATACCAGCTGAGTTAATTAAATATCGTGGAAATTCATTAATATGTCAAATTCATAAATTAATTTGTTTAATATGGAATAAAGAAGAAATTCCTCAACAGTGGAAAGAATCCATAATTGTTCCTGTGTTTAAAAAAGGTGATAAAATGAACTGCAATAATTACCGTGGAATTTCCATACTCTCAACAACATATAAAATATTATCTAACATTCTCTTAACAAGACTAACCCCATATGCTAATGAAATTATAGGTGATTATCAATGTGGATCTAAACGTAACAGATCAACTACAGATCAATTTTTTCACATCAGACAGACACTTGAAAAAAAGTAGGAATATAATCAAAATGTCCATCAGCTATTCATTGATTTCAAAAAAGCATATGATTCGGTCAAAAGAGATAAATTATATAATATATTAGTAGAGTTTGGAATACCTAAGAAGCTTGTTAGTATGATAAAAATATGCACCAGTGAAACAGAAAGTAAAATTCGTGTGGGTATTAATATGTCTGACAAATTTACAATTCATGATGGGTTAAAACAAGGAGATGCATTATCTCCATTGCTCTTTAATTTTGCCTTAGAATATGCTGTTAGGAAGGTAAAAGAAACTAAAGAAGGACTAAAATTAAATGGTGTGACTCAGTTGTTAGCATATGCAGATGATGTAGACTTACTGTGGGGATGATGTGAATACAATTAAGAATAATGCTAAAATATTTTTCAAAACTGCTAAAGAGATAGGTTTGGAAGTTAACAAAGAGAAAACTAAATTTATGCTTATAGGCCAAAACCAAGTGTTAGGTAATAATCAAAATCTAATTATTGATAACAACTCGTTTGAACCAGTTTCCAAATTCAAATACTTAGGAGTAATATTAACAAATGAAAATTATATTAAAGAGGAAATAAAAAGTAGGCTTAATTCAGGAAATGCATGTTACTTCTCTCTTCAAAAACTTTTGTCTTCTCGTTTAATATCTAAGAAACTAAAAGTTAAAATATACAAAACAGTAATTTTGCCTGTAGTATTATATGGATGTGAAACTTGGTCCCTTACATTGAAAGAGGAACATAAATTGAGAGTATTTGAAAATAAGATCCTTAGGAAAATCTTTGGATCTAAAAGGGATGAGGAGACAGGTGAGTGGAGAAGGTTACATAATTTAGAACTACATAATTTGTATTCATATCCAGATATTATCAGAATAATTAAATCAAAAAGACTTAGGTGGGCAGGCCATGTGGCACGAATGGGAGAAGAAAGAGGAAGTTTACAGGATTCTTGTTGGGAAACCTGATGGTAAGAGACCTGTAGGAAGGCCAAGACGAAGATGGAGGGACAATGTTGAGATGGACCTAAGGGAAATCGGTAGGGATGGAAAAGAGTATATTGAACTTGCTCAAGATAGGGAGAGATGGAAGGCCTGTGTTGCTGCAGCCATGAACCTTCGGGTTTAAGAAGGCTAGAGAGTTAGTTGGTTAGTTAGTTAGTTAGCATTTCGGCATGGTTCGGTTCGCTGATTGACACTTCTCGACTACCATGTAACAACTAAGACTAGAACAGCCAAAAATTACTGTTTATTTCTGAATTCTGAAGTCATGAAACTCAAATCAAAGAAATCCGCGGAAGATGTCCCAAATGCTTTGAAATCAAAACCTCACGCGGCGCGGCGTCGACAACAGATTAGACACAAAAGTCCAACAATTTTTCTTTGTTGGAAGAAAAGTTTCTTATCTTGCAACTAAGAGTGTTGTATATTTGTAATTGTATATTATAAATAAAGAATGTAAAGAAAGGAAAAGTGGGGGAACCGATAAATTCATTGCAACTGACACAGTGGAGGATGGTAGCATCGCCGCCTTGTAATCAAGGGATCCCGGGATCGATACGCGGTGGAGGCTCACAGTGGTTCAGATCCCACTTTAAACTGTAGGTCCAGTCCCGATTAGCCTTACTGTGCATAAAGTGGACTTCAAACACAAACTCAATCAAACACAGTGGAGGCACCTTAACTTATGTAAGAAAGGTCCCTTAAACTCTTCCATAGATCTCTACAATAAACTACCACAAGATGTGAGGAAAGAACCAAAATTGATGATATTCAAGCACAAGATAAAATCAATGCTTCTGAAGCATGTTTTTTATTCTATAGCTGAATACATGGAAGCGACTTTTACATAAGACAAATGTACATAATGTAGTATAATCACATATTATTCTTGTAAAATTAAATGTCAAATGAAAGTGGATAATTAGTATCACCTAGAAGTAAGCTGCAATGTTCTATATCTTCTTGTTATATTTTTTTGTGATTTTGATATAATACCAGAGTAAGACCCAATTTTTTTTAAAATTTTTGGCTATATATTTTGTATTTGTAAAATCTATTAATGTAATATTGTATTGTAATGTAAGTATTGACATGTCCTATATTACCATGTACTGTAATTTGTACACACCGGTAGTCCTTGGACGCAAATAAACTAAACTAAAACTAAACTAAACTATCAGGTATTGCAAGAAATATTGGCGATTCGACCCCCGTGTGACAGGACGTGCACAGTTGTTTGTCGCCAAAATGGTGCCGCTTTGCACAGTGGTACAAAAAGTTACGATAGAAGGTGGAAAAACACCATGGAAGCAATTTTTAACAAAGCTTTTATGATAGTTTCCTGCAAACGTTGACAAACCTGTGGGAGAAATTTGTATTTACACCTGTTGATATATACATGTTATACAGAGTGCCCAGGAATAGCTTGTACCTGTTCCTGGAAATTTTTTCATTAGAAAAAAAAAGAAAAAAAATAATTATATTGCTTTGTGACAAGAGGTGCACAGCACACTCCATTGCTGCCAGAATGGTGGTGTTTTACTCGGTAACGCAAAATGTTCCTCTAGAAGAAATTTGTTATCGGTAATTGACTTTGTCACATCCCTAGCTGAAATATCCTCCTGTTGGTATTGATGGAACCATTGTAAACATTGATAATATTTCTAATAATAACATATGTGTAGTAGTGAGCCGTTGCAATCGCACACAATGACTGAGTGAAGACTATTTAATTTCATTCCATATCAACAGAATAGTTAAACTATCCAATTACATGCATCATTGCTTTTATCATGTTGTAGTCCAAGAAAAAAAACTATGGCCGAGTGAATATATGAAATGTTTTCAGATACCACTTTAAACTGTAGCAGTATTATCAGACTGATATAAACTTTTACTTTATTCTCTCTTTGTTGCTCTGTTACTATGTACTCTACAGGCTTTAAATTTGTGTATGAGTACAAAATATAACTTACAAAAATGCAATTTTTGTTTAATTGTCATGATCATGACAAAGTATTCAAAAATATCTAAAAAAAAATTTGTTCATTATATCTAATTTTTCTAAATATTCAATGAATGATATCATGTTCTACATTCCGTTCTTCATGATCAGATGCCGGATCCTGTGGCTGAGTGGTTAGCACATCGTGCTGCGACGCCAAGGGTCCCGGGGTTTGAATCCCGCTCGGGCTTGTTTGTGTGTGAATGTCCATTCATCACTTTCATCATTTCATCACGCATCCCCATCTTTGCAAATAAGCCAAGGGGCACAAAACGCGAAGTAAAATAAACTAAATCAAATCAAATTCATGATCAGATATGTCCTCCAGAGAATGCTTAATATCATCCTTGGAGAGTGTCTGCCGGAAACAACCTGGAACAACTTTTTCAGCCACTATGCCAAATGAGAAATGCACAGCACACATCCACAGTGAGTAATAGAGAAAGAACAAAGAAACAGCACTTGTGCTACCTTCAAGCAGGCAAGTTATGAACTGAAATATCAAACATTTGCACCAAAACATATGATGAAGGACATGGAAGCATGTACAAATTTCAATAAGCACTCATAAAACAAAGAACTAATACTGAGTCGATACCGATGTATCGGTTGGAATTCTTATGCTGATGTCTCTGTTGAAATTCTTATGCCAATGTATTGGTTGAAATTCTTATGCCGATGTATCGGTTGGAATTATTCTACAGATACCAGCTGATTTTTTTTCCAGCTTGTTGGTCTTTCACGGGGTCCGCAAAAACACAATGTGACATTTTCGCAGTCTAATTATGCTGGAGATTGAGCAAAATTCAAACATTCTTTTTATTTTGCATAATTTATTTTATTTTTTATTACATAACGTCTATTTTAATATTCTGATGTAATTCTTGAATATTCTAAACCAAATTTCTTGGTAAATGCATATAATTGGAGAAGAATATTCACACACCAATATTGGTCAATATTTTGAACAAATTTTAATTATTGTAATTTTCAAGTATTTGTATCAGTATCGGTAGGAATCTGTATTGGTGTCGGTTCAAAGTGGTATCGGCTCAGCCCTACAAAGAACATAATCTACGTTACATTCTGTGCCAAGAGAGTTAAAAAACCAGAATTAAATCTGTGGGGTGTGATTATTCTTACACAATACTGGAATATTTGACACTCTGGAGGTCAGATAAAATGAAGCAGCTGAAGTCATGTATAATTATTGATTTATTTATTCAGAATTTTTCAAATGCATCAACTGGTAGACATTTTACACGGAAATTTTTCAAGTTGCAACTAAAGAATGATATAAAAACAATAAAACATTTCCTTTTTTACAAATCAGCATGATCTATAAACCTCTTTAAGAAATGAAAATGTCTACGGAAGATTGTTCTTAATTATATTGATTAGAAAGCCAGCTTAATACAGTATGCTTGCATTTTTTAACACACCATTGCTGTAATTCACATTTTTAAATCTCATTTGTGACAAGTACTACAGAAGTTATTCGTAATTTGTCTTTTTATATCCACAATAATAACTGTTCAGTGGGCATTCAAACTATACTTTCACATATTCTAACACAGAATAATCATTTCCAGGTCGACAGTAACTATGTAACATTCCTGTACAACATTGTATTGGTCTGTGTTTTCAGGAGATCGAGTGTTGTTAGAGCTGGATTACACCCGTAACCTACGTTCGTGCCCACTGGCATTATTGCATTTCTATTTCTGTTGCAATCTTTTCTTTACATGTGCCTTGCTCTCAATATGCAAATTAAACTGATCTTTCAAAATATTCTCACAAAAAGCATATGTAAATTACAAGAAAAAAGAATAAATGCTTTTATCTTTTAATTCAATGCACATATCTTTATGCAAAAATAATTATAATTCTAATCCAGTCCACACATGCATCAATAAGAGTTAAAAAATTATGAGGTTGTGCTATGTCTTTTGAATTATTCATCAACATTGGTGATGGATGCTAGGTATAAATAAATTTTATTTAGTTTAAACTGTATCTCAGCTAATAACACTTTGAAGCAATTCTGATACCGTTAGGGATTTCTGTTGATAGCAAAGCCATGATTGAACATTTTAAATTTCTAATATCCTTCACAATTGTTAGAAGTGTTATATAACATGAGTATTAAATTGCAATTTTGGCATATCATTCCACCAGAATTGTGTTTCAAAGTGTCGGGTTAGCTGAATTGGCCTTATTTTTAATCATGCAGGATCCGGAAGGGAAATCTGACTGTTTTAGTTTGGCAACACTGCTGGTAGGTGGAGCCAGACTTCACGGGGGAAGTGGGATTTCGCTAGACATGTGATGCCATTTCAGACAGCATGGAGCAGTGGAATGCTGTACATCGTGCTTTTGTTATAGAAACATTTTTAAAAAATGGTGAATCTGTAGTTGGAACACAATGAGCGACTTTCTCTTGCCAGAACTTCGCAGATGACAAATCGACCCCACACAAATTTGGTTTCAACAAGATTGAGCGACTACAAATGTTTCCCAGGCACATCATCTCTCAACGAGGCAACATGCCATGGCCACCCTGCTCACCGAACCTATCGCCATGCGATTATTTTCTATGAGGTTACCTCAAAGGGAAACTTTTCATGAACAAACCACGCACTACATAAGAACTGAAAGCTGCAATTCCACAAGATTTAGTCCAACGTGCTGTGCAGAATGTCAATGACAGTTTGCAAGAGTGCATTCACAAGAATGGTTCTCATTTGCATGTAATTTTTAAAACGTATCTTTATCCAGTTTTTAGTTATGATTCATGAATGGCACTTCATTTGCTGTAAATAAAAAATAATAATTTGTTTTGTATCAAATTACAACCTTGTACTATGATTTCAAAAACCATCAGATTTTCCTGCCGGACTCTGTATCAATACGTCATTGTGCAGATGTAAGAAATTCATCCAGTAGTTTGGGACAATGGCAGCATTAATACACCAATTACATTATGGGTTCACCATATACCTTTATCAGATATTGCAAATTATCTTTGCAGCTGACTGTCTAATAAGTAACCTCTGAATTATTGTCAGTCTCTGAACTTCTTTATTACATAACTCTGTGATGTGTAGCCTAGGAACTAGAATGCTTGTGTGTTTCACGTAATGTGAAGGTAGTTGTTTGGTTAAGGTATACTTGACATAATAATTACAGAACAGGAAGAAGAAGATTTTCATATTCTTAAAATATTGTAATTTACAAAATTATGTAATGGCATTGTAGTAAAAGAAAGATCCCTGAACAGCCTAGTAGGTAGCTCTCTTACAGTGTCTTGAGTACAAATTCACTCGAATTTTCATTGTCTTTCAATAAATATTTCTCATTTACATTTTGCATAAAATATGTATACATATGAAGAGGTTTTCTTGGGCAATCAACCAGGTAATTTCTGGATAGGGTTCAGAGCTTTCGAGAGCTAACATCACTCTCATCTTCAGGGATTGAAGTGCAGATATATATCAGGGTAAGGTTATATGTATTTGGTGTGGAAGGGGTCTGGTACAGGTGGTGTGTCTAAGATGTCTGCGCTCCCAGTCGACTATCGCTAACCAGGTTGGGTCCAGTTCTAGAGTTTTCTAGGAAAACCTCAACAGGGACACATGACTAGAATTGGACTATGCCTGGTTAGTGTTAGTTGACTGGAAGCATGAATTTTGTAGAGATGCCACCTGTACCAGACCCCTCCCACACCAAATACATATAACTTTACCCTGATATATATCTGCACTTGAATCCCTGAAGATGAGAGTGATGTTAGCTCTCGAAAGCTCGGAACCCTATCCAGAAATTACCTGGTTGATTGCCCGAGAAAACCTCTTGATTATTTGCCACCAGGAAAGCTTCAAGAATTATTTAATGTATACATGTGGGTGTACCAAGAAGAGAAAGACTGTGGTGAACTTGGAAACTAGTAGACAGTCATTTGTTTACTCCTATCGAAGTCACCATACATGAAAATATTCCCCTTTGCTTGTTCCCCTAGTGTCTCTGTGTTGCCATATTTATAATGTTTTGTTGTAAAAAAAATTAACAATGTTAAACATTACATCTCTGCTTGCACTATGTACACTTCTCCCTTTCATGATGACAAAACACTTAGCACTGATGTGAAGAATGCCAGGATTACATGGCAAGTAGCTGATTGCATCACCACCTCCCTTTACTCACTTAGGGTAGGAAATTCAAATACGGTGCCTGACAGTTTTTCTCTTCTTGGCAGGGCAGTAACTAAAACTTCAACAGTGCAGAATCTCACATCTAATATGTAATGTGCACCTCTCGACTACAATGTGAGTCTGTGCAATAACAATAAAAACTCCTTTCATTTTATGGAATCAAATTCATAAATTAGTCTAGATCGCAAGGCTATCAGGAAGGCAGTCTGGCTTTACACTGCACCATGTTAAATGCTACATCATGGAAGTGGACCAAATCTGGTTCTAAGTGCAGACTTTTTGTTCAACATTGTTGAACCACAATGTGTATACATGCTATTTGATAAACCTTCATTTCAGCTTATGTTAACTTCTGTATTTCTTAACTGATAGTAACCAAACAGAATGGATATATTATACAGATCTTTGTGTGTTTTCTATAAATTGTGTGAATATTCTTCCAGTTTTCAGTAATCATGTTACAGGAAAATAGCACTTAGCTTGAGGAATTATGCCCATTATTATAATAGAAGAATTTGAAAATGAAATTTTCTAGTTTTTTTTTTTTTAGATATTGTTGTATCGTGACAACATTCTTGACATGTCGAAAAAATGAATGCTTTTACCATGAAGCAAGATCTCCAGAGGAACATGTGTGTCTAGTGTATCTCACAGGGTGCCTACTCACTGGGAATTCCTTGAATTCTGCTTTCACTTTTCTCCATAGACGTGAAAAATTGCAATTTTTATTAATCCAAATCCCATTGAATTTATTCATATTTATAAATGCCCTCAGGCAAGTTTATTTTTAATTTTTAACAAGAACTAAAAAAAAAAAGAAATATGCACGGAAAATAGAACAGAATTACATATCTCAATCCATTTACTTTGTTAGTGTCCTTTGCAGAACAATCTTTCTGCCAGACTGAAGATTATTGCAAGATATATTGAAGTTGATTAGGTAATTTGAGTTTGAAATTCTCATACAATACAATTTATTATTCGCAGTTTAGTACATATCCTGTAACATTTGTGGCTTGTGTTTGTAGATGTATTTCAAGTCTGAGTATGTGAAATAGCAAATGCAAATTCCTCACCTTAAATTATTTTAAATGTATATATACCATTTAATTGAATTGAATTAGAATAAGTTTGAATCGCATGGACTCTCTGTATTGTTAATATATTTGTGTGGGTATAGACAGGCGGTAATACGTAAGATTGAAATAGAGAAAACATCTTGTATAACCTTGCATTTTTGTAAAGCTCATCTTGAAAATCGGGAATTATACTTGAATTTTATCATGTGCCTAGAATAGCCACCCTGTCACAACACTGAGGTGTACCACAACAATATAACAAAAAGGGTTTGTAATTCTATTCTGAAACTTAACTCTATAATAATGATGATTGTGATAATGTCAACGTGTGTTGCAAACTTTGAGTAAAGTTTGTGACCATGATGCTGACATGGTAATCCTCAACGAGACATTACAGTTATTGCAAAATGGTGTCCTGCATTTGGCAATGGCATCTATGTATAGTCACATTATTTCCATAGAGGAGTGAAAGGAAGAGGTTTATGTATCGGAAGACCGTTATTCTTGTTGGAGCTTATTGCTTTTTAAAATTACCAATATTCAAGCAACATAAATAAGTAAAGACTATTTAAAGGGCAATGTGTTAGTTTTATTCACAAAGCATTCATTATTGTAAAAACATTTAGCATGATGAAAGCTTTTGTGGGTAAAACTGAAATATTGCTACTTTAACCTTTTTTGTTGTTGCTTTTTTTATTTGCATTGAATATTAGTAAGTATATTAATTAATTTAGCAATATATGCACGTTCTCTTGTACATTTGTCACAGTGCTCTCTGGCCTAGAAAAGTCTGGGAAATCAACTCATGAGTGAAAAAATCATGGAAAAGTCACAGAATTGTGAATAAACAAAGGAAAAGTGGAAAAGCCCGGGGAAAATTAAGCATTTTTTGTACTTGCCATTGTGGACATGTAAATAAATTTCCCATTTTGTCTGCTGGGATATATTCCATATTAAATATTTTTATAGTTTATTTTTGTTCATTTTCTTAACTGCTGAATAAATTTTCTTCATTTGAATAGCAAGAGCAGATTAACACTTAAAACTTTGTTATCAACATGTCAAAGCATGATAGAATGGTCTGAAAATTTGTTTTATAATTGTCTCAAAAACCTGTTTTGACAAAACGAGTGGAAACCCTATGTACAATATACATTCTCTATTAAAAAAAATTGGATAAGGAACACAGAAGTTACCAAAAGTCAAAATGTGTGAGAGAATTATTAAACACCCTGTATAACTTCTTTATGGTTCAGAGGCTTATACCCCTGGTTGCAATTTATCAAGGAGTTATATACAATTGGTCTCTCACAAACTTAAAACTGTTACATTTGTGGTGATTCAGGTTATGCTACATGCACAGGTTAGCTTATTGATGTAAATGAGTTAAATTACTATAGCAACTACATGGAAGACGAAAACAGCACAAATAGTTAATTATGTGTACATGCGCTTGGTTCATCTTAATACATACATATTTCATATGTTATCTCCAATTTTAGACGACCATCAAAAAACACAATAAAACTATTAAATAAAACAGCGTAACAAAATAGACTCACATAATTAATGTTGTGGTAGAGAGAGAGAGGAGGATATAACTGTCCACACAAATGCCATCAAAGTATTGATCATGATTAAAGACTGGATGTTAGGCAAAATGCCTATTCTTTCCTGTTAGAGATATGATTAAAATGAATATTGCGATGGCCAGGGGGGAGGGATTAGCTTCATTTAAAGGCAATTTAATTTTGCCTATTTCATACGATATTGCCTATCTTATTTCATAAATGCCAGATATTGCCTATTTCAGGCATTTTCTTTAAAATTGGGACAAGACTGAACTCTGTGCATACAATTTCCTGTTCCCAGGATTAGTTGCCGATGCTTCCAAGAAATTTAAAAATAACAGTTTACAGTAGAAAGCTGAATGGCCTGCTTACGGTCAAGCTCCACCCCGATTCATTTGAAGAATGTTGTCAAGGGGGTGATTGGCCTCTCCCCTTTGCACTTCCCTGGGCTGGCTATCTGAGTTGCATTCCACAGGTGCACATAGTCTGGAGAAAGCTCTTCAAAGGATCATAGTAGTTTTCTCTCTCGTGGTTTGTGGTGGAAATTTTGTGTGTATTTGTGCTTTTTACTCACAGAAATGTCCAAGGAAGCATCTTCTCTGAGAACCAAATAGAGCAACTATGTGAAAGAATTTAAATTATGTGAAAAGTCTGTGAATTGCACGAAAAAATATTACGTTATGCAACACTTAGAAACTGCTAAACACAAATCGGTTTCTATTGAGAAGCAAAAGTCATGCAAGGTAAAACCGTCAATAATTACATCATACGCTATTTCTCTTAGGCATTCTCAGTGTTCTGCAGATTTGTGTAAGGCATTCATAGAGGGAGACATTCCTTTGTGGAAATTGAAGAATGCCTCTTTAAGGAGATTCCTGTTGAAGTACACAGGTGAACATGTACCGAAGGAGTCAACACTGCATAAAAATTATGTCAAAGGATGTTACACGGGTGGTCATTGCAAGCATTAGGGAGGAAAACATTTGGGTGTCTATTGATGAAACAACCGATGCTATGGGAAGGTCTCTTGCTAATGTTGTAATTGGTACAATGGAACACAATGTAGAGCCCAAAATATTTCTTCTTGCACGTGAGCAACTGGAAAGAACTAATAGTACAGCAATTGCTCAGTTGTTCACTTCCTCACTAAATTTGCTTTGGCCAGATGGTGTTAAGCATGAAGATGTGCTTTTGTTTGTAACAGATGCAGCACCATATATGAAAAACCAGCAACAGCCCTTAAAGTTCTTTCCCCGCTATGCTGCACATGCTCTCCACCGAGTTGCAGAGGAAATTAGTGTTTCATTTCCCGAAGTTGACTTTAATTTTCAATGCTAAGAAAATATTCCTCAAAGCACCATCCCGGGTTCTTTTGTTTAAAGAAACAGCCCCTGAACTTGCTTTGCCTCCACAGTCAATACTAACTAGATGGGATACTTGGATATCTGCTGCAGTATATTATGCGACCAACTATCAGAAGGTGGCTGAAATTAATTCCCTATCTGAAGATGATGCAACATCAATTTGCATAACACAGCGTCTTTTGAACAATTCTGTTGTGCGAAACAACTTAGGATTCATCACAACCCATTATTCAAATTTGCCAGACACAAGAACATTACTGGAAGAGAGAAGTGAAACACTGATAAATTCTAATGGACCGTTTTCATTCTGCAGTTGATCAAATTTGTGCTGTACCAGATGCTAAAGGTCAGGCTGTTCATAAGAAATGTCAGCGAGTTATTGGAGCTAATAAGGACTTGGACAAATTAAGGGCAATACAACAAGTTCTGAAAGGTGAAAATATACAAACTGAGTTAGATCCACATGTTCTCGCATGCTTTAAGTATGATCCGGTAACATCTGTGGAAGTTGAAAGATCTTTTTCAGTTCTAAAAAATGTGTTGTCCGATCGCAGACATAACTTGGCGGTTGATTACCTGAAGAAATACCTTGTTGTGATGTGCAACCGCAATTAGTGCTTCTTATTCAGAGACTGCCAAACCGTACAGTACAAACTTGAAATGCATTTAAACAATTTCTTAGTTCGAACTGCTGTGTGGAATATATAGTGCAAATTTTTTAACTGAAATAACCCTGTGTGCAGTGATAAAGTGTATATTTAAATAATTTGCATACTGGTTGGAAGTAGCCAACAATTTCTTTTGTCAGACTATTGTGTGTAGCCATTATACAATGGAAAATTTTGGGCTGACGTGACTCCTGTTTGCAGTGATTTATTAAGTACAATATTAGACTGCTGTCTCTAATGATGAGCTACTGGTTTTTTTAAGCAACTATAAAGAATGTACAGGTATGTTTCTATATTTTTTAAACACCTATTTCTTTTTGTATGTCTATCTTCATTATTTTGGGTTAAATTTCATTGCCTATTTGTATTTTAATGCCTATTTTGAAAATTATAAGTGCTTATTTCCCTGCCTATTTTATATGTTTTTAGTGCCTAAACATCCGGTCTCTAATCATGATACTCCATTTGAAAACATGGAATTATACTAAACATTCGTCACAGCCTTGTGTGTATGAAGAAAACCCATTTGCAATATGAAGTCTGTAATCTCATTAAAATATTCACAAAAAAGAAAATTTACAAATCAAAAATGATGCTACAAGCTCCAAAAATCAGTTACAAAACTAAAATGTTTTAAAGCCATTAAGAAGTGATAGAACATGCCACGTAAAAAATGCTACACCTTATGACTTCTCGCACGATATCACTTAACGTACTGCAATTAGGAACAGCATCATCTATTTTTCATTTTCACTGCAGTGTATGTTATCTTACAACGTTGTATCGGTTTGTTAGAAATCAATCAATCGTTTCACTTGCACATCAAAGACAACATTCTGTGTGGTATAAACAAATGTTATAACTGGAATGTCTGTTGTTTCTAATGTGTATTTTGTGTTGCTACATTTTGCATTTAAAGAAAAAACTCCTTCCATACTTAAAAAAAAGCCACCAGAAGAATCCAGTCATTTTTTCTTCAGACATTATGCACTATATCACATATGAGATCATATGTTACACTCTTCACATGCATTCTACAAGTAGGTACAGGAACTATAAAAACATTTGGAAGCTCATATCATTAACTTCTCACACAATTCCCTTCCTGCTGCATCTGTTTAATCCACACAGAATTCTAGATCAGTTTTAGTTATAATACAATTATTTCACTAGTTCACCAGTGATTCACAACATACATCTTTAACGATGTAATCGTGACCACCCACTATGTCTTCTCCATGACCCGTTACTTGATCCAAGCAATTACAGTTGACTTATTGCCACTAAATTATCACAATCTGTTAAGAGAGAATTTCCACTTCTGAGTTACTGATGTCGAATCACACTTCTCTGCAGTCAATCCTTTTCTCTTTTCGTGTTTGGAGTCCACACACAAATCATGAGTTGAATGTTTTAACATACTGTTATTCTCTATGCGCTGCCATTTCTGTAAAAAAAAAAATATATATAATAAAAAAAATAAACAGAATTCTACTACAATCACTTTTACACCAATTACTACACAGTACACAGAACACACAGTACTTTATACTGAATCAATTAAGCTAGGTTTTTCTTCCACACTAATTCTTTACTCAAAATTCATTTTATAAGAGCCAGTCAGTGGAAAACAGGTCATCTCATATATATCTACATGTAGATTTCTTATTTTCCTGTAGTTTACGGTTATTACAAGCATAAGAAAACAGTTTTTCGTTGTGACGTTTCAGGAGAACACATGCTCCCTTCATCAGACATGTATTTTCATTTTGTCTAAAGATACAGTTACAACAATGGTTAGCAATTTTTTAAACAAAAAGAATCCCTTATATAATGGATGTTGTCAATATTACATTGTTGCAATGTAGCAACTTAACTGTGAAAAGAAGCAGTCTGTTTTATTTTTATTTCAGACAAAAAAAAATTGATCATTATTTTTTATTTAAAATTATGAATCCCAAATATCATCAGGTAATTCAAAGTCATCATTGTTTTCACAAAGTCTCTTTACGTTTTCTGTTACATTAAATTTTAAAGATGGTGGCTTACTCCATTTGTGAAGAAGAAAATTCCATACTGGATATGTGTCACCATTTACATTATTTAATTTATTCCAGCGTTCTTCTGCAATGAACGAAGCTTAATTACATATAATCTCCAATTGTTAATGAGATAGGTGCAGATATCATACTCTACATCAGATATGTAGATGATGTGCTAATTATTGCTAAAAATGAGAAAACCATCATGGACATATTTAAATTGTTAAATGAATCACATCGTCACATAAAATTCACTTGCGAACCCATGAATAACAATGTAATTTCTTTCCTTGATCTGCAAATTAAGACAACTGACACAACAATTCAAACATCAGTCCATAGGTAAAAATTAGCAGGGGAAAAATACATCCATGCCAATTCAGAACATTAACGTACAACAATGGATAATATATATTTTTTTTTCCTGAGAGCACAAAGACTGTGTTCTAATAACAAGTTTATCAAAAATGAAGAAGAAAGGCTTTTTAATATAGCAAAAGAAAATGGCTTTCACACTAACAGAATAAACCAAATCAAAAAATTAAGTCACAAGAAAACTAAAGGAAAAGAGAAACACAGACAAAGATCAAAAATCTGTTAAAAATAAATTTGTGTGCATTCCATTCCACAAGGGATTCTCACATAAAATTGACAATATTTTTAGAAGATTTAATTTCAAAATTGTTTTAGATCACCAAGAAGTTTGGAATGTACATTTAATGAATTCAAAATGAGAAACTCTCTACCAGATGTGGAAACCACAGGAATATATCATATAAGTTGTTCATGTTCAAAGGATTATGTAGGACAAACAGCAAGGAAAATGGCAATAAGATGGCATGAACACGATTTGGACATTATAAATCTAAACCCAAGAACAGGTTTGTCAGCTCACATCATCGAAGAAAAGCATTTGATTAAAAAGAGAAGGGTTTTGAAAAGATTGACGGGAAACATATAGTTGAATGTTTGTAAAGCTTCGTTCATTGCAGAAGAACACTGGAATAAATTAAATAATGAAAATGGTAACATAGATCCAGTATGGAGTTTTCTTTTTCACAAATGGAGTAAGCCACCATCTTTAAAATTTAATGTAACAGAAAACATCAAGAGACTTTGTGAAAACAATGATGACTTTGAATTACCTGATGATATTTTGGATTCATAATTTTAAATAAAAATGTGATCAAATTTTTTTTATCTGAAATAAAAATAAAACAGACTGCTTCTTTTCACAGTTAAGTTATATTGCAACAATGTAACATTACAACATCCATTATATAAGGGATTCTTTTTGTTTAAAAAATTGCTAACCATTGTTGTAACTGTATCTTTAGTCAAAATGAAAATAAATGTCTGATGAAGGGAGCGTGTGTTCTCCTGAAACATCACAATGAAAAACTGTTTTCTTATACTTGTAATAACTGTAAACTACAGGAAAGTAATTCTACAATGCAAGCAATGCGTACATAGAAGAAAAACTATGTAGATGTCGCGGCTTCACAAAACTCCTGCCACTGGAAGGGGGTTCCGTTGTAGCCTGGTAGATGGCAGTTGCGTTGCAGGCTTATGTCGTCCTGCATATCATGGAGGCCATCATGGAGAGCATTCATGCTCCACTGTACATCGTCGATCCTGTTGAATGATGTCATTCGCACATTGGATGAGGTCATCATCCTGGTGATGTTCTTCCTTCACAAAACCTCTGATTCCACTCCTTCACCCATGACAAAGATAAACACCACGTACTAGCACCTTCCGCCAACAGGAAACGCACGACTGCTCGCTTCTCTTCCTTACTGGCCTCCATGATATGCCGGACGTCAAGTCCCTGCACGTATGCACTTCACACAGCCCCACTCGCACTGCTTCACACAAGCCTGCAACATGACTGGCATCTACCAGGTAACAACGGAAACCCCATCCAGTGGCAGGAGTTTCATGGAGTTGCAGCATCTACATGTCGAGATACACGAAGTGACCTGTTCTCTGCTGACTGACCCTTATAGCTTAAAAATGATTACTTTAGAGATCATTTTTATTGATATAAGGAACATCATTTGTGGAGAAAAGCAATTATAACCTAAATAATAATCTTAATACTGAAAAATAATATTTTCAGGGTAAACTAAAATATTTAAGTATTAACAGAAAGGTTTATAATTTTTGGAATGAGCATTGGCCTCATTGGCATAAAATCCTGCTGGTCCACCTACCAGCCCACTGTGCCAATATGTAATTTTGTAAACCTATTAAGCAATACGAGGAAGGGAACCAATGAGCAATTTAAAGGTGTGCAACAATTGTTGATTCCACTATGTATGATTTTATTATTTGGCTTTGAACAAACTTTGCATATTATCAGAAATTGCAGCCACAATTCCAGCATTTAGTGTGCCTTGTCCCTTGAGATAGGAACTATTCTTGCCTGTTCCTCATCTCTGTAACTACCTCAGAAGCATCATCATTAATGAACATCTGAACAATTTTGCTTGATCATCCAAACAGGAGAAGTCTCCTGCACTAATAGTATAAGTTTTCAATAATTTTGAAATTCTGTATGTTAGTCTAAAAGTACTGTTTTAGTTTTTTTCTGTATGTCCCATTAATACGTTAATGTCAATTGGTTTATTATAATTTGTAATTATTACTACACCATGTGAAATTTAAACAAAACTAAAATTTAACACTTTGCAACATTTGAATTTGTACAATTTGTTTTTACTCCAATACTTAAACTTCTTATTGCTGGATATTTTCTTCACTCTCTGGCTTCTTTTAACTATTGTCGAAATAAATAAATCCTTGTTTTTATTACATAACAATAATGTGATTATCAAAATATATATATATATTTTTTAAAAGTAGCCATCCAAATCTTTAGCAGCCACCTAGTGGCCAGCACACCCTGGGGTTCATCAAGCCTCAAGTACCTATGGGCAACCCCTGGGTAACAGATTTATTTAACTAACATGCACCTGATTCTTACCTGATTTATTGAATTATTGCACAGCCGTAGTTTTAGGGATGAACCAGAAGCTGGTTTAATCACTGTGAGGCACATGTCATGATGTTTAATGAGTCCATCTTGGGTGAAGGCCCATTCCTGAAAGCACATAAAATGTAAATACTAGGATAGAAAAAAAAATCATATACAGTGTGTAAATAAATGACAGTCACTTCTTAGGGACTTACTGAAAAGGAAGCTCAACTACAACTAAACCCTATCTTGGAAAACAAACATTCTGGCAAAAATGAATATATATTATAATTATACAGGGTGGGCACTCTAGGACCATGATAAAATTCAAGTAAAATACCCAGTTTTAAAGGCGAACTTTCCAAAAATTCAAGGGTACATGCAGATGTTTTCTCTATTGGGTCAATCCATATGAAGTCATACAACCTGGTTGCTTGACCATTTTTAAAAGAATTTATTTTTTGTGTGGTGTGAGCCTTGCATGTTGACAGTTCAGAACCACTGTTATTTTATTTTTACTATCACCGATTTGAAGATGGCGGACATTTTTTTATCATGGCGCGCATCATTTTCTCCATTCGTAAGCATCAGCGCCAACTTTTCTTTCTCAGCTCTGGTAAGTCCTACGACAATGAGACAAAATCTGTGATGTTAAGCACATTATAGGCTACAATTATATTTCTGTGTAATTTTCTAAATATTATTCCTTCATAATAAATTTTAAGGTTAAAATTGTCTATTTTAATCGCTCAAAATGACATTTTCGGACATTTTGGGGGGGGGGAAGGCAGTTTGTTTGACACTTGAATTTTTTTGTGCAAGTACCTGTGTACCAATAGTGTGTGCCAAAATTATTTGAAGCTTGAGACTTTAATCCTTTATTTTCTACAGGGTCATAAACATGTACTTTTTGTTAAAAAAAATCCAAGTTCAGGATTAAATATCTCTGGTGGGCAGTTGTTTAAAAATCTGAAATTTGTACACAATACAGTACTCCATGATAAGTAACTTCAGTAAAAATTTTGAGTTTGAGATTTAATTGGTTTAAGAGATACAAAACTCGTGAAAAATTCAATATTTTGCATTAAATATGGCATGCCTAATTTCATTTCTTATTAACATTTTGTGTTAAAATTCTGCAAATTGTAATTTGGAATGTCAATCAACAACATTACAATCCTGAAATGGATCTACAATAAAGTATATATACGAGGGCGTGCGAGAAAATGACGCGCACCATGATAAAAAAATGTCCGCCATCTTGATAGTAAAAATAAAATAACAGTGGTTCTGAACTGTCAACATACGAGGCTCACACCACACAAAAAATAAACTCTTTTAAAAATGGTCAAGCAACCAGGTTGTATGACTTCATATGGATTGACCCTATTTCAACCTTGCGTATTACAACCTCCCCCACCCCCCAACATACACACACACAAAAATATTAACAATATAAAGGTTCCATGTGATTCCAATGTATCCAGAAAATCTAATTCAATTCAATTAAACTGTGTACATATTTAAAATATTTAATTTAAGGTGCGAGAGTTTAAATTTATCATTTACTCAAGACTCGAAATACATCTACAAACACAAGCCACAAATGTTACAAGATATACTAATCTACGAATTGTATAAGAATTTCAAACTCAATTTAACTAATCAACTTCAAGATATCTTATCTTGTAATAATCTTCCGTCTGTCTTTAGATTGTTCTGCAAAGGACACAAACAAAGTAAACGGATTGAGAGAATTCTGTTTTACTTTCCATGCAGCTTTCTCTTGCTTCCTCGATAAAAAGCTAAACTGAGAGAAACTTCCCTCAGGGCATTTTAAATATGTACAAATTCAATGGGATTTGGATTAATAAAAGTTGCAATATTTCACGTCTATGGAGAAAAATTCACGCAGAATTCACATATAATTCCCCGAGCCAATAATTCATGCAGAAATCAAGGAATTCCTGGTGAGTAGCCACTCTGTTACAGAAGGTTTAAGGTCTTCTGTCTGTACAATAAATAAGGATGGGAACAGAAATTTCTCAGAGAGTGAAGCTCCATTATTAAGGATTCCCTACATTTCATGGGAAATCCCACCTTCATCAGGCACTCTATGGCGAAACAGCCCTCTGACAGCCAGTGCCTGTCAAGCAACTTTTCATTCAGTGACACGTGGACAGTGCATCACGTTTCATCACCGCTGTTTTCTTGCATTTGAAACTTGAACCTGCTATTTCTTATTTTGAAGGAGCTCCCCCCTTCATGATGCTGGACAAACACCAACATTTTTGGGGCCCCATTGGGAATCGAACCTGGGACTTCTCTCACCAAAGGCAAGAGAGTTAACCATTTGGCTACGCAGAAGCCCACCAGGCATTCTTAATGACTAATGTTGTCACCTTGTCATCAATGGACCCCAGGTTCAATTCCTGATTAATGACTGTGGGGGTTACAAGGAAAAAACATGTTTTTGTTTGTACTGTAAACTATGCAAATTAAATAATTTGTCTGTAGGCAAGTACAACATGCTATATATTTACAAGTACAATAAATGTGAACAAAAAAATACATCAAATAATAGCATTTCAACATATATTTCATAAGTCAGAAATCACAGCGCAAATTTCTGATTTGCAATATTTTGTGTAAATATATTCTGAATACTTATATGTTGTACTAATCAATGCTTGAAGTGGAAAATAATTTTTATTTCAGCACCACATTTCAACCTGGTGGTGAAAATTTGAACTACTTTTTTTTCTCATTAGCATTCGCTTATCCATAGTCTCGATGCTTTGAATGGGCTCCAGAGGCCTCTGAGTAGAGCAACATTAATTGTGGCCTTCCAGTACATATTAAATATCGTAAATTTTCTTGCTATAGAAAACTCCTCATGCACTTTCCTTAAGACCCATGGATCTGTTTGCTGGACTACGTGCTGTTTCTACCAAAAGTGCACTGCATGATGACATCAAGATACAAGGGCATTCAAGTCAAACTGGGACTTTTAATTTTGCATGTATACCAATGTATGCTGGCATGGTGGTACTATATGCAGTACTAATGGAGTGTGTCCTATTAATGATAGGCAGTGCACATGTATCCCTGTGAACATTCAGTGTGTGGAATGTCTTATCCTGGATAATCGATGCATAACCTGTTGTGAAATTGCACAAGAGACGAATGTTTCTGTGGAAACTGTGAATGTGATCGATAATTCATGAACATTTTCATTTTCGAATAGTTGGCACACGCTGGATACCAAGACAGCTTTCAGCTTTTTACCAGCACACAATTGAAGTCTGCACTGAGTTGAAGGAGCATTTTAACAGGGAAGGCCAGGATTTTCTGGCTCACATCATTACATGTGATGAAACCTGGGTACATAATTTCACTCCGGAATCAAAACAAGCATCAAAGCAGTGGAAGCATATGGACTCACCACAGGCACGTATCTAGAAATATGTTTCAGGGTAGGGGGAGGGGTCCAAACCAAGTGTCTCAGGAATAATAATAATAATAGTAATAATAATATAATAATAATAATGTTTAATTTAAAAGAATTATATTAAATCAAATTACAAAACATAAATTAAAATTATATTATTATCACACGATTAGGTAAAAAGACTGTATAAGAATAGACATATAACAGCACATATTCATTACATAGCTTACCTGTAGTTATGATCGGAA
The DNA here is from genome assembly GCF_977018435.1 of Lepisma saccharinum. NCBI lineage: Eukaryota > Metazoa > Arthropoda > Insecta > Zygentoma > Lepismatidae > Lepisma > Lepisma saccharinum. The sequence continues at coordinate 46,532,692 of NC_139235.1, read as the reverse complement.
TAACTTACATAAAAGCAAGTGCCCTGGCAATGAAATTAATGTCAAATAAATAATTGAATATTTATCGAATAAGAAAAATGATGTTACATGTAGTTGGACAAAAGTAAGTTTCTGATTAAAATTTTATGCATATTATTTTGAGTAGTAGTGTACATAAATCTTCTTTGTAATGTAATTCAAAGCCTAACATAATCCTTGCCTTCTACAACACTCAGAGGAAATTAATAACCATCGATTATGCAACAAATGCTAATATTTTCATTACTTAATTTTAGTACTTGGTAAGCCTTTCGGGGAGTCCGGACCCCTGGACCCCCTAAATATATCCATCCTGTCCTTCAAAGCCGTATGATCCCAATATAATCCTTGTCTTCCAATAAGTTCAGAGGAAATTATACAACAAATGCTAAACGAGTATATTTCATTATTTAATTTTCATACTTAATAAGTCTATTGAAAGGGGGGGGGGTCCGGACCCCTGAAATACGTACTTCCTGTCCTTCAAAGCCATATGATCCCAATATAATCCTTGTCTTCCAATAAGTTCTGAGGAAATTATACAACAAATGCTAAACGAGTATGTTTTCATTATTTAATTTTCGTACTTAATAAGTCTATCGGGTGGGGGGAGGGACCCCGAAATACATCCTTCATGTCCTTCAAAGCCGTATGATCCCAATATAATCCTTGTCTTACAATAAGTTCAGAGGAATTTATATAACAACGACTAAACGAATAAATTTTTCATTATTTAATTTTAATTAGTACTTGATAAATCTATCGGGGGGGATGGGGGGAGGGGAGTCTGGACCCCTTCCCCTAAATACATCCTTGACTCACCACAATCAGAAAAATTTCCGAGTAATTGTGTCTGCAGGTAAAGTGATGGCAAGTTTTTTCTGGGATAAAAGTTATTCATGTGAATTTTCTATCGCCTATCTGATACCTACTGATTACTCAGAAACAACTACTAACACAAAGATGAAATTTGTTTTCTTAAAACCTATCAAGTTACAACAATATAATTATACTCATTGATCTGTTTGTTCAAATGCCATTGAACTGTCAGCTTGTGAGTAGTACCTATGGAGAATATCATAGTTACATAGTAAATGCAGTTATAAATTTATTTATGATAGTTATATTTTGCAGGCACAACTTATGTATGTCATAAATTCTTAACTTACTTGTACGAATAACCTGAACTCTTGTAAAAAGAAGCATTTGTACAAAAATGGTTAAAATTGAGTTCTTGTTTAAAGTAATAACAAGAATTTCATGCTAGTTGTAAAGAAAAAAATGATGAAATTTTAAACCACAAGTTCCACAAGCTTATGTTCATATCATAATTCACAATACTTTACATTAGACATTTACCTGATTTCCTCCACTATTGTGGCAAGTGTATAAACCTATTGTTCCATCTATGAGATGGCCCATTGTGTCCATACACATTACCCCTTGCTGTACAGAGCCAAATGCCACATCCATTGAATCTGGGATCCTCAGTTCCGGATACACATTTTCCAAGTACCATTTAAAGGGTTTGCACTTTAGCTTTTCCTTTAGTTCCATTCTGCTTTGAATACTGAAAAATAAAATACAAGGCACATTCAATAAATAACCAGAATGGTAGTATAAAAAATCTAAAATAAGACCGTGATTGTTATATGTCTGTTATTTTGTGAAGGCATCTGTAAGCTATTCATAGCTGGGGCTGGCACATCTGCCTCGTGCATAGCATGCTTTGAAACAGTTACACAAGATGGCGGCACCCTTACAGGAGTGCTCCAAACTGGAACAGCAAAGTGTCGTGAGATTTTTGTTGAGTGAAGGCATGAAACCGATAGAAATTCATCGCTGCATGACAGTTCAGTATGGAGACAACTGTATAAGTCGATCACAAGTGTACGAGTGGGCTGAGAAGACAACGATACAATAGTGACATCCTTCATTTCCCAGACCAAAGAAGGCACGTGCTCAACTGAGTGCCGGAATGGTCATGTTAACTTTGTTTTGGGACACAAAGTGGCCAATTCTTGAACATTACATGCCCAGAGCTCATAATGTAGACAGTACCACCTATTACAAACCAGCCATTCTTCAGAGACGACATGGTCTGGTATCCACTGGTGTGCTTTTGCTCCATGACAATACGAGACCACTCACTGCCAATGTCACATTGTCTACCATCCAGGACCTAAAGTTTCAGTGCTTACCCCACCCTCCATATTCACCCAATCTCGCACCTTCCGATTTCCACACCTTTGGCCCACTGAAAGTTGGACTAAGTGGATCGAGGTTCCAGAATGACGACGAAGTCAAGTCAGCGGTGTACGAGTGGTTACGCACGCATCAAAAAAGATTTTCCCCCCTGTGGAATCAGTGCCCTTATCAAGTGCTGGTGTAGGTGTATTGAACTAGGGGATACTACATTGAAATACCGTAGTTCTTTTGGTGCTTGTAACATATATTGTTTATATTTCCTGTTATATATTGAATGAGCCTTGTAAACTCATTAAAAATATATTATTGTGAACATGCATGAAAAGTTTAAGTATGTATGCAAGTTAAGATATGTTGTTAACAGAACCCACATATACAGAACCACTTAATGCATTTGCTGAAGGTGATGTATAAATGCATTGAACTTCCATATCCCTTCCAAATGCTTGCCCAGCCATGGCACTGTGCAACAGCCATTTCAGTTCTTCATGATACATTACAGAAAAGTTGTTGGAAGTAATGAAATAGCTTGTTTCTCTTTTATGCTTTTTTAAAATATTTTCTTGCATTGCTGACTGGAAGTACAATGTTGTTACCCATTTTGATACACACGTCTCATGTGGTGACTGCAAAAAATGTTTTTCCTGTTTTATAAATTTCAGTTCAGAATATTGCTTTCTTATGAATGTGTAGCATATGTTTTTGTAATTTTAATCACAACCAACAAAACAGAGGAAAGAAGCACAATCCTGTCAAAACATCAACATTGTTAGTAATATAAAAGCATCAGCATCAATATAACATTTGTGCATCAAGCAGAACAGGTTAACAAATATTTAGATGCTGGTGATACACATTTCCATCGATGTAAAATTTACATGAAAATTGTAGTTTTACAAAATACTTTATGTACAACAATATAGAGACAACCAGAAGTTTTTGAGGAGTAGCTAGATGCTGGAAAAGCATTTTGGATGCCATGTGGGCAGAAAATGGTCCAAAATAATTATACTGGCCTATTTCCTTCAAGAAAATTAGGTCCAAATGGGACAAGGGGGATCCTGACCTCCACACTACACCCTTCAGTGTGCATTGTACAACAATGTATTTCATCTTGCTATTACTAAGCAGAATCATGTAACAATATTAGCCAGCTTGGGATCAATATATATTTTTAGGTGGCAGAAAACATGTTAAGAACTTAATTTTCATCAATATAAATGTATATATTATAATAAAAATAATATATATTTATAATATTAGGCTCAGTCAATAAATAATGAGGCAGATGATATTTCACAGTACTTACGTAACGAACCTCAGAAGTATTGTCTGCCACTGTTTGGGCATTTATCCCATTGTGACACTAGTCGCAAAATTGCATGCTCGTAGAACTCCTTTGGCTGCTGTTGGAACTAATTGTACACGTACTCCTTGATGTCATAGCTCGATTTTTGAGCTCACCGAAGATGTGGAAGTCACACGGGGACAGATCTGGACTAAGGGGGAGGGGGGGACTCAGGACTTCCCACGACAGTCTGTCTTGATGAGCTCATCCACCTGCGCAACATGCTGATCTGTGACATGCTTTGGTGCTCCACTCCACGTGTCGTCCCCGAGCGACATGCGTCCTTCGCGAAAGCGTTTGTTCCACTCCTGCACTCTTGCCCGGAATATACAGTGACCCCATATATCCTTTCCATTCGTCGATGGATTTCACGACCCCCTACACCTTCCGCTGTCAATAAGTGCACAACACCCTGCTATTCCTCTTTCGATGCCTCCATTATGCATCACAGTCAAACACGGAATGACTGGACACAGCCGCTGCTCGGTTAGCAGCCTTTGCGCATACCTTGCCAGACACGTAACGCCATCTAGCGCGAGAATGCATGTGAATCAGTTTCATCACACCAGCACCTCCATTTCAGGCCCGTCAACCCATTTCTAACTATCAGTTTTGGTGTAATATCCTCTGCCTCATTATTTATTGACTGAGCCTCATATATATAAAAATTTAAATGAATGATAATTAGTTTGGAGAAACAAAACAATGTATAAATATTTGATCCTTTCATACTAACATACTTACAACACTAGAACAGTGGTTTCCAAACTGTGGTATGCATACTCCCAGGGGTACATGAATGACTTGAAGGGAGTATGTGATCAGCTTGGAAGGAGAAATGTCGAGAATACAAACACTCAACATTTCTTGCTGCAGGTGTGTAGAGTAGACTTCATTGTTCCAGACTTCTTAGCTTTAATGCTCAACAGGAAAATAAGGCTGATTTGTCACTGACAGTCTTCATTTCATATGTTTTGAAATAACATACCCGTTCAAAATCTCTACCCATTTCATTCTTCAACTAAAAAACCCACAAACATTTGTTAAGGGGAAGGGTGACAATTTTGCACCAGTTGTGTATTTATTTCAATATCGTCCAAATGGGCAATGCTACTGAGGAAAAAAGCTGGTGTTGAAAAGAGTTAGAATTTCTCCACATGTTGCAAGTGAAATTGTTTTTAAACGTTGATTATTAAGCTAGATACGATGTTTGAAAAACATGATGAATAAGAATTTTCAGAAATACATGTATTCCTTATGGGGAATCAACTTCAAGTTATGGCTAATCAAATGGAAGTTTTGACTTTTCTGCCTGTCAATTACTACTTCAGTCTGCCCCTTTTCCGTTGATATCTTTTTCTATATCATCAGAAGTTTGATATTCCCAAGAGAACAAATAAAATAATACTTCCATAAGCGCAATGCATTTCTCCTTGCCTTCTATGGCCATCCTGGCAGTGTTGCCAAACCAGATGAGCATAAAAGAGCTGAATTTCACCGTAAACGGAGCAAAAACTATCAAGGGGCTAGATTTATGAAACTGGATAAATGGCCTCCTAGGGTAAATTTAGGTGTCAAATGAGTGGGGGTGTGGGTGGGGAGGGGAGCGCTGTTAATACCGTCAGCTTTAGAGTGATGGTAATTTATTCTTAGTTTTCACCGTGTAGATCCGGTGGAATCACCCATCTCAATAATCCACCGATGGTCCTATGAAATCGAAAATAAGGTATTCCTGGATAACAATCTTACGCCCTCTTCACGTCAGCAAAGGCGCTATAAAGAAAAGTAGCTGGGGAGGTAAGAAGGAGTGAAGTGATGCAGCAAATATAACAATATCACGTGCAAAATGTATACTTATGCCAAAAGTTGTCTATGTAAGCTGGAGTCAGTGATGGCACCATAATGGCGCAGGATGATGTGCACCCCAGTTCACACCCAAACAAATGCACAAAAGGGCCAGACCTGGCTCAATAAGAGCTAAGTTGGCAACAGTGCCCCAGCCGCCACAGAGAGGATTACCACGTGGAAAATTCTTCCCTCATGCCCTTAAAGTGTAAAAACGTCACGGGTACGAGTGGAAACAGTACTGAGTAGATTAAATTTTGAGATGAATATCCACTTGAAACCTTCAAGTGCCCAACCAGACATCAAGAAACGGTGTCGGGCTATGCAGACACATCCTTCTCACTAGAAACTCTCAGGATTTACAACAAAACTCCAAAATTGTGCTCGACAGTTTGGTTACAAACTTATTTTTGTTCTTAATTTCTTTGAATAACTCCGGAAAAATAAAAAGTTTTTAAATATATTTCTTAGCATACATGTTTCACATTTTAAGTTTTGCAACTAAGCATAAAGATTGTAAATGTAGGAACACCCAATAAAATATTAAACATTGATTGTAATGTTTATTTGTTTCCCATCGTTGCACATCTTTCCGAATGCCATTTTGCTATATTGCAGATACACGTCTCCAACATATCAAAAACTCCCCACCAATCAGGCAGCCATAAAAATTCATGATATCTTAATCCAACATCAAGGTAGGAATATTATTTTTTTAGGGCTTGTAAGCATTAGAAAGAGAAGGGTTTATTATAACATTCATATGTCGGATATGAGCCGACTAGTTTAATTAGCTTATCTTTCTTATTTGTATTTTGGTGTATGATGTACTATGTGGTTTGACTCCCAAAACACCCATTCCCAGACTGTTGCTCAGAGACTGAATCACGAGTCAATCATTCAACATACTGAGCTGCTGGAAATTTCTATGGTTTACAGTAGACAAATCTACTGTTTTCAAATGTCTTCTACTGTGTACTATGATACTGAAATCCTATTGTAGATCTACGTACAGCTACTGCACTCTACAGTGGGCCACTGTACTGAAAAAAAATGTGAATAATAATGCATAAACTTGCTAGCATTTATATAAGCATTTATTGACTCCAAGAATAGACAAATTAATTCTTGACACCATATTTTCACTGATTTTGAAGCACATTGGAAAAACAGTACATGAACTGAATTTCTACTGTTTTTCTAATGAATACTACTGAAGTCAGATATAGCTTAATGAATAAATTACTACAACACTTTCTTAAGAAATAATTCAACCTTAAAGCAGCTAGTAGTTTGAATACATGATCATATCAGTTGATTTTTTTTTCAGCACGGAATTTCCATGGTTATTATTATATCTGTGTAATGCAGTTCCAGAAAGGAGCCTTCTTTTGATCAACGTAGTCAACAGTGTTTGCTTGTTTTGTTTTTTCAAGCACTGAGCATCAGGTCTTTGTTTAAACTAATCTTTTGCTGTTTATGTGTGAATATAGGAAGAACAATATATCCATTTATGTCCAAATTTGATTTTTTTGTTGTGTAAAAGTTGCAAATTGTTCATGCTTTATCATAAAAATATTTTAGTAGTTTTATATGATTTTCCATCCCATTTTTAGTTTTGTAGATAAGAAATTTTTCATTACTGATAATAGTACTGTTTTCATGTAGCAATATACTGAACACAATAAAAACGTTGGTTGTACAATTATGTTAATGAAAACTTAACTCAACACAATAAAAATGTCGGTTGTACAATTATGTTCATGAAAACATTAACAGTACTTAGCTACTTAAGACTGTTGGACCAAAAACAGTAGAAACCATTAACAGTACAGTTCAGCTACTGAAAACAGTAGACACAGTTAGGCTACTAAAACAGTAGAAAACATGAACAGTGGGTGTTTCAAAACACCTATAGATCTATTGAAAACAGTAGACAGAATTTTCAGCAGGGATGCTTTGATTGAGAATTGATCCATATAAATGTATACTTGCTGCTTCTAAAAGAATATATACATTTCTTGCAGTGCTCTGAGTACCATTGAATCAAGCTTTACCACAAGCAATTTAAACTCGAGAAACAAAACAGAATTAAACTTACTTTCCAAATGGAACATTCCTGGCAAGAGGAACTGCAGCATAATAGTATTGTTTGTAATCGTCCATCCACACTTCTGCCGCTCGACGAGTGTTGCGGGCAAACACATTACCGCTTCCTCCTGGAAACGAGTATGGATGCTGCTTTCTGAACACGTGGCCCACACGACTGCAAGGAATTATTTCGAGGCTTCCTCCACATTGCCACACTCTGAATGATATCTCTGAAAATGACAAGCATTTATTCTCAGTATAATATTTACAGCATACACAGTACAAATTCAATATATATATTAGCTAATATCTAGTGGTGAGCACGACTGAAATATTTACTCATTTTCTTTGTTTAATGGCCTCTAATATATAATGCTGATTGCTTTTATTAAGTTGATTGGAAAGGATGCTGCATAGAAAGAAACAGAATCCATCAATTAATTGGTAGTGTTGGCCAAACAGATACCATTTTTAAAAATTTATTTCTGCTGACACCAGAACCTCAATAATGTAGCAATTTGCCAGTTCTGCTTTATTCACAATGTCAAAAAAGGTTGTTATTTAATCGCAAATTCCTTTTTTGCCACATAATTCAGTAAAGAACAACAAATTTTGTATAATTTGAAGGTTATTTGGACTCCGCAGAAATGTCAATTTGCATTTTGCATACCCTACAGCACTGGTTTCCAAAGTGCGCACCGTGGCGCCCCGTGACTGGCTTACAGAGGCAGCACGAAATATATCAATATTTTCACTGAAACTCAATGAATGACATGATTGTTCCAAATATGTGCTTATTTAGTACTCTTTACATATAAAATGTTTCTGAATTTGAAGTATGTGTTTATTTTTTAAGTTAAGGCAAGCAACCTAACCACACTAAGTGAGCATTGCAAGTGTTAGATAGGCTAACATTCTGACTTGGGCACCGTGGAAAAATCTTTAAACACTAAGGGTGCCGTGAGACTAAAAAGTTTGGGAACCTTTGCCCTACGATATATCCAGACTTGAGAAAGTATCAAGAGGTAGTGATGATTAAATGCTACTGATGGAACAGTTGATAATTTCAGAGTCTACCAAATTGAAATGCATCAATTGATTTTGCTCAAAGGCAAATTTGGATCCATGATCCAAGCCATAGAACTGACATAAAAATTTAGCATCATATCTCTCAATCTGCAGCATTAATTTCACTTAAGTGGAATATCACACATTATCTCATATGTATTTAGCATCTACGTATAAAAATTGCATCTCAAAAGCTTTGTTCCATTACTGGGGACTGCCCCCTTTTGACCCCTCACCATAAATCACTCACTGTACTTTTAAAGTTTTTATTACAGAATTGTAGTCCTTCCTAATAATACTGAGGTTTAGTTGTATGAGTCCAAAAGGTAGGCTAAGCATAGTTTCATCTCTAAATTTATGACCGTTAGCTCAATCACAAAATCAGCAATTGTCCACTTTGATCTCTCGGCCTTCCTAAGCCACTTATTACATTTTAAAATCAAATCCTAAGAACATTTTGAATCACACATATATCTGCATTCTAAACGTTGAGAAGGTAAGGCCCTCACGGGCTGTTGCACTGTGGGTTATTATTAAACGTTGAGATTAGTGCATATCACATGGTCCCAGGCTTAGATTTCACCACAAGATTTTCCACGATAGTACAGGGTAATTCAAAATGAATGGTGCAACTTTACACAGTTATTATGACGTTACTATTTACGATAGAAAATCAGACAAGGCATAAAATATAAAGAAGGACTCTGGAAGTTTTACTCACGTGACTCACATTATAAAGATTCAACATGGGAACCACATGTAACGCGGAAAAGGTCCAAATGATAATCAAGTATGCTATGCACGAGACAGCAAGTCATTTTCAATGGGTTTGAAGGCACTAACATTTCACAGTTGTAACTTTGGCAAATCTTTTGGAAGGGTGAAACATAAGCATTACTACTGAACAGTGGCGTATGCAGGTTTTAACTAGTGGGTAATCTCCGACACTTGATTCATCCACCCACTCCTGAAGTATCCCTGCAAATTTATCTCAGCATCCATACAGGATTTGTATGTGTGGAAAATTTTACCTTATTGTTGCGACAACTGTCGATTAATTGTTCTGATTGCAGTTAATCTACATTTAGAATTTCAAATAAAACAAGAAAGTATAATAAACCTATAAAAAAAACAATCTGTAATATAGAATATGAAAAGAATGTGGTAGTGAAATAAAAACCCTCAATATTAATTGAAGTGTAAAATTCAAGTTACCCCAGTACCCTGTTTTGTACATTCCTGATTTTTGTTTTCATACACTGAAGTATAAGTTCAAGACCTGTGGTACAAGAGATGGTACTGACCTACATGCTTTAACGATTTGCAATTTCTCCGGAAAAGATCTCGATCCAAATATTTAACTTCAGTAAACACAGCACTAGCACGAATACTAAACCACTAACACCTAAACAAATAATACATTTTCGAATCGCCAATAGGAACAACAGCACAAAACCACCTACAACATGCATTCAATTCCCCCCTGCCAATAATCTATTTTGGTTGCTTCTTGCTTGACTCAAAATGAAATTCCCTATGGGTTCTGAAAAATTCCCTTTCCCAGCTTTAAATTCCCTACGATGCGCGAGGGTCTATAAGCTGGAATCATTGTGTTTGTTGTTTATATATTTTACATCCATACATCTTTCATCTTTGTGATCATTATAAATCTAAAGAGGGGGGGAAAAGCAACTTAAATGAACTAATATATATGTATGTATGTATGTATGTATGTATATATGTATGTATGTATGTATATATATATATATATATATATATAAATCAAATAAGGTAAAAGGAAACACTCACCGGACAGTAGGAAAATTCAAAATTTTCGCCAATTTACAGCATCATCGGTGTGAGAAGAAACAGAAGACGGAACCGGAAGTTGGGGTCCTGCAGAGTTGCCAGGTCCCCATTGAAGAAGAAGCGGTGCGTAGAACGAAAAAAACGCTGTTTCGTCACCAGGCTCGTCGTAAACTGTGAGTGTGTAGGATGAGTTGGGCGGGAGGGTGGGTGAGGGTTGGGCATTACTGGGTGGCCTTGTTCAGGCCAGGTGGAGAGGTTGCACTCATGGCCAATATATAGGCCCTCTCCCATCTTTTGCGAACAGAGGTGTTGGCTGGTTGGGGTAGGAGGTGGATGATCGCTACCCGGAAGCAGTCGTTGAAACTGATGTTGTGGTGGTTGGTGTGGATGGCGACAGTGAAGTCCAGGTTGTGGGTGGAGGAGCGGTGGTTATTGATGCGGAGGTTGAGGGCCGTTGATGTTTCCCCCAGGTAAAAATCACCACAGATGTTGCAGGTGAGGATGTAGATAAGGTTTGAGGCATGGCAGGTCCCTTTGGGATGGAGGGTAAATTTGCCAGTGGCCATGTGCACCTGGAGGGTGTGAGAAGTGATAAGGATGGGACAGGTCTTGCACCTGGGTCGGTTGCATTTATGGGCAGGGGGGTGTTGGATGTGTGGTGAAGGAGTGTTGTGGACCAGGATGTTTTGGAGGTTAGGGGGGCATTTGAAAACCACCCTGGGTTTGTCGGGAAATATGTTTTTGGTTTCGGGATCACTGTGGAGGATTGGGAGAAGAGAGTGCAGTGTGTGCCTGATTTTGTTGAGGTGGGGATGATATTGGGTGATGAGTGCAGGTGGGTTGGTGGCAGCAGGTTTCTTGGTGGTAGTGGTATGTGAGGCAGCTCGTGATATTTGCTTGGTGACCAGGATGGAGGGATATCCACGGTTAACCAGGGCCTGGTGTAGGCGGAGGTTATAATTCTGGCGGGAGGTGGGTGAAGTGTTCAGGTGCTGTCCCCTGAGGGCCAGAGAGAATGGAATTGCTTTTTTGGTGTGGAACGGGTGGGAGCTGGAGAAGTGTAGGTATTGCATGTGGTTGGTGGGTTTTATGTGGATGGAGGTAGTCAGGTGTCCTCCCTCGATGTGCACGTCCACATCCAGGAAGGTGATCTGGTGGGGGGAGTGTGTCCAGGTGAATTTTAGGGAACGGAAGTGGTTAAGTTGGTCCAGGAAGGCTGACAAGGATGGTTCTCCATGTGTCCAGAGCATGAAGATGTCATCGATGAAGCGGAGCCAGAGGAGGGGTTGGAGGGGTTGGGTAGCCAAAAACTCTTGCTCAAGTTGGCCCATGAAGAGGTTTGCATAGGATGGGGCCATTCTGCTACCCATGGCTGTACCTCGGATCTGTAGGAAATTTTGGTTTTCGAAGGTGAAGTTGTTACAAGTGAGGACAAGGTGGGCTAGGTGGGTCAGGAAGTTGGTGCTGGGGTTGTGAGGTTTGGGTCTGCTATTGAGATAGAATTCTATGGAGCGGAGGCCATGTACACCAACATACCTCACTCCCATGGCCTCCGCTCCATAGAATTCTATCTCAATAGCAGACCCAAACCTCACAACCCCAGCACCAACTTCCTGATCCACCTAGCCCACCTTGTCCTCACTTGTAACAACTTCACCTTCGAAAACCAAAATTTCCTACAGATCCGAGGTACAGCCATGGGTAGCAGAATGGCCCCATCCTATGCAAACCTCTTCATGGGCCAACTTGAGCAAGAGTTTTTGGCTACCCAACCCCTCCAACCCCTCCTCTGGCTCCGCTTCATCGATGACATCTTCATGCTCTGGACACATGGAGAACCATCCTTGTCAGCCTTCCTGGACCAACTTAACCACTTCCGTTCCCTAAAATTCACCTGGACACATTCCCCCCACCAGATCACCTTCCTGGATGTGGACGTGCACATCGAGGGAGGACACCTGACTACCTCCATCCACATAAAACCCACCAACCACATGCAATACCTACACTTCTCCAGCTCCCACCCGTTCCACACCAAAAAGGCAATTCCATTCTCTCTGGCCCTCAGGGGACAGCGCCTGAACACTTCACCCACCTCCCGCCAGAATTATAACCTCCGCCTACACCAGGCCCTGGTTAACCGTGGATATCCCTCCATCCTGGTCACCAAGCAAATATCACGAGCTGCCTCACATACCACTACCACCAAGAAACCTGCTGCCACCAACCCACCTGCACTCATCACCCAATATCATCCCCACCTCAACAAAATCAGGCACACACTGCACTCTCTTCTCCCAATCCTCCACAGTGATCCCGAAACCAAAAACATATTTCCCGACAAACCCAGGGTGGTTTTCAAACGCCCCCCTAACCTCCAAAACATCCTGGTCCACAACACTCCTTCACCACACATCCAACACCCCCCTGCCCATAAATGCAACCGACCCAGGTGCAAGACCTGTCCCATCCTTATCACTTCTCACACCCTCCAGGTGCACACGGCCACTGGCAAATTTACCCTCCATCCCAAAGGGACCTGCCATGCCTCAAACCTTATCTACATCCTCACCTGCAACATCTGTGGTGATTTTTACCTGGGGGAAACATCAATGGCCCTCAACCTCCGCATCAATAACCACCGCTCCTCCACCCACAACCTGGACTTCACTGTCGCCATCCACACCAACCACCACAACATCAGTTTCAACGACTGCTTCCGGGTAGCGATCATCCACCTCCTACCCCAACCAGCCAACACCTCTGTTCGCAAAAGATGGGAGAGGGCCTATATATTGGCCATGAGTGCAACCACTCCACCTGGCCTGAACAAGGCCACCCAGTAATGCCCAACCCTCACCCACCCTCCTGCCCAACTCATCCTACACACTCACAGTTTACGACGAGCCTGGTGACGAAACAGCGTTTTTTTCGTTCTACGCACCACTTCTTCTTCAATGGGGACCTGGCAACTCTGCAGGACCCCAACTTCCGGTTCAGTCTTCTGTTTCTTCTCACACCGATGATGCTGTAAATTGGCGAAAATTTTGAATTTTCCTACTGTCCGGTGAGTGTTTCCTTTTACCTTATTTGATTTTTACTTAGCCCTTTTGGCCCTCCTTGCTTTTATCCTATATTATATATATATATATATATATATAGACAGACACACACATATATATATATATAATTTATTTCTGATAGCTTTCCCTTTTTAAAAAATTATTCATTTCCATGGAAATACTCTGACTGGTTTTGAAGGCTACAAAACGAAAGTAATCGTGCATTTTAAAATAGCTATAAAAATGAAAAAAAGTAAGCATTTATATAGTTTAATTACTTCATTTATCGATTGATTAAATTGATATTTGACGTCGCTTCTCAGCCACTTTTGGGTAATCACGACGAGTGATGATATGAAATTGATGAAGGGACATTTACAAAGAACACCCTTGCTCAGGCCGGTATTCCAACCCTGGAGCTCTGGCATCGTAGGGAGCTGTGCTAACCACTCCGCCACAGAGGTCAGTGTAGTTTCTTGAATTTCTAGTTAAAATTTTAATTTATGTAATTACCTTCATATTCAAAATTTAAGCTTTTTTCCTTTGACAAATTCTGTTCAAATAGCAGAGATCAGGAAGCCAGAAGCAAAAGTAAAATGAGAATTAACATAGAATTCGTTCGCAAATGTTGTTCAGATTTCCCTGTTTCTCGTGCACATACACATGTATTTTCCCTACTTCCCTTTTCAGTATGTAATTTGTAAACCCAGAATTCCCATTCCTGAGAAATTTCCATCGTAAACAACACAGCTCTTACGATACAAAGGCATCGGGGAAGGGAAGAATGGCAGAAAAGGGTGCCAGCCAAGGAAATGGCAAAGGCTCTGGGGTGGAGAGTGTGACTGATGGACTCTCACCAGGAAGACGTTACCCTGGCCACAGAATCACCGTGCCTGAGAAGTAGTGTTTCCTTCCCCTCTCCCCTCCCTCCCATCAAGGGATTTAAAAGGAGGCGGTGGAATCTCACCCTGACCAGATTCCACCAGCTGGAGAAAGAAAGCCTCTTGGATATTCTGCGGAAAACGGTTGAAAACATTCACGTGCTGGAAGCAAAGAAATATGTGAGTCAAAGATTGGTTCGGAAGAATATTGCGAAAAAATAACAAACAACTTTTTTAAAATTATAGCCGGGTCATCTCCGATTACCTAGATGACTCAGAGTATATGCCGCTGCTACTGAAATGCATGTGGAAATGTCTTTGCATCATTGTGAGTGAATTCAGTTCTTGATAGCTCCAACACACAATACACCTTCTACTGGTCACTAGCCATTTTGCAACATTGGCGATCCTAGTGGAAGAGCGGCAAAGCAGCATAAGCCCACTTATTGAGAAGAAAACTTCCAGAGTTTTTTCTTCATATTGAGGCCTTGTCTGATTTTCTATTGCAAATAGTTACGTCATAATAACTGTGTAAAGTTGCACAATTCATTTTGAATTACCCTGTATATCAGGGTTCCCACTCATTTTCGTGAAACAAATTCCCCGACTTTCTCAGGTTTTACAGGCAGGTTTAAAATAAATGTTCAGACCATTTTGTGGTGTCTAGCATTCTAATAGGGCCTTCTCTATGGTGTAGTAGTAGTCACATTGTAATTTAGGGACCCCAGGTTCGGATCCTGCTTTGAACTTTAGGTCCAGTCCCGATTAGCCTATCTGAGCATAAAATGGGCTTAAAACAACAATTAAAAATAAAAGCATCCTAATAATCAAGTGTTAAACTTTACTTGATATCCAACAAAATAAAGCTTATTAAACACTGTTCAAAATAAATGAAGACAATAGTATAAAAACATTTGAATATAAAAAAAGAACACAAAAGGGGGTAGGGTTTGAAGGGAAAGTGAATGATACAGTCTACGAAGGTATCACAATATTTATTTTTTTATTGAGTGAAAAGTTCCGACACATTTTGTATGGGTAGTATTAAATAGGTGTTCCAGGTTTGATTCCCAGTTACAGCTGAGGAGTTCAGGTGTCATTTTAAATTGTAGATCCAATTTTGCTCAGCATGTGCTCTGCTAATGTGCATAAAATGGACTTCACATGTGTTGCAAAACATCCCTTTCACCATCAATTTGATAAGTGAGCTTTCCTACATTCAACAAAAGAGTAAAATGAAAATGACATAACTAATTTACAGACTGTTTACAGAAATATAGATTAAGAAATATTGGAAAATTGGTTTGATATACTAATTTATTTGTCTATGGAAATGCAGACAATCATAAAACAAAAACTTGGGAAAAAAAAGAAGAAACAGGAACAGTTTCTTACCCAAGTTTTCTCCACCCCACACATTCATCATCATGTCATATTTTCCGAGTTCTTCAAAATATGCTTTGTCTATGACAAACAATCCACCAGCTATCATTGGTGTCCTGGAAAACAAAACAATGCTTTATTGGTCAACTGGAAATATGCAATATCAATATCAAACTTTACAATGTTCTTCAGGCCTAGAAATATATGAGAGCTAGTCCATGAAGAAAGTCCGAAGACATGAGACAGGGTCCACGTAAACATGGTCCTTTTGAAATAGTCTCCATCCAAGTTGCACTTGGCCCAATGGGTCTGCCAAGGATGGTCTTTAGAACTGCCTCTGGGCTCTTCATGACAGCTTCAGTCGAGTCAAAATGTTTATCTCTTAGTTCCAATTTCAGGTGAGGGAACAAAAGGAAGTCACACAGAGCAGGTTCAGGTCTATATGGAGGGTGGGGTATTTGATATTTATCTGCCATGCCACATGCCATGAGACATGTGTAACATGTCTGCCAGGCTGTCAATAATTATCTGGCTATCTTCACAAACAATCATTACCTTGACCACGGCTGTAGGCTGAGTGCCTGGACATCCAACCTTTGAGTCAAAACACAGCCTTCCTTAGATTCTTTGAACATGCGGTTAATTGTGGAAGGGTATCTTTCCCGTAAGCCTAATGCAATCACTGGAAAGCTTGCATGGTGGATTTCTTCAGATGGACACAGAATTTCAAGGCTACATATTGCTCCTCCCCCACAGACTTCATAGTGAGCAATACTGCAGCCAGAAGGTAAACATTTTGTGCTAATTAGCCAATATTCTATTGTTGCCAGATTCATGCAGTGATCCACTTCAAATTTGCCTTGTTGATTTGTCCACACCCATATTAGTTACCTTACTCCTCACACTATTTAAGAGTAGTGAGTAGTGAATTCATTTTCATACTTTATTGACTGGCTCTTGTATAAAAATGGTTATCAAATGTTCACCAAATTGATTTTTGCACCTTAGTAGATTAATGATTTTAATAACATTAATGGTGAAGCTGTATTACAAACAGTCATGTTATGTGGAAGATATGAAGATCTACTAATCTGCTTTCATTTTCTGTTCCAGTCTTTTTCCAGGTAACGTGTGACTTCCACTACCTATGGAGGTTCAACTGAGTAAAGAATAATAACCTTCTTAAATTTAAGAGTGTATGTGTGCAGGAGGAATTAAATGCTCTGATTAGACTGAGATGAAAATAATTATTGTCTATCATACACATAGGTTGCAGAACCACCCACGTTGCTCACACAGTAACTCAGTAAATATTTTGAGAAAGAATAATAATAACTTATGGCTGTTTCCCATTATTTATGTTTAATCTTTATGAAATAAAACTTCAAGGATAACTACAAAGGTGAATATATTGAAGGAAGGGGAGGACTGGTATGGGTGTTAAAACCCTCTCCACATTTAAACTTGATTTGCCTGAAGAAAATAGGGTATTTTAAATATTTCACTCTATGTTGTACAAGGTGGTGCAGGGAAATGGGAAATTTTGAATCTAGGATTAGCAACACTGTAGCACAGACATTTGTTCCAGACCGATGCGACATCATTGAGAAGGCTTTGCATTTAGTAATGATGGTGCATTGGAGTGGTGCAGAACGTGCGTTCGCTGCGAAAGTGGTTTATAAGAATGGTGATAGTGTGATTGCAGCACAAAGGGTATTTCGGCAGCATTACCAGCTAGGACGTCATGGTCGTGTCCCATCGGCTCATGCAATTACAACCTGGGTGCGTAATTTCGAAGAAATCCTTGTCAGCTTCACGAGCATCCATTACATAGCACCAAGGTTACAGTATGGTGTGCAGTGTCATATCATGGTGGCATCAGCACTTATTTTCTTGAAAATGAGGAGGGCATTAAACGAGAAAGACATCGGCTTGGTATGTTGCTATGTTTGAAACATTCTTTGCACTGAAGTTGCACGATGCACATCTTGACATTGAAAACATGTGGTTTCAGCAGAACGGAGCCACATCACATACTGGTTGAGTCAATGGAGGCCATTCACAAATTGTTTGCAAGGTGGTTCATTTCATGTAATGGTGATATTCCATGGCCTCCGAGATCCCCTGATCTCAGTGTTTGCAATTTATTTTGCAAAATGTACAGTACACGTCCTGCAACCATCGCTGAAGTGAAACAGAAGATTGAAGAAGAAATCATTGGCATTCCTCGAGACATGATACACTGAGCATTCCAGAGTTTCCACAGCAGACTATCAGAATGTGTACTCCGAGATGGAACACATCTTTCCGATGTCTTCAAAAAGTAAAGTAAGTAAGTGCCATAGTTAATGACATTGTTAATGCATTTCAATCATACATACATACTCTGTACATGCATTTCTATGCATTAAATGTAATTTTTCCTGTTTAGTCGTGCATTTATATCAATTGAAATTTTCCCATTTGCCTGCACCACCCTGTATATGCCTGAAGAAACATGAATATGTTAGTAGTGGTTGATTACATCCCTCTACTCTCCTGCCCAAGTAATTTCCTTCAGTATTTTTCAGGAGTGAAAAAAAATGTGCATTTAATGTGGTGGTTGCAACGGGTGTGTTTAACAAGACAAAATACCCAGGGTTGCCAGGCATCTCAGATTTTAAGGGACAGTCACTTAAATATGTCCTGCATCCCGTGACAGCAATTATCCCATATTTTTCTCCACCGTATTCATGTTTCAGAATGCCTAGATAGTCAAAATTTTCTTTCACCAGTGGGGTGTATTGTGGGACAGATATTAATCCCCTACTGATTTGTGACTGCTCCCTCCTCTGCGCTCTTTCAAACTTTCTTCCCAGTGACAAAGAAGTGTATATTTTGCAAGCCATGGGTGGAGGAAGAAGATGTTCACCTGTAGTTGAAGGACAGTGGTAATGAATATAAAGCAGATTGCAAATACTACAACAAAGAATTTTCATAGCACATGGAATGCAGCATGTTTAAGGAAAACATTTTCAGCATCTATTAGTAGCTTCTCCATAAGAAATAACTCTTTTGAAGATAAAAGTTTATTGAGGCTACAAACTGCATTTTTACAATTTCATCCCTTATTTTCAACTTTGTGATTGTGAGTCTGTCCCTGAACTGTTTTTAAAATGTAGATTAAAACTACATATTTTCTTCCTGTTGCTATTTTCATGAAATATGGAATTCAATTATTTTTAGCCAATCAATTACATTATGACAGCATCAAAATGGTTCTGTAAAAGTCTCTGTGCCAATTGTGGTAAAGGTACCCCACCCCTGCACCCACGTGCATGTGAACACATGCCATGAAGGAATATGGAGTGATGTGGAGGTAGAACTCCACATATTCTTGATCTTGGCCATAGTTGAGATGATATGATCAGCATCACGCCCAACCACCTTTACCCCCCAGGTTTGCCCCCAGGTAAGTATTGATACAAGGCTGGGTGGGCCCCAGGGCCACACAGAAACAAGGGAAAATTCGTGTACAGATCACCTGCCCCTTAATTCAAACCAACCCGGATCTACCACATGGTAGCCAGATACTCCACCAACTGAGCTACTGCGGCCCATTGTAATTTTTACAATTTCAGTACTTATAATTTCCTAAAGTGTCTGGTACTTCTCTATGAACTGTAACTTTTCAAAATTTCGCTACCCTACTTCACAAAGTTCAATGACGATTTCACAGTCTGTAAAGGTGCCACTGTTTGAAAATAACCAACCTTTTGGTAATTGAAGTCAGGTAAAAACCTTCCAAAGCATCGGCCCTTCCTAGTTACAAACCTGATTGCCTGAGCTGGATCTTTCTGGCGCCTGTTCCTCTCTTCGTTGCTGAGGTACTCCCATTTGAAGACTAAATTCCAGTCAAAGCCACCTCTGAGGTCAGCTGAAGCACCGATATATTGAAAAGTATCCATGCTGATTACATCGATTATTGGGCATACTACTCTCGTCTTATCCTAAAAGAAATATTTTAATATTAATGTCTTATCCTAAAAGAATTTTTTTAATATTAATAAGAACATTTTGTGGAATGAAAGATAAATAAATGTAAATTTAAAATAAACCAGAAAATATGTTTTGTGTAATGGTGCATGACTAATTTAAACTGGAACTTCAAATGTTCAGTGTTTGTAATTTTCAGATGTGTTTGTCTAAATATTATATATTATATGTGTCCAGTGGCTTACGCAAGGGGGGGGTTATGGATTTAACCCCCCTTGAGCTTTAGAAATATTATGAAAAATGCTGTGAAGAAAATTAAAAATGGCCAATTTATCACAGTCAAAGATCTGTGAAAATACTACTACTACTACTACTACTAATAATAATAATAATAATAATTTGAATTGTTATTCCCATGCAGCATGGAGAAAAGCACAGCATTCCAAACACACACGTCTTTCAGAGTGATGCCTTGAAAATAAACATGTTGTTTTGTATCTCAGCTGCATCAATGTTCAATTAAACATGTATTTTATGTGTGTGAACAATGAGCTTTAACTAAAGAAAGTTCTTGGTTCGTTGTAAGCAGGTAATCTATATCTCCAGCTTGGTTGTCAGATGCCCTATCGACTAACAGACCACCGTGGCTCCTTGGATGAGTTCCATACTTTGATTATTTAAATTTATTTTAATGTATTTTCTTGTTTTTATGGATTTTCTTGTTTTTATGAATTTTCTTCAAACATAAAATGTCTCACCTCATTGACTAGACAATTATTTTGTATCAAAGAAACAAAAAAACGCTCCTACAATTTCTCAAAATCGAATAACTAGAAAGTTTTTTCGTTATATTCCTTTCGTAAATACTACATTTATGTAGATCTCTACTACTAAATAGTAGTAGTGGTATTAGTAGTATTATTAGTAGTAATTCAACGAATTAATAAATTATAAGTATTATTAATTAATTATGATTATTATTATTTAATTAAACTATAATAAAACAATGGTAATGTGAATTTGGATAAAGCTTTAGAAACAACCCCCTTACCTTGATGAAATCCTGCGTATGCTACTGTATGTGTGTCATTTCTTTCTTTCTTCATTGAAAATGCAGCCAGACCATGAAATGTAGAAACTTTTATTTCTTGCGGTAAATGTTCAATGTTTCGTTCCATTTATATATATATGTGTGTGTGTGTGTGTAAAACCAATATTCTAATATACATACGATATAAGTTGAAAATTCTATGAACTTCAGTGGCTGATTTACCTAATTAATTAATATATGTAAAGTAGTGACTGCAATGGGTTTTGTTGTGGAAAAAGAAACTACAAAATCTGAGTTTTCATAAAAAAAAATGTCAATAATTTTCACAGAGTTACAGTTTTTTTCTAGATCGATTAAATTTTTACCAATACAGTGCTGATTAATCTGTCCCATCCCTAATATTAATTTCCTTCAGTCTGGTGTTTCCTATTTCATTTCGTGTCTATACACACAAGAGGGAGACTTTTGGGGGTTCAGTTGGTGTAGTACTAAAATAAAATATAAAAATTAGCTTTCTTTGTTCACTTCTTATATATCACGATATTTCAACTGCAAAGCTCTCCATTTTTTGCCTACACATGGAGTGGAAGTGCTATGTGAACTAACAACATGATATATAACAGAGGTGTATTCTGAAAATTCCACAACAATTTTTATTTATTCCATATATTTATTTTATACCCCATCTAGATAATTATATATAATACAGGATGTCAACAAATGATTGAAGCGGTTTCATGAAGATGTTACTGTATGTATCATGAAGTAACTTTACAGTTTGGTAGAGAAACTGAACAAGTTTTGTGACACATTACAAGTTAAGGGGTTTTCTGTTCCCCATGGTATCATTGAGTATATTCGTGACTATCCAAAACTCAATTATATTGGTGCAATCTCAAAATTTAGAGTTTACTGTCCTTTCTTCTTCAGCAAACAACCTACAGAATACAGGTATCTTGACATGTTAGAAAACTGGCTCATGCCACAGTTGGAGACAGACAGTGAAAACATTATCTACCAGTTGGATGGTGCTCCACCCCACTTCCGTCACGATTTCGGTGAATTCTTAAACATCAGACTGTCAAACCAAACTGATGAATCAGTTGTTGTAAAAATGATGATCAACAACTGCTGTCATGGCCTCCATGCTTTCCTGACTCAACTTCATGTGACTTTCTTGTGTGAGATTATGAAGGATTTAGTGTTTGTACCTCCATTATGGAGTGATCTAACAGATCTGCAGGCTCTCATCATCAGTACTTTTGATCGAGTTGATAGGGACATGCTGCATCGTGTTTGGGAAGTACTTGATTATAAAGTTTATGTTTTCAGAATCATGAAGGGAGGGCATATCGAACACTTGTAATGTGTCACAAAACTTGTTGAGTATCTCTACAAAACTGTGAAGTTATTTCATGATACGCTCAATAATACACATGCAGTAACATCTTGAAACTGCTCCAATCATTTGTAGACACCCTGTATAAATAAAACACCAATGCAGACATGGAACTAAAACAAAAACAGAAATCCAACAACTTCAAATTTTCCAGCAATTTTTATGCACATGAAAAAAGTTAGTTTGCCGGCAGTAAACAACCACTGATATATAACAATTTATAGGCATTAACTGACATATGCACACAAATCTAATTTCTATCTCACAATTTCATGAGTTTTATTGGTAGAAGGGAATCACATCAACTTAAATTCAAAAAATGGAAAATAATAAAATATCTCAAAATTTGTTAATATCCCAAGTAACCACAACCGTTGGGCCAACGTCAGTTTTTACGTGGGAAAGGTTGGCTTTACATTGGTTGGCAAATTGATGTTGGGCCAACGGTGGTTGCCAACGCTTGCCCAACCATGGAAAAGTGAGTCAAAATCCGTTTTTAAAACAACTTTCCCATGCTAATACAACTTTCATGCTGTACATTCTAGTGTGAAATAAATGACATGCAACAGTGTTTCTTTTTGAATATTTCAGCCACAGCACATACTGGAAATATAATATATTTTTAATGAAAATAGAAGGTATTTTTAACTTGCAGTCATTCCCCAGTCCTCTATCAGCTGCCATGGATGAAAGATGTGTTGGGAATTTCTTATTGTTTGTCTCTTTAGCTGTAGTAGAACAAGAACAATCTTACAGGTATTATTGTGAAGGTGGTTAAACAATGTTATGTGCAGACTAAATTTGATGGAAGGTAACTAAGGAAACTCTAGAAATTTTTTGTGCTACTACTTAAATGTACAGTGCCTTGAAAACAATGATACCATGTGACTGAGAAAGTGCTGTGTATTTTATTTTTTTGCATAAATAATTTGTACTATTGTTTACATTTGGCCTCACAATAAATTATATATATATATCAGAACACAAACGTATCTATTCTTTAGTTTTCAGTATGTTGGTCCAATGCAAAACCATATGTTGGCCCAACGTTGGAACCACGGCCAAAATTACCATTGCCCATGTTCCACCAACAATTTTCAGTATGGTTGGCCCAACCACTTTTGGTTACTTGGGATGCAGGGAAGTAGAATGAATGGCTCCATTAGCTATTAGCTACTGCACAGCACTGTTAGCAGATCAAGTAGTTACCAATGTCTTTGTTCTGAACTTTCATTCTGCTGCTATCTACAAAGAACATTACCTCTGCTACTCTTTCCAGCAGTGGCTCCAACCAGTGGACATTGCATTCACAATGACTGTCCAGGAAAGTAAGGACTTTGGCTGATGCAGCATCAGCGCCTTTTACTCGAGATCTCATTAGGCCTGAAATCAAATATAATTAAGATGTTAATAATAGAAAAAATATCAGTTATATTTCAAAAGAGTATTATTTTTTTATGAACAACAGATACAATGTGCCACACTCGGTGGTGCAAACTAAAACATGGCTGAGCCAGAACAGTTCTTTTCTTTTAATTCTTTTTTATGTAACATTGCTCTAATAAAACTCTGTTTTTTTATATAAGGCATAACTTACACCACATGCCATCATTTCACTAAGTAATAAAGACCAGTTTTGGCATGTACTTACTTTGATCTCAAGCTTTCACCACATCATGTGGCTTCCTCAGGAGATAGGACAAGTAAGGTAAGTCTCTCTAAGTTTGCCACCTTAAGCAAATTTGTTTAAAAATCATGAAGAAATATTTTTTTCAAAATATAAAAAAGACTTTTGCAATATTAATTTTCAATAGAACAACATATAAATTTGTGAGAAGAAAAACGGTCCCCTTTCTCGAACAATGACCAAATGAAGGGGGGGGGGGGAGTTGCAACTGGCGAAGTTAAGACGCATGTGTTCCCTATCTTCGCCACTTGTGTACAAGCGGTAAACTCAATTGATATTTTAATAACAGTAGAGTCGATGTATTTATTTTCAACTTAACAAAGGCAATATTAATTATACAATATTCATGCATAAAACCAGTACAGATTGTAACTGAGAGAGTTAAACATTAAATTAAAAAGAAATTAAAAACAAGCACAATTTTAGTGCAAGACAATTTCACTTCACACTGGGAAGTATCAATTTTCGCACTCTGGACAAACGAAAATACATTTATAATTTTTCGTTAATCCTACACATTCTTCGTGAATGTAACAATGACATAAACTGCAGCATCTCATATCTAGGACACAATCTTCTTTGCAAAGGAAACAATAACAGCTGTCTGTAGATTTGCCTTCTCCAGGATTCTTTTTTGGATAAGGACGGGTTGTGTTTTTAGGTCTTACACATTTTGGGGATTGATGTGGCTGTTGGGTAACCAAGTGTGTTGGAACAGGAAGGACCAGGATCTGATGGACTGGAGAACAAACTTTTCTGAATTTGCACAGTGCAGCTGTTAATTGGTGGACGGTTCCTCTTCAGGAGTCTATTTTTGGGAGTCTATCTTACATGTTGTACACCCTTTAAGTTTTGGTGGCCCTCAACTTTGAAAATCTGCATGCAAAATAATGAATTCTTGTTTTTTTTAAAATAGAGCAAGTTTCACTGTCATAGCATCAGTTCTTAAGTTCGCCATGACGCATGATACAGTGGCAAACTTAAGAACACGTGCAGCTTTTATTAAGCACATCAGAAACTACAACATAACAATTATACATTTAATTAACAATACCCCTAGAAAGTACACAACATAGGCTTTGAAATGATATATTACACTCTCTAAATGCAATAGTTATTCTGTTGTATCAAACGGATACTTACGGAGTAAATGTTATATCAGCACTAACAGAATATGGCATCTATCTCCAAGTAAGCATACATTAACGGAAATCGACCTTGAGTGTTCAACATAGTTTCCAAGGCACCATGCACCTGGCAGAAGTAGCTTCTGCCATTTGTCAGCTAAATATAGAATCTGTCGGGTGGCGAACTTTGGGACAGTGGCGAACTTATGGCTACCTACCTTATAGTAAATATTTAAAACATGGGAAGGTAAGTTAAAGGTTAAAAATGGTAAAAAGATAAAAAGAGGATACAAGGAAAAGACAAAGCAGTACCCTGTCACTCCTTCCTACTCAGCCAGCCACAGTTGGAGTAGGAAGGAGTGACAGAGCACTGCTTTGTCTTTTACCTTTTATCGTCATTTTATCTTTTTTTAACCTTCAACTTACCTTCCCATGTCTTAAATACTTGTCCTATCTCCTGAGGAAGCCACATGATGAGGTGAAAGCTTGAGAATAAAGTAAGTACATGCCAAAACTGGTCTGTTTTTTTATGTTAGATGTCTTGAAGTGTTGTAATATAGAACAAACTCATCAAAAACTTTATTAGGAGCAAGGATCAATATCCACTCTTTTTGATAATTACGTGTCAGTGGTAAACACTTCATATTGCCTGGGGTATCATGCACTAACTATGTCTGGGCAGGTATCACCAAACTGTCAATCACAGGCTACAGGTAGCTTGCTGGGTCATTTCCTGTAGCTCGCAAGGGGTTGACTACAATACACTGTTGGGAGTTACCATCCCTTCACTTCGAGCAATGTGTACAATACACTGCACAGTTAAATACTGTATTTACTCATGTATAATGTGCACTTTTTTCTAAAACTTTTGCTCCCAAAAACTGTGGTGCGTATTATGCATGGAATTCGGACAGTCAACATGAAACCGTACAGGGTCGTTCCATGATTTTGGGACACTTGCATTGATTTTGCATGTTTACGGAACCCTATCAAGTAATACAACCTCTGACAATAAAGTTCGGTGAATGATCCTGAATATCGAAAGTAGACGAATTCTTAATGAAACCTACCTTTCTGTCCTTCGAAGTAGTCCCCTCCCATGGCTTTGCACCGTTGAGAACGGCTGTACATGTCCTGCAAACTTTTAGAAAAGTCTTCTTTCGGGATGGTGTTCAAGACCCTCGTCACGTTCAGTTAGATGTCTGGAATATCCCCAAATCTCTGACCTTTCAAAGGGATTTCGAGGTGTGGGAAGAGAAAGAAATCTGGAGGATTCAGATCCAAATTTCTTGCAATGCATTGCTACAGAGGATGAGAGCTGGTGTGTGAGGTACGACCCTGAAATGATACGCCAAAGAATGGAATGGCGTTCTCCAGCATCACCCAGTCGGAAGAAGGCCAAGGCGGAAAAATTGTTGTTCCCTCCGGCAGGAATTCCTTGTGGATCATGCCATCACTGTCAAATAAAGTGATAAGCATCGTCTTGATGCGTGATTTTTACGCCTTGACCTTCTTCCGACTGGGTGATGCAGGACAGTAAGGTAGGATTCATTAAGAATTCATCTACTTTAGATATTCAGGATCATTCACCGAACTTTATTGTCAGAGGTTGTATATCGTTGTAAAGCTTAAATCCTGCAGTTTCTGAATATGGCAACAGTATTCCATTCAAGATAACGACACTAATGTGAAATGCGGTTGAAATAAGTTCGTCACAAAATGAAGGAACGTTCAGATTTCTATGGTGCTTTGGATGAAAGAAAACAATAATTAAAATGTATTACTGGCCAAATAATAATATATATATGGAGTGTGTAAATTCCTTAATGGAAGAAATGTTGTGCTGCTAATTGCTAGTTTGAAGGTCCTGAATGTGCCTCATATAAATGTTACATTAGTCACAGAAAAGTATATATTTTGAAGTTCTTTTAGAAAAAAAAAGAATGAATGAGCAAAACTACATATAAAATTTGAAGGCAATTTCACACGATTTTTCACTTTGTAATGTAATGTTCTGCGACACCAAGAAAAGCAGTGCAACTCTGGCAGAATTCGAGCATGCACCTTCCGTCACATGGGATGCATGTCAGCAGTATTTGTTGGGTGAGAAATAATAGAAAATAACTTCCTGGGTACTGCAAATCCATAATGTAATTTTGATCTCCCTTTCTACTATTACAGAATAAATATGGTGGTTAAAGAGTGAAAGCTTTGGGATGCTAAACACAGCGGAGGGAGAAGGGAGAGGTGGCAAGGTGGCTTGGGTTGGAGACTCTGTATCGTTTACACAAGAGGATATTCTCCTCTTGGTCCACTCATTGAATAGGTATGATGTTATTCACTCTTAATCAGCATATCAAGAGCTTTGCGACCTACAACTAAGGAATCATTTCTTGAAACTGGATTGTACTGCACATTATATATGAGATATATTTTTTGTAACTTTTTATCCATCAAAAAACAGGGTGCGCATTATACACGCGTAAATACGCTAAATTGCAGCCTGCAGTCATGGATTTTTCTAATGAACTTTGTTAACCATATCCTCAAATTAAAATTCTCTCTGGTTACAGGATTACACAATCTTGCTGGGAATAACTGAAAAGCTGAACAAACACAATTGCCAACTGCATGGAAAGGTTAAGGACTTGATTTCCAACGTGCAGGCATTTTCAACTGATGTGAAATGCTTAATACTTTCCCTGTCAGAAAGACAATCTGGAGAAACAGTGGCCATACAGGCTTACCATACTAAACACCATGTTGCAAATTTTCAAGTGTGAGAGAGCAATTTCAGAAACTTTTTCAGAAAAATTGAGCTCTTGGTGCAGGCCATCGCATTGTCTTTTATGGGCACGTTGTGCAATATTTTGAAAACCTGCACTGGAAATGGAGCTCATATCTTTCCAAAGTGATTTGTTCCATCAATGGTGAGGTGTCTTTGCCAAACATAAGGGTGATTGAAAGGAAGTTCAGAAACAGACCGACAGATGACCATCTTGACAACTGCATTCGAATTAGTGTGACAACCTATTTGCCCAACCTGACAAAAATTGTAGATGAAAGTGAATGTCATCCTTCTCATTAATATGTTAGGAAGCAAGGTGACTGACTGATAATGAATAGATGGCCAATTTTCTGATTTTACTACGTTTGGTGCAAAAAGTATTTACATGTCTTCAACTCCCTTTACTAAATGACTCTCTCCATAGGTTATAGAGAAATTTGAAAAAAAAAAAAAAAATATTTTGATTGTACATCTCAAATTTTCATAAACCTAGAAATAATTATAAAAAATTCAATCCCTACTTGGTAGCTTACCAGGTATTTTCAAACGTATCTCAATGACTCAAGAGAGTTTGGAGACATCTGGTCTAGAGGGTTTGTGGTCAGCTGGTGAGTCAAGCAACCAATGCACTTACAATAGCTATTCCAATGAATAGTAGCAAATATTACATAAAAGTTGGTATATATGAATAAAAGAAAGGAGGACCAAAAGGGCTAAATAAAAAGCAAAGAAGGAGAAATGAAACACTCACCAGACAGTTCCATCTTTCTCCTAACTCTGAGGATGCAGCGATAGAGTCGGCAAAAATTCAATTTTTTTCACTGTTTGGTGAGTGTTTCCTTTCTACTTCTTTGCTTTATATATATATATATATATATATATATGTGTGTGGGGGGGGGGGGAGTGTGTAAAATTTTGGAGCCTGCACTACCCTACTCTAAAACTAAGTGTTCGCCACTGATACCTATTTATATTGAAGCATGTAATAACAACTTATCTTTAGTTTCTCAGCTTTATTCAAAGAAAAATCTGCATTTCAAAATTAAGATTTCTTGATAAAAGCAAATGGAAAACATTTTAAATTAATTTTTATTAATTTCACTTACTGATAAAAGTATCCAATATTTTTTTTTAAAAAAAATTGCCATTTTCATTCATGGCTAGTAAATTCAAAGCAAGGAATCCTGCCCCAAACTCTAGGGATGAAATAATAATTGAGTAACAATTGAAGGGCTCGGTTGTAAATCATGGTAAGTGACATTTTGGTCATTTCTGAATTCATTAAAAAAAAAAAAAAAGTTATTAGAAGCTATACTGTACGTAAATTGTTTTCATGTTGTGTTTGCCAATTTCACAAGGCTTCACTGAGCCCAATGCAAATTGTATGACATGCCATGGTGAGATGCAAGGTGTGGTGGTTATGCTCCAGTAGAACAGTATAGCAGGGTTGAAGGAAGGTTGAAGGATGTCACATTTTACTTTGTAACTCACTCAAAATTACCAAATGTCACTTACCATGTTTTACATCCGAACCCTTCAAATAGTCTATTTATATTTTTACATAATTACCTTCTCTCTTATCATTCCTGATGACTTTAACTTTTTGTATCTTGGCTAATTCCTGTCCATCAGAAGCTGAAAATGAATGGTGAAATAACTATTTACAGTAAATATTTAACAAGAAAGAATATCACATCCAAACAAAAAGTAACAGTTAAATAAAATATGTATATAGATAAAATAATTCTGAATAGGAGTTGACATGCGTTAAAGTTTAATTATAAAATGTGAAAAACTGTTACTTTTCTCCCAAGAAAGTACAGCTGTAACTCGTTTACTTTTAGAAGTGTTTGGAAAATTACTGTTAAGTAACAATTTATTATAATTTGTTCAAACCCAAAAATAAGCCAGTCAAGAATATGATAGGGGCAGATAACTTAAAGCATATTTAAAACAAATTAGTTAATTTTAGAGTTTGAAGTGGCATGGCGTTCTTGGTTGGGCTTTTATCAGCTTTTTTCCCCAAAGTGTTTCAAATTAATGAATATACATTACTTGGTTGCATTTTCCTTGTGCCATAGCTTTCATGTTATCTCTCTACTCTAAAGAGCCGCTCATATCTAAATTTAAAATATAATTTTCGACATGTAATTCATAGCTACACATAAGCAGTAGTTGCATAATGTTGGTTTTTTTGAATGGATGTTTTTTTTCTACGTGTTATCTTCATATTTCACTAGGCTTATAGCTAGAGTAGTTTTGTATATATTTAGTAAAGATAATCTAATAGTATAATATTTTCAATGTTTTAATTTGACACATGAACATGTCAGGAGCGGCTAGCTAGGCTATCTGCGAAGCCTGAAGCCTAGAGAGTAAGGCAAAGAATAACAAATTATTACAAATTGTGAATAAATTTACTCATTTCAATAAAATAATGTCGATTCTGAAGTTGGCAATCTGAATTCTTAGAAGTTGGCAATCTGAAATCTTAAGACTTTGGCAACCTGAATTATCTTCCTCCATAGACTAGAACCACATCATAGTGAGCTAGTCCAGGTTCTGGACCCATCATACACCACTGGAACATGCACACTAACCCCCCCTCCTAAAAATAGAAGATAAAGAAAAATATTGCTACATCTTTTAATACCTTATCAAATGTACGCTCAATGATACTGTTTTCACCTTGAACCATATACAAACATCGAAAATCTAGCATCAAACTCCTTTACATTTGTATTAAGTATAAAATATTTGTATTCTGGCTTTCAGACATATCATATAATTTGACTTAATGGCCGCTAAATCTGGTCATGGAGCAAGTCGTGATGTATTTTGGCTACCTAGTGTAGTGGTTCTCAGCTGTTGTGAGACCACAGCATGGTAAATTCATCTCATAAAGTGTGTGTCCTGCTCAAAACATTTACCCCTTTCTATTTTTTTAAACTTTATTCATTATTATGCACTCTTGAAATTAAATATTAATTAATAACTTTTGGTATATGTCTAGGCTTGTTGACAAATAAAATGGGTTTAAAATAGTTGGCAACCACTGGATCTAATGGACTCTTGCGGCCTGCTACAATTTATGCCAGGCAGTTGAGAAACACTGCTTTAGTGGATAGTGACCCTAAAACTGAGGATGAAACCACTGAAACTGAAATAGATTGGCCACAAATGGTACAAAAAAGGACATTTAAAAAAATCTGTCTTTCTCTCAGTAAAATTTTGTTTGCTAATTTGGGATTGGACCTACAGCTTTAAATGGAACCCGAGCCACTGTGCCTCCATTGGGAATTGAACATAAAACTTCTTGATTACAAGGTGACAACATCACCTTATGTCATCAGGGAGGCTCATTCTATTTTCTTTTTTTTTTCACCAGTACTCGCAATTATGATTTATGAGTAACTTTGGGCTCTAAATCTCCCTTGTAGTAGCATACTGAACGTAAGTATCAAATGGAGTGTATAAGCATGTAGTTCTGCATACGTATTATGAATAGCAAAGTTTTTGATTGTCCTGAAACATCTATTGTTTAATATTAACATTTGGTTAACTTTTTTTATGACATCAATGGTACGAACACGTGAAAGTTTGTTTTAAGTTCATTTTATACTCAATAGGCTAATCAGGACTGGGTCTACAGTTTTAAAATGGAAACCGAATCATTGGATTGGATTGATTTGGTGTTTTAAGTCCACTTGATGAACAGTAAGGCTAATCGGGACTGGACCTACAGTTTAAAGTAGGATCCGAACCACTATGTGCCTCCACCGGGTATCGAACCCGGGACCCCTTGATCACAAGGCAACGACGGGAAACCGAATCACTATGCAATATGATGATGATGACTATTTGTTGTTTGAAGTTCACTTTATGCACAGAAAGGCTAATTGGGACTGGACCTACAGTTTAAAGTGGGATCCGAACCAGTATGCCTCCGCCGGGTATCGAATCCGGCAACCCTTCATTACAAGGCGACGACGTTACCACTACGACGCCATCGTTGAGGCCCCCACTATGCAATATGTCTGCAGTGAGAATCAAAACTGGTACCCCTTGATTACAAGACCACACTGTTAGCGCTACTGTCATGTGAACATACACAATCTCACGTACGGCAAAAACAAATCAGTAACTTTTGATTGATTCACTGATTTGCTTTTATTTTACTTCGTTTTTTGTGCGACTTTTGGCTAATTTGCGAAGATGGAGATGAGTGATGATATGATGAAATTGATGAATGGACACTCACAAGCATCCATGCCCAGGCCGGGATTCGAAACCGGGCGTCGTAGCGCTGTGTGTTAAAGACTTCGCCACGGAGGCAAAAAAATTAGTAATTAGAAGAATGGCAAATGTGTGTCTTATCGCTGCTACATCATGCAAAATTATTTAGCTAGATCCAAAATATGTCATTATTACGAACCTCTGAACTCTTAAATGACACTGCAAGTGAAATACGTAAGGTAAAAGGTAAAGTTCCCCGTGCATAGCACCGTGCGATGAAGGCACATTTAGGAGATGTGGGGGTAGGGTCCCAAACATTCTCGATCTCTGCCATTTTGGAGGTGATGTGATCAACACCACGCTCCGTCCGCCTTCACCCACCAAGGTTGCTCCCAGGTACCCGTTGATTTGAGGCTGGGTGAGCCCCAGAGCCACTTAATGCGGAGACAAGGCCGGAAAACTTCCGCACCCAGGCTTCCCGCGTGGCAGTCAAGATTCCCCACCAACTAGACCACCGCGGATCTTCGTAAGTAAAATAGGTTAGCCGCAATATCGAAAAAAAAAAAAAATTCAAATAGCCGGTTTTATCGGGAAAAATATTCATTCAAAAAACATCCTTTTTTGCAATTCTAGTTAATATATTATTAAAGATGTCCATTAACAAATTATTGAAAATCTATTTTATGGATTATGTAGCAATTACAATAAAAAATAATTTACACTTTTCCTATTCAAATAATAACAACACAACTGCACACTACTTACGATCATCACTGAAATCATCTACTAGAATAATTTCCTTGATAAGATGTTCTGGACTTCGATTCAGTACACTGCAAATAAAACAAAAGAATTGGTTAGATATTATAGTATACTTATTGTTTCCAGCTAAAAATTAGCATATAAAAGAAAGATTATGTTAAATACAGGGTGACTATATTTCTGTGAGGCTCAACAAAACATCCAATCCAGGACGGATGCTTACCGAAAGGAACACTGGTAATTAGCAATTTATATGTTGTCTTTTTTACTCTTTCATTAAAACATATAACAATAAATGTTTTTTAAAACAAATACATTTTTATTGGACATGGAAAATAGTAACCTACATTTTTCGTTTCTTACTTTTTGCTACGTATTTTTTTTATGAAAAATAAACAATAATATTTAACATTGAAATGTAGAAAATCGTAAGAGAATTCTGTGAAACTGTATCGAAATATTTTCCTTTACTTCACTAGACAATTTCGACTTCTTGTTATCCCATCTACTCAGTATTTCTAGGCAATTTCTCTCATAGCATCAAGATTTTAAAAATATAGTATTTCTTTCGAGCATCAACCGTGGCAAGTGTATTTCCCAAAGTTTGGTTACCTCAAATTTTCCTTTCAAACGTAACTAATCATTTTTCTTATTTTACGTCACTTTTCTGCTTGTCTAGGCTAATCGCGACGATGGGGATGAGTGATGATTGGATAGGAGATAAGGGACACGCACAAAGGAACACAAATGTCAACGCCAGGATTCGAATCTGAGACCGTCAGTGGTGAAGTCGCTAGTTAAGCACATTACGCGCACCGCCACGCAGGTGTGTCGATCGCCTTCTCTCGAATGAGAATCCGGAATAGCACTCTCAGGCCAGGAAGCTGTCACAAGAGCTATAAAAAGTAAAGTAAAGTGCTCCCCTGTGCTTTGCACCACGCCATGAAGGCGTATAGGGGGTGTGGGGTTAGGGCCCCACACTTCCTTGATCTCGGCCGAGCTAGGAGTGATGGGATCAGCACCACGCCCCTGGCCGCCTTTACCCACCAGTTTCCTCCAGGTACCCACTTTATACGACGCTGGGTAAGTGCCGGAGCCGCTTGAACAGGTTGAAAAAGTCCCGGTTCTCCTCCGTCGGGGATCGAACCCGGGTCTCTCGCATGGCAGTCAGCTATAAAGACAATTATATTGGTGTGGTCACAATCACAACATTTTCGACTAGCCTAAGGATTCTATTATCAAATTATACCCCATGTAATGCCTTCAGACAGCTGAGCGTTTCGTTCCTTAAAACTCCAAAAAGTAGTCTACAGAGTTTTGAAAATATCAACATAAGTTGGGGAGCTTGAAACATGCGGAAAATAGGTCTTTCGTGCACTTCAAACGTCGTACAGTCACGCTCATAGATGTGTGGGCATAAATTAACCATCATTATTTGTAAACACTTCAATTTTACTTCATATAAGCTTATGTGTAGTGAATTTGCACTGGTTATGCTTGAGAGGGTAACTTTAAACTTGCTGAAGGTTTTGTTTCAATGATATTGCACATTCCCCATGCTCGGCCCGAAGAACGAAGGAACCATTATCTGACTTATCCGCCAAAAAGAAATATACAGGAATCTAGCACGAACTTCAGTGATTCCTGACTATGCACTTTGAACCTAACATCGTTTTTACAATAAAAACTAGAGCGTGCAGAAAGTTTGAAATGGCGCTTGTACATACAGGGTGGTCCAAACAAAACTATACCCAACGACGCGAAGAGTGTTAGTATGTTCGATCAAGTACATCTGTAACTTACACGTTAAAACTTGCGCAAATGCGGTCAAGAGTGCTACACGCTCCATTTCCCAGACCACATGTTGAAAGTGGCCTTGTCCGAATTGAGGCGCAACATGTCGGTTATTCTTAGAATGTTTTGGAATGTAGCTTGAAGCTACTGGTGTGTAATATCGCGACTGCAGCTGAGATTTTGAAACTCTTGACAAACTTTAAAGAATAAACCAAAACACGTAACTCAAGAAGTCTCTGACAACTACTACAAAAACATTCTGATGACTAAAAAACTAACTTATTACCACCTTTGTTTTGGGTATAATATTATTTGGATCACCCTGTACATACACTCGAACTGAGCAGCAATAGCGCAATGCTTGAGATTGACAGTACAGATCACGATTTGCTAAATAACTCGAGAAAGTTTTTTGGGGGGTGGGGATGGAGATGGGGGGGCGAGACGAACGTCACGATATAATATTTCAGATATTTCTCCACCTCGCCATATTGATTTTCATATTTTTAGATTTTTAGACGTTTGGAACCAATGAACCATGACAGTATTGTACTTCTAAATCAAGCATACTTCACGAAAATTACGAAGATTTCAGCTCATGATATACTGGTACAACTGAATAGTGGCATGTCCAGGGAGAGATTTATGGCGAGTCGCATAACCCCTTTACCTCACACATCGTAAAAATCCAGATGCGTGAATAGATGGGGAAATATAGCATTGTCAAACTACGGGGAATAGGTGATATCTCACCTTAAGAAATTCCCAGGCACGACATTGCAAAATAAGTTGTATAATGAAATAGGCGAGACGAAAAAAACTGCCTGACCCTAAAACGCTATTTTTATGACGTGAATCTTGCTCTATTCTTGGAACAATGTCTCCCTTCCCCGTACATAGAAGTGAAATCCCTGATAGAATCTTCGCTGTGAAACTGGAACACGCGAACCCCTCACTAATCACCTAATGACGGGATACGCTATTAGGCTATCAAAAGCATGTCCATCTCGCATTATCTCAAGAAAAGTAGTCATCAGTGAACACTTACAACCTTCAATGAGAAATTAATATCACGTTACAGTTCATGGAACAGATCTTAAAAACGATACTTTTGACAAGTAGATGACTTAAGTATGCTTCCCCTCAGGCGGTACCAACTACACTTCCTACTTGTACTTATTATTGGTCCATTTCACGTCATTTCAACCAAATTTCAATTAATTTGTCGCTTAATCATTATTAAAAATATTAAGAAATTCAACACTTATTTCTATATCCTCCAAGTGTTCAAAACCGACATTGTATATTTTTCAGGCTTGCGTTTGATATGGCGGCAATTTTCAGCAAAACTGTGATTTTACCATTTTTCAGACCTTTCTGAAAATCGCTGTAACTTCAGTTTTATAATTCCAAATGTATTGACTGAAAAATCTTTCTCTTTATTACTATTTATTGTTGTTATTACTATTGTTCTCAGATTAGTAGTTTCCGTGCTATCCTTTATTGAATCTGACAGATATCTTTTTCGTAACTTCTCATTTTTGGGGCACAAAGTAACCACGAAGGGGGCAAAATACCTTAACCATATTTCTTGTTTAGTGAGCGGTGCCAGGCAAGTCCGAAAAAACCGAATACAATGAAGGTTATAGAAATTGTGGGACACAGAAATGTAAATTAAATTAACGATTTTACCCAACTATGAGTATTCAATAAATATGCCACGTTCCTGCATCAAAATACAAGAAAAAGTGCACATTTCTGATATGTTGTAAGTACGTAGAGGCCGATTTTAAAGGGGGAAAATTTTCTCTAATAAAAAGGGGAAAATTCTTGCCAAAAAAGAAATGAAAAAGGACTATAGTTTATTTTTGCACCACTAAAAATATTATTTTCAAGCAAAGGACAATATATATCATTCATATATAAAAAGGGATACATTAAACTTCGTATGTAGTAAAGTAAAAAATGCAAGAAATTGAATGTATCCCTTTCTATATATGAATGGTTTATATTGTGCTTTCATTTAAGATAATATTTTTAGTGGAGTGCAAAAATGAACTATGGTCCTTCATCATTTCCTTTTTCTGAAGGTTCTACAGCGAATAATCTTACCATCCCTTTCGATGAAA
Organism: Lepisma saccharinum; assembly: GCF_977018435.1. NCBI lineage: Eukaryota > Metazoa > Arthropoda > Insecta > Zygentoma > Lepismatidae > Lepisma > Lepisma saccharinum. The sequence continues at coordinate 46,496,031 of NC_139235.1, read as the reverse complement.
TCTTCCTTGCAACAGCTTACCGCATTCCATAGCTTGCTGCCACTTGTACCTGGTTTCGCCATTTCACTGACACTCAATATTGTCGTCGCTGTCACACAGTAAATTTAAAACTATTCTAAAAAAACTTCACAATAAGAGTCTAAATCTAGGATATAACTACACTTTCAACTGAACAAAGCGTTTGGTACTGCTTAAGCCCAGATCGCATTGTTACAACAATCGCTGCAACGTACTCCCAACACTCATGGAGGGAAGATAAGGTAGAAGGCGCTTGTTCTTTCTTTCCTCTAAGCTGCACAAAATATGCAATTGTTGAATGTTTTGTTTAGGGAAACAACAGTCGTAAAAAATATTTGATATCTTGCCAATAAAGGGAACAAGGAAGACGTTTTTTTAAAAAGGAAAAAAAGGGAATCTGGGCTGAAAAACTAGTCAGTAAAGGGACCAGGAGGGAAAATGTCTTTTAAAAAGGGAATATAGGGGGGGAAAGGGAAGTCAAAACAATGGAATCTTGTTGGTGGAAGATAACTATCAACACTGTTGTTATTTATTCCAGGATTCGTGATGTCGACAAGAGTGGCGGCTTAATACATTAACATACGGACTCAAAGTGGCATTTGCCATTTCCGACCGTTTAATTTGGAATATCGACTCTTCCTCTTTTCTCTTCCTTCCTCAATTCGTTTCTCTCTCCGAATCTTATCTTCTTTCTTTTTCTGTTCGTATTGTATGATATTTAGATTAACTAGATCAGGTTTGTGCATCTTGCTTGCACTTGTGAATGGCAGCGAGCGCTCCGTGCTGTGTGAACTTCCCGCCTGTACTCTGCACCTCGAGTCCAGAAAGCAGGAAGGGGGGAGGGGGTCGCTTCATTTGAGAAGAGAAAATTACTGCGCCTTCCTTTTCACGGAACTGTTTCTTTTGCCATCAGTACATTGCCACACTGCATTGTTACTCACAAATCAGATGACGAAAGCTTCCCCACTGCATGAGTGCGACCGACGAAGCCTCCTGCTTCACTCACTCCCTCCTTTCAATGCTTTTTACGTCACTGTACAGCTGACCGCTCTGTGGTCCATACATGCATAAGAGTTTGTTGAGTTTTGTTATAAGTCCACTTTATGCAAAGAAAGGTTAACCGGGACTGGATATACAGTTTAAAGTGCCTCCGCCGGTTATCGAAACTGTCCTCCACAATGGCCGAAAACGTGAATTATGGAGCTCCTACCTCCACACCTCCCCCATAAACCCCTAGGATGTAATGTTCAGGGAAATGTTTTTATAGGAAACTTAAAACCCGCCGAAATGAAGGCGTAAATACGCCACTGAATAGAATAAAAAGACGTTGCGCCATAATGAACTGATATGTATGGCAACCAGCTTTGGAGCAAACCGGGGGCCCACACCACGTGACAATTTGGAGCGTATCAAAAGGGCCAGACTGCATGACAGCACGCGCACATGCGCAGGTTTGGCTGGCCATTCTGCGAAACTATGTACACAGGCAATTTCTCTTGGATAATTCCAGCATTACTAACCTGTGAAAACAAAGCACCGGCAGTGTTCTGTGACTCCATTAGCAGTAGCAAGAAATTGGGCTCTTATTTATTAGCTATGAACGGGGACTAATGTCTACGAACGGTGTGTGTGTGTTATATTAGAACATACTAAAAGAATACTGGAAAACTAACGAAGCGCCATAGTCTAATTGAATATAGAACGCGTTAAGAAGTCGTGTGAAGTAAGAGCGGCTACAGACAACTTTTGCATCGTGGAATTATCAAGTCAATAGCGGATTTTCTCTGGGATAAAATCACTGGCGTACGCAGAGGGGAGCTGATGGGGCTACAAGCTTTTCCGAAATTTTGACAAAGTCAAAAGTTTGAAATGCAAGCAGTAAATAACTTGGTGAAAAACCAGTGGTAAATACAAATGCTCATTCAGTTGCGGGGAGGGGGGCACAAGGCTTTTCGCTTAAAACGCTCAATTTGGTGAGTTCAGTTGATTTTCAACAATCGCAGGTGGATTTCCCATGCCTCAAATTCGAACATTGCGTGTTTCCAGAAAGGTGAAATGTAGCCTCGTCCGTGAACCGTCCGTTTACCAAAAAACTTATCGCTCTCACTAATCAGTTCATAAATGTTCATGAAGAACAAATGTCGGAGATAGTTCGTCGTGGGTTTGAGAGCCTGAAGCGGGATTATGCGGTGCTGTTTGCAGTGAAGACGTCTCCTTAACAATACGCCACGCTGTTCTTTGTGGGATACCCAGTTGCCTTCAAGCTGTGGCAACGGAATCTTTCGGGCTCCGCATTTACCATTCTTGTAATTGTTACACGTTGTCCTCTGAAAGTGAGGGTCGGCCACTGCTTCACTTGGACAGTTTCCGAATGCATTGAAACGGCAATGTTAAGATTTTTTTAAAAAAAATAACACAGTATCAGTAATAAGTTCATAATGAATACATACTGATTTGGTTCATTTTACTTCGCTTTTCTGCGACTTTTGGCTAATCGCGAAGATGACGATGAGTAATGATATGATGAAATTGACGAAGACAGTAACGAAGTCCCTGCGTATGTTGGGATTCTAACCCGAGACCTCTGGAGTCGTAGCATGATGCAGTAACCACTCAGCCGCGGAGATCGGATACATAAGGTAACCAAATAAGATACAGGTTCCTAATACAGTAAAATCTCGTTAATCCGGACCCAGATAAGCCGGACTTCGATTAATCCGGACAGGGAAAAGGAAACAAAATATCAGAATGCAAGGTTTAAATGTGGCTAGAAGTCAACAAGAGAACTTCCCAAAGAAAAGACAGTCAACCACTGATGAAATTCTGTTTCCCGCAGACTTTGTACTCTACTGTATAGTGTATTTAGGCATATGCCCTTTAAATACACCATAATAAACATGTTTTGTTCCTATAAACGGAGTTTTAATGCACTTCCTACTGTTCTTTTAGGTTATTTCAGTTAATCCAGACTTTCGTTAAACCGGTCAAGTTATCCCCCCAATTAATCCGGATTAACGAGGTTTTACTGAAATAGACACGGGGCTAACATCTACAGTATAGTCTGCCATTATAGGTCTTTTATACTGTAAAGGCGGCCGGTCCTCATGCTGGAAAGGGAAGTGGGGAGCGGGGATTATGCCGCAGACCAACCAGACAACAGCGGTGGCGCCAAGAGTTACAACGTCGAGGGGAAGAACTAATATACGTGTACTTCGTTCTACAGGCTGCTGTGTTTCTTATCGTGCTGGATTGGTCGCCTCCCCGCCCCCCACTTCCCTCGTCAGCATATAGAGCGCCCGCCGTAAGATTGGAAAAGACCTAGAATCGACAACTACGGGGACTCAATACTTGTGCTTCGAAGCCGTTGTGGTCTTTGTTCGACGTCAGTTGAAAATGAACAACGAAGCTGAGAGCACGCCGAATTATTTTGTCACACTTTGAAATGTTGTAATGACTTTTAATGACTAAAAGAACATCACTGTAGGTAAGCTAACAAACGTATTATTAATAGTAATAAATTTATTATAAATAGTAACAAATTAATAACAAAAAATACGTATAATACCGTAAGATATACTAATGTCCAAAATTAAAGCAACAAAAGGAAATTCTTTCCCGTGTGTCCATTTGACCACATAATACGATCAGGTCATAGTAATATTTATGATGTCATAGACAACTGGTTTAAGATAGAAAATAAACTAACCTTAATGTGCCAGGACTCAGGGGTGCCCAACCCCCCGAAGGCCAATGGCGCATCCCCCCCCAAAATCATGTCATGCGTTTCCCCCCAAATCATATCATTCGCGCCCTTAAACCATATCGTAATCCCCACAAAATATTTAATTACGACAGCGTGTCTACCGAAAGTAACATTTTTCTTAGCTTTACTGAACATTATAATTGATCTGCCCCTCCTCCAAGGGTGCCATCACTCAAGACCACCCCTAAAATCGTTCATAATAATCGAGAATATCGCGTGGATCCCACTTTAAACTGTGGGTTCAGTCCCGATTAGCCTTAGAGTGCATGAAGTGGACTTAAAACACAAAATCAATAAATCAATCAGTACCCTTAACATTGAAGAATATTAATTTAATGGGGTGTCAATACTTTCTTAAGATCCCGACATATTTAGTCTTTTCCAGCTTTTCCTTTGGCACATTCGGGGTCGAAAACGTGTATGCCTTATCGCTAAATACAGTCTCCAAAATGTAATGCTCGAACTCTCTCTCCACTACAGAAATCCCTTGACAATCTAAGATTTAACACTTTATCAAGAGCTTTCTATCTCCCCCTTTAAATTCCATACGCAATCCTACCACCAAAATTTTCATGCCAATTTTAGACTTGCTGTTAATATTGAAGAGTAGATATTGCCTCTTCCAAAAAATTAATTCTCAGTCTCCACACCAGAATTTCCGCAACAGTCTAAGACAACAGGAATACACAAGAATTGGATATCCCCTTCAATTTAATGCTCAATCCCCCTCTAACTAAAGTACTCGCCATAATCTAAGACCTAGAGTTGGATACTGTCACCCCCCCCCCCCCGCCAAAGTTTAATTCAGAATCCCCCTCAGAACCCACGTGTCAATTAAGGCCTAATATATAGGAGTTCGATACCCCACCCCCTTTCGATAATGCCCTAAACACTTTCATTTCTTCATCTAATGGATTAAATATGATGTAAAATTTTTACATACAGGGTGTCGCAAAACTCTTTCAACAACGCTTGGGTGCTGGTAGATATCAGAAAAACAAGTAACTTTTCCCTATAAAGTTTACCTCGAAAGCGCTTAGTTTCTGCGCTATAAGCGCTTAAAGTCTACCCTGTACGTATGCAACCCAACACAGCAAACGCTTGCTCTCACATAACTAGCAGGGGCGCGTGGCAGGGTTGCCACTAGCGTTCCTCTTTAAGAGAGACGACTTAAAAACAACAACTTGGTAGTCTTCCCTGAGCAAAATCCAAAACATTAATGGTACTTGCGATGTTGTAAGAAGCATTGACAGTATTTATAAACTGACCAAGACAAATAATGGGCAGACTGAAATTCAAGATTACTCATTCTAAAATATCTCCATAATTGATTGATTGATTTGGTTTATTTTAATTCGCTTTTCTGCCACCTTTGGCTAATCGCGAAGATGAGGATGATATGATGAAATAACAAATGACACCAATGTCTAGACCAGGATTTAAACCCGAGACACCTGGCGCCGTAGCGAGCTATGCTAACCACATCACCACGGAGTGTTTCGTGTATCATGCAATATCAACAATTGCAAGGAACACGTGAGATAGAGGAAATCCACGAACGAACAAATGTAAGCATGATGTGTTTGCTGCTTCGTTTCGAACACGCAGACTGAAATGTAGAAATTTTCAGCGAAAAATGCAGGCTCGACCAGGACTCGAACCCGAGTTATTACAATTTATTTGAAAATTATTCCTATCTGTGCTAGCGTTATTGCTAATCGTGTTTGTCTCAAAAGGAAATAATTGCGAGGCTCTTTTAATTTAATGATTGATTGATTCATTGCTTGATTGATTTGCTTTATTTTACTTAGCTGTTTGTGCCACTTTTGGCTAATTTACGAAGATGGTGATGAGTGACGATGATATGAATAAATTGATGAATGGACACTCACAAACATACATGCCCAAGCCGGGATTCGAACCCAAGATCCCTAGCTTATTTTAGAAAACAGTGGCAACCTATAAATTTTACTGACAACTGATATGCATGTAAGAACAATTATGTGTTTTAAAAATTGGTATCAAGAAAATTCCAACGATTATTTGCAATAAAAGGAACATGCGAATTAACCCCCCCCCCTCTCGCTCTCGCTCTCTCTCTCTCTTTTTCTCTCCACTCAAACTGGTTAATCTTGAAAGCTCTATTAAATAAGTTGTAGGAAGAAATTAATATTTCATTGAAAGGAATTACATTGAGTTCGGTGCATACTTACTGCTTGTACTAGTTTGTTCTGCACTTCACGATATCGTTTGATATTGGTACATCAAGAGAAATCCTCGTGATTTACACTCTTCTCATGTGTGCGAATTAGTTTTCTCATTTTGTGTCTTTGCTTTGCATTCTTATCATGGAACGTGAAAAAAAATAATCAAAAGGAAACCATTGAGTACACGTCATAAATTGTACATATTTATCATTGATTGTAGTAAGTTGATATCAACATTGAAATGTAAGAGTAATATTTTCAGAAGGCACCAAAATGTCAACTTTTAGTTCACCCTGGAAATAACGTTTTGTAGCAAACGAGCGAGATTCTGACATCTAGATGAATTTCCGGAATAATTCTTGTGAATTTATATTATTCTCATTGTACGTAATTTTCCTGCACTTTCGGGCAAATAGTAAATACGAGGACAAAAGATCCGTTAACATTTTTGTCCCGGTCGGAACTCGTGTCCGGAACATTCGGTAGAGAGATCATGTGTTGATCACTAAATGTACTCAGTCACCGAAGTGGCTCAAGAATATTCATCTGCCCGAGATTTTTCTTTCTTTTCAGCCTGCTTTTTATAACGAACTCGATTGCAATAGCGCTAGTTCACAATTTTCTAATAAATAAATTGTAATAACATTACAGTCTGCTTGTTCGAAACGAGGCAGCAAACACATCATGCTTACATTTGTTCGTTCGTGGATTTCCTCTATCTCACGTGTTCCTTGCAATTGTTGATATTGCATGATACACGAAACACTCCGTGGTGATGTGGTTAGCATAGCTCGCTACGGCGCCAGGTGTCTCGGATTTAAATCCTGGTCTAGACATTGGTGTCATTTGTTATTTCATCATATCATCCTCATCTTCGCGATTAGCCAAAGGTGGCAGAAAAGCGAATTAAAATAAACCAAATCAATCAATCAATTATGGAGATATTTTAGAATGAGTAATCTTGAATTTCAGTCTGCCCATTATTTGTCTTGGTCAGTTTATAAATACTGTCAATGCTTCTTACAACATCGCAAGTACCATTAATGTTTTGGATTTTGCTCAGGGAAGACTACCAAGTTGTTGTTTTTAAGTCGTCTCTCTTAAAGAGGAACGCTAGTGGCAACCCTGCCACGCGCCCCTGCTAGTTATGTGAGAGCAAGCGTTTGCTGTGTTGGGTTGCATACGTACAGGGTAGACTTTAAGCGCTTATAGCGCAGAAACTAAGCGCTTTCGAGGTAAACTTTATAGGGAAAAGTTACTTGTTTTTCTGATATCTACCAGCACCCAAGCGTTGTTGAAAGAGTTTTGCGACACCCTGTATATTTTGGAAAAGATACAAATGTTGAATTTTATATTATTTGAAGGGAAAAATCCCCCCCCCCCAAATGTCAATGGCGCAACCTGCGTCATTAAGCCCCCCTGTGGACACCCCTGACAGGATTTATCAACAAAAAATCACAATAGCAACAGGTTAAACTTGGCAAATTTATCAACAAAAAAATCACACAAAGAAAGGATTTATGTTTGTTGCTTTAATTTTGGACACTAGTGTAGATTACTAATACAGAATATTAGAATTTTGACCTGGGGCATCCATTTTATTATTATTCATTGTGTTCCCTAATAAGAGATACCTAGGGTTCCTATTACGAGACAGTATCTCTTACTTAGCGATTTATTTTTGTATATATTTCAAACAAAAAACTTGGATAATAATTGCTAAAAATATTAAATTCAATTCAGTTTTCTATTAGTGCTACATTTCCAATGCAATTGTTAGTTACCTTCTGATGTAAAATGTAATTTAAACAATTATTCTAGACATGAAGAATGCGTCATTAACTTGGAATTAATTGATCCTATTGACTCGGAATATCGAGGAAATGCACTAGACTTTTTTTTTTCAGATGACACCAGGGTGAAAAAATGGGCATGATGTTCGAAACGTTGTCGTTAGGCACACGAAGACTGTGGCGCTGATGAATAACCTTTCATTTGCCCAACCTGCTCTGAACAGCGCAAATGTCAAATGAAGGGATCAACAAAATTCTGTATGTTAACATTAAAAGTTTTAGAAAAAAAAATTATTCCACACCTGGAAAATGTCAAGTAAACAATAATAATTTGCTATTGGTAGGAGTTAGGCCACTATTGGACTGACCTCTTCAGTTTTAAAAGGTTCCTAAATGTATTAAAGTGTATATAATATAACAGTGCTATGTGTTTCTTCAATTCTCAGCTCAGTAATTTCAGTTTCCTTGCTTTCTTAAGTAATTTTACGTAATAATAATTGTCTGAAAATGTTATTGTCACTTCTAAAAATAACAAAATGTTTTATGTATTCTGCCCATGCAGATTAAAAATATGCATTTCCACTTCCATTCCTAGGCAATTAACAAAAATTCTCTCTTATTTGGGTACTTTACTTTATATGGGTGTGTGTATCAGCACTGAGAATTTCATATTTGAATTTAAATATTTTATTTTGCATAAATACGGATAATAATTGCAGTTGTGTTCACAGTTAGCCGATAATACGAGGGTCATCCAGAAAAAAAGGAATGTTTTGGTGTAAAACAAACGACAAATGATGTGTGCAAACAATTTATGGTACAGAAACTACATACCTTACTCTACTTTTACACATATTCGCCATACCCATTCAAGCGTTTCAGCACTTACAACAAAGTTTGAACTTTGAAGTGCTTGGACGCTTGGCGAAGTGATTTACGCAGGCTTCTCTGAAATCCCGCTCGGATTTCTTCCACTTTCTCCTCCGAAACATGTCGACGAGAACCTCCAGATTGTTTATTAACACTTCCAGTAGCCAAACACTTCGCACACCATGCCTTAATGGTTTTCCCATCAGATGCTTCATCTGTATATTCTCTCCGGTAATTTCTTTGCACTGTGATGATTGACTTGGTCTCTCCATAACAGAATACAGATTGTGCGCTGCTGCGGAGTCGCCAATGTGCTTTATGCGATTGTGGCGCTGCATAGTGAGAGAACGGTGAACTTCGAGGTCATGCAATAAAATTGATTGGGTTTCTCTTTCGTCTAGTATCACTCGCCTTCAATTGTGTTTCATAACCTTTTAGCAATGATGAATTGAAATGTGGGAGGTTTGAACGGAACATGTTGTATTGTTGATGCAGTCATTGTACTCGGTTGCAGCCAATGTATTCAACCACGTAGTGACAGCGTCTTTGAGTTCATCAGTCGCGGCAAAGTGCTTTCCGGAATGAAGGAACATTCAGCTGTGGTACACAGCACGCTCCACCTACAGAAGCCTTAAAGACAAAGATCGATGAAGCAATCCAGGCTGTCCAGTGTTTCACATTAGACATTCTGCACGAATCTTTTCCTGCGATTTCACGATCTTATCTTTACGAAATCGTTACCTTCGGTACAAGAAAATCTCTGCCAGATGAGTCCCTCAACTGCTGACTAAGGAGCACACTGTTACACATGGTTGAATGCATTGGCGGCAAACGAGTACAACGACGGTATCAACGAACTGGTATCACGCTATGATAAGTGCTTGAATAGGTAAGGCGAATATGTGGAAAAGTAGAGTAAGGTATGTAGTTTATGTACCATTAATGCTTTTTCACACATGATTTCTTGTTTGTGTTTTATACCAAAAGGTTCCTTTTTTCTGGATGACCCTCGTAGTTTTAAAATGCTCACGGAAATTTTTACGGCATTTGAATGGTGTGGTAGAAAGATGCCGCAGAAACAGAATTTTAAGAACAAACTTAAAAACCATGCAGATCATTAAAGTAGTTCTACGCAAAATTACGAATAAACCTCCGCTTTCGATCAAGACCTGTTGTTGCTCTTGGCTGTGATTTTTCTTAATTATAAGATGAATACTTCCCTGCTGTGGAGCTATTGTATTCCTAATTAGCCAGACTGAAATGTCAGTGTAGGTGAAAAGACGAAATTTCATCAAGAGAGTCTTTTCCTACTGCCCCTTCCCTCGTCCCTCCAACGTCCTCCACAGGACTAAGAGTTCATCAGATCAACGGTCTGCAAAGACCTAACTTGGAGGTGATCAATACTCGAGAGAGGATGAATGGGCGAGCCAAGTTAAACTTCTTGTGTTGAAATTGCGTTAGTTAGAATCGGCGTGTTGATCATTTTACATCACTTTCTTTCAGCGCTTTATTACAGCTGTATGTTGGTCTAAAAGTTGCAACACGTTACAATTGGGAAACAAGTGCGGTATCATTATCTAGGGTTTTGCAATAAGAACGATATGATTTTACAATGAAAACTATTTCAGATACAACCCAAGTTTTTATATTATTTTGAAGCATAGTTTATTACATTATGTTTTGAATAACACATCATTTAAATGTCCACCTCGATTTCGTGCACACGAGTGAATTCGATGAACTCAATTTTCGATGACTTTGTGCAATAACTCGTGCCTAATGTCACGAATCAAGGGTTCGTGGTCTGTTTGCATAGACTATAGATTTCAAATAACCCCACAAAAAGCAATATAAACGAGTTAAATTACAACTTCTTGGAGGCGAACTAACAGTTGCATTTCTTGAAATTATCTTTTCACCAAACTTCTTGCAATACGTCGATAGTAGCATTAGCAGTGTGACATATGGCACCGTCTTGTTGGAACCACATTTCCTCCAAATCAGTTTCATCTAAATTTGGCCACAAAACATCTCTTAACATCAATCGGTACCGCTCACCAGTCACTGTAACTGCATCTCCTACCTCTTTTTGAAAAAAAAAAATGGTCCGATGATACCACCATGCCATAAACCGCACCATACAGTGACTTTTTGCGGATGCAAGGGCTTCTCGTGAATCTCTTGTGGATTGTTTTCACACCAAAAACGACAATTTTGTTTGTTAACATATCCACTTAATCAGAAATGAGCTTCATCTGAGAAAATAATTTTTTGCCCAAAATTATGATCCGTTTCAAGTTTCAAAAGAACGTCTATTTTCTTAAATTTTTGGGATAATAACCAAACGTTCTTGAAGCGTGTATTTAGCCATGATGAATTGTCACATTATACTAAACACAAATGACAACTAGTGAGAATTATAACATTTGAAGCATAGTTGCCAGTTCATTTCAAAATCATATCATTCTTATTGGAAAATCCTTCATAAGTAAAATTAATTTAATTCATTGGAAATTTTACCCTTATAACAACCAACGAACTACATAGTATAGGCTTAACTTTGCTATATTTATCTCCGTATTGTGCCGAAAATTCTTTGCTCAATTGGCACTATGAAAGTCAACACATGTCCGAAGATGGGGTTGTTAAAAAGCTCCTACATATTCCGAAATCACCTCAAATGCTGCATGTTGCAGGCACTAACGCAAGCCCTATTCACCATGGAAAACCACGTGGTCAAGCAACAGAATAACGACCACCATCCTTCCCCAGTGACGACGACGATCTGCATTTGATTTTGCCACTTATGCTGCAGTCATGAGCACCCACAGGAAATTCTCCGTGGAGAAGGGAAAAAGAGGGGGGGGGGTCGAAAAGTTGTACTGATTGATGAAATCAGGTTATTTTACGTCGCTTTTGGGTAATCGCGACAATGAGGAGATATGATGAAATTGATGAAAGGACGGCCACAGAGAACGCCCATACCCAGGTCGGGATTCGACACCGGGACTCCTGGCGTCGTCGTAGCGTGCTGTGCTAATCACTCTGCTACGGAGATTGACGAAAAATTGTCTTGAAGTGCGGTGTGTTGAAGTTTTGTGCATGCGTCATCAAGCGACAGAAACATTTTAGAACAGTGAAAAGAGAAGAACAAACGAAGCGACAGAGATTCATAGAAAGGAAGCGAATTAAAGAAGTCAGAGAAGAGAGGGAAGCGAGAAAAAAAGAGAGAGAGAGAAAAAGAGAGAGAGCATAATGAAGAGAAAACAGAGTAAATGAGATACTAAACTGAGTAAAGAAGAACAAAAGCTAAAAGGAGATATCAGAAAATGAGACAATAGGTCACAAATGAAAAGGAGAAGCAGACAATATTTCCTTATTTCAAGGGAATCAAATGACCCCGTTTCCTTTGACCCTCCCACCGGTGGGCTGCAGTTGGCATTATTGCGTTCAACGTCTGGCTGAATCCTTGATTAAAGGGCGACGAGAAGTCTGCGTCTATGTCGGGAAATTTCAATAATGCTCAGACTAAGCACTCCAACCTCATTAGCTTCTATTCCACTTCATTCTTCCGTCTGGCTGCTGGAATTTGTACCGAAAGTAGATTCGATGTCTTTAACGAACTCACTTGCCTTTCCTCTCACGTCTATGGCAGTACTTTGTTCATGTTCATCCAGGCTTCTCCACATCAGTACGGAGGGTGAAAAAAGGATACTGTATTAATATGGTCACTGTGTGAAGATTTGAAGTTCTGTTTGAAGCCTCTCGTACTTCACCTCTTCCGGCGGCATCTTCTAGAAGCTCGCTCTCTCTTGGTTGCTCATTTCAAAAACCACTCGCCCACGAAAATCACTTCAGGACAGGAAGAGTTCGTTCAACAGGCTGAGAGATCTGCTCGCGTGTACTGCGGAAGCCTCTTTGACTGGATGCTGAGGACGCTTCCTTCCTACTGCAATTACACTGATGAATCCTCTGTGGTGACTCTTGAAACGTAAAGGGCCACCCCGATGGCGTAATGGTAACGTCGTCGCCTTGTAATCAAGGGGTTCCGGGTTCGATAACCGGTGGAAGCACATAGTGGTTCGGATCCCTCTTTAAACTGCAGGTCCAGTCCCGATTAGCCTTCTGTGCATAAAATGGTATTCAAGCTCAAATCAAACCAAAAAACAAAATCTTGTGGTCACAAGTGGAGACGTATCAGCCATCTCACCCACGTCATAAATCCACGGTTGGTTCGGAAATTGCATTGAGTAACCGAAATTACATCAATAATTGAAACGATACTCGTTACTTTCTTACAGGTATTGCTGACTACTTTTCGTTACTTCAATTGCGTTACTTTGACGAGTTCAGAACTTCGGGATTCATTTGCAAGATCTCGAAATATGTTTTATTGCGGAAAAAGTATGCTCTTACATTTCTGAACGTTCGTAACAGGAAATTGTGACCTACAGTTTCTGTGACAATTATATTTTCCAAACGATTCATTTGCTTCTATTACATCCGAGATGCTGAAAGAGAAGATCCATAAAGTTTAACCAAACGAAAACATGAATTGTTTACATCAAGCTTAAATGCAATTTCGCCGAAATTAAAGTAAAGAATTAGAGGTTAATCGCGACGATGTCTTTCGATGACTTTTCACAGATGAAAGACAGAACAACACAGATTCGAACCCAGGACTCCTGGCTTCGAGGCATGTTACCTTAGTCAGTCGATGAGGTAATTTTAATATCTCATTTTCAAGTTTCATATTTAAGTTTCAATTACATCTGCAATATAAGCAGAAGGAACTTAGGACCTATTTATGTATACTAGAGTGTATTTGAGTTAATTCAGTGGCCCAATGCGTTAGGCAGTAGACTTACAATCTTACTAAACGTACGACCATGTAAATAGGCGGTTGGGCAGAATTGCGCTGGTGCCACATATGGAAAAAGCAAAGCGAGAGTTGGACAAAAGTCGCTGGTTCCAACGCACTGTGTGGCAACGTAAACCGGGCTGCGTTGCCTAGTTCGAGCGTCAGACAGACCTCTCTCCGGGGCACTTTTGTGTCATCCCAGACCTTTCGAGCAAATACTGTCAGTTTGTACCACATGGATTACAAGGACAACGAGATCTTTCATTCTCTTAATCCTCCGAACACACGGGATTGTGCTCCGACGTGGCAACAGCGCGAAATTCTGTCACCCGCCTAATTTCATGGCCGTGTGTTTAGGTTCTTGCTTCCAGTACTAGTCTGGACATGAGGTTCTTTGCGAGTGTTCGTTCATAAATTTCACCTGGTCATGATACTAAATTGTCATGATTATGAAACAGTGTCAGGGAAACTACGTTAAATAAAATAAATGAAAAGATCATCAGGTAAATGCCACCCACAATTTCGCCTCATACCTTTCTAGTTCAGAGTGATTTGCGGCCAAGGGGTGGGAGGTCAGTATTACTTACTTTTTAATTTACTTCATTCATCATCACTGTCGCGATTATCCTAAAGAGGCAGGGTTGCTAAAGGTCTAGGAATTTTAAATAAATTCAATTTCGGTCAGAGAAAATCACAACAAGCTTATATGGGTTCTGGACCGTAGTCAACCTTTTCATCTATAAAGTATTTCAATTCGGTCCAGGAACCTTTTTTAAAGATCGATTTAAGTACGGTCTAGGAACCTTTTTTCAGACTGAATTTAAATACGGTCCAGGAACCTTTTCTCCGGATGAATTTAAATCTGTCCAGGGAGCTTATTTCCGGATCAATTTAAATACGGTCCAGGAACCTATATTCAATTAAACAATTCGCAACTTGGACCGAATTTATATTGTGCGAGAAAAAAATACTCCGGTCCTGCAGCGGAACCCAATAGAAGTTATGGGTTCTTGGACCTTTAACAACCCTGTAAAGATCAGCGGGGTTCAACAACCAATACAGGTAAACGAAACACTACTCTCCCCTTATTTATAGTAAAAGTCTCTGCACACGCGCGCTGCGGGTCGCATAACCTCTGGCACTTTAGGGGCAAAGGGATGAAAGGTTGACTACCCTTCCCTACGGATTTCAGCAGTAAGTAACTCAATGGAAGACACTTTTCACCCACAATGCAACGCGTCCTCTCTCCTCCGAGTGAAATGTAGAGAGCTGGTTCGATCCAGCGGTTGCGTTTGTGCGGACGAGATAGCAAAACTTCGCCGTGGCTGCATTCCAACTGGCCTTTTTTTTACCCCCTCCCCTCCCCCCGCGGTGGGAGTCGGTCGTCCCAAGCAGACAATAAACGCAAAGCCCCCTCGCATCACCGTGCCCTCGCATGGGTCTCAGAGAAGAAATTTCAATACTGCTGCATCCTGCATGTTATGCAACCAACTCTACTTGAATGTGCAGCGGGTTGTCTAGGTCACACCGCAAGTGATGTTTTTTTGTCATTCCTATAGACAGAGAGTGCCTCAAGAGAGAGAAAGCGTCATTGCACTGCGTCGCTTCGTACACAGGTAAGATCATCGGAATAGTCTTTTAAAGTACAGCTCAAATGTGTCCCGACCGGAAATTCTTTCTAAGACCCTTCGTATTACAATCTTTCTAATATGTCAGCCTCTCTCCCACATAGAACAACTTGGAACCGAATTATTGCAGGCAAACGGGGCTCTGGCGCCAGGATCGACAGCCAGCACAATCTTCAACGGTGTTTCGTATTGGACCCGCCTGGTTCGCTGCACTTTTGACACTAGGTGTAGTGTAGGTGTATCCCGATGTCAGGCTGGTGCAAGGAAATGCTCACCCAAGCAGACGAGTAGCGGTGTTCAAGTTCAGAAGATCAACAAATGCCTGTTTGGTGCTTTAAATGTTCATTTCATTCGTTAGCATGCACCACACACCAAATGAACGAAGTAGACGAGTGGGTGCTGCACTGTGTAACCAACTAGACGCGAGAGTGCAAGAGAGAGTCAAAAAGTGCAGGGAACTAGACGAGGCTAGTCTGTGTTTCCGAAGTGTGCTCATTCCATACAACCACCATTCTACCTCATCGCCGAGTTTAGCCAAAAGCGTCAGAAAAGCGAAGTAAACTGAAACAAACCAATCAAATCTGCCCACGTTATAGTCGCTTTTAGACTTAGATTAATTGCAACAATGAAGCTACATTAATACCGCCGCCAGTAAACAAGAAATGTTCTTTTATCACAAATACTCATTTCAACCGCGGTGTATTAACAGAAGGTAATCGCAAGACTTTTCCTCGTATGAATACGTTACCCGTAAGCGGAACAATTCCGATTTACACGAACACTGAATCACTGCAACAGATCGCCTTCCTTCCTTTCGACTCGTAAAGCGTGGAATGCATTTCCTGAAAACTTTTTTTATGTTGGGTTGCAATCATGGATCTGGCAAACGGCTTTTGGAACGTTCGTAGCGCCGAAACGATGCAAAAACGACAAAAACGGTATTCACATAAGTCTCACATAAGTCTTTTGTTTTGATGTCCTCCACACATTACTGTGGTCCGCAGGAGCGATTTTATTGACATCCTGCGTGTGTGCATAAAATCGTGACGAGGCATGAAGGCGTGTTGCCAACTCTTGTAATGACACACACGAAGACATATGGTGGCCACAAACGCCTCTCCTCGCCTCGTCAACGATGGGAGAAAGATAAGGTTGGACTGCCTTTAAGTTTGTCCTGAAACTAGGAACTCTGGAACAAGGCCGCGCATACCGTCAGAGAAGGGGAGGAAATCGAGCGGGCAGAGCGAAGTAGTACACGCTGCACCAAAGGCTGGTAACTGCAGTCGCTTTCCTCTCCTTCACACAAACCTGTTCCCCTCTCACGTGTTCATTGGTGGAGCCGTCTCGCGTCACTACTTGCGCAGACTTGTTTTCGTTCGCCAGCTCCAAGATACATATGTGCGTCTTCCAACACACTATTTCAGTGTCTAAGTTTTTCTCAGAATTTCAGTTTTGGTCAAAGTATAAATCTTTCAATTTCCTCTAACCTTTTCCAGAAGACGTGGAAAAATTATAGTAGATTAAATGCTCCACTAACAGTATGTCCGATAAGTTTTGTACCTCTACTTGCAAGTATCATCTTGCGACTGTGTTGAAAATTGGCCAGTATTCTTTCATTTTCAACTTTACATTAGCTTTATTCTCACAGGACAATTTGTAGTGAACTGACTCAACCTGTTTATTACAAGCCCTAGGATGTTCATGGCTTTAGGTATTTAATATTAGTAGAAAGTCCAAGTATGCAGACATGGACTGAATCGCCATAATTAACTATTTATTGCTCATATTGTTATTGTCATGGTAACTTGTTGTTGATTTTGTAAGGATGTTATAATGTAAATAGATAAATACATCTGTTGTATTATCATATTTAGGGGTAATATGTACTATGTAATATGATCTAGGGGTACGGGGTCTTCTCGGACATTCTATACAGGAAGTTTCCATGACATTGAATCAAACTAGTAGGGTTGATGGGGACTGGCCGAAGTACCAATAAGAGACCAGGAACCCCGGACCGGAAATGCGTCATTAAAATGTTACAAGCCAATACTACGAGCTGCCTACGACAGTGGAATAAGACAACTGCGGCTTGTAGATTTAATACGGACATTACTACATTGCATCGTAGCACTCTTACGACGTAAACGTAACAGAAGGTGTTCAAAATGGCGACCCTCAGCATCGATGGAGGCAGGACAGCGTCGCAAGAAGCTTTGTCGGATCAGCATCACTGGAGCCGTTATGACGATATCCCAGGCAGCAAGGATTCTTGTCAGCAGGTCACTCTCCACCGGTGTCTCGTAGACAACACTTTTGACATGACCACTCTAGTCAGAGATCAGGCGAAAGAGCTGTCATAGGCAGCCCCAATTAGTCTTGGCTTTTTACCGATGCATTTTCGGACCGGGATTCCTAATCTCACGTTAGTGCTTGGGTCAGTTTCCATCAACCCTAAAAGTAAAGTAAAGTGCTCCCCTGTGCTTTGTACCCCGACATGAAGGCGTGGAGCACCTCGGCTCCATCAACCCTGCCAGTTTGATTCAAGGTAACGGAAACACCCTGTATAGTAGAGTACCAAATCCACAATGGAAAAATAATTCGTATGCGATTTTCTTATTTCTCCGACAGAATGCAAATTATCTCATTCTGAAAATGTAGGACGTAAGACTGTAATAGCAGCTATGTCTGGAAAATAGATGCCATCCGGTAATCCTAAGTGAATGTGCAACGAAGATTTCCCAGCATCAGCTGCGTCCTGAGTCGGCGAAGAAAAACCGCGGCTCCACCCGCTTCATTTTCCATCGATCGGTTGTTAAGAAACTGTCAACTTCCAAAAAAAGACGCTTGCTTGTTTCCGCGCCGGAGGGAAAAAAGAATTCGGAGAAATTCCTTCCGGATGCAGATGTGCTCGGCGGCGGTTGGCAATGAGCCGCGTCTAAGTAACAATTTTGGAGAAGGCCGTTCTCCGATATCGGCTGCCTGCGTCTTCCGCCTCTCCTGCTGCAAAGAACGATATCGTTCCCCGCCGTGATGGAATAGTTTGCCGGAGAAAGCATCCAAAGTACCGCAAGAAACAGCGGCGTATTCAAAGGATGGGATTTCGGGGCTCAGCTCCTCCTCCTGAAATGGCCAACCTCCCCATTTCTTTCCTTGAAATTTCTCATCCTGCACCCACAATGCAACTGAAGAGTGCGCGTACGGATGTTGAGAGAAATTTTCAAGAAAGGCTCGTACTGATCAAGAAATACTAATAATAATCAGGGGTAGACAAAACCAAAAATAATTCAGCCCCTTTTTCTCAGGAGACAGTTATTTTCTTTTTGCAAAGAAAGCCATGAATACAAATAAGATAAGCTATGGAATGTGATCTTAAAACATTTCATTTATTAAATTACAAAAGATTGATTAAAAGTAATTAATTCTTTGGCCTGAGGTGGCTTCCTAAAGAAGGAGGCTCTTGTAACAACGAATAACTATAAAATACATTCTAATATATTGCCGACTTTACCACATCGCAGCAGATTTTAAAATTCGGCTAACAACAGTGAGGAAAAATATAATTGTATGTTTATTATTCTGACTTAATGATGCACGTAACAGAAAACACACAAATATTTTAAAAAACGCGTACTGTACTGATATTTTTTTTTTAAAAAAAAGTAATTGAAATTTCCGAAAGAAAACTCGAAATATTTTTTTTCAACTGAATTTAAAAATTCTGGAGCCATGGTGACCAAGTATTTTTCCACTCCTGATAATAATAATATAATCAATAATGATTCTTAAAATATAATTATGATGTGAATATAATTAAGAATAATGCTAAAATATTTTTCAAAACTGCTAAAGAGATAGGTTTGGAAGTTAACAAAGAGAAAACTAAATATATGCTTACAGGCCAAAACCAAGTGTTAGGTAATAATCAAAATCTAATTATTGATAACAACTTGTTTGAACCAGTTTCCAAATTCAAATACTTAGGAGTAATATTAACAAATGAAAATTATATTAAAGAGGAAATAAAAAGTAGGCTTAATTCAGGAAATGCATGTTACTTCTCTCTTCATAAACTTTTGTCTTCTCGTTTAATATCTAAGAAACTAAAAGTTAAAATATACAAAACAGTAATTTTGCCTGTAGTATTATATGGATGTGAAACTTGGTCCCTTACATTGAAAGAGGAACATAAATTAAGAGTATTTGAAAATAAGATCCTTAGGAAAATCTTTGGACCTAAAAGGGATGAGGAGACAGGTGAGTGGAGAAGGTAACATAATTTAGAACTACATAATTTGTATTCATGTCCAGATATTATCAGAATAATTAAATCAAGAAGACTTAGGTGGGCAGGCCATGTGGCACGAATGGGAGAGGAAAGAGGAGTTTACAGGATTCTTGTTGGGAAACCTGATGGTAAGAGACCTGTAGGAAGGCCAAGACGAAGATGGAGGGACAAAGTTGAGATGGACCTAAGGAAAATCGGTAGGGATGGAAAAGAGTATATAGATCTTGCTCAAGATAGGGAAAGATGGAAGGCCTGTGTTGCTGCAGCCATGAACCTTCGGGTTTAAGAAGGCTAGGGAGTTAGTTAGTTAATGATTCTTAAAAACTTAACTCCGTGGACCTGCCAAAGAGCTTTTCACTGGATGACGCGTGGTAAGCGCGTCGAATCCCATCCCTGACTTCACGATGCAGGGTCAACTCCGAAATATTAAGATTTCCACCGGGGACCGAACCCGAAACCGCTGACAAAGACGAGAGAGTCTAACCCATTCAGCTAAGCGAGAACTCTTTCTTATAAACTAAGAATAGTAAACCTGTTATTGTTATTATGAACAATAGGCCTATCCTTGGGGAAATCCTTTCATTCAACCGGCCTTCGTGGCGGAGTGGTCAGGGCATCGCGCTAGGATTTGATTTGATTTGATTTTAAAATTTTGGGTGCGTCAGCACTAAGGCCATTTTGCACCCATCACACTATACGGGGTCCAGCCCCTTACCGTTTCACATAACAACTCTAACGTTGCTTAATTAAAATCATAAAATATTAAAATGTTCTGACTTTTGTTAAAAGCCGAGGCTGCAAAGAACACTCAGCACAAATAAGGACAAAACACAGGACAACACAAACAAAATTATACTGGGCATAGTGCCAGTCGCCAGAGCCTCGTTAGTCTCTTGTCCAGGGTGCACTACGTGGAAGTGAGGTTGACTTTTGGGCGCCTATGTGGAAGGTACCCCTTACACCCCGCATCGCGCTAGGAAGTCAGAGGTTAAAGGTTCGAACTCTGTCCAAGCAGGGTGTGTGTTCTTTGTATCGAAACATCTGATAAGCGAATACCTGAGACTACTGTGTTTGTATTTAGTTTTCTGAATTCAAACAGAAAAGCATAGTCATTCTCATATTTTATTGTAATTTTTACCTCAATCAAGTGATCATGAAAATATCATGGCATAGTTTCTCTGTAGGGAACATTATTCTGCAAACACATTTTGCTACAAAACCACCAAGTTTCAAGTTATAAACAAATGTGTTACTTTAATACGTAGGTGATTATTCTTTTCACTAAACAGATTTCGCATGGTTGAAAATATTAGAAATAACAAACCACTGGACATAACTTAACTTTCAACCTTGGATATTATTCTTTTTACAAATTAAGGTTATCCCCTTCAAAATAGTTCCCTTGGGCAGCTACACAGCGAGGGAGGCGTTGCTTCCTTTGTTCATAGGAGTGCTGGAAGGCTTCTGCTGGAATACCCTTCAGCTTGTCGGTTACGCTCTTCTGGATATTATCCAAAGTATCAAAATGGCGACCTTTCAAGTGGTTTTTGAGCCGGGGGAATAGAAAGAAGTCCCAGGGATTGAGATCAGGCGAATACGGGGCCTGAGGAACCATAGGAATGCTTTCTTCTGCCAAAGATACATTGATGGAGACTGCCGTGTGACATCGGGCATTGTCGTGGTGCAGCATTCAAGTGCTAACATTTGATGGACGGTAAACCGGTTCAATTTAACTCACTGCTGATCATTCTCAACGTCAATCGACGATCTGATCTAACAAGAGATCTCACTCTTTCCACATTGTCATCAGTTTTTTAGGTTGAAGGTCTTCCCGCACGAGGTTCGTCATCCACTTGCTCTCGGCCTTCTAAAAAGGACTTGTGCCCTGGATAGGGAATGCTCTCCATAAGCCCTTTGTAAGTTTTTATAAGTCACAGTAGCGGATTCGCCAATCTTTACACAAAATTTGATGGCAAAACGTTGCTCCAACTTTTTGCCAGTCCTTTTTCGTAACGCACCTCACAAACACACCTTTACTTCAGACACACTCAACAATCGCGTAGCAAACTGTAGCAAGTTCAACCATGTACTGAGTCAAGGGCAGGGGTTAACTTAACTGCCGTGTGAAGACGAAGGCAGCAGCGTCGTCGATTCGTGCACAGTGTTGCAAGTCTCATTACTTTTCAGCCACACTTTTTAAATAAGTTATGTACATATCTCGTACACACACACACACACAACCACACACACACACACACTCTCTCTCTCTCTCTCTCTCTCTATCTTATTTATATACACACACACATATATTATTCAAGTGACACGAACTTAAAAAGAGCAAGTTACATACAAATTCACTTCAAGCAAAATGTAAAACATAATGTGATGCGTTCAACAGGCCCTTTGCATTTCCAATCCACCGTGCTTATGAAATCTTTCACAATAATTAATCACTTTAAGAAGAAGAAAAAGTGGGGAAATTTCCCTTTCGGTAGGACCAGCCACCAGTGTCCCCCGCGAGAGGAGTCGGATGTATAATGAGGTTCCTGCGATCGCGTGCTCTGTTATCTCCAGGCGGAACCTTTCATGTTCCGTGGCGGGTAAACGCCGAGAGAATTACTGTTCTCCAAATTGCTGTTCCTTTTTCGGCGACAAGAACAATGGCCGAGGAACGAGCCGGTTGCATGTTCCTCCCACGACGTTCCGATCTCCTGTCGAATTTTTTTCAAGGACCACGAAAAAAATGGTTCTTATCGTCCTGAACAGCGGGGGCCTTTCCTCTTCCCCTCCTTAAGCCGGCTCGCGTGCTCCCAAGGATTCCGTAAAAGAGCAATTCGGTACAATCAAGATGTCCTTGAGAAGAAATGCCTGAAAGACCCGGTAGACCGGTAGTCTATATTTGCTCCATTTCCTTGTCTCTCACATGTTGCGCAATGTTTCTCAAAGTGCCGATGAATCTTCGAATTGTCTCTACACGCATATATAAAAATATCTTGACACATTTTTAAAAAAAAATATTAAATGAACATTAATCCCTCCTAATCTTTATAAAATGTTTCCTTTATCAAATGCGCGAAATAATGCTATTTATTGAATATTATAACAAACGTTAGTCATTTTTTGAAATCTTGTCTGATTTTCAGGCGAGATATAGTGCTATTTATTGAATATTATAATAAATGTTAGCGATTTTTTTAAAATGCTGTCTGATTTTCAGGCAAGATATAGTACTATTTATTGAATATTATAATAAACGTTAGCGATTTTTTTAAATGCTGTCTGATTTTCAGGCAAGATATAGTACTATTTATTGAATATTATAATAAACGTTAGCGATTTTTTTAAAAGCTGTCTGATTTTCAGGCAAGATATAGTACTATTTATTGAATATTATAATAAACGTTAGCGATTTTTTTAAATGCTGTCTGATTTTCAGATGAGATATAGTACTATTTATTGAATATTATAATAAACGTTAGCGATTTTTTTAAATGCTGTCTGATTTTCAGGCAAGATATAGTACTATTTATTGAATATTATAATAAACGTTAGCGATTTTTTTAAATGCTGTCTGATTTTCAGGTGAGATATAGTACTATTTATTGAATATTATAATAAACGTTAGCGATTTTTTTAAATGCTGTCTGATTTTCAGGCAAGATATAGTACTATTTATTGAATATTATAATAAACGTTAGCGATTTTTTTAAATGCTGTCTGATTTTCAGGCAAGATATAGTACTATTTATTGAATATTATAATAAACGTTAGCGATTTTTTTAAATGCTGTCTGATTTTCAGGCAAGATATAGTACTATTTATTGAATATTATAATAAACGTTAGCGATTTTTTTAAATGCTGTCTGATTTTCAGGTGAGATATAGTACTATTTATTGAATATTATAATAAACGTTAGCGATTTTTTTAAATGCTGTCTGATTTTCAGGCAAGATATAGTACTTACTATTTATTGAATATTATAATAAACGTTAGCGATTTTTTTAAATGCTGTCTGATTTTCAGGTGAGATATAGTACTATTTATTGAATACTAGCTGATTACCCGGCGTTGCCAGGAGTGTATTGGAGTTGAACGGCATTGGGAGTGTCAATATTCATCTTAGCAACCCCGACAACTATGGATTCCACAGTAATATCGGTCGTTTTCGATTATTTTTACATGTCACTTCCTTTCAACCCCCTACCCTGTATTTTTTTCCAGATTGTAAGTCATGTGTGTATCAAGTTTGGTTGAAATTGCTACAGGCGTTCGAGAGTTATAATAAACGTTAGTCATTTTTTAAAATGGGTCCGATTTTCAGATCGTTAGCAACATTAGCAGAAAAATATATGGAAAGCAAACGAACTATATGAACTAATGATGCAATGAAACACATAAATGCAAGAAAATGCATTAAATTTTGATTGAAGTACAAATATGTTTCTGGATTCATCTTATCACGTCATTTTCTCTGATGATACATATAAATATATCGGATCACACGATTCGATCGACCAAGAATCAAACGATTATATCAGCCGATCAATCTGAAGTGAGTGAAATACATTTGACGCATCGTATTTTCATATGTATGTTTCACAAGGACAAACAGGAATTAAGTTAATGGGAATGTAGACATTAGGATACCTGCGTTACCAAATGATTACAGCTCTCACTTTTGGTGTGAGCGATCCCGGGTTCGATTCTCGGTGTGATTGAAAAAAGTTCGTCGTTGACCCAGCATCGTGAGGATAATTGGGGAGCTCCTTGAAAAGAAGTATAAGCTCCGGTCTCCAAAGACAGAAACAGTGGCGATGGGACTCGATGCGCTGACCACCCGTCACCCAATGAAAGGGCGCTTGGTTGGTCTTGACTTTGAAAGGGCTGTTGCGTCACGCAGTCTAGTTTAGAGTGATAATAACAACGTATCTTTAGCTCCCCTCAAAAAGAAAACTGGACATACGACGATATGAGAACCAGAGGAACGCAACTCCAAAAATTCTGTTTTCGGTTTCGTTTAACGTATATCCTCTCAATGACTTTCGTTGTTGCCTTCTTGACACTGTAACTCGACTGCGTATTGGACACCCATGGTCAATTGCTGGAAGGGCTGGACCCTCTGATGTGCCGTGTTTGTGATGTTGTTTTGTATTCGGCATATTCTTGTTGAATGTGCCGGATTTGCTTTCCTCCGGCAGACTTTTAATCTTCCCAGCTGTTTTTCATCCCTGTTTTGTGATGACAACAGTGTTTTATCAAATGTTTTAGCTTTTTGAGAAGAGCTGGACTCTTTCTCTGTCTGTGAGGAAGCGTTTAGTATAATCTTACCTTGTAATGTGTTGTGTTTGTCTCGTGCGGGTTCCGTTACAACCTTGGACTCTTAAGTTTTCTCAAGGTTTTTTTTTTTTTTTACACCCCATGTTTTAAATTTGCCAGTAAGAATTCTAGATAAGGGGATATTTCCCCGCATACATTGAAGGGAGCAAAATAACCTAGTGTGCCGACGTACTCGAAAATTTTCAATCAATCAATCGTATGGCCCCTGAAGAGTCAGATTGACCGATCTCCACTTCTAATCCTTAGCAGCAAGGTTGAGTCAGGTATCTCAAGTTCACTGACTCTTTTTTTAAGAATACATTATTCCCACTCTCCTGTAAATTCGATAAATTGGAGTTACGTCCCTCTGGTTCTCACACGACATGTAGTTGTTCGAATCTAGGAGTCCTCGATTCGAATCCTGAGCAAGACACCGTTCTGTTTGTTCTTTTCATTCTCATTGTTGTGATCGTCGTCGCCTTGTAATCAAGGGGTCCCGGTTTCGATACCCGGTGGAGGCACATAGTAGTTCGGATCCCACTTTAAACTGTAGGTCCAGTCCCGATTAGCCTTACCGTGCACAAAGTGGACTTAAAACACCAAATCCAACAAATCAAAAGCAAATCATTGTTGTGATCACGGAAGAGGTAGAAAAGTGCGAAATAGCTATAATCATAACTGAGAATATACAATGCAGCAACTAAAAACAGATAGGAAGATTACTTTAAAAATATATGGTAGGGCCATGCAAGATACGTGCATTCACTATGAACGTTAAAAAGGTGATTTTGCGATAAAATGCGAAAGTTTGTGCAGAAAAGGGCCTTTCTCCTACAGGAAGCAAAATCAACTTTTATGACCCAGTGTTTTCTTACAGGACCAAGAGAAGATTGGAGAAGGGTTTCCATCCAAAGCAATGATTCTCGATAAGAGCGACTGTTCCGTGAAGCCGTAATCTGCATACGGCGGTTGGGAGTGAAATATGGAATAGCAACTTTGGGCTACGGCGCTTGATCAGCATTCAGCTAACGGCCCTCACTTCATTTATTGCCCCATGAATCGATCCCGCCAACACAGGCGGACGACCTCGACATTATGCTGGGGGGGGGGGGCCTCCGTGTTTCTTCCTCATGCATATCTCTTGCAGGGCGATCTTTCTATCTCTTATGCAAATTCTGTTTTCGCCGAAGAAGAGGCAGGAAAAAAGAAGGTCACCTGACGTGGGACCGTGGGGCCAATCTTTGTCGAAACCGTTTTTCTTTGTAGCAATAATTTTGAGATTATTTTATGGATTTTTATAGCTTTAGCGTATATACATGCATAGACGTTGGGAGAAGGGGTCAAACCGGTCCGGCGACCCCCCCTGGAAATCGATATCGTTTATTTCAAGTTAGACAAAAACATAAGAGCTTGCTATTTTTATTATCATTAAGAGAAATAACGTTTCTTTAGTATTCGAACAGAATAAACCAAAGTAAAAACTGCGTTAGAGTGAAAAAAAGCGTAAAATGCAAGAACCAGGTTATATTTTCATATTCTACCACGCCCGGCTTGGGCATGAGTGTTTGTGAGTGTCCATTCATCAATTTCATAATATCATCAATCATCCTCATCTTCGCAAATTAGTCAAAAGTGGCACAGAAAGCGAAGTAAAATAAACTAAATCAATCGATAATTTAATGTAAAGAATAAATGATTCCAGATTTTCAAAATTCCAAACATTGGAGTTTTTTGTCAGAGGTTACACAACGGAACAGACCTACATAAAAGTTACATATTTTCTTATTCCATTCTACGTTGATCTCTGGTAATCAAAATATTTTTCAAGTATGCCTTCGATTTTTTATCGTCGTGAGAACAAAAGAAGTGTTTTTTTTACAAACGTAAAAAAATGTTGATGTAACTTGTTCTTGCGTATGTCTATTGGTTATTTTTTTGATTGGAGTTCAAACTCGAGTATCCATAGGATTGGATTGGATTGATTTGGTGTTTTAAGTCCACTTTATGCACAGTAAGGCTATGACAGTCAGATTTACCGTCATTATTATTATCATTATTATTCATGTATGTAGCGGTAAAAAGACGTGTTGATTCAAAGTGTTAAGTGTTTTAATTTGTAAGATTACATATTTGATTTTTGCCAAGCCGACGGGAGGAACGAGACATTAGCTTGTGTTAAGGGTGAGCACCTGAAGGGTCACGCTATGCGTCCAAAGCTTAGGAAATTCGACCGTAATGACAAACATTTAAATATCTCGGTTTCCAACGGTCAGATTCATGTGAAACTTATACCAGCGCAGCGGCATGTGTGCAAGGACGGATATGTGGAGTTTCGTCACGATCAAGCGACAATTACGGACGCCAGATCAAATCGGTTCTAATTGATCAGTTTGTGGACAGCGATTGCAATTGAGCTATGGGCGACAGCCAGGCGGAAGCTTAATCCGCACAAGTCAACTTCGGACACGGTACGTCCTAGTTTGGAGACAATAGAGCAAAGTGGACTGACCCCTTCGGAAGCGTCACTCCAACGTGCGCATAGCGTCGTTTTTCAAAATCTAAATAAAACGAAGGACATGGTTTTTCGACACACAGTCTTACCGCGATCTTTGTAGGGAGAGCAGCTCCGTGCTACCTCTCCATATACAGTCTTACCGCGATCTTTGTAGGGAGAGCAGCTCCGTGCTACCTCTCCATATACAGTTTTGCCGCGATTCTTGGAACGAGAGCACTTTCGTGCTACCTTTCGTGTATAGTGGACTTTGTTGTGTTGTGCGAACACCAGTGTGTGTGATAGGCAGTAAGTCTACACGAGTGCGCCTACCTCAACCGCTGGAGGAAGTTGAAGCGAAACCGTGTTCCGTGATTGCCTTACGCCATTTATAATTTTTGAGAAACAAGGAACACCGGAAACTATGGCGGGCTAGAGGAAGAAAGGAGATGAGGGCGTTACGTCGATTCGCCCGACGTCAGAAGAAGCTACGCCGATAATGCCTATCCGCCGCCATGGAGAGAGAGAGAACGTCGAACGCCGCCCTATTGATACGCCGACGATGCTTACCATCCGCCACGTTGACGCTCCGACGACGCTTACCAGCCGCGACAGAGAGATGTAGAGAGAGATGTTGACGCTCCGACGACGCCGACGACGCCTACAACGACCGCTCAGATGCGACGTCCGAACCACGCCATACCACGGAGACCCACCGATCCCGAGAGGAAGAGGAGCCGGGGAACTAGGTGTTTGAATCCTTTTCGCATCTTCACCGTCGCGACCAAAGAAACCTTTCGCGTGGATACTATGTGTTTTCAATCGCCCATAACGACGCCAGGATGCACCTCGGAAGCTGAGAGTTGGTAAAGTATTCATCTGTGTGAACCTTAACACGTGACGGCCCGATTGATTTAGAGAACGCCCTTGAAATTCGTCGACATTTTGAAAACGCCCACTCAACTCGAACTTCATACCAAACTCCCGTCGCGCTTGTCATGTGTAATCTATCCGTCTCAGGTCAATTTTTCTTATTCCTTGTGATATTTTTTTTTTGATCTTAAATTCATTGTTGTTTGTGCTCCTTTGTATTTGTTTAAAGTGCGTACTATTAGAGTAAAACGCCGCCCACTTAATTGTTTAATCTACTGGAGGTTTGTTCATTTTTATGTGTCAATGCTAGCTATGTCCGGTCGCATATGTGATTATTTGTTAAAGTATTTGCCTGGTAATGTGAATTGCTCGTCGCGGCGAAGTGTTTAAGTCCCGCCTGCTAGAGAGTATATGTTTGCGTCACTCAACGGAGGTTATTTGTTATGTTTGGAACCACGTGAGGTCTTGTAAAAGGAAAACGTCCGCCCACGTGAATGTAATTGCCGTTGAGGCGCCTTTGTTTATACTGGTCAAGTAATGTATGGTCACCGCGCCGACTAGTTTCTTTTTTAAAAACAAAAGGTGAACTTAAGTAAGGGCTGGCTAGGATTTAAGTAGCACTGGAGCAAAATCACAAATGACCTGATTAGACAAAAAGTAAGATAAAAATTAATTGAGAATGCAATAATTAGGGCTTGTCGTCATAAAACCTGTACATGTCATGTATAATTTCTTGTGTCGATGACCCCATGAGGTTTGAATCTGAGAGAGAATGTGAGAGTGCAAGTGTGGGGACCTGTAATGATTCCATTTTTGTTGGTTATGAATAGAATATACTTTTTATTTTCATGTTAATTTTGGGCTATATCATTTTCGTATGTATGTCGCTACCCGTGATTTTCAGGTATGCAGCTAGCCGCTTCCCGGCTACAGGTAAAGAGGTGGTAATTTGAAAGTACATATGTCTTTGTTTTTATTCGATATGGCGTATCACTATGCACTGTTGGTCACCGGTTCCTACACACGAACTTAACCTGGACCGTAACGCTATTTCGCTTGTCCGAGGGAGATTTTGCCGCCTCTATTTAGGTAGTGGTAGCATTTGTTTTCCCGGGCAAGGGAGGGTGTTTCATTTCAATCACACATTTTTTGGCGCCGCGAACACAGGGACCGGTATATTTTAAATCGAAAGCACCCTCAGTGCAGGTGCATATGTCGTTTTTGTAAGGGCTACGTCAGGCGTATTTTGGTGTCATGTA
This sequence comes from Lepisma saccharinum, assembly GCF_977018435.1. Taxonomy (NCBI): domain Eukaryota; kingdom Metazoa; phylum Arthropoda; class Insecta; order Zygentoma; family Lepismatidae; genus Lepisma; species Lepisma saccharinum. The sequence continues at coordinate 46,466,663 of NC_139235.1, read as the reverse complement.
ACTGTGTTTCATTGTGAGATTTTATTGTGTTATTTTTGACGTGAGGTGGTAATTGAGATATTAGGCGTTTATTTTGTTAAGGTAGTAGGGCAGCTACTTAAGGCGTTAGGCATTTTAAAATTTTTGTTTGGCATATGGCATTAGGCGTTAAGTTGAGTTCTGGCAAAAGGGGAATCGACCGCCCTTATCTTTCTTCGTTTGTGATTTGTTTAAATATATATATTGGTATATATTGTGAGCGCTCACGTTTACGCTTGTCAGCGAGCATTGAAAGTCGACCGAGGGTTGAATTTTTGATTTCATGAGATTGCGCAACCGCCGCATCGAGAACTTGAACATGAGTGACGTAAGGGTGATTTGCGATGTCTGCAGCGAGGAGTTCCCAGAAAGCGAAAACGTCGGCACAGCTAGCCTCGTTTGCTCCCGGTGCGATGTCCCGTTAAGTCCGCTTGAAGAAACCAGTCTACCGAACAGCGGGGGGCAAGCCAAGGAGACCAGCGCGCAACAGGTTTCTCCGGGAGGTGCAGAACGGGTCGACGAAGCAGCTAGCCTCAGTGGTACCAGCTCCCAACAGATCATCGAGATGCTACTACGGATGGAAGCCAAGATGGAGGCCACGCGGAGCGGAATTGAAGCTAAGATGGAGGCCACGCGGAGCGGAATTGAAGCTAAGATGGAGGCCACGCGAAGCGGGATGGAAGCCACCCAAAGGAAGATAGAGGCCATCAGCACCCAGATGCAAGTGACGGAAGACCGCCTCCAGGAGACCATCCGTACTTCCGGTGAGGTGATAACGCAAGAACTCGTCGCGCGGGTACAGGAATGCGAATCCCGGGTCGAAGCCAAGATCGCCGACACCAACGCGCGGATCAACCGGCAAGAAAACCAGATGGCAACACTGTCTCAGAGCGTGCGCGACCAAGAGGAAGGCATGCAGCAGATGGCCCGACAATGCGTGCAGCTGGAAGCGACATGTGACCGTGGCATAGACGCCCTGGGGCGACAAGTGAGAGAAATTTCGGGTCGAGCCGAAGGAAACTCCGATCGAATTGAGGACCTCGAGAGGAAAGTGCGTCAACTGAGCGTGACTAGCAGCGGCACTTCACAATCGTCGCGGGAGCCCAGATTGACGTCACCACCGGCAGCCGACGTCGCCACTTGTTCGAACGGGGAAAGCGACCAGCGAGCTCCAGGAACGCCCCGCCCCCTTCGAAGAGAAGACGCTGCGTCACCACGGTTGAGTCCGCGCCGCGAGCAGGGGGAGGAAAATTTACACTTTGGCCCATCGTCCGCCAGGAGAGCTCTGTTTCCGCCCGAATACCGGAAGCACTTCAAAAAATTCTCGGGTGCTGACAGAATTCTTCCTTCCACGTATCTCGAGGAATTTAATTCTACCGCCCGTGAGTTAGGTCTGACAGACGAGGATAGGCTTCTGATTCTGAAAGGTTTAATGCAGGACCGGGCCAAGAACTGGATGGACAGGAACGAGGGGAACTTCAGTTCATATGAGGAGTTCAAGGAAGCGTTTCTCACTTATTTTCAACGTCCCCTGCAGGTCGAGAGGATGCTGATGCAGGTGCGAAACGAACGATACGACAGGGGCGGAGGACTCACGTATGCCCAGTACTTTTGGAAACGGTACAATGAGTTCAAGTCTCTGCAACCCCAAATGACTACGGCGGAGATAATAGCCGCTCTGGTGTACCATTTTCCGCACGAGATTCGTCGTCACCTCAATGGAGCATGCGTGTTTGACGCCGACGCGATGTCCCTCACACTGGAAAATCTGTTTCAGTGCGAGGAGGAGAGGCAGAGAACCAGGGGTGAGAAGTTTAACAAGCGGCGCCGACCGGAAGATGATTCGTCGCACCGGAATAAACACCCGCGCGTTCATCTGGTCCAGCAGGGATGGAGAGGACAGCACCACGCTCCAGGGGCTGAAAGGAACCGCCAGCGGCAAGATCCACCTTCACCGCAACGAAGACGCCCGTTCAGAGGCAGGAGACGGCGTGGAGGTCCGACTCGTGCGTCGCCAAGGAGAAACGACGGCTTTTTTCAGAACGGCCAAGTCCGAGATGGCTTTTATCAGCGCCACGCGGATAGCAGGTCGGTCAGCCCGGAGTCAGATCGGGGAGATGCAGGACGCCGTGGAGCAAGAATACCATGGAGCCCAGCGAGAGACCTGAACAGGCCAAATTCGAGACACGGTTCGCCCAGGTACGAGAGAGAGAGCGACGTAAGAATGCAAGCTGACACGTAAATGCTCACATCTTGTTCTTGTTTTGTATATATACTCTTCATATTATGATATATTCAGGGTGTTATTATATATGTTATGTACCTGGAAGGTCACAGTGTCCGTCCAGAGAGTAAATTTTTATATACAGGGTGTTCATGTATTTGCTTGTCAATTTTTATATACAGGGTGTTCATATATTTGTTTGCCAATTTTTATATACAGAGTGTTCAAGGATTTGTAACCAAAAAATTCTGTCCCTGTGTAGAGCGAATTTTTCACGCTTACGAAATCCTTGGAAGAAGGAGAGGGGCGAGGTTATGACAGTCAGATTTACCGTCATTATTATTATCATTATTATTCATGTATGTAGCGGTAAAAAGACGTGTTGATTCAAAGTGTTAAGTGTTTTAATTTGTAAGATTACATATTTGATTTTTGCCAAGCCGACGGGAGGAACGAGACATTAGCTTGTGTTAAGGGTGAGCACCTGAAGGGTCACGCTATGCGTCCAAAGCTTAGGAAATTCGACCGTAATGACAAACATTTAAATATCTCGGTTTCCAACGGTCAGATTCATGTGAAACTTATACCAGCGCAGCGGCATGTGTGCAAGGACGGATATGTGGAGTTTCGTCACGATCAAGCGACAATTACGGACGCCAGATCAAATCGGTTCTAATTGATCAGTTTGTGGACAGCGATTGCAATTGAGCTATGGGCGACAGCCAGGCGGAAGCTTAATCCGCACAAGTCAACTTCGGACACGGTACGTCCTAGTTTGGAGACAATAGAGCAAAGTGGACTGACCCCTTCGGAAGCGTCACTCCAACGTGCGCATAGCGTCGTTTTTCAAAATCTAAATAAAACGAAGGACATGGTTTTTCGACACACAGTCTTACCGCGATCTTTGTAGGGAGAGCAGCTCCGTGCTACCTCTCCATATACAGTCTTACCGCGATCTTTGTAGGGAGAGCAGCTCCGTGCTACCTCTCCATATACAGTTTTGCCGCGATTCTTGGAACGAGAGCACTTTCGTGCTACCTTTCGTGTATAGTGGACTTTGTTGTGTTGTGCGAACACCAGTGTGTGTGATAGGCAGTAAGTCTACACGAGTGCGCCTACCTCAACCGCTGGAGGAAGTTGAAGCGAAACCGTGTTCCGTGATTGCCTTACGCCATTTATAATTTTTGAGAAACAAGGAACACCGGAAACTATGGCGGGCTAGAGGAAGAAAGGAGATGAGGGCGTTACGTCGATTCGCCCGACGTCAGAAGAAGCTACGCCGATAATGCCTATCCGCCGCCATGGAGAGAGAGAGAACGTCGAACGCCGCCCTATTGATACGCCGACGATGCTTACCATCCGCCACGTTGACGCTCCGACGACGCTTACCAGCCGCGACAGAGAGATGTAGAGAGAGATGTTGACGCTCCGACGACGCCGACGACGCCTACAACGACCGCTCAGATGCGACGTCCGAACCACGCCATACCACGGAGACCCACCGATCCCGAGAGGAAGAGGAGCCGGGGAACTAGGTGTTTGAATCCTTTTCGCATCTTCACCGTCGCGACCAAAGAAACCTTTCGCGTGGATACTATGTGTTTTCAATCGCCCATAACGACGCCAGGATGCACCTCGGAAGCTGAGAGTTGGTAAAGTATTCATCTGTGTGAACCTTAACACGTGACGGCCCGATTGATTTAGAGAACGCCCTTGAAATTCGTCGACATTTTGAAAACGCCCACTCAACTCGAACTTCATACCAAACTCCCGTCGCGCTTGTCATGTGTAATCTATCCGTCTCAGGTCAATTTTTCTTATTCCTTGTGATATTTTTTTTTTGATCTTAAATTCATTGTTGTTTGTGCTCCTTTGTATTTGTTTAAAGTGCGTACTATTAGAGTAAAACGCCGCCCACTTAATTGTTTAATCTACTGGAGGTTTGTTCATTTTTATGTGTCAATGCTAGCTATGTCCGGTCGCATATGTGATTATTTGTTAAAGTATTTGCCTGGTAATGTGAATTGCTCGTCGCGGCGAAGTGTTTAAGTCCCGCCTGCTAGAGAGTATATGTTTGCGTCACTCAACGGAGGTTATTTGTTATGTTTGGAACCACGTGAGGTCTTGTAAAAGGAAAACGTCCGCCCACGTGAATGTAATTGCCGTTGAGGCGCCTTTGTTTATACTGGTCAAGTAATGTATGGTCACCGCGCCGACTAGTTTCTTTTTTAAAAACAAAAGGTGAACTTAAGTAAGGGCTGGCTAGGATTTAAGTAGCACTGGAGCAAAATCACAAATGACCTGATTAGACAAAAAGTAAGATAAAAATTAATTGAGAATGCAATAATTAGGGCTTGTCGTCATAAAACCTGTACATGTCATGTATAATTTCTTGTGTCGATGACCCCATGAGGTTTGAATCTGAGAGAGAATGTGAGAGTGCAAGTGTGGGGACCTGTAATGATTCCATTTTTGTTGGTTATGAATAGAATATACTTTTTATTTTCATGTTAATTTTGGGCTATATCATTTTCGTATGTATGTCGCTACCCGTGATTTTCAGGTATGCAGCTAGCCGCTTCCCGGCTACAGGTAAAGAGGTGGTAATTTGAAAGTACATATGTCTTTGTTTTTATTCGATATGGCGTATCACTATGCACTGTTGGTCACCGGTTCCTACACACGAACTTAACCTGGACCGTAACGCTATTTCGCTTGTCCGAGGGAGATTTTGCCGCCTCTATTTAGGTAGTGGTAGCATTTGTTTTCCCGGGCAAGGGAGGGTGTTTCATTTCAATCACACAAGGCTAATCGGGACTGGACCTACAGTTTAAAGTAGGATCCGAACCACTTGTGCCTCCACCGGGTATCCAACCCGGGACCCCTTGATTAGAGTATCCACAGGACTAATTTTAAATCCGATAGTGAAGTGATAAACGAAGTATTAGAAAGCGAAGATGTAGTCACACATACAAAGTCACAGAGAATAAGATGGACAGATCACGTGGAAATGGTGGAGGAGGAGAGGTCACCACTTTACGTGGAAGAGTGTATTCGGTTAGGAGAAAGGAAAGACTGAAACTGAGATGGTTAGACGAAGCGAGGAAGGATTTAGCAATCACGAGAATCAGAAGATGGCAGGAGAAGATAAACAAAGAAGAATGAAGGCTCTTTGAAGAAGAGGCCAAAACCCATACAACTACTGTTAAGCAAGCACCTACCTAAATGGCGTGGGGACTAAAGTAGTGATTAACACTATGAGAAATCTCATCAAGGCCTACGTAGTGACCAAAGTCGATCTTGGCACATAGTACTCTGATGCTTCACCATTCCACTGAAGAGCTTTAGTTTCAACATGCGCGATCGCTTAAACTAACTTGGAAAAAATGTTTCATAAATTGCAGCGATTTGGTCCCTTCTGCAGATTACACTTGGAAATACTCATCTAAATGCAATCTTGCGTCAGGAACAACAGGAGCGCATATGGCACGGCTGCAACAAGCTCTTGCAATTTTTCCACCACCGCAGAGATCGTGGATGCTAGAGATGCGCTGTATTCAAATATTGAGGTGCTGCCAACGCTCCGACGCTTTTCCGCCTCGTTCTTTCTGTTTGCATCCAAGTATCAAGAATGATATTGACAGGTGGTTGGGCTTCGGTCCCCGCCCATCGATTCCCTCCCGCGTCTAGTGTTGCCAGGCCTCTTGGATCACGTCGTTTTTCTTAACGTCTGCCATTTTTGTGTTCCTCTGTGGTAGGAAGAAATCTACAAAATAACGTTCTCTTGCTGGACGGTAGGCCACGCTCGGCAACGAATTCTCGGAAAATTTCTTCTGTTGCGGAAAAGACTGCTCGTACATACTGAAATAATCTGCTAAGTTTCACAGCATTCAGGAGATTTCAAGAACTTGTAATTGTTCCGTAAGGCAATGTACTCATTTTCCTCCTGCTATACGCCAATGACTCGTTGGCACCTCTATGTCCGTGACTGTGCAAAGTGCAGATTTGAAGTATAGTCTTGACGGAAGTGACGTCACCTAGTGCAGTTCGAAAGCGCCAAGTACAGAAACAATCGAGACCACAGCGCGGAGCGCGCATCGTTGCAGGCTTGAGCACGTGACTCGGTGCACTCGTTGTTCATTTGTTTGAAATCACGGAGGTAGAAAGCTAGCAAGTTGTTGGTTGAAGTACTTCTAATGTATGGAAATGTATGTATAAAAACATTTGAAAATGCTATGTAATTTCTATGGTGAAAAACAAGTGTTTAAAACGGGAAAAACAACGTGTCCTCAGTTTTATCTGGCGCTGCAGTCGAAGTGCAAATGGAAAAGAATGTCACTTCCACTCCAAGGCTTCAAGACTGAACTGGGATACCATTCTCGGAGGATGTTCGCATCAAGTACAGTCTTGCACCTTTCGGACATGGCTTCTGAAACATTTAGTTTGATTTTTCAATCTGAGGTTAAATGTGCTCAGTTGCGACAAATCCTTATCTGTGTACTTCGATATCACTCCCACAGGACCATCCCCTTTGCTGTTACAGAATGACTAGAGACCGGATTTTCATGCAAATGCATATTTTTTTATTGCAACCAAAAAGTATGCACACTTCGTTAAATGTTCGAATCAAGTCATTCCCCACCTTTTAGACATGAGTTTATGGTGCACATAAATCATATTTTTGTTGTTTTGTTAACGGGCATAATATTTGAAAGCTTTCCTTTTATACTGCATATTTTCCTCATAAAACTATTTTATTTTACATTTTCTAAATATTTGTGTGCAAATTTTAATCCTGGCGCCAACGGGCCATTTCAAAACTACCAACTCTAAACTAAATTCGGTTCCTCCTGGAAACGTTGGTGAAACAGTGAAGGAAAAAGTGCACAGCATACTTTAAAAAAAAAAAAAAAGGATATAAATAAATTTGTGACATTGAGGAAATTTTAGCTGGTAAACGCAGTGGACCCTTAGCGACAAAGTCCTTATCAGTGCAGCTTAATTGCTGCTTTTCAACATGCACCGGTAAGTTCCTGTGAGGTGGAAAGATGTTTCTCCCATTACAAGGACATCTTACAAGACAACAGAAGACGACCGACGCTGGAAAACCTAAATCATTTCCTAATTGTAAAGCGCAACAGAAAAGAATCCGAAGCCTTGGAAAATTGAATGTGAGCACCTCACATCCTTTTCCTAACGAGTAAAAGTACCTCTGCTGTATGTTTTGTAGTCTTTTTTTTTTTTTAGTCTTTTCATTAAAATTACATGTACGTAATGTAATTTGAACGTTTTATTTGTTAGTTAAAAAGTTGTGTGGAATCAGTTTTTACACCCTCAATGAAACTTTTGTGTGCATATTGTAATGCATATTTTGCAAGTTATTTTCTGCATAGATGCATGCATATTTTCACGTTTTCTAGTGCATAAAAATCCGGTCCCTAATAATGAACTAAACCAGGGGTGCTCCAAACTTCTAGGCCTTGCTAGAAGAAAAAAAAATTAAACAAAGAAAGCATTTCCTGGAAAAGATCGGAAACTGTCGGCAATTTTCCTCGGGGCGAGGCTTCAGCTGCCCCCTCCCTCTCACTTCCTGGGGAATGCCACTGCAGTGTTACCACAATCTGAGCGCATAATTTCCCTTTTTGCACTCAGTTTTTCCCTTCACTAAAAACATTAAAAAGTAATAGTAATAAATAGCGCATAATCTGTATACTATTTTTGAGTTTGGTGTCTGAAAATTTCCATGGAATTTGGTACTTTTCATCCGATTTCGTTTAAAATTTGGTTCGAATTTCCCTTCATAAAGGGAAATTTCCCTTCATGTGGCAGCACTGTGCCACTGCCCTCTCCACACGAGTGCCCTTACAAGAAATGGCACCATATGGACAAGGGACATGTGGTGACCACGCGCCTCTTCGTTTGTCCACTAATTTAAAGACAAACAAAAAGTAAATTAAATACGCAAGCACAGCTATAAAAGAGTAATTTTAGATATAGTAAACTAGTATTTTAGCCAAACAGAATGTAACACTGTCATCTGTCGGCAAGTAACAATTAGTAATCTAAGATTTGTGATTGACGTTTAGAGCATAAAAGTTCGATATCTGGCATAATTGTTGATAACAAAACACGCATATCATTTTCACTACTTACTGTGAATGTTATTGTTGTACACTAGGTGCATGGGCTTGGACCGAGTTAATGGCTAATAATAAGAATAAAATAATTAGTTATTTGCATCGTCCATTCAGCTAACTTTTCTGTAATGCTAATGAAATTACAGCGTTCTATTTGTGCTACCAGTCTAACCCTACTATGATCGTAGTTAGGAGACGGTGGCATGTTCTTGCACCACTACAATCTAATTGTAGCTCCTTGGAAGTCATTTCAGATTTTAGTTGCTTTGTAGGAAAAAGGTTTGGCAATCCTACCTTTAGGAACTTCCTCGCTAAGGCCCGCTTTAGACGGAAGCATTTCTTCTAGCATATTTGCTAGCATAAATGCTTCCGAAAATCTTAAGGAATGTTAAGGAAAATGCTTTCGTCTATATGGGCCCAAAACCCAGGTTTCTGAAACCTAGCGTCTTAGCAAATAAACCTGTTTTTACCGAGCGTGTACCAGCTAACAGAAAGTTTGCACTCGTAAGCCTCTCCTAATGATGCACCCACGCACGCACAATGTCACGACAGATTTTTACGGACCATAAAATGTGGCGCAGAAAAAAGTATGCTAATCCACAAGCATGTTAAGAATGAAAACATAAATGATCCATCGCCTTCACGGGCAATTTCACAGTGGAAACAAACATAATGGAGAAATTAGCGACAGATTCTCACTCTCGTCTTAACTGCATTGTTGTCTCCCAGGCGGCGCCGCGAACCGGTTGGCCGCCGCTGCGTACAATAGATTGGCTGCAACTTCCGAGATTGCGCGGCGCTGTCTTCGAGTGCACGAAGTTGCATAATGAACGTCTTTGTGGAGGTTTGTAGACTGGAACAAGACACGGAGTGGAAAAGGCGACGAGGGAATAAAGGCAAGACGGAAGCTGATAACGCCATGAAGTGTTGATAATTCCAATGGGAGCAAAGGAATGAATGCAGTGCTTCGGATCGTTATTTTATCTCTTTTCAAACAGCTGCAATGAACGGAATAATATCATCAAGTAAGACATATAACGTATCGCCTGATTCACTAAAGTGTGTTTCTTTTTTACTTTCACAACAATCAGTTTTATAGTCTAACGCCCGCTTTAGACGAAAGCATTTTCCTTAGCAGTTTTCTTATCATTTATGCCATGACCAAAAAGCTACCGTGGAAAGTGAGAAATGTTATGGCATTTCTCAAGAATAGAACCGGCTCTATTTCCATAGCATTTTTCGTAGCATAACCAATCAAAAGCGACCTCATGATCACGTAAATGTAATGGCGGTCGCGTGAGATGTAAACAACGTATCACTTCACACTTTTAAACGACGATAACTATTCAACCGAGAGGAATATCGCTTAGTATTAAATGGTTTTAAGTAGAGAAGAATGGCGCTGATGAAATACATACTTTACAACGTTTACTGTACACGTATGGAAGAATATTTTAGCTTTTTGAATTGTAAACATCTTGCACTCAGCATTGACAGTGTAACTCGACGTGCCTTTCGTGCTGCATGTATTGTACATTGTAATTGAAACAGCTAACCGAAATGTTCCATAAAATGCTTTCGTGTAAAGGTCTATCTGTTATTAGATTTTTGGAAGCATTTACGTAGCATTTATGCTAGCAAAAATGTTAAAGGAAATGCTTTCGTCTAAAGCCCGTTTAATGCATTTTTGTATATCGTTTGTAAAGGTAAAGCCAAAGTGCATCATATGATGCAAGTGAATATTTATTTTAAGTCGAGCAGTACTTTAATGCATCAACTGATTCGTTTTTTGATGCACCTTCCTACATCTCTCTCGATGATGCACTTAAACTGTATGCATTTTTTTGTTTCAACTAATGCATTTACTTTTCGTGTGAAGGCGGATCCATATTTTTTTCTTGGGAACGCATGTTATATTATTATGTATGCTATATTACATAAAGTGAGGAGAAACAAAAAAAAAAAATTGGGTGATCAGAAATGTAATATCGTCTATATCAAGTGTCTTCTAGGATTGTTAATTGTTGAAAGTCTTTTTATGTCTAGGTAAGAGAATATTGAAATCAGAACGAGGTCTGCAAACAGAGCAGGCGGTGGCGTGCGGGTGGAGAAAATTTGATTGAGTTTACAGCTTTTCTTTCTTTTAGTACAGTTTTCCTATGAACGTTGAGAATGAAAAAGGTATAGTAAGATTTTGTGGAGATCAAGGAAAGGAGTCGTATCTTTTCTTTAACGGCCATATCTTCCCATAAAACAATTTTGGTTTCAGAAGTGGAAGGCGATTCTCCGAGCGAGATGCAATTTGAAACTTTAATGATTCATTCGTTTTCAGATGGAAGGAAACCAGAGCAAGGGCCTTCTGGAAATCTAATCTGCAAAGGGTGGTCAGAAAAAAAAAAATAGGTTATTTGGAATCCAGCAAATGTCTTGCCGTGGAACCATTACTGTAATTAACAACTCAACTATTAGTACCTCGAAGTGAAAAATATCCTAGAAATGTGCTGATCAACAACAGCGAGTTTCGGGCATAATTCTACAATTGCTACCATCATGAAGAACGACGTATCGTATTTCAGAGCAGTTGCTGGTCCATGAGAGGATAATAAATAAAATATAAAAAAAACGAATGGCTTATCTTGGAACAATTGACTGTTACACATTTGGACTTATTTTATTTCTCGACGTAAACACTACCTACACTAATGCACTTATCCTAGGGTTTCGTTAGTGCTTGGTCACCAGCAGCTTAGAAGGATTTCTCAGTACGCCGGAGCCACGATCGGACTACTTACTTCACCTTTACGTCCCCGCTGAAATGCTTACCTTCAAGGAACTCCTTTAAGGATCCGAACAGATGAAAATCGCTTGGACCGTAACGGGTATGGCAGTAACTCCCAGCCGAGTACGTGTAGTGTGCAAATCGTGTGGCGGGCAGTATGGGAGCGTGCACTGTCTTGCAGAAACAGAACGCCTTTAGTGATTGAAACCAAGATCCTTTTTCTTGAGTGTTATGCACATCCTTAAGAACCTGTTTATGGTTACACCACTGGGCGACAGGCATTCCACTCGCAGAAAGTTCACGGGAACGACTGCTGTGGACTCCAAGCCACCTCGGCTAGAATCGTCTTGCACCGATGTACGGCCGTTCTTAAACCGTTTGCACCATTTGTCTGTTTTACTTCAGCTAAGAGTCCCAACATCGTACTGTGCTTGAAGTCTTCTGCGAATTTCACTCGCTTTTACGCCTTCATTCACAAGAAATTTCATCACAACACGTTTGTTCCATGTTTGCATTCAGAAGCTTGTCGGCCATCTTGTGTAACAAGTGGCTCACGTTGCCCGCGACGTTAGAGGGCAATATTAGACACTAGTCTCTTTTAGCAAAGTCTTTTGGACGTGTGAGTATTCCGTTATTCCCAAAAATCGAAAGCCCGGGTTTCACTTGAATGACCCTTGCAGTGTCTCCGTCGTAAAAACCTTCTGGTTGCGCCTAGGTACATGTATAGTATGGGGGAAATGGGAGGGGGTGAGCTTCTGAGAAGGCACCCAACAGTCAACCTCACATCCACCTACCACACCCCGGTAACTGCAATGTTACAGGTTAACGAGGCTCTTCGTCTGGACTTAAGGTCAGTATAGGTGTGTTTCACCTACGTCACAAATTGTTGCATTGTGAGTTCGAGCAGCCATGAGACCAGTTCTTGTTAGCATACAGAATTCAAGCCGGCGAGCAGAAGATCCTAACACAGACATTCGTGATTTAAAACAAACGCGCAGTTCGTGCGGACGTAACGAACGCCACGTGGTGGATATTTCCTTGCATGCGACAAATAAAATTGGCCGCAAACATGGCGGCTGTGCGCATCCTGATGTCACATGAAACCCACTGACCTGTGTTGTGTCCTTATATATGCTGAGTACCCTTTACAGTCTCAGCATTTTAGTAATCTAGGTAAGGATATTTTGGTCCTCAGTGACAGATATTGACTTTAGCTGTGGTAAGGGGTTTGTCCCCGCATAATTTGATGGACGCAAACAGCCTTAGTGCTGACGTACCCAAAATGTGTATTATGTATGTATGAATAGGGGATCACGTCACCATTCCTCTCCGACGGTACACTCACTCTACGAACCCCAGACGAAACGCCAACCTTTGCGGTGCATGCAGACGCGTTGGGAAAACCGTAGGAATAAGAACACATACGGAACAGGGACTCGCTAACAGTGTTTGCTGGAAAAGTAACCAAAGCCCTGCGGAAATCAACGGCCTCCGTACCCAAAGAGCATTCGAGAGTCTCCTCTTGATTAAGTCTTGCTTTCAAGAAGACGCATTCCAAGATCTCAATTTCCGGCTGGATCCCGACCCCTCCCCCTGCGATAAAAACAGCCCCTCGGCACGCAAAAAGGCCCCGCGACGGCCCCTCCGCTGAAATTCCGCCCGATGCTCTCTGTCCTGCGATGATGGATTAGCAAGTCACGTGATGGTTGTTTACTTGGCGCTGGGAATTTTGCCTGTGGATATCTGATGCCATTCTCCCATTATTTCCGAATAGTTTCGTGCACATCCACGAAGAAACCCCGATACACAAGCATTTACATGCATCGTGTTGGTAATCTTCTTTACGTATCATACAAATGAGGTTTTTATTCATGTTAGGCAAATTTGAACACACCTTAGGTCCAACTTTATGTTCACAGATAAAATGCAAATGGTAGGGAAAATGGATTCTTGGCTTCTGAACCAAAGCTCTTTGTCGCTTTGGTGTTCTTTTTCGGTCGTTGCTGAAAACATCAGAAGATGCTACCAAGATGAGCGCCCGCACAGAGCGCCGAGGAAGGTCACTCACTTCATACCCCCTTGGACAAAGAAAAAGAGCCCTGCCTTCCCTCTCCAGATATTATTAGAATAATTAAATCTTCTGTGAGTAGGCATGGGAGAGGACAGAAATTTGATTGATCTACAGGATCAGGAACCATAAGACTAATGTGTGTTTCAGGTCTGAGATGGTGCTGACCAAAGATGAACGTGTTGAAGTGGTACTGCTGGCTAGCAGTCGCAGTCCAGAAGATGTTGCTTCAAAATTCAAGCGTCTGCACAATGCCAGTATTCTTGAAGCGTTGGAGCAACTTCACGACTGCACTATGCGTGATTGGGTGCCTATCGGGGTGAAGACGATCGAATTCTGTAGCAACATCTCTTGCACTGCGACTGCTAGCAGTACCACTTCAACATGCTCGTCTTTGGTCAGCACCATCTCAGCAACTGCAACACACATTAGTCCTATGGTTCCTCACTTTTGACTCACCCTGTATATTAAAATTTTGAGAACGTCATCACGCAAGTGTGTTACACAATAAGGGAATAAGACCCTTAAAAGAGAGAGAGAGAGAGGACAGGACCTTAACAATAGAATGAAGTGACTGTTCTAAAACTTTTTAGCTGAATTTCTAAATGCTGGTTTACATTGGTCGAGTAAGCGGGAGAGTGACTGGGACGAGTTACTGGCCTGTCTGTTCGACTCGACCCTTCCATGGCGAGTAGCTGTTTACACAGTTTTTTTACTCGACTCCAGCAAAGTGCGATAGTAGCTGCAGCTGTTTGGTGTTCTTTTGACAGAATGAACCATCGACGTCATTGGCGATTTAAAAAAAAAAGTTCTGAAACGATTTACACACTTTTTTCACGAGAAATGAATACAATAATGCACGGAGACATGTCTAAAAAGAAAACAAATTTCCTTGATATTCTCGATCGTTTTGGTTATGTATAACGTAATTTTACCGTAGTATATTTTGTTTGTTCCTATAATCGACACAAATTCCATGGACATTGGATACTCACACAACACAGACTCTATACTGTCCTCAGAAAGCGTTTACATTGACAAGAGAGATCTGTCGAGTTTACGCGCGAGTGAAAAAATCGATGGGAGGGGAAGCAACTCGGTCGAATCGCTGTCCTCCGTGGACAGCCACTCGACTGTCCCGACTACTGGAGCGAATACTGGCTTCAGTACTCTCCCCAGTTGTTTACACGAGGAGAGTAGCTCGCTTGACCCTACTCACTCCAGCTACTCTCCCGTCTACTGGACCAATGTAAACCAGGCTTTAAACTTAAGACTCCTTACCAACAACTATAACCATACTATCTTCGTGGATAAAAGCTCCATGCTTAAGGGACACTCGGCACATGTAGGAACACCCATTTCTTTGTAAATGAAACAGTTCTCTAGAACCCACAATACTTGTATTGCATAGAAATTCAAGTATGCCATACATACATATCTTCTATATATATAAAAATGGATGTATGTGTGTGTGTGTGTGTGGGTGTGTATATTTGTTTGTTCCGGCATAACTCTCGAACGCCGGGGGCAATTTCAACCAAACTTGGTTCACGTATCACTTGCAATCTGAAAATAAATACTGTGGGGGTGAGACACCCCTGGCACCCTTAGAGGTGGGGTGGGGAAGGGGTGACATGTATAAATAATCGAGAACCAGAAATATTAAATTTCGCACAAACATACATCCGTGACTTTATGCAATCCGCACAACGATAGTTTTTCTCGGGTTGTCTCAGGCTGCGAATGGAATCCATTGTTTTCGTGACACTCCCAATGCGGTTCAACTTCAAAGTCATCACCTATCGGCATGGGAGTGAGAGGGGGTGAAAAATAAAATGCCACAATGACCTAGATTAGTGTCGAATCTATAGTTTTCGGAGTCGCTAAGCTAATTGGTGACACTATAGTTAGAATTCATTATTTTCCTGTCTAATACAAGATTGGGATAAATAAATACCCGGGCAACGCCGGTTAATCAACTAGTATGTATATAAATTAAAAATGAAACAGAAATGAAATCACAAGAAACTCATAGTCAAGTGTTGGCGTTCAAAGCTAAATTTTGATTTTCTTCTAAGATTCTTCTGAGAAATTTTCAACATATGGCAACTACACATATATTTACATAATCCTAAGGCAAAACACTATTGGAAGTTAAGATAATGACTCAAGATAGGAACAGATTTAGCAGATGACTGAAGGACCCCGACGCCTAACAGCACGAAAGGGAAGAAGAATGAAATGAATGAATATTTACATAATTAGAAGGTCTGACACAGATTATGTTCCGCTCGGTTATGCGTATTTTGACGTTGAAGTAAATGAACTCTACACTAGATATAAAAACCATTGTTCAAGTACCAGTAAGTGAAGTCAGTGGATGGATAATTGATCTTCGTGATATCAAGGAAAAAAAGCTTGTAGAACTGTATGTCTCAAACAAGGAAATATCATATTACGTATAAAGCGATCGCTACTATACAGGGTTAGCCTAAAAGAAATAGACACTTTCAAAGTTTTACAGAAAGAAGAGGTTTTATTAATAGGGCTGAAATACCTACATGGTTTGAAGAGCACGTCCTGAAGTATACATTGGTAAGTTACAAGTGTTCTACGTGTGACACTTTTGTAACACGACAGAGATCAATGCGATAGTCCAGTTCTCCCCAAACACGACTTTTCTCCTTGCACAGACAACCAGTTTCCTCAAATTTATTTTTCCAATCGTAGATGGATTGCCCTGTGGGTGGTTGTTTGCCATATCGCGTTCTAAAACGACGCAGTACAACCAATAACAGAATTTGTTTTTGCAAATTCAATCACGCAGAAAGCCTTATCTACCTGGCTAGGGGTCATATTGGTTGACTGACGTCAAGGGTCCTCATGTGATGCTGACGTCATGAAAATAAACAAAAAGTGGGAGTCGTAAACTTGAAGACTTTCTCTATACAACCGTACTAAATGCTTTCTGATGTAACAAACAAAATTTCAATTTACAAAGCGTTTAAACTGTCTATTTCTTTTAGGCTAACCCTGTACAATGGATATCAGGAAACAATAGATTAAGGCTGAATGTCAAAAGATAGCCTGTATGTACAGAAGAGAGCGTGCCTGGTTCCTACTTGGGGTTGGATACAATATAAACTTGAGGGCCTCGATGGTCGTGCCATTTGTGGTGCGGGGGTGCCGAGGAATCGTGATGACCGAAAAATTACCACCCGTTAAGCAACGAAAAGGGGGGGGGAGGTGCAAAGGATGTCATTGCCACGACAATGCTACCTGTAGCAACTGCGATCAGGCAGGGCTCAAGGGCAGAAGGCATGAATAACATGGACTCTCCTTTGCATACTATCTGGAAGTTGCGAAGGCGGGCACTGCAGGGTGTCAGCGAAAATTGCTCAGTGCCACAGCTACGAGGGCTGCTAGAAAAGTTTCTGCAAATCAATATGAAAACAGACGTGAAATTCTGGGAATGGCTTTATTGCTTTTCAAAGTATTCATCCTTAAGATCGATACACTTTTGCATACGCTCAAATCAATTTTGAAAGCATTTATTCCACTCTGAAGCTGATACCTCAGAAACCGCTGTTCGGAATGCATAAACAGCTGCCTCAGGCGACAGAAATCGCTCACCACGCATCTTATTTTTCATGTGTGGAAACAAAAAGAAGTCATTAGGTAATAAATCAGGTGAGTACGAAGTCATTCATTCGACATTTTTACTGGACAAAAAATCAAGAGTTTGGTGTGCTGAGTGGGAACTGGCATTGTCGTGGTGAAGAATAATCCGACGATTTGGGTTTGTTTGACACAATTCATTGATGACCTCTAGCAAACAAATGGGTTTGTTTTACGCAATTCATTGATGACCTCTGGCAAACAAATTGTTGTATACCACTCAGCACTTACAGTCCTTCGATCTCGTATAGGCAAAAAGGGGAAGGGAGCAGAGATGATGATTGTTAATAGCTCATCAGTCCGAAAGATACAAACAATTACAATTGTATTATTTTTTTATTCTTTGCTTTTATTATGCATTCTTCTCGTCAACTTACTTTTATTCATGTTTTGTCTTATCGTACACTTTGTAATCTAGCGTATGTACATTATAATATATATATATATATATATATATATATATATATATGGATGTGTGTGTGGGGGGGGTGGAGCGCCTGGAGCGATTTCAACCAAACTTGTTACACGTATCACTTGCAATCTCGAAAGAAATAATGTGGGGGTAAGACACCCCTGGCACCCATAGGGCTGGGGGTGGGAAGGGGGTGACATGTAAAAATAATCTAAAACGACCGATATTAGTGTGGAATCCATAGTTTTCGAGGCCGCTGAGATGAATACTGACACTCCCAATGCCGTTCAACTCCAAGTTCATTTTACACTATAGTTAGAATTCATTATTCCTGTCTAATAGAAGATTTGGATAAATAAATACCCGGGCAATGCCCACAGATTGCCCACAATTAAGCTTTGTATGATACGTACAACCTCTGGGCTTTTATCTGGAAGGAAATGAATATCACATACTGTACAAACACAGAAACATTTCTAAGTACATTCAGATGAAAATATGTTTCTAGGTATGAGAGGGAGGGACATGTGAAGTATTTCACTGACAGACAAGTCCACATAGGCAAAAACGGGGGAAGCGAAAAATCGGGCAAAACCAGGGCTGCTTCGGTTTCTTGAGCAATGTTAAGTGAACTGGGACTTTATGAGCAGCCTGTACTATAAAACTAATAATAAGAGGGGGAGACCCCCAAAATATGTCCTCCTCCACCCTCATACTTTCGGAGGTATGTGCTTATGCCCTGGTACCTGACAATTAACCCAGGGCGTTAGTTCCGCGACTTTTTTTTTAAGGGATTGCCCTGGTTTTCTTTGATTCATCCTTTATTTTCCTTCACTTTTGTGTACAGTAATTCACTGCGACATTGGCATGAACGTCCCAGTGTGAAGAAGCAAATTTCTTCGGTTTTCGTGAACAAAGTTGGTTTTATAGCATTCTACGAGGAGATAAGTAAGATTAAAATAAAGGTTAGTAATAATAGGAGGTAAATGTGTGTTAGTGGTTAACATTAATAATATTTATGAGTACAGATACAAAATTACATAAGTGGGTAATTGGTTGGGTAATGTTTTGTTATGATACGTTGTGTACATTAGTGTTTATGAATGAGATGAGGTATAGTCATTATCACTATTCTATGAATGTATGAATGTTAAGAAGGGTCTTTGTTAGAGTTCTGTACTTCGTACAGATTTTGGCATATTCTCATGTGCCCTGCAAAATCCGTGGCGTGACAACACGAATATTATACGTGAGGAACACTTTGTTCTTTACAAATGTACTGCAGTAATACCAAAGAAATTCCAAAATATTAGGGGGGAGGGGCAAATACGTCAGCATTTTCGTGACGAAGTTACCCCAGAAAATGTGGTTACTTCGTCATCTCTGTTTACGTTCCTATCAGGTTAAAATTACCCTCATGAAGAGGTGAGATCGTCACGCAAAATGGTATGAATTGCAAAATATATCCTCTTGTCAAAGTAGTGACGTTTATGGGTCTATTATTCTTATTTTAAATGGTCATGTAGGAGATAAATCAGAAGTAAATGAAGTACACACAGCAGAACCTTTAGTTCCAGAACCTAACTTGACTGAAGTTAAATATGCTATTAAAAGGCTAAAGAATAGCAAAGCACCTGGCATTGATTTAATACCAGCTGAGTTAATTAAATATGGTGGGAATTCGTTAATATGTCAAATTCATAAATTAATTTGTTTAATATGGAATAAAGAAGAATCCATAATTATTCCTGTTAAAAAAAATGTGATAAAATGAACTGCAATAATTACCATGGAATTCCTCTACTCTCAACAACGTATAAAATATTATCTAACATTATTTTAGCAAGACTAACCCCATATGCTAATGAAATTATAGGTGATTATCAATGTGGATCTAAACGTAACAGATCAAAATTTTCACATCAGACACACACGTGAGAAAAAGTGGGAATATAATCAAAATGTCCATCAGCTATTCATTGATTTTAAAAAAGCGTATGATTCAGTTAAAAGAGATAAATTATATAATATATTAGTAGAGTTTCGAATACCTAAGAAGCTTGTTAATATGATAAAAGTAAGCACCAGTGAAACAGAAAGTAATATTCGTGTGGGTATATTAATATGTCTGACAAATTTACAATTTATGATGGTTTAAAACAAGGAGATGCATTATCTCCATTGCTCTTTAATTTTGCCTTAGAATACGCTGTTAGGAAGTTAAAAGAAACTAACGAAGGACTAAAATGAAACGGTGTGACTCAGCTGTTAGCATATGCAGATGATGTAGACTTACTGGGGGATGATGTAAATACAATTAAGAATAATGCTAAAATATTTTTCAAAGCAGCTAAAGATATAGGTTTGGAAGTTAGCAAAGAGAAAACTAAATATATGATTACAGGCCGAAACCAAGAGTTAGGTAATAATCAAAATCTAATTATTGATAACAACTCGTTTGAACCAGTTTCCAAATTCAAGAACTTAGGAGTAATACTAACAGATGAAAATTATATTAAAGAGGAAATAAGCTTAATTCAGGAAATGCGTGTTACTTTTATAATCAAAAAACTTTTGTCTTCTCGTTTAATATCTAAGAAACTAAAGTTGAAAATGTACAAAACAGTAATTTTGCCTGAAATATTATATTGATGTGAAATTTGGTCCCTTACATTAAAAGAGGAACATAAATTGAGAGTATCTGAAAATAAGATCCTTAGGAAAATATTTGGGTCTGAAAGGGATGAGGAAACAGGTGAGTGGAGAAGGTTACATAATTTAGACGTACATAATTTAAATTCATGTCCAAATATTATTAGAATGATTAAATCAAGAAGACTTAAGTGGGCAGGCCATGTGGCACGAATGGGAGAGGAAAGAAGAGTTTACAGTATTCTTGTTGGGAGACCTGGTGGTAAGAGACCAGTAGAAAAACCAAGACGAAGATGGAAGGATAATGTTGAGATGGACCTAAAGAAAATTGGTAGGTATGGAATAAGAGTATATAGATGTTTCTCGGGATAGGGACATTTGGAAGGTTTGTTTTGCTGCAGCCATGAACCTTCGGGTTTAAGAAGGCTAGAGAGTTAGTTTGTTATTATTCTTATTTTATATTTTAATTTTTTATTGGTTTTTGAACATTGAAATCTTACAACGTGTTTGACAACAAAACAAGTTCAGCACATATATCATAAGCAGGGAGACAAATTTATGGTAAATAAAAACTGAGGAGAGCGGTAAATAAAATGTTAGATCAGCGGTATATACCAGCGGTGGAAAAAACCAGACTAATTTTATCGCTGCTACAGCTAGCAAGTTCAATGAAACTGGAAGTTGAGTAGATATTCGGGGGAAGAAAGGAATGCAGCTTGACAGGGAGCGAAGTTTTCGAACTGAGATTATGTCCATGGAAAATCCCAATTTGCAGCGTCTTCCTGATGTGATCGAAGATAAAACGTTCTTCAGCTGTAAGTGGTAGGAAACTTTAGGCAAACGTTTCGTTACAAATCGACCGTTTGCGCGCACAACCCTGATTGCCGGTTTTTGCGTGTTTTCTACTTAATTTGATGATATTTCACGGTTATTTCGCGAAAAAGCGTTCATTTCGTGGAAAAGCACACATTTCGCATTACTTCGCGAATAAAACTCATGCATATTTCATCATTGGGGGTGTAATTACGTCCAGAATATTCAAAATTGCATATTTTTTTTTCACATTTCGCGATTTCGCGCATCGCGAAAATTCAATGTCCCTAATCATAAGGAAACAAAGAGCAAGGTGTTTCGGTAAAAAAACACAGTCATCATCTTCACATGCCTCGCATCTATCTGTCTCATGACGAAGTTACCCTCAAAGACGAAGTTTGACGGTATGTAATGTTTTAGATAGTGAGGTATTATTAACTCTGACGTGTAAGTATTAATACCAATAATGGAATTAATACTATACTATAAAACACTCAGTATTCATGAGAAGTACACGATGTTACTAACACAATCGATGCATGGGGATCATATTTTAAATAGGTTACGCAGTCTCGATGGCCGAGCTTTTTGATTGATAAACTAACGATGGGTTCCAGGATGGAATCCTGGGCTGCGCATGGGTGTTCATTCTGCGAGTGTCCCTTATCAATTATATCTAATTTTCATTAATTCTCATCATGTTCATTAGCTAAAATTGGCAGAAAAATACAAACAAATTAGGTTCAATCTAATAGACAATACACACACATCAGAGGGCACATAACACACTCTCTTCAATTACTGGAAACAAAAACGTTCGCTGGTGGTTAAATATACATAAACTGGCGAGTTAATGAACTCGAAATGCTTTTACCTGGAATTGAAAATATGATATTCGTACCGTGGTATTCATTATTGCCAGTCATGTACATAATTATGTCCGCAATGTGATTAGACCGTGTGTATTTTGTTTCACGTTCAGCAGAGCAGACAACAGCATGTTCAGACGACATGACAGTTTGTGCACCGTGGTTCCCACGCATCATGCCATACGCTCAGGAAGGTCAGATTGGCATGATATGTTAAACCAGCATGCAAGATTGGCAAATGAGACGTGCCATTATGAAATGACCAAAATAATATTTCGTGTAAAGGATAAATAAATGTTTCAAATTGCAAGCACACGAGGACAAGATACAAAACACAATTGAATAATAATTTGTCCAGCACACACAGGAGATGTACAAGCAAAAGATGCAGCCGGGATCAGGATTTGAACCAAGGTATCTGGTATACCGTGCCATTGCTCTAAAAACAGAGATAACAAGCCAGCCCTGATTTTTTCCCGATTTTTACTGTTGCTGTTTTACTTGTGTGGATTTGTATCTGTCAGTACAGCGCCAGGGTGCGAAATCCTGGGGGGACAGGGGGGAATTCCAATCCAACAACCATCTTGTCCTAAAATTTCCTCCACACCAAACTTTTCCGGGGAGAGAGAGTTTTTGTTCTAACAACAAAGATAAACAATTATTCTTGAAGTTGCATAAACTTTACTGGAACATTATTGAAAACACACAAGAACAACGAACAACAAAAAGAGCATCATCTCTACGAACACAGAAATTAGTTCGGCTTGTCAATTCTTCTTCATTTCTCTTCACCTTTCGTCAGCTACCGCAAAGTATATAAATTTATAAATAAAAATGTAATAGCATTTAGATGTGAATTTTATATCGGAAACTATTATCTTCTTAATGTCTCTTAATTTTTGCCCCCCCCCCCCCCTTAGTCACTCAAAGTCACCGTTCAAAGCATTAGCAGAAAATTAAAATATTCAACTTGCAATAGAATTTTGAACGAACAGTGATTTCGCACCCTGGTACAACCGCACGGCGGGCGATAGTAGCAAGCGTTGACGGCATAGGTGTTTCAAATGCAACAGATTCCGCTGTAGTTTCACATTTTTTAAAGCCGATAACTGTTCAACCGAGAGGAATAAGGTTTCGTATTAAATGGTCTTAGGTACAAATCAATGACGCTGCTTAAATACATGCTTTATAGCATTTACTGTACACGTATGGAAGAATATTTTAGTTGTTTCAATTGTAAACATCGTGAACTCACCATAGATGGTGTAACTCGATGAGCGTTTCGTGCTGTATTACACATTGTAATCGCAAAAGGTTACCGAAATTTTACATGAAATGCTTCCGTGTAAAGTACTATCAAGATTTTTGGAAGAATTTACGTAGCATTCACGCTAGCAAAAATGTTACAGGAAATGCTTTCGTCTAAAGCGAGCCCAAGGAAAGTCTTAGTGCAAAAAGTGCGACATTTGCTGTGGTACGTTGTATCCACATTCGGACACTTAAGTCTGGTTCTTTCCCCTTCTTCTGTATGTTCAGAACCACTGTATGCTGCCAGTGGCGGCGATATGGGGGGACGAGGGGGGCGCCTGCCCCTCCTCCACGTTTTGCCACTTTTGCTCCCACACTATGCTAAACCTTATGTATCAATGGAAAGTAAACTGTTCTTGCCCCCCCCCCCCCCCAGTTTTGGCACATTGGCCCCTCAGTTTTGGAACCCAATCGTCGCCACTGTACGCTGCTGTGTAAAAAATAAACTCCTTGTCCCACGAGGATCACCCAACACTCACTTCAGATACTTTCACCCGTAATGGCATCGTTGTTCAATCACCGAGCTCAAACCAATGCACACATAATGCACATGACGTGTACGCCTACAATGCAGCCTGCACCTAACGGCGCTTCTGGCACTTTGCTACATATGTTGAAGTCGCCTCATGCGCGAAGAGACATGGAATTTACACACAAAGTACGTGAGTGAATGTGCTTCGCGGTTCGGAGCTCGGAAACATGGCCACTCGGCTCTTCTTTTCCACCAGCACAAACAAAAGACAATCTAAACACGGGAAGAATCATGGCGGAACAGTTTTCTTCACGCTTAATGGTTGGATGGGAACGACTGCGCGAAATCAAATACTCCAAGTGAGCAGCCAACACAAAAAGCTTCCTCTTTCCTGAAAATGCTATTCTACTTTCACTGGCAAAAGGATTGCACAAGTCATTCAAAACAAGTTTCCTTTCATTGACTATTTGTGCTGTTAATGACTCAAGATGACTTTCTTCAGATGGTCAAACTCCAAATCATCTAATAACAACGAGAGACTAGAAAGTGTTTGTGCAACATCAAGTTCCTCTTCAGTCTGCAAAAAAATAAGAGTTTCGAACGGTAACCACGTTTCACAAGTAACTGAAATTCTGTCACCTTTAACACCCTACGAGCTCGAGGGGCATTCCTCATGGTGTAATGGTAACGGTGCAGAAACATGATAACTTCAAACTGAAAGAGTGTTTTTTGTGTAGGCAACACTATTGTCAGAGAACATATGCCTCGTTTGTCCCCATAGAAAAAATCTTGTAACCGTCTTTGTTCCTTCAAGAAAATAATATCCCCGTCTAGTTTGCTGCACTTTTTGGTGTCAAGTAGTGTATTTTGTGTCTGCACCATTTTCACTACGTTCTCGAGCGGTGTAATTTGTGGTGCATGGTCAGTGGTGCGTGCTAACTAATCAAATGAACGTTTAAAGCAGCAGACAGGCATTTGTTGAATCTTCTGAACTTGAACACCGCTTTCGTCTACTTGGTTCAACGTCATTTCCATGCACCAGGCTGACACCGGGATACACCTGCATTACACCTAGTTTCAAAAAGTGCAGTGAACTAGACGGGGCTAATGTGAGACTTGGAAAACCTAACGTGCTACTTTCAGCCTGCATGGTATCTTATGAAAGCAAGGTCCGAACCACTCCAAAGGGCATCGGACATGGGACTCCTGGATTACAAGGCTACGATTACCTTCTAAAAATCAACATAAATTACTGTGGCTGAGAAAAAAATGATGTGTGTGAACATTAATTTTTCCAGGGGCCCCTGACTCCTTGCCCACTTCCGGACGTCCATGTGAGAGAAGTCTTTTATTTCACGAGTGGGTACAGTGTGAGGGATGATCAGAAACTACAGTCTCATTTTTGAGGAGGTCATTAATCCGTCAATTAATGGAAATGGAATGCAATAATGTGTTACATCGACGTGTATACATGGACATATATATAGCTCACGTAAAAGGGGGGGGGGGGGTTGAACTTTTGGTATCGTTCTACTGAATGATGGAATCGAAACCTACCACTCCCACAATAAATGAATGGGTGATGTAGCTTATTCATCATTCATCCTCATAAATGATGAGAGCACTTGTCATTAAGATGACAAGTCTAAATGCTTGGCTGCGAAAGGCAAATCTAAAATAGAATCTCTAAGCAACTAGAAAAGACAATGGTCACCGTCAGTCATTCGGTTTTATGAACCTTCAAACCTGAATCATGCATGTTGGTTGGATAAATACCTGTCTATCTGAAGAATGATAATGATGAATTTAAAAACGTAGAATACAATTTATCTAAACTCTCTTTGAACTTCGTTGCTTGTTGGCCAGCGACACTCTGACCTCTCCTGTCCTCTCTCAGCCTCTCCTCTCTTTCAAATCCAAATCAAAAGTCCGTTCTCTCCCAGCCTGTCTACCCTCTAAGAACCCAGGCCATGGAGCTCTTCCTCCATCCCGAATCGTGAGTTTTCTACCTGTTTATTGCAAACAGCTGGCCACCTATTTTCCTGATCAAACTAATGTTTCCTCAACACATCAGGAAGTTTTGCTTAACGCTTAACTGTGCAATATTGAAATACCACAGAAGGTAGACGACTGGTGTAAACAAGTAAATACCCTGGTCAATATGAAGCTTCCAGAGAAGGTTTAAATAAAATACAATCGATACGATATGATTAGGGTTGGTGTATTTCATAAGTGAAAATCCGGGACACTCCTGACCGGAAGCTTGTTGTGGAGCGAAGGGGGGGGGGGGAGTGCTGGACCGGACAAAGTTGCGTGTATGAGCATATTCATTATTATATTCTTTACACTTCTTTTTTTTTTTTAAAAAAAAAAAGAGAAATCCACTTCGAAGTATATCATTAATCTTGCAATTCCTTTTCGGTGCCCATCTCACAATGTCGAAACTTTATTTGAGGACTGCGGACTGAACAGTGCGGGCATCCAAGCACTGACTGTTTACAGTAAGCAGCTTACTATGCAATGGAAGAGATTTGCAACTGAAATTCAGTGCTGCTAGCGGCCGGCGGCGCTGTCGTGAAGTCAAATATCTTTGAAGCATTTTCTTGTAACTCAATAACTCTTGTATTATCGAGAGGGAGCGGTTCAATGTACAGTTAGATTGTTTAGTAAAATGAGCATTTTATTGATTGATTTTTGATTGACTTGGTGTTTTATGTCCACTTTATGCACAGTAAGGCTAATTGGGACTGGACCTACAGTTTAAAGTGGAATCCGAACCACTTGTGCCTCCACCGGGTATCGAACCCGGGACCCCTTGATTACAAGGAAGCGACGCTACCACTGCGCCATCGGGGTTAGGCCTAAATGAGCATTTTAATATTACGCATTTAAATTTAAATAAAGTTGAGGAAAGTATTGTTTTAATCATTTCTTCTTTGCCACCCGATTCCAGGACATTTGTGCATCACGAAGAAACTATTCGGGACACCAGGACAAATTATATCATTCCGGGATTGTCCCGGAAAATCCAAGACGTATAGCAGGCCTAAGTATGATGAGGCTATCAAAATCCAATCTATCAACCAGCCCATCCAACATTTTGACACACACTTCCAATGAATGAGGGATAGCCATTTCACATTTTTGGAATAAGTTGTAATTTTGCAATGTGTTGACTGTGTTCAGAGAAACGCGAATTCAATTCTACTATAGAATGGACAACGAAGGTTTACCTTGTAATATTCTCTTGTGCTCTCAGCTGGTGCATTGTTCCTTCAGATTTGACTGCTGAGTGTTCTAGGTCTCTTTGTTTCTTCATCATGGTCTCTAAGTTTCTCTGCTTTGGATTAAAGTTCTCAGAACTCTTAGTTTTTGTTATATATATATATATATATATATATATATATATATATATATATATATATATATAACTTTCACCTGTGTCAGTTTGCGTTATTACTTATGAGACACCTTGTATGTATGTGTGTGTGTATATATATATATATATATATATATTAGAATACTGACATCTTCACAGTACTGAACAGTCCACCTTTTGAGGTGCCCAACATAATCTTGCACTGCATGGAAACAATTTGGTTAGAACAAGTGGAGATGTTCAAACTCCCCATAGGCTACACAGTGAAGAAACTGAAGAGCTTGCTAAATATTTCTCTACATTTCCACAAGTTAGCTACTTAGTATTTATACTTTTCTGTTTATCTTGTGTCAAACAACTTGAGAATGTTACGGTGTTTCTCTGGTTTTCTTGCATTGCGTTTCTAAAAACCAAATTCCTTTAAGAAGACTCGAGGGAAAAAAATATATAACTGATTTGACAGTCCCAATGCAGTTTCTTATCTCAGACATTCCGAACCTATCAGACAATTTCCGTATCCCGTCCTATACATCTCGAATTTAGGAAGATAAGTCCGAAGAAATTTTTATGAACAAGCGGATGGAACAGGTAATCTGGTAATTTTACTGAACCATAATTTGGGGTTTGGACCCGTTAAACCCCCCCATTAAATACGCCCCTGTGTGTATTCACTGCTTATAAGCAATGACGAGCCCACGTTTTTCGGAGGGCGAAGGTTTCTTTTTTAAAAGTAAGTGCTTGTTACACTATTTTGTATTGTATCTAGCCAGACGCGTGTCCCAGAAAAAAAAACCTGATGAGTACTTCCATACACACGCGCTCATATCCACAAATTTACATCGCAGGATGCGCATTGCTTTAAGAATTGTGTCAGACAGACGAATGAAGGAAGACATTTTTTAATTATTTTATTTATTTATTTTTTTTTTTTTTACATAATTATTTATTAAACCTTCTAGTCTATTCTGTACGCATAATGGTATTTCTTTCCCCGCAAGCTGAACAGCTAAACAAGTACACGTGTATATCAAATGAGAAATTCAAACAATAAGGGAAAAAATGAAAACTGGAGTTCAGACTTACTCCATAGACGATCAGCGAATAGTTTTAAATGTGTGAAGATCTTTTGACAACCAGGTCCGAATCCAATTGGCTTTAAGAGTAGGAGCACTTTTCGAGTCATATTTGTATTATTTGAACTGGTTTAAGAAAGTTTTCAATATAACACATGTTCCTCATAAAATCCCATAATACATATGCAGGCAAAAAAGAGAACACTTTTGCTATGTAAATATTACTGGTAAGTGGACTGGACGATATATATTATACTTATATAGGGCTGCGGAAGGTTTACCTGGTACGGTTCCCGCCACTGTCAGGTCTGCTGTAATAGTCCTTCCAAAGAGCAAGTTAATACTTTCAAAACCCTTAGAGATTACATTATTTTCCTCTCGCCATCTGAAAAACAGTTTCCTACGTGCGGGTTGCTTTCTTCTTGCCTCCGTTATAAATGTGGCACACACAAGCACCCAATTCCCCTCGCAAAGGGAACGGCGAGCTCTGGTTGGAAGAGAACAAAGCACGTGCTGTCTCCAGGGCTCCTCTCAGTGGATGGAAGCACTCACGTGATAGCCACCAAGTTTTCTAGCAAACCTTCGAGTGGCGGGAACCGAACAATAAGAAACCTTCTCTGGCCTGTAGGAAAGATGAACCACAATACACCTACGGTCATGTCACTGTAAGTAAATGCTGAGTAGGGTGAAAAGAAACGACGCATATATATCACATATTACCACGCATATACGTAATTGCAGTCCACGGAGGTTCCTTAGCATGCTTTCACGTGTGTTGCAAAGTAGAAGTTGGTACGCCATGCTATTGTGCAGGTAATAAAGGTGACTGTGGGTATATTAATGGTGAAAAATATAGTTGGAATGAGAAGCTTTTTTTTCCTTCTAACCCCTGAAACTCTTCTTCCTACGTGCAAATTATCCCTCCATCTTGCCTGAGCCAAAGAAAGCGTGTCCATTACAGCCAGCAGAAGGTTCTGGTTGGAAAAACAAGATGGAAACCAGGCTCGGATCAGACATCGCGACAGCGACAAAACAAACCGGGTGGCAAAAACAGGAATCCGCGGCAGGAGACAAATTACGGTCTCGCTCCCGATGTAAGTAAGTCAGTTGTTCCAAAGATGGCAGGAAAAAAGAGCGGGAAATGAGCACCTACCTGACGACCGTGCGAAGGAGGGTGGATCTCGCTTCGTTGTGGAATGTGATGATGACGCTCGTTGCTGGAAGGTCCTGCCTCCATTCTTTCCTCCGACACCTGCGAGAAGAAAAGAAAATGCATACATTGTAAATACGCAAACTGTTTCTTTGCACGACAAAACACAGAACATTACAATATCACCATGCTTGTGAACTTCTAGGCAGGGGCGTGGCGAGATTTTTTTCGGTAGGGGCTAGCCGTTGATAAAAGACGAATGTGTTGGACATTTGGAAAAATAGTAATGAAATAATAACTTACAATGTACCTGTGGCTACGCTATTAATTGTAACTAATGCATTAAGAAAATTTACTTTTGAACCAGGGTGCGAAATCGTTGAAGACTAATAGCGGGAGGAAGATCTTAATTTATACACAAATATATATATAATCAACAGTTTTAAGTTTCATAATTCATTGCACAGAAACTGTAAGAAAAATGTTGCTTAACTATCAGTAGAATAGTTACTTTAATATAAAAAATGTAGTCTGCGTGTCCACCGGTGACATTGATTTTTTACAGTTTCTTAAAGTCATCACAAAGTCGATTCATATTGGTAATTGTAGGCCTGTACTGCGTGGTTGCATACTTTTTTCATGATTTCGTTCAGCTTTTCGATAGGCCGTAGCGTCGTAACGTCAAACAGTAAAACGTTATTTAAAAATAGTTCTTTGCCTTCATGATATCTAAACTCTATGATAATTTGTGCGCTGACACGCTCTTTCGTTTATACTATGCAAATATTTCGAAATTCGAGACGAAAACGAGACAAGCACTCAAAAACTTAGAGAGGACAGTCCTGACCAAGTCTGGTCTTATCTCGACTCGATACGAGTGGAAAACAGGCCTACCCATTGCCATTTAGTGTAGCATGGAAAGAACAAAGTAAGATACACGCAACTTAAGACCCTCTCACATTTCCGTCGTTTCTTTGGCCGAGGGCACGACGCAGTGCTGCACTCACGATGCCTGAACCGATGGACCCAGGTTTGAGTCCTGGCGGGACATGTTTTGTGTGTGTGTGTGTGTGTGTGTGTGTGTGTGTGTGTGTGTTTATCATCACGTCACGATTAGCCCATAAAGTGGCAGAAAAGCCATGCTAAATAAGAAATTACAATAAGACCTACATATAATACCGCTAATACCAAAATGCATATTCGGGATAAAATACAATTTATTTATGGATGTTGTCTTATATGAAGGCGGGCGTTACGAGTGGCGGAAGGTTCAACCGCCCCCCGCTTCTTCCCAACCTTCTGGCCTCGTCACTGCGTCGTACTAACGATGAAAATAGCTGCAGCACGCTTCCGTGTCTCACAGCTAATTATGTTATCAATGCAATTACCAACCCATCTGCATCGGAATGCACTCTGGTAAGTGCATTAATTAAAGGTTAACGGGGTTGCGTCGACAGAAACTGCAGCTACGACAGAAACTACGTTACAGCTGGGTGATCGCTTGCTGAGTCAGAATTTTTCTCACGTTGAAAAATTATTTATTCTCTCCAAATTCCATATTCCCTAGTTACTGACGAAGGACTTTCCCCGCACTGCATTTCACCAATGGCTGCCAGATATTGGTCAACTTATATCAGAGTAGTTGTGTCTAGGTGCTTTATGGAGTTATATGTGACTTTATAAATAACGGAATACAACAGGTATATCCATTTATTATTCGTTATAAAAATAAAAGAAGATAAAAACAACAAACAAAAATGATTTGGCACACACGGGAGATCTAATATGTAAAAATTCCAACGAAAAATGCATAACATACGTATAAATATTATTCTCAATAAAATGTTTTTTGGCTTAATTGTTTAGATAATTTAGATATTTAGATAAATAATAATAATAATTATCACTACTGTACTGCTAGTGCAGTAGATAACGTTTAGCATAGTGCGGTGGCAAAAGGTGGGGGTGCAACTGTCCCACCACACCCCTCCTCTCTAATCGCCGACACTGGCGGTAAGGCAATCCCCTATCACTGACTTTAGCAGAAATCAAACCCTTGTGAAGAATTTTATGGGGGGTGTTGGGCGTACGAGGATAAATCACAGCTCCTTATACGGACTGTTACTTAGAGGCGGCTCCCGCGATTGAAATATCTAGACCGCGGCTCATCCCCCCCTCCCCCTCCCCCCAGCGGGGCTTTGCAGAACGGCTTCCTCTGGCGACGGTAATTCTCTCACCTTGAGCGCGCATTCACCCTTTCATCCCTCTTCTGTTGACAAGGCTTATGGAGTGACTTGATTCGTGACGCGGCATAAGAGAATCTGTTTGCTCAGGCATTCAACCGGCGTCCTCCAAGGCCCGGATCGATGGACGCCACACAGGGGACTCGTCGCGGTGGCCGAACACTGATGTCGGGCGCAGACAGACCGTCGCTCCGGAGCAGGAGACGTGTGAGCGGATTAAATGCGCTGCTGGGCGTCAAATTGTAACCGAGAACCCAATCCGTCGGAGAAACTCCATTTGACACCAATCCGAGCACACCAGCTTCTCAGCCTCAAATTGATGATCGTTATGTTCCTCGGTTATAATTTCCATACGCACAATTACCAAAGCTACTGAAGGGAAGATTCCATTCACTTGTTGATTTTAAGACTTAGATGGGCAAGACATGTTGCATGAATGCGAGAGGAAAATAATTTACAGGATTCTTGTTGGGAAACCTGATGTTAAGAGACCTGTAGGAAGGCCAAGACGAGGAAGGATAACGTTGAGATGAACCCAAAGGAAATCGGTAAGGATGATAAAGATTGAATTGATCTTGCCCAGGAAAAGATAGATGGAAGGTGTGTGTTGCTACAGCCATAAACCATCGGGTTTTAAAATGCTAGAGAGTTGGTTAGTTTTTATTTATTTAATACTAGCTGATTACCCGGCGTTGCCCGGGTATTTATTTTTCCCAATCTTGTATTAGACAGGAAAATAATAAATTCTAACTATAGTGTAAAATGTAACTAATTTTAAATGTGATCGTGAATGTCACCAATTAGCTTAGCGACTCGAAAACTATGGATTCGACATTAATCTAGGTCATTTCTGGCATTTTTTTCACCCCCTCTCACCCCCATGCCGATAGGTGATAAACTTGGAGTTGAACCGCATTAGGAGTGTCACGAAAACTATGGATTCCATTCGCAACACAGCCTGAATGTTAGACAACCAGAGAAACACTATCGTTGTGCGGATTGCATAGAGTCACGGATGTCAGTCTGTGCGGAATTTAATTTGGGTGGTTCTCAATTATTTTTACATGTCCCCCTTCCCACCCCAACCCTAGGGGTGCCAGGGGTGTCTTATCCCTACAGTATTTATTTCCAGATTGCAAGTGATACGTGTACCAAGTTTGGTTGAAATTGGTCCAGGCGTTCGAGAATTATTCCGGAACAAACAAATATACACACCCACACACACATCCATTTTTATATAGTATATATAGGTAACTTACTTTCATAGTGCATGTAAAGTTATACACGAATACTAATAAAGCAGTATTGCAGTATGCACACATTTAATAAATATATCAGCCGGCCCCCGTGGCGGAGTGGTTAGCAAATCGCGCTACGCCACCAGCGGTCCCGGTTTCCAATCCCGGCTTGGGCATGGATGTTGGTGAGTGTCCATTCATCAATTTCATCATGCCATCACTCATCTCATCTTCGCAAATTAGCCAAAAAGTGGCACAAAAAGCGAAGTAAAATAAAGCAAATCGATCAATAAATAAATATAACAGTTATTCATTCACGTATCCAAAAGCATTATACATTTCCATATGGCATTTCAAACCTCGCTCCCACAATTAAGTCATGCGTATTTATACAAGTAAGTTAACCTGCGTTCATTTGCTACTGGGCTGTGTTCTAATATACGTACTCTGTACATCAGACGAATGAAAAAAGATCATATAAGACATTTCAAAATGTTGTGGTGCAATTTGGAATAACTTTAGACAAATATACAGAGTGGCTCAAAAAAACCTAACCGAACACACAATACAACGGTTCTACTTTCGGTTACCTTTTTTTCGGGCCACCTTGTACTTTCTCCAGTTATCTCTGGAGCAAGGAAACGAAAACAAGTCTCTGCGCAAGTAGTGACGCGAGACAGATCAATGAGCGCGTGAGAACGAACGGGATTTCGTGGAGAGAAAAAAGCGAATGCTGTTACCAGCCTTCCCAGCAGCGCGTACTGCTTCGCTCTACCCACTCGATGCTCCCCCTTCACTGGCGCTATGCGTGGCCTTACTCCACACATTACGGGGACCTTCATTCTTTAATATTTGCACATCTTAATTTGACATTCAATTTTTACAGGGATCACATACAACAATCTTATTAGACGAGACTTACAGTAAAATAATGAGAATTTCCAATGTATTATATTCCATATGGATGTGCCGTTCTCTGTATAAACTCGAATACGTTATACGAAGTGGTTTTTGTCAACATCGTTGTTCGAAACATTACTCGAGATTGAACGCAAGTGGGTAACGTGTACACTTCGTACACAATCTAACGTGAATAGAATGAAATTTAACAAATATTAACAAAATAATATGTTGTGAGACTAGTTGAAAGGCACATTTACACAATGTGGAATTATATCATTTGTGAACTCGCAGGAGTTTTACGTAAGCTGTGTCAGCAAAGAGAATAGTTAGGTGGGACTCATTAAAAATCGTGATTTTAGAATCTGAGAATTTCACTACGTAGTGAGTACAAGGAACAATGTATTTATTTGTTTGCTTTCAGCACACAAAATTTCTCCAATACT
Organism: Lepisma saccharinum; assembly: GCF_977018435.1. NCBI lineage: Eukaryota > Metazoa > Arthropoda > Insecta > Zygentoma > Lepismatidae > Lepisma > Lepisma saccharinum. Next base: position 46,432,804 of record NC_139235.1, on the reverse strand, counting down.
TACATATAAACAGAGGTATGAAAATATGAATAATTATAGACGAAATAATTATATCTAATTGTTTGTTTGAATTCTTGTTTTAAGTCCACTTCATGCACAGATAAGCGAATCGAGACTGAACCAACTACATTTAATTGTAGACTTGTTTGTTGTACACTCCTGTTCAGATAAAGTGGCACAAACTTCAATAACCTAACCTAATAAAATGTGCCACTTTAAGTGAACAGGAATGAACCTACGACAAACATCTAAAATACGACACCATAAGTAATTGTTATGTGCTCATTCTATATATTTAACAAACCATTATTTGTATGAATACTGTTGTATTCACATTACAAATGCTAGTTTTAATATTCATATATTGAATATTGTTGTGATCTTGAAAATCTGTTGTATGCAGTCTTCGAAATAGAAAACTTTTTCTTACGATTGAGTCATTCGTACTATTATTAAAATTTCAGTAGTTATCGATAAGTCGCTAGTGCGCTTCGAGCAATACAGCAGCAGCAGCAGCCATGTTGTTGGTAGAGCTTAAAGAGCGAAGCAAATCATTACAGTTCCCAGAGGTGCCGCAAACGGGCGTGGTAGGCTCTTTGGCTGCGACAGACAATTTATGGAAATGGAGCACGTCCTGGATGATGCAGTGGACGATGCACAATTCTGCAGAAGCTTCATCAATCACAGCCCAACGGTTTTCCCTCACGGAGCATTCATCATATTCAGTATCGTGCAGGAGCTTGGCTCTGCCGAGGAGCATCTGTCACCGAAGCCATTCAGCTCTAAGTATAGGCAAGGTCAGACATGCATCGAACTTATATTTGCCGAAGAATTTCTTTGGATTTGAGCCTTCAAAAACACGACACAAATAGAAAAACGTCGCTCCTCGCTCTTGCAAATTCACAGTAAAAAAAGTCACCTTTAAGCTGGTTTAATGACATTTTGCAGATGATACAATCAGTGTTATAGTCTGGATATAGTTTTGGAGATGACTCGCGCATCTCTCTCGTCCACCTTCTGCCAGCTAGGGACCTTCAGAATGCTTTTTGTTGTTCCATTCTTAACATGTGGCAAGCTGAGTGGGATGCGACAAGGGGGAACAAGCTTCGAGCTATCAAGCACGTCACTGGTGCTTGGCGTTCCTCGCGCCTAGAAGAAGTGATCTTAACGCGGCTCCGAATCGGACATAGCCGTCTAACGCATCGTCATTTGCTGCAAGGACTGTATCCTCCGTTGAGCCGTAGTTGTGACGTTTTAAGTGTTCGACACATTCTTCTTGATTGTGACAATTTTAATTACCCCAGAGAGGGTTTTTATCCATTCCAACGATTTGTCATCCATGTTGGATGACGATGTCAGTGTTTTAGCCAATGTTTTTAGATTTATGAGAAGAGCAGGTCTCTTCCACTGTTTTTCAGGTAGGTCTTAACTCTTCTTACTTTTTTTAAAGTGTTGTGTTTCTCCATGCATATCCTTTTATAACTTCCATTTTTTAACTTATTCAAGGATATCTTACCCCCTCTTTTATTTCAAGCTAAGGGTTTTAGATAAGGGGATCTATACTGAAGCCGCAGGCACGTATCTAGAAATATGTATCGGGGGGGGGGGGGTCTGAGGAATAATAATAATGTTTAAATTAAAATAATTATAAATCAAATTAATTAATATTATATTATTATTACACGATTAGGTAAAAAGACTGTAGCTATAAAACTAGAGATATAACAGCGCATATTCATTACGTAGCTTACCTTTAGTTAAGATCGGAATAATTTACATGAAAACAAGTGTTCTGGCAAAGAAATTAATGTCAAATAGATGAACAATTGAATATTTATCGAATAACAAAAATGATGTCCCATGTAGTTGGAGAAAAGTAAGTTTCTGATTAAATAAGTTCAGAGGAAATTAATAACCATCAATTATGCAACAAATGCTAATATTTTCATTACTTAATTTTAATACTTGGTAAGTCTTCCGAGGGGTCCGGACCTCTGAACCACTCCTAAATACGTCCTTCCTGTCCCTCAAAGCCCTATGATTCCAATATAATCCTTGTCTTCCAATACGTTCAGAAGAAATTATACAACAACGGCTAAACGAATATATTTTTCATTATTTAATTTTAGTACTTGATAAATCTTTCGGGGGGGTCCGGACTCCCTGGACCCACCCCCTAAATACGTCTGACTGAAGGGCGCAAAATGGCCTAAAGTGTCGACGCACCCTGCAGATTTAAATCACTCAATCAATCTCAACTGTACGCTGCTAGTCTATTAATTTTGTCTATCTTTTTTCAAGTTTTCACTTTCTCCCTTTCGTATATGTAACGAAATTGTTTCTTCCCAAAACATATGTTTTCATTAGGTTACCTTCATAAGTCTGTTTTGATTAATGGGAAACGAAGAGCTGTGTTCACACTCATACTTGATTCAAAATCTTCAAAAATGTAATAGAATGTCGTTAGCATTGTAGCAATGAAAAATAACGTGCTGAAAATATATTAAAGGCAGAACGCCAATGTCGCAACCTTAAGAAATTCGTTATTTTCTATAACTCTCTCAATTATTTACTCGTATTGTAATTCAATTCTGTTAACAACAGACTTACAGTCGAGATGGTGTGGCTTTCAACTAACAAGATCCAAATTTTGGTAAAACTGTATTCAGATTCAATCCTTGAAGCTTTCCTGGCGGAAAATAATGAAGTTGAAGAGATTCTTTGTGGACAAAATCCAGGTCAGTTTCGGATAAGCGTACGAGAATTAACGTCACTCTCATCTTCAGGGATTCTCTATCCAGATTATTTATCTGCACTTCAGAAATTTTGGATGTCGGATATTTATTCATCCGTTGTGCGGATATTCGAATAATCCGATACCAGATATTCGGCTATTTGATTTGATTAAATTTATTTCGCTTTTCTGCCACTTTTGGCTAATCGCGAAGGTAGAATATTTGGATATCCGGTGCTTTCATACAATATACCTGAAATTTTAATTTCATACTGCCATCGAGGTAGCATCTGAATGTGTTGCGCCGTTATTTTTGGAGGAAGTATACGACGTGATGGGTAGGTGCGTGGGTGGTGTGCTTTACCGATGGCAATTGGTGCTCGGAGCAGCCAATCGAATAAAATTATCCTATAAATCACTCCGCTGGTAATAGATTGGAGTTTTAGCGTACACCTGGTATATTTTAGTATTTGAAAGAAAATAATAATAAAAAAAGCGACAGAGTACGATTTGTCTCCTGAAAACACTTGGGACATTCGTTGAAATAAAAGCAATAGCTCCCCCACGCACCATCCACATTTAGTGTACTTTATAAATTTTAATTTGATTACTGCATCAAGAAAGTGCGTATTGTCTTTTATTGCTTAAAATTAATCACACCCAGCAAATACAGTCCGTACCACACGGAAATTTAATACAAGATCAACCCTACGAAGTCTCAAACCAGGGTTGTTTAAAGGTCCAGGTATTTTAAATAAATTCAATTCCGGTCCAGGAGAGAAAATGAGCAAGCGTAAGCGGGTTCTGGACCGTAAAGAACCTTTTTTCCGAACCAATTTAAATTCGGTCCGGGAACCTTTATTCCAGGTTCAATTTCAATACGGTCCAGGAACCTTTTTCCCGAATTAATTTAAATAGGGTCCAAGTTCCGTATTGAAATAAAACAATACGCAACTTGGATCGAATACGGAGCTGAGGATAAACAATTATCCATTGTGAGGGAGTTTTTGAACCTGGCCCACGAGAGAACAACAGCGTTATTATTTATTCCCTGTGCTACGCTTTCTACAACAGCAGCGTGACATTAGAATGTAAAACGTACTTGCGGACATTTTTAGAAGGCAATTTATAATCGGTCAACTGGCCCAGGAATTGTAAATAATTTCAATCCCGGACTGGGAGAGAAAATCAGCAAACGTAAATGAGTTCTAGACAGTGTATAACCTTTTCATATTTAAAGCATTTCAATTCGGTCAAGGAACCTTTTTCCGGATGAATTAAAATACTGTCCAGGAACCTTTTTTCAATGTAACAATACGCAACTTGGACCGAATTTAAATTGTGCGAGAAAAAAGGTTCCTGTCCTGCAGCGGAACCCAAGAGAACCTATTAGAATTTAAGGATTCCTGAACCTTTTTTTCAGGATCAATTTAAATACGGTCCAGGAACCTTTTTTCAATGAAACAATACGCAACTTGGACCGAATTTAAATTGTGAGAGAGAAAATGTTCCTGTCCTGCAGCGGAACCCAATAGAACCCATTAGAATTTAAGGATTCCTGAACCTTTTTTCCCGATCAATTTAAATACGGTCCAGGAACCTTTTTTCAATGAAACAATACGCAACTTGGACCGAATTTAAATTGTGCGAGAAAAAAGGTTCCTGTCCTGCAGCGGAACCCAATAGAACCCATTAGAATTTAAGGATTCCTGAACCTTTTTTTCAGGATCAATTTAAATACGGTCCAGGAACCTTTTTTCAATGAAACAATTCGCAACTTGGACCGAATTTAAATTGTGCGAGAAAAAAGGTTCCTGTCCTGCAGCGGAACCCAATAGAACCCATTAGAATTTAAGGATTCCTGAACCTTTTTTTCACGATCAATTTAAATACGGTCCAGGAACCTTTTTTCAATGAAACAATACGCAACTTGGACCGAATTTAAATTGTGCGAGAAAAAAGGTTCCTGTCCTGCAGCGGAACCCAATAGAACCCATTAGAATTTAAGGATTCCTGAACCTTTTTTCCCGATCAATTTAAATACGGTCCAGGAACCTTTTTTCAATGAAACAATACGCAACTTGGACCGAATTTAAATTGTGCGAGAAAAAAGGTTCCTGTCCTGCAGCGGAACCCAATAGAACCCATTAGAATTTAAGGATTCCTGAACCTTTTTTCCCGATCAATTTAAATACGGTCCAGGAACCTTTTTTCAATGAAACAATACGCAACTTGGACCGAATTTAAATTGTGCGAGAAAAAAGGTTCCTGTCCTGCAGCGGAACCCAATAGAACCCATTAGAATTTAAGGATTCCTGAACCTTTTTTCCCGATCAATTTAAATACGGTCCAGGAACCTTTTTTCAATGAAACAATACGCAACTTGGACCGAATTTAAATTGTGCGAGAAAAAAGGTTCCTGTCCTGCAGCGGAACCCAATAGAACCCATTAGAATTTAAGGATTCCTGAACCTTTTTTCCCGATCAATTTAAATACGGTCCAGGAACCTTTTTTCAATGAAACAATACGCAACTTGGACCGAATTTAAATTGTGCGAGAAAAAAGGTTCCTGTCCTGCAACGGAACCCAATAGAACCCATTAGAATTTAAGGATTCCTGAACCTTTTTTCCCGATCAATTTAAATACGGTCCAGGAACCTTTTTTCAATGAAACAATACGCAACTTGGACCGAATTTAAATTGTGAGAGAGAAAATGTTCCTGTCTTGCAGCGGAACCCAATAGAACCCATTAGAATTTAAGGATTCCTGAACCTTTTTTTCACGATCAATTTAAATACGGTCCAGGAACCTTTTTTCAATGAAACAATACGCAACTTGGACCGAATTTAAATTGTGCGAGAAAAAAGGTTCCTGTCCTGCAGCGGAACCCAAGAGAACCCAATAGAATTTAAGGATTCCTGAACCTTTTTTTCAGGATCAATTTAAATACGGTCCAGGAACCTTTTTTCAATGAAACAATACGCAACTTGGACCGAATTTAAATTGTGAGAGAGAAAATGTTCCTGTCCTGCAGCGGAACCCAATAGAACCCATTAGAATTTAAGGATTCCTGAACCTTTTTTTCACGATCAATTTAAATACGGTCCAGGAACCTTTTTTCAATGAAACAATACGCAACTTGGACCGAATTTAAATTGTGAGAGAAAAAATGTTCCTGTCCTGCAGCGGAACCCAATAGAACCCATTAGAATTTAAGGATTCCTGAACCTTTTTTCCCGATCAATTTAAATACGGTCCAGGAACCTTTTTTCAATGAAACAATACGCAACTTGGACCGAATTTAAATTGTGCGAGAAAAAAGGTTCCTGTCCTGCAGCGGAACCCAAGAGAACCCATTAGAATTTAAGGATTCCTGAACCTTTTTTTCAGGATCAATTTAAATACGGTCCAGGAACCTTTTTTCAATGAAACAATACGCAACTTGGACCGAATTTAAATTGTGAGAGAAAAAATGTTCCTGTCCTGCAGCGGAACCCAATAGAACCCATTAGAATTTAAGGATTCCTGAACCTTTTTTTCAGGATCAATTTAAATACGGTCCAGGAACCTTTTTTCAATGAAACAATACGCAACTTGGACCGAATTTAAATTGTGAGAGAGAAAATGTTCCTGTCCTGCAGCGGAACCCAATAGAACCCATTAAAATTTAAGGATTCCTGAACCTTTTTTTCACGATCAATTTAAATACGGTCCAGGAACCTTTTTTCAATGAAACAATACGCAACTTGGACCGAATTTAAATTGTGAGAGAAAAAATGTTCCTGTCCTGCAGCGGAACCCAATAGAACCCATTAGAATTTAAGGATTCCTGAACCTTTTTTCCCGATCAATTTAAATACGGTCCAGGAACCTTTTTTCAATGAAACAATACGCAACTTGGACCGAATTTAAATTGTGCGAGAAAAAAGGTTCCTGTCCTGCAGCGGAACCCAAGAGAACCCATTAGAATTTAAGGATTCCTGAACCTTTTTTTCAGGATCAATTTAAATACGGTCCAGGAACCTTTTTTCAATGAAACAATACGCAACTTGGACCGAATTTAAATTGTGAGAGAAAAAATGTTCCTGTCCTGCAGCGGAACCCAATAGAACCCATTAGAATTTAAGGATTCCTGAACCTTTTTTTCAGGATCAATTTAAATACGGTCCAGGAACCTTTTTTCAATGAAACAATACGCAACTTGGACCGAATTTAAATTGTGAGAGAGAAAATGTTCCTGTCCTGCAGCGGAACCCAATAGAACCCATTAGAATTTAAGGATTCCTGAACCTTTTTTTCACGATCAATTTAAATACGGTCCAGGAACCTTTTTTCAATGAAACAATACGCAACTTGGACCGAATTTAAATTGTGAGAGAAAAAAGGTTAATGTCCTGCAGCGGAACCCAATAGAACCCATTAGAATTTAAGGATTCCTGAACCTTTTTTCCCGATCAATTTAAATACGGTCCAGGAACCTTTTTGCAATGACACAATACGCAACTTGGACCGAATTTAAATTGTGCGAGAAAAAAGGTTCCTGTCCTGCAGCGGAACCCAATAGAACCCATTAGAATTTAAGGATTCCTGAACCTTTTTTCCCGATCAATTTAAATACGGTCCAGGAACCTTTTTTCACTGAAACAATACGCAACTTGGACCGAATTTAAATTGTGCGAGAAAAAAGGTTCCTGTCCTGCAGCGGAACCCAATAGAACCCATTAGAATTTAAGGATTCCTGAACCTTTTTTCCCGATCAATTTAAATACGGTCCAGGAACCTTTTTTCAATGAAACAATACGCAACTTGGACCGAATTTAAATTGTGAGAGAAAAAAGGTTCCTGTCCTGCAGCGGAACCCAATAGAACCCATTAGAATTTAAGGATTCCTGAACCTTTTTTCCCGATCAATTTAAATACGGTCCAGGAACCTTTTTTCAATGAAACAATACGCAACTTGGACCGAATTTAAATTGTGCGAGAAAAAAGGTTCCTGTCCTGCAGCGGAACCCAATAGAACCCATTAGAATTTAAGGATTCCTGAACCTTTTTTTCAGGATCAATTTAAATACGGTCCAGGAACCTTTTTTCAATGAAACAATACGCAACTTGGACCGAATTTAAATTGTGAGAGAGAAAATGTTCCTGTCCTGCAGCGGAACCCAATAGAACCCATTAGAATTTAAGGATTCCTGAACCTTTTTTCCCGATCAATTTAAATACGGTCCAGGAACCTTTTTTCAATGAAACAATACGCAACTTGGACCGAATTTAAATTGTGAGAGAAAAAAGGTTCCTGTCCTGCAGCGGAACCCAATAGAACCCATTAGAATTTAAGGATTCCTGAACCTTTTTTCCCGATCAATTTAAATACGGTCCAGGAACCTTTTTTCAATGAAACAATACGCAACTTGGACCGAATTTAAATTGTGAGAGAAAAAAGGTTCCTGTCCTGCAGCGGAACCCAATAGAACCCATTAGAATTTAAGGATTCCTGAACCTTTTTTCCCGATCAATTTAAATACGGTCCAGGAACCTTTTTTCAATGAAACAATACGCAACTTGGACCGAATTTAAATTGTGCGAGAAAAAAGGTTCCTGTCCTGCAGCGGAACCCAATAGAACCCATTAGAATTTAAGGATTCCTGAACCTTTTTTTCAGGATCAATTTAAATACGGTCCAGGAACCTTTTTTCAATGAAACAATACGCAACTTGGACCGAATTTAAATTGTGAGAGAGAAAATGTTCCTGTCCTGCAGCGGAACCCAATAGAACCCATTAGAATTTAAGGATTCCTGAACCTTTTTTCCCGATCAATTTAAATACGGTCCAGGAACCTTTTTTCAATGAAACAATACGCAACTTGGACCGAATTTAAATTGTGCGAGAAAAAAGGTTCCTGTCCTGCAGCGGAACCCAATAGAACCCATTAGAATTTAAGGATTCCTGAACCTTTTTTTCAGGATCAATTTAAATACGGTCCAGGAACCTTTTTTCAATGAAACAATACGCAACTTGGACCGAATTTAAATTGTGCGAGAAAAAAGGTTCCTGTCCTGCAGCGGAACCCAATAGAACCCATTAGAATTTAAGGATTCCTGAACCTTTTTTCCCGATCAATTTAAATACGGTCCAGGAACCTTTTTTCAATGAAACAATTCGCAACTTGGACCGAATTTAAATTGTGCGAGAAAAAAGGTTCCTGTCCTGCAGCGGAACCCAATAGAACCCATTAGAATTTAAGGATTCCTGAACCTTTTTTTCACGATCAATTTAAATACGGTCCAGGAACCTTTTTTCAATGAAACAATACGCAACTTGGATCGAATTTAAATTGTGCGAGAAAAAAGGTTCCTGTCCTGCAGCGGAACCCAATAGAACCCATTAGAATTTAAGGATTCCTGAACCTTTTTTCCCGATCAATTTAAATACGGTCCAGGAACCTTTTTTCAATGAAACAATTCGCAACTTGGACCGAATTTAAATTGTGCGAGAAAAAAGGTTCCTGTCCTGCAGCGGAACCCAATAGAACCCATTAGAATTTAAGGATTCCTGAACCTTTTTTTCACGATCAATTTAAATACGGTCCAGGAACCTTTTTTCAATGAAACAATACGCAACTTGGACCGAATTTAAATTGTGCGAGAAAAAAGGTTCCTGTCCTGCAGCGGAACCCAATAGAACCCATTAGAATTTAAGGATTCCTGAACCTTTTTTCCCGATCAATTTAAATACGGTCCAGGAACCTTTTTTCAATGAAACAATACGCAACTTGGACCGAATTTAAATTGTGAGAGAGAAAATGTTCCTGTCTTGCAGCGGAACCCAATAGAACCCATTAGAATTTAAGGATTCCTGAACCTTTTTTTCACGATCAATTTAAATACGGTCCAGGAACCTTTTTTCAATGAAACAATACGCAACTTGGACCGAATTTAAATTGTGCGAGAAAAAAGGTTCCTGTCCTGCAGCGGAACCCAAGAGAACCCAATAGAATTTAAGGATTCCTGAACCTTTTTTTCAGGATCAATTTAAATACGGTCCAGGAACCTTTTTTCAATGAAACAATACGCAACTTGGACCGAATTTAAATTGTGAGAGAGAAAATGTTCCTGTCCTGCAGCGGAACCCAATAGAACCCATTAGAATTTAAGGATTCCTGAACCTTTTTTTCACGATCAATTTAAATACGGTCCAGGAACCTTTTTTCAATGAAACAATACGCAACTTGGACCGAATTTAAATTGTGAGAGAAAAAATGTTCCTGTCCTGCAGCGGAACCCAATAGAACCCATTAGAATTTAAGGATTCCTGAACCTTTTTTCCCGATCAATTTAAATACGGTCCAGGAACCTTTTTTCAATGAAACAATACGCAACTTGGACCGAATTTAAATTGTGAGAGAAAAAAGGTTCCTGTCCTGCAGCGGAACCCAATAGAACCCATTAGAATTTAAGGATTCCTGAACCTTTTTTCCCGATCAATTTAAATACGGTCCAGGAACCTTTTTTCAATGAAACAATACGCAACTTGGACCGAATTTAAATTGTGCGAGAAAAAAGGTTCCTGTCCTGCAGCGGAACCCAATAGAACCCATTAGAATTTAAGGATTCCTGAACCTTTTTTTCAGGATCAATTTAAATACGGTCCAGGAACCTTTTTTCAATGAAACAATACGCAACTTGGACCGAATTTAAATTGTGAGAGAGAAAATGTTCCTGTCCTGCAGCGGAACCCAATAGAACCCATTAGAATTTAAGGATTCCTGAACCTTTTTTCCCGATCAATTTAAATACGGTCCAGGAACCTTTTTTCAATGAAACAATACGCAACTTGGACCGAATTTAAATTGTGAGAGAAAAAAGGTTCCTGTCCTGCAGCGGAACCCAATAGAACCCATTAGAATTTAAGGATTCCTGAACCTTTTTTCCCGATCAATTTTAATACGGTCCAGGAACCTTTTTTCAATGAAACAATACGCAACTTGGACCGAATTTAAATTGTGAGAGAAAAAAGGTTCCTGTCCTGCAGCGGAACCCAATAGAACCCATTAGAATTTAAGGATTCCTGAACCTTTTTTCCCGATCAATTTAAATACGGTCCAGGAACCTTTTTTCAATGAAACAATACGCAACTTGGACCGAATTTAAATTGTGCGAGAAAAAAGGTTCCTGTCCTGCAGCGGAACCCAATAGAACCCATTAGAATTTAAGGATTCCTGAACCTTTTTTTCAGGATCAATTTAAATACGGTCCAGGAACCTTTTTTCAATGAAACAATACGCAACTTGGACCGAATTTAAATTGTGAGAGAGAAAATGTTCCTGTCCTGCAGCGGAACCCAATAGAACCCATTAGAATTTAAGGATTCCTGAACCTTTTTTCCCGATCAATTTAAATACGGTCCAGGAACCTTTTTTCAATGAAACAATACGCAACTTGGACCGAATTTAAATTGTGCGAGAAAAAAGGTTCCTGTCCTGCAGCGGAACCCAATAGAACCCATTAGAATTTAAGGATTCCTGAACCTTTTTTTCAGGATCAATTTAAATACGGTCCAGGAAACTTTTTTCAATGAAACAATTCGCAACTTGGACCGAATTTAAATTGTGCGAGAAAAAAGGTTCCTGTCCTGCAGCGGAACCCAATAGAACCCATTAGAATTTAAGGATTCCTGAACCTTTTTTTCACGATCAATTTAAATACGGTCCAGGAACCTTTTTTCAATGAAACAATACGCAACTTGGACCGAATTTAAATTGTGCGAGAAAAAAGGTTCCTGTCCTGCAGCGGAACCCAATAGAACCCATTAGAATTTAAGGATTCCTGAACCTTTTTTCCCGATCAATTTAAATACGGTCCAGGAACCTTTTTTCAATGAAACAATACGCAACTTGGACCGAATTTAAATTGTGCGAGAAAAAAGGTTCCTGTCCTGCAGCGGAACCCAATAGAACCCATTAGAATTTAAGGATTCCTGAACCTTTTTTCCCGATCAATTTAAATACGGTCCAGGAACCTTTTTTCAATGAAACAATACGCAACTTGGACCGAATTTAAATTGTGCGAGAAAAAAGGTTCCTGTCCTGCAGCGGAACCCAATAGAACCCATTAGAATTTAAGGATTCCTGAACCTTTTTTCCCGATCAATTTAAATACGGTCCAGGAACCTTTTTTCAATGAAACAATACGCAACTTGGACCGAATTTAAATTGTGCGAGAAAAAAGGTTCCTGTCCTGCAGCGGAACCCAATAGAACCCATTAGAATTTAAGGATTCCTGAACCTTTTTTCCCGATCAATTTAAATACGGTCCAGGAACCTTTTTTCAATGAAACAATACGCAACTTGGACCGAATTTAAATTGTGCGAGAAAAAAGGTTCCTGTCCTGCAGCGGAACCCAATAGAACCCATTAGAATTTAAGGATTCCTGAACCTTTTTTCCCGATCAATTTAAATACCGTCCAGGAACCTTTTTTCAATGAAACAATACGCAACTTGGACCGAATTTAAATTGTGAGAGAGAAAATGTTCCTGTCTTGCAGCGGAACCCAATAGAACCCATTAGAATTTAAGGATTCCTGAACCTTTTTTTCACGATCAATTTAAATACGGTCCAGGAACCTTTTTTCAATGAAACAATACGCAACTTGGACCGAATTTAAATTGTGCGAGAAAAAAGGTTCCTGTCCTGCAGCGGAAACCAAGAGAACCCAATAGAATTTAAGGATTCCTGAACCTTTTTTTCAGGATCAATTTAAATACGGTCCAGGAACCTTTTTTCAATGAAACAATACGCAACTTGGACCGAATTTAAATTGTGAGAGAGAAAATGTTCCTGTCCTGCAGCGGAACCCAATAGAACCCATTAGAATTTAAGGATTCCTGAACCTTTTTTTCACGATCAATTTAAATACGGTCCAGGAACCTTTTTTCAATGAAACAATACGCAACTTGGACCGAATTTAAATTGTGAGAGAAAAAATGTTCCTGTCCTGCAGCGGAACCCAATAGAACCCATTAGAATTTAAGGATTCCTGAACCTTTTTTCCCGATCAATTTAAATACGGTCCAGGAACCTTTTTTCAATGAAACAATACGCAACTTGGACCGAATTTAAATTGTGCGAGAAAAAAGGTTCCTGTCCTGCAGCGGAACCCAATAGAACCCATTAGAATTTAAGGATTCCTGAACCTTTTTTCCCGATCAATTTAAATACCGTCCAGGAACCTTTTTTCAATGAAACAATACGCAACTTGGACCGAATTTAAATTGTGCGAGAAAAAAGGTTCCTGTCCTGCAGCGGAACCCAATAGAACCCATTAGAATTTAAGGATTCCTGAACCTTTTTTCCCGATCAATTTAAATACGGTCCAGGAACCTTTTTTCAATGAAACAATACGCAACTTGGACCGAATTTAAATTGTGCGAGAAAAAAGGTTCCTGTCCTGCAGCGGAACCCAATAGAACCCATCAGAATTTAAGGATTCCTGAACCTTTTTTCCCGATCAATTTAAATACGGTCCAGGAACCTTTTTTCAATGAAACAATACGCAACTTGGACCGAATTTAAATTGTGCGAGAAAAAAGGTTCCTGTCCTGCAGCGGAACCCAATAGAACCCATTAGAATTTAAGGATTCCTGAACCTTTTTTTCAGGATCAATTTAAATACGGTCCAGGAACCTTTTTTCAATGAAACAATACGCAACTTGGACCGAATTTAAATTGTGCGAGAAAAAAGGTTCCTGTCCTGCAGCGGAACCCAATAGAACCCATTAGAATTTAAGGATTCCTGAACCTTTTTTCCCGATCAATTTAAATACGGTCCAGGAACCTTTTTTCAATGAAACAATACGCAACTTGGACCGAATTTAAATTGTGCGAGAAAAAAGGTTCCTGTCCTGCAGCGGAACCCAATAGAACCCATTAGAATTTAAGGATTCCTGAACCTTTTTTCCCGATCAATTTAAATACGGTCCAGGAACCTTTTTTCAATGAAACAATACGCAACTTGGACCGAATTTAAATTGTGCGAGAAAAAAGGTTCCTGTCCTGCAGCGGAACCCAATAGAACCCATTAGAATTTAAGGATTCCTGAACCTTTTTTCCCGATCAATTTAAATACGGTCCAGGAACCTTTTTTCAATGAAACAATACGCAACTTGGACCGAATTTAAATTGTGCGAGAAAAAAGGTTCCTGTCCTGCAGCGGAACCCAATAGAACCCATTAGAATTTAAGGATTCCTGAACCTTTTTTTCAGGATCAATTTAAATACGGTCCAGGAACCTTTTTTCAATGAAACAATACGCAACTTGGACCGAATTTAAATTGTGCGAGAAAAAAGGTTCCTGTCCTGCAGCGGAACCCAATAGAACCCATTAGAATTTAAGGATTCCTGAACCTTTTTTCCCGATCAATTTAAATACGGTCCAGGAACCTTTTTTCAATGAAACAATTCGCAACTTGGACCGAATTTAAATTGTGCGAGAAAAAAGGTTCCTGTCCTGCAGCGGAACCCAATAGAACCCATTAGAATTTAAGGATTCCTGAACCTTTTTTTCACGATCAATTTAAATACGGTCCAGGAACCTTTTTTCAATGAAACAATACGCAACTTGGACCGAATTTAAATTGTGCGAGAAAAAAGGTTCCTGTCCTGCAGCGGAACCCAATAGAACCCATTAGAATTTAAGGATTCCTGAACCTTTTTTCCCGATCAATTTAAATACGGTCCAGGAACCTTTTTTCAATGAAACAATTCGCAACTTGGACCGAATTTAAATTGTGCGAGAAAAAAGGTTCCTGTCCTGCAGCGGAACCCAATAGAACCCATTAGAATTTAAGGATTCCTGAACCTTTTTTTCACGATCAATTTAAATACGGTCCAGGAACCTTTTTTCAATGAAACAATACGCAACTTGGACCGAATTTAAATTGTGCGAGAAAAAAGGTTCCTGTCCTGCAGCGGAACCCAATAGAACCCATTAGAATTTAAGGATTCCTGAACCTTTTTTCCCGATCAATTTAAATACGGTCCAGGAACCTTTTTTCAATGAAACAATACGCAACTTGGACCGAATTTAAATTGTGCGAGAAAAAAGGTTCCTGTCCTGCAGCGGAACCCAATAGAACCCATTAGAATTTAAGGATTCCTGAACCTTTTTTCCCGATCAATTTAAATACGGTCCAGGAACCTTTTTTCAATGAAACAATACGCAACTTGGACCGAATTTAAATTGTGCGAGAAAAAAGGTTCCTGTCCTGCAGCGGAACCCAATAGAACCCATTAGAATTTAAGGATTCCTGAACCTTTTTTCCCGATCAATTTAAATACGGTCCAGGAACCTTTTTTCAATGAAACAATACGCAACTTGGACCGAATTTAAATTGTGAGAGAGAAAATGTTCCTGTCTTGCAGCGGAACCCAATAGAACCCATTAGAATTTAAGGATTCCTGAACCTTTTTTTCACGATCAATTTAAATACGGTCCAGGAACCTTTTTTCAATGAAACAATACGCAACTTGGACCGAATTTAAATTGTGCGAGAAAAAAGGTTCCTGTCCTGCAGCGGAACCCAAGAGAACCCAATAGAATTTAAGGATTCCTGAACCTTTTTTTCAGGATCAATTTAAATACGGTCCAGGAACCTTTTTTCAATGAAACAATACGCAACTTGGACCGAATTTAAATTGTGAGAGAGAAAATGTTCCTGTCCTGCAGCGGAACCCAATAGAACCCATTAGAATTTAAGGATTCCTGAACCTTTTTTTCACGATCAATTTAAATACGGTCCAGGAACCTTTTTTCAATGAAACAATACGCAACTTGGACCGAATTTAAATTGTGAGAGAAAAAATGTTCCTGTCCTGCAGCGGAACCCAATAGAACCCATTAGAATTTAAGGATTCCTGAACCTTTTTTCCCGATCAATTTAAATACGGTCCAGGAACCTTTTTTCAATGAAACAATACGCAACTTGGACCGAATTTAAATTGTGAGAGAAAAAAGGTTCCTGTCCTGCAGCGGAACCCAATAGAACCCATTAGAATTTAAGGATTCCTGAACCTTTTTTCCCGATCAATTTAAATACGGTCCAGGAACCTTTTTTCAATGAAACAATACGCAACTTGGACCGAATTTAAATTGTGCGAGAAAAAAGGTTCCTGTCCTGCAGCGGAACCCAATAGAACCCATTAGAATTTAAGGATTCCTGAACCTTTTTTTCAGGATCAATTTAAATACGGTCCAGGAACCTTTTTTCAATGAAACAATACGCAACTTGGACCGAATTTAAATTGTGAGAGAGAAAATGTTCCTGTCCTGCAGCGGAACCCAATAGAACCCATTAGAATTTAAGGATTCCTGAACCTTTTTTCCCGATCAATTTAAATACGGTCCAGGAACCTTTTTTCAATGAAACAATACGCAACTTGGACCGAATTTAAATTGTGAGAGAAAAAAGGTTCCTGTCCTGCAGCGGAACCCAATAGAACCCATTAGAATTTAAGGATTCCTGAACCTTTTTTCCCGATCAATTTTAATACGGTCCAGGAACCTTTTTTCAATGAAACAATACGCAACTTGGACCGAATTTAAATTGTGAGAGAAAAAAGGTTCCTGTCCTGCAGCGGAACCCAATAGAACCCATTAGAATTTAAGGATTCCTGAACCTTTTTTCCCGATCAATTTAAATACGGTCCAGGAACCTTTTTTCAATGAAACAATACGCAACTTGGACCGAATTTAAATTGTGCGAGAAAAAAGGTTCCTGTCCTGCAGCGGAACCCAATAGAACCCATTAGAATTTAAGGATTCCTGAACCTTTTTTTCAGGATCAATTTAAATACGGTCCAGGAACCTTTTTTCAATGAAACAATACGCAACTTGGACCGAATTTAAATTGTGAGAGAGAAAATGTTCCTGTCCTGCAGCGGAACCCAATAGAACCCATTAGAATTTAAGGATTCCTGAACCTTTTTTCCCGATCAATTTAAATACGGTCCAGGAACCTTTTTTCAATGAAACAATACGCAACTTGGACCGAATTTAAATTGTGCGAGAAAAAAGGTTCCTGTCCTGCAGCGGAACCCAATAGAACCCATTAGAATTTAAGGATTCCTGAACCTTTTTTTCAGGATCAATTTAAATACGGTCCAGGAAACTTTTTTCAATGAAACAATTCGCAACTTGGACCGAATTTAAATTGTGCGAGAAAAAAGGTTCCTGTCCTGCAGCGGAACCCAATAGAACCCATTAGAATTTAAGGATTCCTGAACCTTTTTTTCACGATCAATTTAAATACGGTCCAGGAACCTTTTTTCAATGAAACAATACGCAACTTGGACCGAATTTAAATTGTGCGAGAAAAAAGGTTCCTGTCCTGCAGCGGAACCCAATAGAACCCATTAGAATTTAAGGATTCCTGAACCTTTTTTCCCGATCAATTTAAATACGGTCCAGGAACCTTTTTTCAATGAAACAATACGCAACTTGGACCGAATTTAAATTGTGCGAGAAAAAAGGTTCCTGTCCTGCAGCGGAACCCAATAGAACCCATTAGAATTTAAGGATTCCTGAACCTTTTTTCCCGATCAATTTAAATACGGTCCAGGAACCTTTTTTCAATGAAACAATACGCAACTTGGACCGAATTTAAATTGTGCGAGAAAAAAGGTTCCTGTCCTGCAGCGGAACCCAATAGAACCCATTAGAATTTAAGGATTCCTGAACCTTTTTTCCCGATCAATTTAAATACGGTCCAGGAACCTTTTTTCAATGAAACAATACGCAACTTGGACCGAATTTAAATTGTGCGAGAAAAAAGGTTCCTGTCCTGCAGCGGAACCCAATAGAACCCATTAGAATTTAAGGATTCCTGAACCTTTTTTCCCGATCAATTTAAATACGGTCCAGGAACCTTTTTTCAATGAAACAATACGCAACTTGGACCGAATTTAAATTGTGCGAGAAAAAAGGTTCCCGTCCTGCAGCGGAACCCAATAGAACCCATTAGAATTTAAGGATTCCTGAACCTTTTTTCCCGATCAATTTAAATACCGTCCAGGAACCTTTTTTCAATGAAACAATACGCAACTTGGACCGAATTTAAATTGTGAGAGAGAAAATGTTCCTGTCTTGCAGCGGAACCCAATAGAACCCATTAGAATTTAAGGATTCCTGAACCTTTTTTTCACGATCAATTTAAATACGGTCCAGGAACCTTTTTTCAATGAAACAATACGCAACTTGGACCGAATTTAAATTGTGCGAGAAAAAAGGTTCCTGTCCTGCAGCGGAAACCAAGAGAACCCAATAGAATTTAAGGATTCCTGAACCTTTTTTTCAGGATCAATTTAAATACGGTCCAGGAACCTTTTTTCAATGAAACAATACGCAACTTGGACCGAATTTAAATTGTGAGAGAGAAAATGTTCCTGTCCTGCAGCGGAACCCAATAGAACCCATTAGAATTTAAGGATTCCTGAACCTTTTTTTCACGATCAATTTAAATACGGTCCAGGAACCTTTTTTCAATGAAACAATACGCAACTTGGACCGAATTTAAATTGTGAGAGAAAAAATGTTCCTGTCCTGCAGCGGAACCCAATAGAACCCATTAGAATTTAAGGATTCCTGAACCTTTTTTCCCGATCAATTTAAATACGGTCCAGGAACCTTTTTTCAATGAAACAATACGCAACTTGGACCGAATTTAAATTGTGCGAGAAAAAAGGTTCCTGTCCTGCAGCGGAACCCAATAGAACCCATTAGAATTTAAGGATTCCTGAACCTTTTTTCCCGATCAATTTAAATACCGTCCAGGAACCTTTTTTCAATGAAACAATACGCAACTTGGACCGAATTTAAATTGTGCGAGAAAAAAGGTTCCTGTCCTGCAGCGGAACCCAATAGAACCCATTAGAATTTAAGGATTCCTGAACCTTTTTTCCCGATCAATTTAAATACGGTCCAGGAACCTTTTTTCAATGAAACAATACGCAACTTGGACCGAATTTAAATTGTGCGAGAAAAAAGGTTCCTGTCCTGCAGCGGAACCCAATAGAACCCATCAGAATTTAAGGATTCCTGAACCTTTTTTCCCGATCAATTTAAATACGGTCCAGGAACCTTTTTTCAATGAAACAATACGCAACTTGGACCGAATTTAAATTGTGCGAGAAAAAAGGTTCCTGTCCTGCAGCGGAACCCAATAGAACCCATTAGAATTTAAGGATTCCTGAACCTTTTTTTCAGGATCAATTTAAATACGGTCCAGGAACCTTTTTTCAATGAAACAATACGCAACTTGGACCGAATTTAAATTGTGCGAGAAAAAAGGTTCCTGTCCTGCAGCGGAACCCAATAGAACCCATTAGAATTTAAGGATTCCTGAACCTTTTTTCCCGATCAATTTAAATACGGTCCAGGAACCTTTTTTCAATGAAACAATACGCAACTTGGACCGAATTTAAATTGTGCGAGAAAAAAGGTTCCTGTCCTGCAGCGGAACCCAATAGAACCCATTAGAATTTAAGGATTCCTGAACCTTTTTTCCCGATCAATTTAAATACGGTCCAGGAACCTTTTTTCAATGAAACAATACGCAACTTGGACCGAATTTAAATTGTGCGAGAAAAAAGGTTCCTGTCCTGCAGCGGAACCCAATAGAACCCATTAGAATTTAAGGATTCCTGAACCTTTTTTCCCGATCAATTTAAATACGGTCCAGGAACCTTTTTTCAATGAAACAATACGCAACTTGGACCGAATTTAAATTGTGCGAGAAAAAAGGTTCCTGTCCTGCAGCGGAACCCAATAGAACCCATTAGAATTTAAGGATTCCTGAACCTTTTTTCCCGATCAATTTAAATACGGTCCAGGAACCTTTTTTCAATGAAACAATACGCAACTTGGACCGAATTTAAATTGTGCGAGAAAAAAGGTTCCTGTCCTGCAGCGGAACCCAATAGAACCCATTAGAATTTAAGGATTCCTGAACCTTTTTTCCCGATCAATTTAAATACGGTCCAGGAACCTTTTTTCAATGAAACAATACGCAACTTGGACCGAATTTAAATTGTGAGAGAGAAAATGTTCCTGTCCTGCAGCGGAACCCAATAGAACCCATTAGAATTTAAGGATTCCTGAACCTTTTTTTCACGATCAATTTAAATACGGTCCAGGAACCTTTTTTCAATGAAACAATACGCAACTTGGACCGAATTTAAATTGTGAGAGAAAAAATGTTCCTGTCCTGCAGCGGAACCCAATAGAACCCATTAGAATTTAAGGATTCCTGAACCTTTTTTCCCGATCAATTTAAATACGGTCCAGGAACCTTTTTTCAATGAAACAATACGCAACTTGGACCGAATTTAAATTGTGCGAGAAAAAAGGTTCCTGTCCTGCAGCGGAACCCAATAGAACCCATTAGAATTTAAGGATTCCTGAACCTTTTTTCCCGATCAATTTAAATACCGTCCAGGAACCTTTTTTCAATGAAACAATACGCAACTTGGACCGAATTTAAATTGTGCGAGAAAAAAGGTTCCTGTCCTGCAGCGGAACCCAATAGAACCCATTAGAATTTAAGGATTCCTGAACCTTTTTTCCCGATCAATTTAAATACGGTCCAGGAACCTTTTTTCAATGAAACAATACGCAACTTGGACCGAATTTAAATTGTGCGAGAAAAAAGGTTCCTGTCCTGCAGCGGAACCCAATAGAACCCATTAGAATTTAAGGATTCCTGAACCTTTTTTCCCGATCAATTTAAATACGGTCCAGGAACCTTTTTTCAATGAAACAATACGCAACTTGGACCGAATTTAAATTGTGCGAGAAAAAAGGTTCCTGTCCTGCAGCGGAACCCAATAGAACCCATTAGAATTTAAGGATTCCTGAACCTTTTTTCCCGATCAATTTAAATACGGTCCAGGAACCTTTTTTCAATGAAACAATACGCAACTTGGACCGAATTTAAATTGTGCGAGAAAAAAGGTTCCTGTCCTGCAGCGGAACCCAATAGAACCCATTAGAATTTAAGGATTCCTGAACCTTTTTTCCCGATCAATTTAAATACGGTCCAGGAACCTTTTTTCAATGAAACAATACGCAACTTGGACCGAATTTAAATTGTGCGAGAAAAAAGGTTCCTGTCCTGCAGCGGAACCCAATAGAACCCATTAGAATTTAAGGATTCCTGAACCTTTTTTCCCGATCAATTTAAATACGGTCCAGGAACCTTTTTTCAATGAAACAATACGCAACTTGGACCGAATTTAAATTGTGCGAGAAAAAAGGTTCCTGTCCTGCAGCGGAACCCAATAGAACCCATTAGAATTTAAGGATTCCTGAACCTTTTTTCCCGATCAATTTAAATACGGTCCAGGAACCTTTTTTCAATGAAACAATACGCAACTTGGACCGAATTTAAATTGTGCGAGAAAAAAGGTTCCTGTCCTGCAGCGGAACCCAATAGAACCCATTAGAATTTAAGGATTCCTGAACCTTTTTTCCCGATCAATTTAAATACGGTCCAGGAACCTTTTTTCAATGAAACAATACGCAACTTGGACCGAATTTAAATTGTGAGAGAGAAAATGTTCCTGTCCTGCAGCGGAACCCAATAGAACCCATTAGAATTTAAGGATTCCTGAACCTTTTTTTCACGATCAATTTAAATACGGTCCAGGAACCTTTTTTCAATGAAACAATACGCAACTTGGACCGAATTTAAATTGTGAGAGAAAAAATGTTCCTGTCCTGCAGCGGAACCCAATAGAACCCATTAGAATTTAAGGATTCCTGAACCTTTTTTCCCGATCAATTTAAATACGGTCCAGGAACCTTTTTTCAATGAAACAATACGCAACTTGGACCGAATTTAAATTGTGCGAGAAAAAAGGTTCCTGTCCTGCAGCGGAACCCAATAGAACCCATTAGAATTTAAGGATTCCTGAACCTTTTTTCCCGATCAATTTAAATACCGTCCAGGAACCTTTTTTCAATGAAACAATACGCAACTTGGACCGAATTTAAATTGTGCGAGAAAAAAGGTTCCTGTCCTGCAGCGGAACCCAATAGAACCCATTAGAATTTAAGGATTCCTGAACCTTTTTTCCCGATCAATTTAAATACGGTCCAGGAACCTTTTTTCAATGAAACAATACGCAACTTGGACCGAATTTAAATTGTGCGAGAAAAAAGGTTCCTGTCCTGCAGCGGAACCCAATAGAACCCATCAGAATTTAAGGATTCCTGAACCTTTTTTCCCGATCAATTTAAATACGGTCCAGGAACCTTTTTTCAATGAAACAATACGCAACTTGGACCGAATTTAAATTGTGCGAGAAAAAAGGTTCCTGTCCTGCAGCGGAACCCAATAGAACCCATTAGAATTTAAGGATTCCTGAACCTTTTTTCCCGATCAATTTAAATACGGTCCAGGAACCTTTTTTCAATGAAACAATACGCAACTTGGACCGAATTTAAATTGTGAGAGAGAAAATGTTCCTGTCCTGCAGCGGAACCCAATAGAACCCATTAGAATTTAAGGATTCCTGAACCTTTTTTTCACGATCAATTTAAATACGGTCCAGGAAACTTTTTTCAATGAAACAATACGCAACTTGGACCGAATTTAAATTGTGAGAGAAAAAATGTTCCTGTCCTGCAGCGGAACCCAATAGAACCCATTAGAATTTAAGGATTCCTGAACCTTTTTTCCCGATCAATTTAAATACGGTCCAGGAACCTTTTTTCAATGAAACAATACGCAACTTGGACCGAATTTAAATTGTGCGAGAAAAAAGGTTCCTGTCCTGCAGCGGAACCCAATAGAACCCATTAGAATTTAAGGATTCCTGAACCTTTTTTCCCGATCAATTTAAATACGGTCCAGGAACCTTTTTTCAATGAAACAATACGCAACTTGGACCGAATTTAAATTGTGCGAGAAAAAAGGTTCCTGTCCTGCAGCGGAACCCAATAGAACCCATTAGAATTTAAGGATTCCTGAACCTTTTTTCCCGATCAATTTAAATACGGTCCAGGAACCTTTTTTCAATGAAACAATACGCAACTTGGACCGAATTTAAATTGTGCGAGAAAAAAGGTTCCTGTCCTGCAGCGGAACCCAATAGAACCCATTAGAATTTAAGGATTCCTGAACCTTTTTTCCCGATCAATTTAAATACGGTCCAGGAACCTTTTTTCAATGAAACAATACGCAACTTGGACCGAATTTAAATTGTGCGAGAAAAAAGGTTCCTGTCCTGCAGCGGAACCCAATAGAACCCATTAGAATTTAAGGATTCCTGAACCTTTTTTCCCGATCAATTTAAATACGGTCCAGGAACCTTTTTTCAATGAAACAATACGCAACTTGGACCGAATTTAAATTGTGCGAGAAAAAAGGTTCCTGTCCTGCAGCGGAACCCAATAGAACCCATTAGAATTTAAGGATTCCTGAACCTTTTTTCCCGATCAATTTAAATACGGTCCAGGAACCTTTTTTCAATGAAACAATACGCAACTTGGACCGAATTTAAATTGTGCGAGAAAAAAGGTTCCTGTCCTGCAGCGGAACCCAATAGAACCCATTAGAATTTAAGGATTCCTGAACCTTTTTTCCCGATCAATTTAAATACGGTCCAGGAACCTTTTTTCAATGAAACAATACGCAACTTGGACCGAATTTAAATTGTGAGAGAGAAAATGTTCCTGTCTTGCAGCGGAACCCAATAGAACCCATTAGAATTTAAGGATTCCTGAACCTTTTTTTCACGATCAATTTAAATACGGTCCAGGAACCTTTTTTCAATGAAACAATACGCAACTTGGACCGAATTTAAATTGTGCGAGAAAAAAGGTTCCTGTCCTGCAGCGGAACCCAATAGAACCCATTAGAATTTAAGGATTCCTGAACCTTTTTTCCCGATCAATTTAAATACGGTCCAGGAACCTTTTTTCAATGAAACAATACGCAACTTGGACCGAATTTAAATTGTGCGAGAAAAAAGGTTCCTGTCCTGCAGCGGAACCCAATAGAACACATTAGAATTTAAGGATTCCTGAACCTTTTTTCCCGATCAATTTAAATACGGTCCAGGAACCTTTTTTCAATGAAACAATACGCAACTTGGACCGAATTTAAATTGTGCGAGAAAAAAGGTTCCTGTCCTGCAGCGGAACCCAATAGAACCCATTAGAATTTAAGGATTCCTGAACCTTTTTTCCCGATCAATTTAAATACGGTCCAACAATACGCAACTTGGACCGAATTTAAATTGTGCGAGAAAAAAGGTTCCTGTCCTGCAGCGGAACCCAATAGAACCCATTAGAATTCAAGGATTCCTGAACCTTTTTTCCCGATCAATTTAAATACGGTCCAACAATACGCAACTTGGACCGAATTTAAATTGTGCGAGAAAAAAGGTTCCTGTCCTGCAGCGGAACCCAATAGAACCCATTAGAATTCAAGGATTCCTGAACCTTTTTTCCCGATCAATTTAAATACGGTCCAGGAACCTTTTTTCAATGAAACAATACGCAACTTGGACCGAATTTAAATTGTGCGAGAAAAAAGGTTCCTGTCCTGCAGCGGAACCCAATAGAACCCATTAGAATTAAAGGATTCCTGAACCTTTTTTCCCGATCAATTTAAATACGGTCCAGGAACCTTTTTTCAATGAAACAATACGCAACTTGGACCGAATTTAAATTGTGCGAGAAAAAAGGTTCCTGTCCTGCAGCGGAACCCAATAGAACCCATTAGAATTTAAGGATTCCTGAACCTTTTTTCCCGATCAATTTAAATACGGTCCAGGAACCTTTTTTCAATGAAACAATACGCAACTTGGACCGAATTTAAATTGTGCGAGAAAAAAGGTTCCTGTCCTGCAGCGGAACCCAATAGAACCCATTAGAATTTAAAGATTCCTGAACCTTTTTTCCCGATCAATTTAAATACGGTCCAGGAACCTTTTTTCAATGAAACAATACGCAACTTGGACCGAATTTAAATTGTGCGAGAAAAAAGGTTCCTGTCCTGCAGCGGAACCCAATAGAACCCATTAGAATTTAAGGATTCCTGAACCTTTTTTCCCGATCAATTTAAATACGGTCCAGGAACCTTTTTTCAATGAAACAATACGCAACTTGGACCGAATTTAAATTGTGCGAGAAAAAAGGTTCCTGTCCTTCAGCGGAACCCAATAGAACCCATTAGAATTTAAGGATTCCTGAACCTTTTTTCCCGATCAATTTAAATACGGTCCAGGAACCTTTTCTCAATGAAACAATACGCAACTTGGACCGAATTTAAATTGTGCGAGAAAAAAGGTTCCTGTCCTGCAGCGGAACCCAATAGAACCCATTAGAATTTAAGGATTCCTGAACCTTTTTTCCCGATCAATTTAAATACGGTCCAGGAACCTTTTTTCAATGAAACAATACGCAACTTGGACCGAATTTAAATTGTGCGAGAAAAAAGGTTCCTGTCCTGCAGCGGAACCCAATAGAACCCATTAGAATTTAAGGATTCCTGAACCTTTTTTCCCGATCAATTTAAATACGGTCCAGGAACCTTTTTTCAATGAAACAATACGCAACTTGGACCGAATTTAAATTGTGCGAGAAAAAAGGTTTCTGTCCTGCAGCGGAACCCAATAGAACCCATTAGAATTTAAGGATTCCTGAACCTTTTTTCCCGATCAATTTAAATACGGTCCAGGAACCTTTTTTCAATGAAACAATACGCAACTTGGACCGAATTTAAATTGTGCGAGAAAAAAGGTTCCTGTCCTGCAGCGGAACCCAATAGAACCCATTAGAATTTAAGGATTCCTGAACCTTTTTTCCCGATCAATTTAAATACGGTCCAGGAACCTTTTTTCAATGAAACAATACGCAACTTGGACCGAATTTAAATTGTGCGAGAAAAAAGGTTCCTGTCCTGCAGCGGAACCCACTAGAACCCATTAGAATTTAAGGATTCCTGAACCTTTTTTCCCGATCAATTTAAATACGGTCCAGGAACCTTTTTTCAATGAAACAATACGCAACTTGGACCGAATTTAAATTGTGAGAGAGAAAATGTTCCTGTCTTGCAGCGGAACCCAATAGAACCCATTAGAATTTAAGGATTCCTGAACCTTTTTTTCACGATCAATTTAAATATGGTCCAGGAACCTTTTTTCAATGAAACAATACGCAACTTGGACCGAATTTAAATTGTGCGAGAAAAAATGTTCCTGTCCTGCAGCGGAACCCAAGAGAACCCAATAGAATTTAAGGATTCCTGAACCTTTTTTTCAGGATCAATTTAAATACGGTCCAGGAACCTTTTTTCAATGAAACAATACGCAACTTGGACCGAATTTAAATTGTGAGGGAGAAAATGTTCCTGTCCTGCAGCGGAACCCAATAGAACCCATTAGAATTTAAGGATTCCTGAACCTTTTTTTCACGATCAATTTAAATACGGTCCAGGAACCTCTTTTCAATGAAACAATACGCAACTTGGACCGAATTTAAATTGTGAGAGAGAAAATCTTCCTGTCCTGCAGCGGAACCCAATAGAACCCATTAGAATTTAAGGATTCCTGAACCTTTTTTCCCGATCAATTTAAATACGGTCCAGGAACCTTTTTTCAATGAAACAATACGCAACTTGGACCGAATTTAAATTGTGCGAGAAAAAAGGTTCCTGTCCTGCAGCGGAACCCAATAGAACCCATTAGAATTTAAGGATTCCTGAACCTTTTTTCCCGATCAATTTAAATACGGTCCAGGAACCTTTTTTCAATGAAACAATACGCAACTTGGACCGAATTTAAATTGTGAGAGAAAAAAGGTTCCTGTCCTGCAGCGGAACCCAATAGAACCCATTAGAATTTAAGAATTCCTGAACCTTTTTTCACGATCAATTTAAATACGGTCCAGGAACCTTTTTTCAATGAAACAATACGCAACTTGGACCGAATTTAAATTGTGCGAGAAAAAAGGTTCCTGTCCTTCAGCGGAACCCAATAGAACCCATTAGAATTTAAGGATTCCTGAACCTTTTTTCCCGATCAATTTAAATACGGTCCAGGAACCTTTTTTCAATGAAACAATACGCAACTTGGACCGAATTTAAATTGTGCGAGAAAAAAGGTTCCTGTCCTGCAGCGGAACCCAATAGAACCCATTAGAATTTAAGGATTCCTGAACCTTTTTTCCCGATCAATTTAAATACGGTCCAGGAACCTTTTTTCAATGAAACAATACGCAACTTGGACCGAATTTAAATTGTGCGAGAAAAAAGGTTCCTGTCCTGCAGCGGAACCCAATAGAACCCATTAGAATTTAAGGATTCCTGAACCTTTTTTCCCGATCAATTTAAATACGGTCCAGGAACCTTTTTTCAATGAAACAATACGCAACTTGGACCGAATTTAAATTGTGAGAGAGAAAATGTTCCTGTCTTGCAGCGGAACCCAATAGAACCCATTAGAATTTAAGGATTCCTGAACCTTTTTTTCACGATCAATTTAAATACGGTCCAGGAACCTTTTTTCAATGAAACAATACGCAACTTGGACCGAATTTAAATTGTGCGAGAAAAAAGGTTCCTGTCCTGCAGCGGAACCCAATAGAACCCATTAGAATTTAAGGATTCCTGAACCTTTTTTCCCGATCAATTTAAATACGGTCCAGGAAACTTTTTTCAATGAAACAATACGCAACTTGGACCGAATTTAAATTGTGCGAGAAAAAAGGTTCCTGTCCTGCAGCGGAACCCAATAGAACCCATTAGAATTTAAGGATTCCTGAACCTTTTTTCCCGATCAATTTAAATACGGTCCAGGAACCTTTTTTCAATGAAACAATACGCAACTTGGACCGAATTTAAATTGTGCGAGAAAAAAGGTTCCTGTCCTGCAGCGGAACCCAATAGAACCCATTAGAATTTAAGGATTCCTGAACCTTTTTTCCCGATCAATTTAAATACGGTCCAGGAACCTTTTTTCAATGAAACAATACGCAACTTGGACCGAATTTAAATTGTGCGAGAAAAAAGGTTCCTGTCCTGCAGCGGAACCCAATAGAACCCATTAGAATTTAAGGATTCCTGAACCTTTTTTCCCGATCAATTTAAATACGGTCCAGGAACCTTTTTTCAATGAAACAATACGCAACTTGGACCGAATTTAAATTGTGCGAGAAAAAAGGTTCCTGTCCTGCAGCGGAACCCAATAGAACCCATTAGAATTTAAGGATTCCTGAACCTTTTTTCCCGATCAATTTAAATACGGTCCAGGAACCTTTTTTCAATGAAACAATACGCAACTTGGACCGAATTTAAATTGTGCGAGAAAAAAGGTTCCTGTCCTGCAGCGGAACCCAATAGAACCCATTAGAATTTAAGGATTCCTGAACCTTTTTTCCCGATCAATTTAAATACGGTCCAGGAACCTTTTTTCAATGAAACAATACGCAACTTGGACCGAATTTAAATTGTGCGAGAAAAAAGGTTCCTGTCCTGCAGCGGAACCCAATAGAACCCATTAGAATTTAAGGATTCCTGAACCTTTTTTCCCGATCAATTTAAATACGGTCCAGGAACCTTTTTTCAATGAAACAATACGCAACTTGGACCGAATTTAAATTGTGCGAGAAAAAAGGTTCCTGTCCTGCAGCGGAACCCAATAGAACCCATTAGAATTTAAGGATTCCTGAACCTTTTTTCCCGATCAATTTAAATACGGTCCAGGAACCTTTTTTCAATGAAACAATACGCAACTTGGACCGAATTTAAATTGTGCGAGAAAAAAGGTTCCTGTCCTGCAGCGGAACCCAATAGAACCCATTAGAATTTAAGGATTCCTGAACCTTTTTTCCCGATCAATTTAAATACGGTCCAGGAACCTTTTTTCAATGAAACAATACGCAACTTGGACCGAATTTAAATTGTGCGAGAAAAAAGGTTCCTGTCCTGCAGCGGAACCCAATAGAACCCATTAGAATTTAAGGATTCCTGAACCTTTTTTCCCGATCAATTTAAATACGGTCCAGGAACCTTTTTTCAATGAAACAATACGCAACTTGGACCGAATTTAAATTGTGAGAGAGAAAATGTTCCTGTCTTGCAGCGGAACCCAATAGAACCCATTAGAATTTAAGGATTCCTGAACCTTTTTTCCCGATCAATTTAAATACGGTCCAGGAACCTTTTTTCAATGAAACAATACGCAACTTGGACCGAATTTAAATTGTGCGAGAAAAAAGGTTCCTGTCCTGCAGCGGAACCCAAGAGAACCCAATAGAATTTAAGGATTCCTGAACCTTTTTTTCAGGATCAATTTAAATACGGTCCAGGAACCTTTTTTCAATGAAACAATACGCAACTTGGACCGAATTTAAATTGTGAGAGAGAAAATGTTCCTGTCCTGCAGCGGAACCCAATAGAACCCATTAGAATTTAAGGATTCCTGAACCTTTTTATCACGATCAATTTAAATACGGTCCAGGAACCTTTTTTCAATGAAACAATACGCAACTTGTACCGAATTTAAATTGTGAGAGAAAAAATGTTCCTGTCCTGCAGCGGAACCCAATAGAACCCATTAGAATTTAAGGATTCCTGAACCTTTTTTCCCGATCAATTTAAATACGGTCCAGGAACCTTTTTTCAATGAAACAATACGCAACTTGGACCGAATTTAAATTGTGCGAGAAAAAAGGTTCCTGTCCTGCAGCGGAACCCAATAGAACCCATTAGAATTTAAGGATTCCTGAACCTTTTTTCCCGATCAATTTAAATACGGTCCAGGAACCTTTTTTCAATGAAACAATACGCAACTTGGACCGAATTTAAATTGTGCGAGAAAAAAGGTTCCTGTCCTGCAGCGGAACCCAATAGAACCCATTAGAATTTAAGGATTCCTGAACCTTTTTTCCCGATCAATTTAAATACGGTCCAGGAACCTTTTTTCAATGAAACAATACGCAACTTGGACCGAATTTAAATTGTGCGAGAAAAAAGGTTCCTGTCCTGCAGCGGAACCCAATAGAACCCATTAGAATTTAAGGATTCCTGAACCTTTTTTCCCGATCAATTTAAATACGGTCCAGGAACCTTTTTTCAATGAAACAATACGCAACTTGGACCGAATTTAAATTGTGCGAGAAAAAAGGTTCCTGTCCTGCAGCGGAACCCAATAGAACCCATTAGAATTTAAGGATTCCTGAACCTTTTTTCCCGATCAATTTAAATACGGTCCAGGAACCTTTTTTCAATGAAACAATACGCAACTTGGACCGAATTTAAATTGTGCGAGAAAAAAGGTTCCTGTCCTGCAGCGGAACCCAATAGAACCCATTAGAATTTAAGGATTCCTGAACCTTTTTTTCAGGATCAATTTAAATACGGTCCAGGAACCTTTTTTCAATGAAACAATACGCAACTTGGACCGAATTTAAATTGTGCGAGAAAAAAGGTTCCTGTCCTGCAGCGGAACCCAATAGAACCCATTAGAATTTAAGGATTCCTGAACCTTTTTTCCCGATCAATTTAAATACGGTCCAGGAACCTTTTTTCAACGAAACAATACGCAACTTGGACCGAATTTAAATTGTGCGAGAAAAAAGGTTCCTGTCCTGCAGTGGAACCCAATAGAACCCATTAGAATTTAAGGATTCCTGAACCTTTTTTCCCGATCAATTTAAATACGGTCCAGGAACCTTTTTTCAATGAAACAATACGCAACTTGGACCGAATTTAAATTGTGCGAGAAAAAAGGTTCCTGTCCTGCAGCGGAACCCAATAGAACCCATTAGAATTTAAGGATTCCTGAACCTTTTTTCCCGATCAATTTAAATACGGTCCAGGAACCTTTTTTCAATGAAACAATACGCAACTTGGACCGAATTTAAATTGTGCGAGAAAAAAGGTTCCTGTCCTGCAGCGGAACCCAATAGAACCCATTAGAATTTAAGGATTCCTGAACCTTTTTTCCCGATCAATTTAAATACGGTCCAGGAACCTTTTTTCAATGAAACAATACGCAACTTGGACCGAATTTAAATTGTGCGAGAAAAAAGGTTCCTGTCCTGCAGCGGAACCCAATAGAACCCATTAGAATTTAAGGATTCCTGAACCTTTTTTCCCGATCAATTTAAATACGGTCCAGGAACCTTTTTTCAATGAAACAATACGCAACTTGGACCGAATTTAAATTGTGCGAGAAAAAAGGTTCCTGTCCTGCAGCGGAACCCAATAGAACCCATTAGAATTTAAGGATTCCTGAACCTTTTTTCCCGATCAATTTAAATACGGTCCAGGAACCTTTTTTCAATGAAACAATACGCAACTTGGACCGAATTTAAATTGTGCGAGAAAAAAGGTTCCTGTCCTGCAGCGGAACCCAATAGAACCCATTAGAATTTAAGGATTCCTGAACCTTTTTTCCCGATCAATTTAAATACGGTCCAGGAACCTTTTTTCAATGAAACAATACGCAACTTGGACCGAATTTAAATTGTGCGAGAAAAAAGGTTCCTGTCCTGCAGCGGAACCCAATAGAACCCATTAGAATTTAAGGATTCCTGAACCTTTTTTCCCGATCAATTTAAATACGGTCCAGGAACCTTTTTTCAATGAAACAATACGCAACTTGGACCGAATTTAAATTGTGCGAGAAAAAAGGTTTCTGTCCTGCAGCGGAACCCAATAGAACCCATTAGAATTTAAGGATTCCTGAACCTTTTTTCCCGATCAATTTAAATACGGTCCAGGAACCTTTTTTCAATGAAACAATACGCAACTTGGACCGAATTTAAATTGTGCGAGAAAAAAGGTTCCTGTCCTGCAGCGGAACCCAATAGAACCCATTAGAATTTAAGGATTCCTGAACCTTTTTTCCCGATCAATTTAAATACGGTCCAGGAACCTTTTTTCAATGAAACAATACGCAACTTGGACCGAATTTAAATTGTGCGAGAAAAAAGGTTCCTGTCCTGCAGCGGAACCCACTAGAACCCATTAGAATTTAAGGATTCCTGAACCTTTTTTCCCGATCAATTTAAATACGGTCCAGGAACCTTTTTTCAATGAAACAATACGCAACTTGGACCGAATTTAAATTGTGAGAGAGAAAATGTTCCTGTCTTGCAGCGGAACCCAATAGAACCCATTAGAATTTAAGGATTCCTGAACCTTTTTTTCACGATCAATTTAAATACGGTCCAGGAACCTTTTTTCAATGAAACAATACGCAACTTGGACCGAATTTAAATTGTGCGAGAAAAAATGTTCCTGTCCTGCAGCGGAACCCAAGAGAACCCAATAGAATTTAAGGATTCCTGAACCTTTTTTTCAGGATCAATTTAAATACGGTCCAGGAACCTTTTTTCAATGAAACAATACGCAACTTGGACCGAATTTAAATTGTGAGAGAAAAAATGTTCCTGTCCTGCAGCGGAACCCAATAGAACCCATTAGAATTTAAGGATTCCTGAACCTTTTTTTCACGATCAATTTAAATACGGTCCAGGAACCTTTCTTCAATGAAACAATACGCAACTTGGACCGAATTTAAATTGTGAGAGAGAAAATGTTCCTGTCCTGCAGCGGAACCCAATAGAACCCATTAGAATTTAAGGATTCCTGAACCTTTTTTCCCGATCAATTTAAATACGGTCCAGGAACCTTTTTTCAATGAAACAATACGCAACTTGGACCGAATTTAAATTGTGCGAGAAAAAAGGTTCCTGTCCTGCAGCGGAACCCAATAGAACCCATTAGAATTTAAGGATTCCTGAACCTTTTTTCCCGATCAATTTAAATACGGTCCAGGAACCTTTTTTCAATGAAACAATACGCAACTTGGACCGAATTTAAATTGTGAGAGAGAAAAGGTTCCTGTCCTGCAGCGGAACCCAATAGAACCCATTAGAATTTAAGGATTCCTGAACCTTTTTTCCCGATCAATTTAAATACGGTCCAGGAACCTTTTTTCAATGAAACAATACGCAACTTGGACCGAATTTAAATTGTGAGAGAAAAAAGGTTCCTGTCCTGCAGCGGAACCCAATAGAACCCATTAGAATTTAAGGATTCCTGAACCTTTTTTCCCGATCAATTTAAATACGGTCCAGGAACCTTTTTTCAATGAAACAATACGCAACTTGGACCGAATTTAAATTGTGCGAGAAAAAAGGTTCCTGTCCTGCAGCGGAACCCAATAGAACCCATTAGAATTTAAGGATTCCTGAACCTTTTTTCCCGATCAATTTAAATACGGTCCAGGAACCTTTTTTCAATGAAACAATACGCAACTTGGACCGAATTTAAATTGTGCGAGAAAAAAGGTTCCTGTCCTGCAGCGGAACCCAATAGAACCCATTAGAATTTAAGGATTCCTGAACCTTTTTTCCCGATCAATTTAAATACGGTCCAGGAACCTTTTTTCAATGAAACAATACGCAACTTGGACCGAATTTAAATTGTGCGAGAAAAAAGGTTCCTGTCCTGCAGCGGAACCCAATAGAACCCATTAGAATTTAAGGATTCCTGAACCTTTTTTCCCGATCAATTTAAATACGGTCCAGGAACCTTTTTTCAATGAAACAATACGCAACTTGGACCGAATTTAAATTGTGCGAGAAAAAAGGTTCCTGTCCTGCAGCGGAACCCAATAGAACCCATTAGAATTTAAGGATTCCTGAACCTTTTTTCCCGATCAATTTAAATACGGTCCAGGAACCTTTTTTCAATGAAACAATACGCAACTTGGACCGAATTTAAATTGTGCGAGAAAAAAGGTTCCTGTCCTGCAGCGGAACCCAATAGAACCCATTAGAATTTAAGGATTCCTGAACCTTTTTTCCCGATCAATTTAAATACGGTCCAGGAACCTTTTTTCAATGAAACAATACGCAACTTGGACCGAATTTAAATTGTGCGAGAAAAAAGGTTCCTGTCCTGCAGCGGAACCCAATAGAACCCATTAGAATTTAAGGATTCCTGAACCTTTTTTCCCGATCAATTTAAATACGGTCCAGGAACCTTTTTTCAATGAAACAATACGCAACTTGGACCGAATTTAAATTGTGCGAGAAAAAAGGTTCCTGTCCTGCAGCGGAACCCAATAGAACCCATTAGAATTTAAGGATTCCTGAACCTTTTTTCCCGATCAATTTAAATACGGTCCAGGAACCTTTTTTCAATGAAACAATACGCAACTTGGACCGAATTTAAATTGTGAGAGAGAAAATGTTCCTGTCTTGCAGCGGAACCCAATAGAACCCATTAGAATTTAAGGATTCCTGAACCTTTTTTCCCGATCAATTTAAATACGGTCCAGGAACCTTTTTTCAATGAAACAATACGCAACTTGGACCGAATTTAAATTGTGCGAGAAAAAAGGTTCCTGTCCTGCAGCGGAACCCAAGAGAACCCAATAGAATTTAAGGATTCCTGAACCTTTTTTTCAGGATCAATTTAAATACGGTCCAGGAACCTTTTTTCAATGAAACAATACGCAACTTGGACCGAATTTAAATTGTGAGAGAGAAAATGTTCCTGTCCTGCAGCGGAACCCAATAGAACCCATTAGAATTTAAGGATTCCTGAACCTTTTTATCACGATCAATTTAAATACGGTCCAGGAACCTTTTTTCAATGAAACAATACGCAACTTGTACCGAATTTAAATTGTGAGAGAAAAAATGTTCCTGTCCTGCAGCGGAACCCAATAGAACCCATTAGAATTTAAGGATTCCTGAACCTTTTTTCCCGATCAATTTAAATACGGTCCAGGAACCTTTTTTCTATGAAACAATACGCAACTTGGACCGAATTTAAATTGTGCGAGAAAAAAGGTTCCTGTCCTGCAGCGGAACCCAATAGAACCCATTAGAATTTAAGGATTCCTGAACCTTTTTTCCCGATCAATTTAAATACGGTCCAGGAACCTTTTTTCAATGAAACAATACGCAACTTGGACCGAATTTAAATTGTGCGAGAAAAAAGGTTCCTGTCCTGCAGCGGAACCCAATAGAACCCATTAGAATTTAAGGATTCCTGAACCTTTTTTCCCGATCAATTTAAATACGGTCCAGGAACCTTTTTTCAATGAAACAATACGCAACTTGGACCGAATTTAAATTGTGCGAGAAAAAAGGTTCCTGTCCTGCAGCGGAACCCAATAGAACCCATTAGAATTTAAGGATTCCTGAACCTTTTTTCCCGATCAATTTAAATACGGTCCAGGAACCTTTTTTCAATGAAACAATACGCAACTTGGACCGAATTTAAATTGTGCGAGAAAAAAGGTTCCTGTCCTGCAGCGGAACCCAATAGAACCCATTAGAATTTATGGATTCCTGAACCTTTTTTCCCGATCAATTTAAATACGGTCCAGGAACCTTTTTTCAATGAAACAATACGCAACTTGGACCGAATTTAAATTGTGCGAGAAAAAAGGTTCCTGTCCTGCAGCGGAACCCAATAGAACCCATTAGAATTTAAGGATTCCTGAACCTTTTTTTCAGGATCAATTTAAATACGGTCCAGGAACCTTTTTTCAATGAAACAATACGCAACTTGGACCGAATTTAAATTGTGCGAGAAAAAAGGTTCCTGTCCTGCAGCGGAACCCAATAGAACCCATTAGAATTTAAGGATTCCTGAACCTTTTTTCCCGATCAATTTAAATACGGTCCAGGAACCTTTTTTCAATGAAACAATACGCAACTTGGACCGAATTTAAATTGTGCGAGAGAAAAGGTTCCTGTCCTGCAGCGGAACCCAATAGAACCCATTAGAATTTAAGGATTCCTGAACCTTTTTTCCCGATCAATTTAAATACGGTCCAGGAACCTTTTTTCAACGAAACAATACGCAACTTGGACCGAATTTAAATTGTGCGAGAAAAAAGGTTCCTGTCCTGCAGCGGAACCCAATAGAACCCATTAGAATTTAAGGATTCCTGAACCTTTTTTCCCGATCAATTTAAATACGGTCCAGGAACCTTTTTTCAATGAAACAATACGCAACTTGGACCGAATTTAAATTGTGCGAGAAAAAAGGTTCCTGTCCTGCAGCGGAACCCAATAGAACCCATTAGAATTTAAGGATTCCTGAACCTTTTTTCCCGATCAATTTAAATACGGTCCAGGAACCTTTTTTCAATGAAACAATACGCAACTTGGACCGAATTTAAATTGTGAGAAAGAAAATGTACCTGTCCTGCAGCGGAACCCAAGAGAACCCAATAGAATTTATGGGTTCCTGAACCTTTAACAACCCTGTCTCAAACAAAATTCAAATCTTAAAATTTACGCCAGTTAGAACATTACTATCTTGAAATGCTTGACCGAGTTCGCTCAAATGCAGTAATAGATCTACAGTCCTCTAAACTCCTAGGAGTAAGAACCCTCCGAGGGGCAATGACGTGTCACGCGGCTCTTTGTTGGGTGACTCGTGGTTAGTGCATCGTGTCCCATCGCCCCTATTTCCTGACCTTCGAGACAGGAGCCCGCTACAACAGCTTCCAAGTAGCTTCTCAATTGTCCTCATGATGCTGGGTCAACATATATTTTGGAGTTGCCACCGAGAATCGAACCTGGGACCGCTCACGCCAAAAGGCTACGCGGGAGGTATCTAAATTTACAGCACAGTGTCGCAAAATAAGTCATTGGCGAATTATTTCCCTTCAACCTTCTCTCCTAAACCACCATTTATATGTTAAATTTGCCTTACCCAATTGTAGCTCACATAATGGAATGTCCTAATATTCCTGAGATTCTCTTACACCTAATGTAGTCAGGGCAGAGTTTTGGAAATATCTAAAACAAATGAATGGAAAAAACGTCGGAAATATATATCTGTTCAGATTCCACGCTAAGGAAGAATGCAACAGTAGAATATTATCTGAAAGACCTGGAGCGACCGCCGTGGCAGAGTGGTTATCACAGTGCACTACGACGCCAGGGGTCTCTGGTACGAATCTCGGCCTGAGCATGGGTGCTCCTTTTAGAGTATGCCTGCATCACTTTCATCATATCATCACTCATCTTCCTCTTCGTAATTAGCCAAAAAGTGGGAGAAAAGCGAAGTAAAATAAACCAAATTAACAATCCCAAAGACTTGGATATGTAGTTCACGAACTCCCGATAGCCCCTAAGGTGGCTGAAATCATAGATCGCTCGTAACGATGCACACGTCACTACGAGCTTCAGGAATTCCCGCCTGGCCACCAAGTTTTATCTTTCTAGGCTTTGAAGTTTTTAGGAGTAACAGGACAGGATATTCCAGACCGGCATGAACACAACATGGCGCCGGCTCATGCAAACTCGCTCAACGAGACAAGTTAGCAGTCTGACGTCGTCATATTCAAAGAAAATTAAAATGTTCGTCCAAAGGGAAATCTGCTATCTTGAGTTCCGCTTCCAGCAGTGCGCCGTCCATCTTGTTCCGTTCCCCCGCCTGGAACGAGTAATTCCTTCCTGCGGAGGAAGCTGCAGCCGGAGTTTAACCAGAATTGCCTTCGGGCTCCTTCGCTCATCGTAAATGGAAACTGGAGAGCGGATTCCATTTCTGGAGTTCAACGGTGCGAGATGAACGGCGTCGAGATGAACAGAAGTTTCCACGCTCCATGTACATTATGCAACGTGCTCGGCTCCAGTGTATCTAGACCACTATCCACCTACGATTTCCTTTCAAATCATTAGCAATGCTAGCCTTTTCACTTTTTGAGAAAGCAGCCATTATCATATTCAACATCACACAATATGCTTGATTATGTAACGTTCCCTGACGCCACACACTCGAGTGGAGTTTGACACCCATGTTTCCTGTTCTCGATCATCAGTGGCGTGCCCAGGATTCTCGAAAAGGCGTTTATGGCTTATTGTTTAGTGGTCTGCTCTATATATTGCACTATTTTCCAGCATTTAAAGTTATTTCTTTTTGAGACATTGAGCCAAGGAGGAATTATAATACTCACCCCACCCGACACCCCACTGTCTATTATCATATTCCTTCATGGTTTAGAGTTCCTCTTTTCTCTTCCATGGTCATATTTTCCCTTATGCCTTCTCTCGTATTCTTTCTTCTTTGACAATAGAGACGAATGCGCGAACAAAAGAGAAAGTTAATGTTTTGTCCATGACTTTACAGCGCCCTATGAGAACAACTCTGATACAAATTGTGGCTAAGGGAAAAGGAGATGTATCAATACTAGGGATGGACGATATCGGAAATCTGATATCGCGATATGTCATCAAGAAAATATAGTCACAGACGATATGATACGATATTTCTTCCATATCGCGATATCGGCAATATATGGTCTCCACGATCGCCAAAATATCTTGACGATATACCGCCGACACGATATATATCGCCGATATATCGTCTAGTTAATATCGCCCAACACTAATCCATACTCTTGTGCCATGCCATACCAATTCGATACAAAAATGACAAATATTTTGTAAACAACCTGAATCATGTACACATCTCATAAGAAAAAAGCAAATCGCTGCATATGGCAATTACCGAATATCCGATCATACAAACGAGAAAATCGCAGCGGAATAAGTCGGCACACTTTGCTAAGTTCAGGTTTACACGTAACAAAATGTATACTTACATATGTAACTTTAAAAACACACATTTAAAACACATTCCCACGCATATTCTAAATATTTGATAGAACTGCAATATTTAACAAAAACACCGAATGGATATGACAAAGACGCGACAAAAATATTTTATATTTTACAAACATGAATGCATTTTGAAGAAATGACAACCACCTTGCTCATTTATGGAAAATGGAATAGTGGAACGTTAGATGATCTTTTTGTGACACAACGGTTGTCTAGCTGCTTAGGGTCTCATTACGTTTCTTCCTCAATCTTGCATTTTTACTTCTTATTGCAAATTTTGCTGATACTGCACTAGTTTCTACGTCATTCATTCACTTATTCAAGAGTCTCAAGCTCATCCGACACAAGTGATGCCAGAAATACAAGACTGAAATTAGGTAAACCTGGAAATATATATTTTTGTGGAAGCACTAAAATATATAGAACCGATTGAAAACCGTGAAAACATGTCAAATAAAATAATAAGTATGTTCTATTAGTGAAAGTAGTGGATATTTTAGACTTTTATAACAATACAAACGGTAGAGTATAATATGTATCTAATTACCATTTAAAAATCATGTATCTACTCACGGACACTTGTGGATTGGAATGATCCCATTGAAAGTAAATGGAGTTGTTACAACCCAGAAGTGTATGTGACTGTACAGTGTCTCTCAAAAGTTTTAGGACAACGACATTTTAAACTAGGCAACCCAATTTACACAAGGCCTTGGTGGGTTGCGTGTAGAGTTAAGCTCAATTTCAGGGTTGCCACATGCACAATAAATATTTATAAAATACGCGAAAGAAATAAAAAACAAGTATTAGTGTATAAAAGTATTAAAAATATCACTATTATATCGCAAGTGACAAAATTCTTTCTGAAAGAAAAATAATAGGTTTTCTAGTATTTCATCGCTGATGAGTCTACAGAAAGGAAAAGAGATGAGAGAAAACGAGAGGTGACAAAGGACAGGAGAAAGAGAAAGCGAAAGGAGAAGAGGAAAAGTAGAGGAGAGAAGAGAGAGAGAGGATAGACGAGGAGAGGAGATGTAGTGAGGAGAATGGAAAAAGATTCGAGGAGAGATGAGGAAAATGGAGTAAAGAAGAGAAAAGAGAAGGAAAACGAGATGAGAGAAGAGTGGAGAGTAGAGTAAAGGAGAGAAAAAGAGAAGAACGAAAAGAAGAGGAGAAGAGTGCAGTGGAGTCGGAAATCTAAGACAGAAAAGGAGATACGAGGAGTGGAGATGAGTGAGATGGAGATAATATGCGAGAAAAGTAGGGAAGGCGATATGAGATAAAAGCAGAGCAGAAGGAGGGGAGAGAAGAAGGAGGAGAGAAGAACAGAAGGGACTGCAGAGAAGAGGTAGTTGCAGAAAATATCGTCTCAGCGTCAAGAATTGATGCATTGGTCAAATTATCGGCATGAAACATTCAATAACATTTTGAAATGTATTGGAGTATTATTAAATCAGTGCGAAATGCCTTTTGGCTTAGTTCAGAGCAAGGTAAAAATCTTCCATGCAAGATCTTTGATTTGACCTGCGGTTATACCACTAAAAACATGAATGTAATTTTAATATTTATAAGAATTATCCAATTTTTGCCCACTTCTCGGTTCGTTGAAATGGAGATTTTGTAATTTAATATTTCCCGTCACCCCATCGTTAATTCCAAACTGAATCATTCCGTTTCACACGGGGTGAACAATGAACACAATGGGATAGGTCTAAAACTTACGAAAATTTTCTGCCACCGGAAGGGTTTGAACCTACGACCAACAGATTGACAGTCCTGAACGTTAAACACTATCCTACAAGCTTTCGCTCCTGACAGTAAGTAGAAGGAGCTGACCAATGTGAAATGTAGATGCAATTCTCCTCCTACATGTAATGTGAAAACAATACTTGTTTGTAACAAAGAAAACGAAGGTAGTACGACTCGGGGAAAACATTTAATGGAGAATTGCACATGATGAGAACTTTTCATTCGATATTTGCGGAGGTATCCTTGCATTGAACTCGAGTGGGAAAAGGGGTAAAATTAGAATGTCCTGAATTGCCACAAATATAAATAGTTATTTCATTAATATTTGTCAATGTCTTTGAAGCAGTACACAATTATCGTTAGAGTATCATAATTCACGATCTTATACATGAAAATATCCCTTTGAACGCGTGTCAATTCATTTTTTTTTTTTTTTTTATAAATTCCATTTGCAGAACAATGTAGCTACTATACACTGCTATTACAAATAATGTTACCATGCTCTTGTTTGTAATAAAAGGAGAATCTTCCGGTGGCAGAAAATTTTCGTAAGTTTTAGACCTATCCCATTGTGTTCATTGTTCACCCCGTGTGAAACGGAATGATTCAGTTTGGAATTAACGATGGGGTGACGGGAAATATTAAATTACAAAATCTCCATTTCAACGAACCGAGAAGTGGGAAAAAATTGGATAATTCTTATAAATATTAAAATTACATTCATGTTTTTAGTGGTATAATAGCAGGTAAAATCAAAGATCTTACATGGAAGATTTTTACCTTGCTCTGAACTAAGCCAAAAGGCATTTCGCACTGACTTAATAATACATTCTCCAATACATTTCAAAATGTTATTGAATGTTTCATGTCGATAATTTGACCAATGCAACAATTATTGATGCCGAGACGATATTTTCTGCACTACCTCTTCTCTTCAGTCCCTTCTGTTCTTCTCTTCTCCTTCTTCTCTCCCCTGCTTCTGCTCTGCTTTTATCTCATATCGCCTTCCCTACTTTTCTCGCATATTATCTCCATCCCACTCATCTCCACTCCTCGTATCATCTTCCTGTCTTAGATTTCCGACTCCACTGCACTCTTCTCCTCTTCTTTTCGTTCTTCTCTTTTTCTCTCCTTTACTCTACTCTCCACTCTTCTCTCATCTAGTTTTCCTTCTCTTTTCTCTTCTTTACTCCATTTTCCTCATCTCTCCTAGATGCCCGACCCTGTGGCCGAGTGGTTAGCACATCGCGCTGCGACGCCAAGGGTCCCGGGTTCGAATCCCGGTCGGGCTTGATTGTTTGTGAATGTCCATTCATCAATTTCATCATTCATCCCCATCTTCGCAAATTAGCCAAGAGGCACAAAACGCGAAGTAAAATAAACTAAATCAAATTAAAAAAAAATCAAGAAATCATCTCTCCTAGAATCTTTTTCCATTCTCCTCACTACATCTCCTCTCCTCGTCTATCCTCTCTCTCTCTTCTCTCCTCTACTTTTCCTCTTCTCCTTTCGCTTTCTCTTTCTCCTGTCCTTTGTCACCTCTCGTTTTCTCTCATCTCTTTTCCTTTCTGTAGACTCATCAGCGATGAAATACTAGAAAACCTATTATTTTTCTTTCAGAAAGAATTTTGTCACTTGCGATATAATAGTGATATTTTTAATACTTTTATACACTAATACTTGTTTTTTATTTGTTTCACGTATTTTATAAATATTTATTGTGCATGTGGCAACCCTGAAATTGAGCCTAACTCTACACGCAACCCACCAACGCCTTGTGTAAATTGGGTTGCCTAGTTTAAAATGTGGTTGTCCTAAAACTTTTGAGAGACACTGTACAATGAATGAGATGTGCCGTAAAAAACGCTCATGTGCTACTGCCGGCAGGAATGCATGTTCCCTCCAGGAAGTTATCACCTGCGACAATGAACGTAGTGACTGTTGCGACAAGAATGGTACATTTCACATTCTTTCCTCTCGTAGCGAGGAAGCCTACTGTCGGATTAAAAATTATAGGTACTCGAGTTTGGACTCCAATTAAAAATTAACCAGTAGACCTACATAAAAAAGAGTTACATCAAAATTTAGCTTATTCAATTATACGTTAATCTATGTTAACCATTTTTTTTCGAGTAGACCTTATATTTTTTATCGTCGTGAGAACAAAAAAGGGCCGTTTTTTATTAGTTTTGCAAACGATCACTCTCTTTGAAATTCTGTAAATCAAAAATGGTTTGTCCGATCGTTGTGAAATTTAAGTACACTGAAGGCAGAAAGGTTTCTAACACAATTCTTAATTTTCAAGTTTTCAAAATTTGTCAAAAAACAGTTTTCTTCAATTGTTCGAAACAACGTTTTCTTAGTATTGGGTAGCCCTATAAATACGTCTTGTTTTGAAGTTCTTGCATCTATTTTTAAAATCCATTGTCATTGTCATTTCACATTGCGAAACCGGTTTTATACAGATTTTTATTCAGCGGAGTAAACGTGTACGCGGAACGTGACAACACGGCACACAGCGATGCCCCTTTAACCGTGAAAACTACAGCCCCGCGCTGCGAGTCAACTTCTGAGATAGGTACATTGATCTTTTACGCTTAAAATTTATGACCGTGAATGTGGGTGTGCACATTTACGGAAAGGTCATGGAGGCTAACCCTCTCCCCACACGGATGAACAAGCATTACTTCTCATTTATTTTACTTCTAGATTTTCGCCTTCATTTATCGGTCTTAGAATATATTTCTTCTTGCTTTCTCTGGCGTTATATCCTTCTTACCACATTTTGCTCCTGTACTTTCTCTCTCAAAAGCTTACTTCAAGTCCATTTTATGCACAGATAGGCTAATCGAGACTGGACCTGGCCTACAGTTTAAAGTGGGATCCGAAATACAGTGAATGTGACTCCCAGTTATCGAACCTGAGACCCCTTTGATTACAAGACGACGACGTCCCCACTACGCCATCTTAGAAGCCCTCGGTATAACCTATACGTAAGTGTACAGTGGCGGCGATTAGGGGGGCGTGGGGGAACAGTTGCCCCCTCCCCACTTTTTGCCTTCGCACTATGCTAAACCTTATCTGCCAAGGGAAAATAAACTGTTCCTGCCCCACAGTTTTGGCATCTTGCCCCCCCCCCCCCCAGTTTTGGAATCCAATCGCCGCCACTGTATGTGTACACACATACATACATCTCACTTCAGAACATAATTTGTTCATTTTGACTAGTGGTCCCAGGTTAGAATCCTTTCCTCGGCATTGGTGTTTGCGCTTGTCCATTCATCAATTTCATCATGTCATCGTTCATCCCCATCTCCGCAAATTACGCAAAAAAAGTGACACAAAGGCGAAGTAAAATAAATCAAATCAATCAATTGACTAGTAGTGGCACCGTGTAAAATCACAGGGGGAGGGGATGAACAAAATTTCCCAGAATATTGTAGGCCTATATGATAATAATGATGCCGTTATAGCCAAAATGTCATTCTAACAACAGCGTTAGTCAAAGAGGGACTTCCTTCTTTAATGTGTTGTCCTGTACAGGTGTCTTTACAACTTGCATTTTTAACCTTTTTCAAGGGACTGACTTTTTACATCAATTTCTTAATTTTAAGGTAAAGGTTTTAGATAGGTGGATTTTCCCCCCGCATACACTGAAGGGTTCAAAATGGTAAAGATGTCGAATGAACCCTTCCTAATAGAAATATGTATCATCGTTGGAAAGGGTATGGATCAAGGATTCCAGAAATGTAGGATTTATGGTGAGGAAATAATTGGAAGTGGAAAAAAACGTAATATTAAAGGTCCAGGAATTTTAAATAAATTCAATTTTGGTCCAGGAGAGAAAATCAGTAAGCGTAAATGGGTTCTGGACCGTAAAGAACCTTTTTATCTGTAAAGTATTTCAATTCGGTCCAGGAACCTTTTTTCCGGATGAATTTAAATATAGTCCGGGAACCTTTTTTCGGAACCAATTTAAATTCTTTCGAGGGACCTTTATTTCAGGATCAATTTAAATACGGTCCAAGAACCTTTTTTCCGAATCAGTTTCAATAGGGTCCAAGTTCCGTATTGAAATGAAACAATACGCAACTTGGATCGAATACGGACCTGACGATAAACAATTATCCACTTGTGAGCATGAAAGACTGACTAATCCAGGTGAATCTCGAGAATCTAAGGTACAAGGTAGAAATGGGCGAAACGCAAACGCTGCAGTCACGTTACCACTCTCCATATAGTCCCATTCTCTCGCGCGCGTTCCTTCACTTGGTTGTAGCTGCACTGCCGTTCCCTGTTGTAATACCTGCTTCCAACACAGCAGCCTCACGTTACCTCATCAACGCTCCTATTGGCTGTGGTTCACGTTGCGCGATAAGGGAGACCTGTAAAGTCAAACTCGCCAAGAAATTCACGTTGCGCGATAAGGGAGACCTGTAAAGTCAAACTCGCCAAGAAACAAAAGAACACCAAAAGTATAATTACCAGACACACAACAGAAGCGACAATATTACAATAAAATAACGAGAACCCATATATTTCCATACAAATTGAAGAAAAACAACTTAAATGAATGAAAATAATTTGCAGTTATAAAGAAATAGAAACCTCACTATTCAAAAATAAAATGAAAATAATAAATACGGATTTGAATCCTAGTGGAAATTCCCATATATATCCACGTTGAAAACCAAAGTTCGACCTGGCAATATTGTGTGTTTACAACATGGATTTCGATAAAGGAAACCAGCTATGGCAAGCAATGTAGTAAAGTTTTTTATTATTTCATAGAACTAGAACTTCTAATTGAAAATGCACAGTGCAAATT
This sequence comes from Lepisma saccharinum, assembly GCF_977018435.1. Taxonomy (NCBI): domain Eukaryota; kingdom Metazoa; phylum Arthropoda; class Insecta; order Zygentoma; family Lepismatidae; genus Lepisma; species Lepisma saccharinum. Next base: position 46,387,821 of record NC_139235.1, on the reverse strand, counting down.
CGAAGTGTGAATTACGTACTATTAGTGAACATTTTTTTTTTGCTTCCAAAAGGTAGAACACAAGGGTCGTTTGTGCAGTATAGCCTCCAAAATGGCGCACCTAAAAATTTACTCAATCTGAGGGAGACTGTGGCCCGTCCTGCCCCTCTTTAGTATTGCATATGACACCTAGGCTCAGCTTAGCTGACTTGGTTTAAGTTGCGTAAAGCAAGCAAAGGTTGACATGTACGTACAATGCATGAAGACCACCAAAAAGCAAACACGGTTATTGCACCATGGAGGAACGTGGATACGTGACATCGGCGAAAAGACCACAAACACGCTGAGCACGTGAGGCATGCATTGCAGTTGGGAAAAATCAGATCACACACAAGGCTTTGCTGAGTCAGGTGACTTGAAAGAAAACAGATGGGGAAAAAGAAACAAAAGACCAAAGCTTCGTTACCTTGGAAAGATTCCAAACAACCTGGAGCACCGAGCTTCTTACGAGGTGGGAAATTCTCGAATCACCAACTGCAGAAAGTAGGCACCGTGAGGACGGATTTGCGCGTTTTCGCATATTCTACCATGGCGAATTATTCTGAAAATTTGACCTGTTCAGGTGACAGGTTGAGTCACCTAAAATTACCACCGGAAATATTTTGTGAACAACAATAAGTATTGAGAAACTAATTTCGCAGATGTAAAGTTATGAGAGGGGCTCATGAAATTAGTGGACACAATACGTTCAACTACGTAAGGAAGTACGATTTTCAACCAAACTTACGTTTCTTTAAATGGAAATCCCATATTATTTCAATGCAATTGAAAGTAGGGGAAAATACATTAAGAATGGTGTTTGTTACTCTGTAATACGTCAATTAGTTCTCAAGTAATTGTAACGTGAAGTTGACGCTTGAAACAAACATCTCAGAAGTTGATACGTGTGTCGTAACAAACATATCGCCCTTTTGACGCCATTCGCTTGTCCTAACAAACATGTTTCCTCTATTGACGTCATTCGTGTGTCGTAAAACATGTTTCCCCCCTTTGACGTAATTCCTGTGTCGTATAAAACATGTTTCCCCTTTTGACTGTTCATTCGCCGAAGCCGCTTCCAACGTTAGAAAAGTTCCCGGATTTAAACCCGTGGACCCCTGTTACCTATATATTAAAACTATGTGCATAAAAATAGATTTAAAAAGTTGGTTTTGTGGTAAAGGAGGAGGTTACCTGGAGAATATATCACCGACTACCACACAAAACGCCTTAGCATGGTTCCCGCCATCACCATTTAACAAAAACAGCGCATGCGCTAGTGGTGGCGTCAGACTTTCTGATTGATTGATTGATTTGGTGTTTTAAGTCCACTTTATGCACAGTAAGGCTAATCGGGACTGGACCTACAGTTTAAAGTGGGATCCGAAACACTTGTGCCTCCACCAGGTATCAGACTTTCTGATATGGATGGGTGACTTGATAGCTGTCAGAGATTTTGGTGGGCTACACCTTCAAAGAGTTTTGAGTTTTTGTTTTAACTCCATTTAATGCACATAAGGATAATCGGGACTGGACTTCAAGTGTAAAATGGTACCCAAAACACTATGCACCTCCACCGGGAATCAAATCCAGGACTCCTTGATTCAAGGCGACGATGTTAACGTTACGGCACCGGAGAGGGCAGCATTCTCAAAGAAAAGTGTATTTTCATAATATTTTCAATTTCATTTTATTTTTATAGTGAAATTTGCATTTTGGCAGGGTGGGCCAACCCTTGGCTCCAACACTTGCATGCGCATAAGGGACGAAGGGTCCGGATAATGATGTATACTAACAAACAGTAAAATATGTAGAGTCACCGGCAATACCAATGGGACACCTAGATCTTGAAATACTCGCTTCCCTGCAACGTATCAAGTGTGTTGCCTAACTCTACGGCGGAGATAGAACTTGCCATTGAAAATTTGCTATTAGAATCCACTTATCGCCGTAGATTTAGGCATACATAACACCTTTGCAGTAAAGCGAGTATTTCGAGATATAAGTGTCCAATTTGTATTGCCGGTGACTGTACATATGTACGCTATGAATAAAAAATCCAAAAATATGTACGAAAGAATTGAAAAAGTAAGAAATATGTGACAACAAAAACGTCATATTACCATCGTCTTATCTTTTGTAAACAAATTCTGTAAACAAATTCCTCGTGTCAGACAAACCAACAGAAGCATATCTCAAATACTATATTCTATACGTGTATGTATATAAAAATGTATGTATGTTTGTTTGTTCTGGCATAACCCTCGAACACCTTGAGCGATTTCAACCAATCTTGGTACACGTATCACTTGCAATATGGAGAGAAATACTGTGGGGGTAAGACACCTCTGGCACCCCTAGGGGTTGGGGTGAGAAGGAGGTGACAAGTAAAAATAATCGAAAACGACCAATATTAGTGTTGAATCCATAGTTATCGGCGTCGCTAAGATGAATAGTGACACTACGAATGCCGTTGAACTCCAAGTTCATCACCTATCGGCATGGGGGGTAAATATATGTATTTTACAATGCACGTTCTTTAAGCTGCATTGGGCATAATTTGATCTGAAAATGTTAGCAGAAAAAACATTGAATTACACAATTATCCTGGCTCTACTGTTAACCTGGGGAGGGAACGAAATCGATGCATTATTTTATAGTCGCGCTGTACTTCAAATCCTTTCTTATATCATATTCCGCACCTACTTCTCAGGCTTGTCTAGATTTTTAAACTGTGACCGAGTTCATCTATTGAAAAACCAAAATTTTGTTCGTTTACAAATTAGAACCTTACAAGGACGAGTTGTGACGATATAGAAAGAGTAAAAAAACGCATGAACTTGCAGCCTGCCGAAATAAGCGAAGCTTCTTCAACAACTGATTTGCCTACGTTACATTAGGCGCGAATGCAAGGCACGTAATGTTGTTTATGGAAGTCCCCGAACACTTGGGGAAGCTGTTCCCGCGCACAATGCATACCAAGGAGGCCTTAAACTCCTTGAATTCACCCAATTCCGTCCAAGCACCATCAGAATCCAATTCAAAGTTCGTCCGCCACTCCTCTCGTGAGGAAGTTGGACGGAAACGACAAACAAGCGAGATTGTATTGACGGAATGACTACGTGTACTGGTGAAGCTAATAATTTTCTTTAGAGGACATATTGGAAATCCTAACTTAATCAATTCTCTGAATATTCAGTTCAAAAAATGCACTAAACCTTACACTGCAAAAAATTTCGTAACGTTACGGTGATGACACTGTAAAATCTGACCGTTCACTGTAAGTCCACATCGTAAATAAGAGAAACTTAAAAACACTAAATCCAAACTATTATTATTATTATTCCTCTCGCAGGTCTGGGTAACAAACACCCGTTATGCGCCTATAAAAATTGATCATTCCATCGGCCATATTGTCTTTCTAATTGATATTTTCTTTTGGCCTATACTTTAATAATTCTAGAGGCAAATGGCATCCTCAGAATAAATTCATTCCACTTTAACTGATATCTTTAAATTTCTTCCACCATTGTTTCGACCTTCCATTTATTTACGATTTCTAATTTTCTCTCGTAAGGTTATTCCACTTAAAAACCGCAAAAATCTCATTTGTGAACAATTTATTCTAGTTTTATCACGTTGACGAAGAGTCCAACATTCGCTACCATATAGAAGAGCCGGTTTTGAAATTATGTTATGGTATCTAATTTGAATTTGTTTCCTCGTTTGTTTTCCAAATTATATTTTCAAAATTCCACTTAATCTATTATATTTTATTAAATTTTTGTTCGAACTGTGAAAGACGGCTTCCCAAATATACAAAGTCTGTTACCTGTTTCATTATTATGTTTTATCACTATTTTCACACTCGGAAGTGTTTACCATTTATGGCCATTTACTTTGTTTTATCCTCTGAAATTTTCACGTTATAATTTGTAAGAAACGATTCAAGTTTGAAAACAGACCTTTGTACAGAGCATTCCCTGACATTCGCTACGAGACTCAGCAGCAAGCGGCCCGGCAGCAGCGCTTGTCTTTCCCGGTGAACGGGGTCCGCGACAGTCGGTAGAGTCGGCTATTAAAATTACAGTTTTCATATTGTGTACTAACCTTGACTACAGAAGGTGTTGAAAATGATGTCCCTCTGCAGCAACACATTCCTGGCATCTCCGAAGGAAATTGGCATTTAGACGTACAAGTTCGTCTACTGTAATTCTCCCGATTTCTCGTACAATACTCTATTTTAACTCACGGATGGTGTGCGGATTGTCTTTGTATACTTTATTTTTTTAGATTTCCCCATTTTTCATGGCACTTTTATTCAGAACTGACCCTGTTACTCTAAACGTTTTTACGAGGTTTAATATAGTGGTCCTATGTGGAACGGGAACACCAGGAAATTTCGTTGTAAAACGTCGTCGCAGTTCTCCACAATTCCTCTTTCCGAAGTAACACTCGACGAGATAAATACTTTGTTGTAATGTAAACTTTTGTGGCGCCATATTAAGCCGCAATCTTCAACACACGGACACGACACAACACAACTTCCGAGGGAGGATCATACTGGCGTCAGTCTGCAACGTCAACAGAAGGGGAAAGAGAGCGAAAGCAGGGAGAGCGAAAAAAAAAGCCTGTAGCGTGCGACTGTCGCGGACCCGTTCACTGGGAAAGACAAGCGCTGACGCCGGGCCGCTTGCCGCCGAGTCTCGTAGCGAATGTCAGGGAATGCTCTGTAGATCACCTTCACTTGCTGGAATCCAGATTCTAAATTACAAATACCGTACATGACGACAAATAATTTAAAATATATTGTGGAACTGTTGTAAAACGTTTATTGTTATCATGAGTGGTGCAGATTGATAGTGAAATGTAAAATAAGTACAAGTTTATTGTAGGATGCCGCATGCAAACAAATAAAAGGCGAAGAACGCTGAGGTGCAGCTTTTCTTGTGTTTACGGTGTCGTTTGTTGTCGATTCTGCAGTTAATGTTTGTTTTGTTTTTTTAACGGTGAAACCCATGAGCTACTGTAGTTGCAATTATGAGATCACGACGTCCTAGCTACTGGTGATTCCACTGTAAAATTGTGGTATATTCTTTACAGTTTAGATATTATCCAGCAACGAAAACTCTATTGGTAGTTGGAAACCCACAAGATTGATTTGTTTGGACAATTTCTAATATTTATGGCGATTTTAAGCAGTGTATTTCGATGAGAGAATAGTGTTTTTGTTTCAGAAACTACGCTGATCAAGTTCGACTGTGTTATCCCCATTACGAAAATATTTTACAGTGTAGAGTTATGTTCTAGGATTAAAAATAAAAAATATGTTAAGAGAAAAATGTAATTTCAATATTTTTAATCATTTAATTACGAATTTTCCCATTTGTTTTTCTAAAGACAAACAGCACAAAATTATTTACAACGCTGCATTCCTTATTTGGACAGAAAAAAATGAAGGTCCAGATCATACTTATTCAAGTTTTCATTGCAAATTTGCAGCTCAGCTGATGCCTTAGAAGTCTAATAATTTCGATCCAAGCTCTAAAATGGAAGTCTTGGTAGAGGTATGAAAATATATATACATTCACCTAAATAAATAAATAAATATATATATATATGTATGTACAGTCATGGAAAAAAGTTCTTCCCCATAAGGCTTTAATAGGAGCAAGTAATGCAGGAGGGTAGGCAACACATATTGCACCCTTCGATGATCGGGTGATTTTGCCTGTCTTAACACCGAGAAATGTGTTCCACGCGAAGGTCAACATGGCAGGAAAGCAAATAGGATCACGTGACTATTGGTTACGTGGAGTGTTGTGCTTCTCCACGTCCCCAGTTCTTGATCCACATTGCAGAAAAAGTAGAGCTGCATGCAATATATGAAAATAGGTTGTTTTCAACTACACTCTTAATTATGATTTTCCCAATTGTAAATCTATCAGACGTGTCTCCCTATTTAGTCGGGACAGTCTTTTACTTTGAATTCCTGTTTGTCATAGGCGTAACTTGACGGGAGCAGAAAGCGCATTTGTAACCCCCCCAAAAAATCAGGTTTCTTAAAGCTGCTAAAACAGGAATTAAATACTATGATTTGACGCGTCCAAGAAAAGTATTATATTGAAAGATTGTTCCCAAATACGTAGATAGCAATTTAATACTTTGAAAGTGTCTCAGATTTGTTTATTATGTCACATCTTAGTGTGGCACAGGTCTACTACAAAAGTGGAATTTCGTAACAGAAATATGAACCCACTCCTTTTATTTCGTAGCCGATTTCATCTTGAAACTGAAATTAAGAATATTAGTTAACAATGTCATTGGTAAACAATAAAAAAATGTGTTAGACCCAATTCTTTAATACCTTATCATAATCTTTATCGCAAGTTTAAATTTTGTTGTAAGTCCACTTTATGCAAAAAAAAAAAAAAAAAAAAAAAAGGTAAAGTTCTCACCTGTGCTTAGCGCTACGCCATGAAGTCGTATAGGGGGTGTGGGGGTAACGCCCCACACTTTCTTGATTCGTTCGTGAGTGGGGGTGATGTGATCAGCATCACGCCGCCCCACACTTTCTTGATTCGTTCGTGAGTGTGGGTGATGTGATCAGCATCACGCCCCTGACCGCCTTTACCCCCCAGGGTTTCCCCCAGGTACCCATGTCATTCGACGCTGGGTGGGCGCCGGGGTCGCTTCCAACGTTAGAAAAGTTCCCGGGCTTGAACCGGCCGGGGATCGAACCCGGGGCCTATAGCATGGTAGTCAGACGCGTTACCGACTGAGTCACCGGCACAGATAGACTAATCTGAAATGCATATAGTTTAAAGTGGGATCCGAACCACTATGTGCGATCACCTGGTATCGTACCCGAGACCCCTTGATTACAAGGCCTTACCACTACGCCATCAGTGAGGCGCACACAATCTTTGTATTTCGACCTTTTTAAACCTATATGTATCATATAAGAGGTTGTTTAACGTTGCTATGCCTCTATGGAATATATTTAGCCGGTATTCGAGCACATAGCGTCAGGTTTCATAGAATATAAGCTTCTCTTCCATGTTTATGGTTTCCTGTCTCCAGTAGAAAAACTGGCAGGTTCCCATTGCTTTTCTTTCAATAGTCTTCCAATGGTTGCATATCATATCACTCAAATTTGATTCATTCGTTGCGAACACAATCCCCGATGGCGGAGTGGGATCGTGGGCGCCTTGTAATTAAGGGATCCCGGGTTCGATACTCGGTGGAGGAACATAGTGGTTCGGATCCCCCTTTAAACTGTAGGTCCATTCACGATTAGCCTAACAGGACATAAAGTGGACTTAAGACACCAAATCAAGCAACCAACACAATCCCGTTATTGTCCAGATTATCGAATCCAGAACCTTCGTCGCGAATAACATAAGCAGGAAGACAACGTGAAATAACCGAACAGAAACAGAACCTAAAACCTACATCGGATAGATTGGATTAAGTCGACGATACAGCACGGGTTCTGAAATGAAAAAGAATACGAAAGTTGAAGGACCTCTATACGCACCCACTTTTCCTCCACTCAATGGGGAAGATATCCTTCTAGCTGAGAAGCCTTTACGTAGGAGTGCCCTGAGGGAACTTCAAGGCCACGACGATAAAGTGTTCTACGTGCAATGACGGGACCAAATCATACGTCAGATAGCTGTGTTCCTCCTTATTTCGTACGCCATTGATAACTGGAACACGTGACCTCGTCTTTGGTAGAGCAAAAGCCTGCTTGCTTGCCACCACCCTTTGGTTCAGTGACCTTCGCCCGTAGTCAGCAAAAGTGAATGACTCACCAGATACTTGTTGTCTGTGAGGCTACACAAGAATAGATATTTCGTTAGTGGCCGTAAGTATTGTTTCATCTGCAGTTATATCAGTTAACATTTCAATAGTTTCCTAATGGTTACGTTAGTGATACACATGTAAATTAGTTCTCGAGAGTGAACGTTTTATCTATTTGAACGGGGGATTTTTATACAGCCTGCATGTATTATTTTTTCCTGAAACAAGAAGAAATTCGAAGACGCAAAAAGAGTTGTATAAGAGTAGTTAACAAAAGGAAAAAAGAAGAAGAAAACGAAAATGTAAATGCTGAAATAAATTATGGTAGAGATCGAGTGAATAACATTTTGTCATGGGGCCTCCTCGATGGCGTAGTGATAACGTCGTCGCCTTGTAATCAGTGGATCCCGGGTTTGATACACGGTGGATGCACATAGTGGTTAGTATCCCACTTTAAACTGAAGGTCGAGTCCAGATTAGCATATCTGTGCACCAAACCAAAACTAAGAAAGAAATTGTCACAGTGTAAGAAAATTTCATGTTCAACCAGATACGAAACAAAAGGGAATAATATATTGCAGGTTGGAGTTCACATCTGTAGCATCTAACCAGCACAATTATGAATCGCAACATATCGTATCAGATCCATTTTTATTATACATGTATGATAATATAAGGGAAGTAGAGGAAAGAGAAAACCAAGCGAAACACGGACGCCTTCTCCAGAATTTCAAATCTCGTTACGTAAGGTTCTGGGTTGGAGTCCCGAACAGGCATGACTTTCTTGTTCTTGCCCTTTTATCTGCTTCATTTCATCATAATTCATCGTTATGGTTTACCTGCAGGGAAAGAATAATGACAATAATTGCCAATACAAAGCCAATGACAAACAGAACAACTCGATTACGGAGGTGCCAAGAAGAAACGAGACTTGACAGTTTCTCCGTCTCTCGGTTTGTCGAATTGAAAATTGCTCTCCCGTTCTCGGTCTCGATTAGTTAAATATAGAAATCGAAAATGTATGTGAATGAATATACATGTATTTTATATATTCCGGTTTTGTAGGAGATTTCGTGAGAGATGAAGTAAGTACTCTTCCATCGTATTTATTTTTATAATTTTTATTCCCTGTTCGATGATCGCGACGATAAGGACGAGTGACCATTACATGAAATTGATGACGAAATAGTCAAACACCCCCGACAAGGACGGTACTCAAACCCGGGAACTTTTGCGACGATATCGAATGTCAATCACTTAATGAGCTTGACCACCGAGCCTGCTTAATGTTGTTTCTGTCAGGTAATTCGTAATAACTATCATTTGCTTCATAATTTATCTTATTGTTGTGATTAACCTGAATTCAAAGAATTAGTTGAAAGGCAAAAATGCAAGATTGAATGTCTCTGATGTTACTTCGTGCCGAATAATATGACGTGGTATTATGATATGAATTTATTAATCATATAATATGCCTATTCATTCCATTGATTGATCCCAATTGAGCACACAAAATATGCTATAATGTCCACTCCATGGAGGAGTGGTTAGCACAGCGCGCTACGATGCCATGGGTCCCTGGTTAGAATCTCGACTTGGGCGTGGGTGTCCTTGGTAAGTGTCCCTTCATCAATTTTATCACAGCATCACTCATCTTCATCGTCGCTATTTGCCAAAAGTGAAAGAATAGCAAATCTAAATAACAAACATCCAATCAAATCGAACATCTCTACCGATTTAATTCTATACGGTACCGAATTCCCATTTTATTACTGCATCTTAAGTCATTTTACAGCATCTCAATTGTTTTCCGATTCGAAAACATTTGGAATGTTGTTTTGTGCAGTTGATTGTGCATTGTTTCGTTGTTTGGATTGTTTAATTAACGTCGCATTAATTAGTTCTAGACCAATCGTGACGGGAGAAGCAAGAGCACAAAGGAAGCGAAAAAGACAAGGAAGAGACCACGGCTTTCTTTAAAGATAGCATCCCGTGAATACAACTCAAGTGACTGCAGAATATTATGAATAAAATTTATTTCGCTTTTTCCTTCTATTTCTATTTCAGTTATTTTACTTCGCTTTTCTTCTACCACTCGCGTTACTCGTGTCGGTGAGGAAGAATTATAAACTCGTGAAATGGACGATGGTACAAAAAAATATATGCCTCTCTCACGGTTCGAAACTGTCAGTACAAAATATTGTCTTATTTTTAAAATTTACGGGCAAATATGGTTTGTCACGTAGCAATTTTCGCTTATCTCTTTCTCAAGGGGTTCCATTGCCTCTCTGATGTCGTAGTGGTAACGTCTTCGCCATGTAATGAAAGACTTCCGAATTCAATACCAAATAGAGAGGATTTGGTTCGGATCCCATTTTAATCTGTAGGTCCAGTGCATGAACTGGACTTAAACAATTAACGTGTGGCATGTGGTCTGTGATGAGAACCATCATTTCAGCGAACCTTCTTGACAATGACTCTAATATCACTTGAAAGAATAGTATTTCCTTACGAGTAGCTTCGTCAAGAAACAGTTCCTGAAATTTTCTTCTGGAGGCATCGTAGCACCCAGCTGTTTGTTGTGGCTGGGGCACGAGTCATGTGACTCATGCTATCAAAGCTCAATCCTTCCCGAGAACTCAGAATCACCAGGCAAACTTAAGCGAATATTTTGTTATTTGGGTTGCATAAACAACAGGCTTAAGACGTTACGAAATTCTACGTCCCGTGGCCCAGGTATTTTTTTCTAAGACTGTACACACACACACACACACAGAGACACACAGTGTGGTATTTGAAAAATATCCAAATGGAAATTCCGAAGACTACCTTTGAAACTCCAAGATATTGTAAATTGTACCTCCCACCAAAAGCAAAAAAAATTGGCTCCCTTGTCTCCCGCTAACCACCCTGTATGTGTGTACGTGCGTGTTCATATACATATATATTCATCTCTCTGTCTAGAAAGAGAGGGGGGAGAGGGCGAGAGAGGGGCGGGGAGACTGAACACTTCGAATGGCATGCAGGCCTGGAACTAACGCTATCGCGAGGAACGCCCCATGTATTACAATTTCAGTTGTAACTTTTAGGCCAAATGCTAAGTTGCATTTTTTAAATATTACTACCACATTTCAGAGAGAGACCCCTATGCAGATGGAGACTTGGGACTGTAGCCGCCACCCCAAGCCTAAATGTAAATCCGGTCTGGATTTAATGTTCGATGCATTTAACCTTGCATTTAACAACGAACCTCCTCCCCCATTTCCTTGTGGGCACGCAGGACTTAACTCGATTGTAAACCCGGTGGAGGCACACAGTGGTTCGGATCCCACTTTAAACTGTGAGTTCAGTCCCGATTAGTCTTACTGTGCATAAAGCGGACTTAAAACACCAACTCAATCAATCGATCAATATTGTTAAGTCCTCAAGTAGACTTAACGTTGCTAGTCAAGGGTCTTTTATTACAATTATGCAATACAATTTATTGCAATACTCGTTCTTTTATTAAAGTAATAACACTGAACAGAGTGGGTGATGGACTAAAATTTCATACTCAAAGTTTGCATTATAAATAATCTCTATTATTATTAATAACAATTCTTGTCATGTTGCCGGTCCCCGTGGCGGAATGGTTAGCACATCGCGCTACGACGCAAGGGGTCCCGGGTTCGAATCCTGGCCTGGGCATGGATGTTTGTGAGTGTCCATTCATCAATTTAATCATATCATCACTCATCCCCACCTTCGCAAATTATCCAAAAGTGGCACAAAAGGCGAAGTAAAATAAAGCAAATCAATCCAATCCAATCTTGTCGTGGTCTTTACCTCTAACAAGCTGTGGAACACATTTAATATTTAAATGTGTTTCTATAATAAATGGTACTCTCTTTCTCTCAACATTCTCAATTAGCATTTTGCTCGTAATATTTCAAAACGGTGTTGTGGACTCCCGGAATGGCATGGTGGTCCCCTAATGATCCGTGGACATCAAGCTAAGAACCACTTATGTAGGGCATTGAATCCATCATGACGGTGTAAGGTGTTTTCTTTCAGAAAGGACACTAAAAAAATGAACAGCTGCTCTCATTAATTCTTAAGAAAGAGCAATATACTGACGGAGAAAGTGAGAAACGTGCCATAAACCAACAGCGTTCACGACCGGAACAGCAGGAATCGAACTGCCCGCTGATGGCCCCGTTGGAATCGGAACACTTCCTGCTACCAATAAGAGTGAAAGAGAACGTAAACACTCGACTCCGAGTGAAAATATTTTCTAAATGTAACACAAACAGAGGCAACGGGAAGAAATCTTCGAGGAAAGTATTTGAAGCACATGTCCAACCTGATGAGAGGAAGGTTATGACGGAAGGAAGATGGGTATTGGTCAGCCAGTCACTGACCCCATTCAACAAGGCATCGGGGCAGTTTTTTTTTTTCGGAGCAAGAAAACTAACCTTCTCTCTCTTGAAATGCTAATGTAAACTGTAACTTTTAAGACAACATTGGATCTCTTTAATAGTCTTTCTTACAGCCATTTTTAGCCCGAGAACGACAACCAAATCATGGTTTGGCGAGTGGTGAAGAATTGCTATATGTTAAATAAATGTCAAAGTTATTTCTAGATATACCTATTTCTTTTAAACTAAAGTTATCTTTTAGATATTTGGCGATTACGGCAATATTTGTTTATAAGTAGTGATAGTATTTATATTTGAGAAATATTATCAACTTGAATATCCTTAAATTTATAAATATAAATTAAAATGTATTTGTTTAAGTGTTGTGAACACATTTACACCTTTATACAACACTGAGTGTTTAACATATATGCATAAAACTATTTTACATAAAATAGATACATAAAAGAGGGTTATAATAATATACATTCAATACATAAATCATAAATTATAAAAAAGAAGATATATAAAAGTTAAAACATAATTGTTCTTAAAATAGCCTACATTATTGTCGAATTTCATTTCCATACATTGGAACATTTACCTGTACTAACGATACCAATTTGTCCATCCAAGTGTTGGATTTCAAGACTGTAGTTGTAATTACATTTTCTGGTATTATAATGAGGCACTTTCACGCATAATTTTTCCAGATTTATTTTACTCTGTATTACGCCTGCTAAAATATTTTCTATAAACTGATGACAGAATATACACTGCTGGACAAAAAAAAACAAAAAAAACGGACACTTGCTTTTTTGTGATAACACATAAATTCTGATTCGAAGGCTAACTAAATTAGTGGAAATATATTCAACAGAAAACAAACTTGAAGGATGTTCTACATTAATAAGTTAAATTAGAACAAAAACGAAAATTACAGAAAACTACCAAACTGAGAGCGTAAGTCATAAGTAATTGCAATTCAGATGTTAAATATTAATGTGCCCGGTCTTTTTTGTCCAGCAGTATATTTCTTCTACATTCAAGGTTACATAATTTAAGTTTTTTTACTTAGATTACTGTATTCATAATAGACATTATACATTTCAAGTTATTATACAGAAATCTACAAAACGTACGTTGTTGAACATTTACAATTTGCGATGTATTACTTTTGAAATTTAATGGATGCCATATTAACAAGCATATTATAAGGACGGCCTATACATGATAGTATACATCAAGATGAAATGTCAAGATAAATGTTAAATGTCAAATCAATTCTCAGCAAGTACCTGCTGCCATCTTTGCTTCTTACCAAGTATAATGCAGTATTAACACTATGTCGGCCGGTAAGGTGGGCATGTGACAGAAAGTTTCCAGATCTGAGTCGCGACAAGGGCATAAGGGCCCTGTTTTCAATTTCATCTAATCATCACTCATCCTTATCGCCGTGATTGGCCAAAAGTGGCAGATAGCGACGTAAAATTACAAAAATACACATACAAATCATGCTTTGTAAATATGAATTTGCAGTGGTTTAGTCGGCAGGGTATCTGACTGCCTCACGGAGACCTAGGCTCGATTCACGGGATGGGTCATTTCAGGCGGGATGCATGGAGCTGCTCCGAGGTTCACTCAGCCTCTGATACCTGGTGCCTGGGAGGATATCAAATGCCTACCTATGTCGCAAACGACAACGAATGGAATAAAAGTCAGATCAGAACCTTTACATTGCTATCTGAATGTGGTTTATAGTTTACAATGCAGTCCTGTTGTCTCCCCATCAAACGTTCCGCAAATACATGAAAAAAGAAAATGCTATTGATTGAATGGTACATTTAATGCCCCTTTGTCTTCTCTTTACATTTATCACTTTCGATCTCCATAACACCTGCGGAGTCACCTCGTGTTTCTAATGTTTCTAGCTCAGCTGCAAATAGCAACTGCTTCCAGAGTCGTCAATGACAATTAGCTTTTCGTGTCAGGTGTTTTATGTACCAGCTTCACTGCAGATGGTTTGCGTCTTTGTCGCTCAGTACAAAGGAAAATACTCTGTTTTCAATGAGGATGCTAAGAGTGAAGACAAACGCATCTATATCGACATGAAGTCACGCTTCATTTTACCTTGTGAACGACATGACTGCTGTTAGGAATTTCACTGGCGGCAATTTACGTGTAGTACGTGCAATGGCACCTCACCACATATTAATGTCGAAAATATTTTAATTAAATTATCCTCATCAAGTACGTGATGTGAAGGAATTAGTTCATTTATTGTACTTCGCGTTTCTGCTACTTCTAGCTGATTGCGAAGATGAGGATGACTGACGATAAGATGACATAAACCCCGTACCAGCTAACTGTAGACCAGGCGAACGAGAACAAGTCTCCGCGCAAGTAGTGACACGAGACGGCTCCACCAATGAACAGTGAGAGAAACGGGAATGTGTAATGAGCGACGAGAGTTACACGATTTCCTCCTTCGCTATGCAGCGTTGCAAACATTTCAAAAGGACAATACCGAACGCACATGGCAAACGGACCGTATTTTTGTCTCCATGTTCGTACGATTGGTTTAAGAATATCTTAGGGAAATATTAGGGATAAAACTGCAAGAGCAAATTTTGACAAGCCGTGCATTTGGCGTACGGACTAAGGTACGGTTTGCAACGCTGAGCTTTCACCACTCGATTTTCCTCCTCGTCCTCTGCCGATATATGCGGCCCTGCTCTACAGTTAGCTGGGACAGGGTATAGATGAAGAGACAATCACAAACACAGAGGGACAACACAAAACACAAGGCCCACAGAGGATTACACTGGTCATGGGTACAGTCGCCAGAGCTTGCTTAGCCTGTACAATGTAGTCCAGGGTGTTCTACGTGGAAGTGAGGTTGACATTTGGGTGTCGTCAGAAATGGTCACCCCTAACACCCGTTTATTACGTACGTACCATAGGCTATTGCCAATAATGACTGGATATCCCTGAACTGTAAGGAGGGCCCATACATCATTAATATACGCCATGAGCCCCTACTATCGGATTATAAATTATAGATACTCGAGTTTAGACTGCAATTAGAAATTAACCAGTAGACCTACAAAAAAAACATCAAAATTTAGCTTATTGGATTCTGCGTTAATGTATGCCAACCAACATTTTTTTCGAGTATACTTTATATTTTTTGTCGTCGTGAGAACAAAAAAGGGGCCGGTTTTGGGGTTTTTGCAAACGATCGCTCTTGGAAATGCTATAAATCAAAAACGGTTCCGGGTTCGATTCCCGGTGGAGGCACATAGTGGTTCGGATGCCACTTTAAACTGTTGGTCCAGTCCGGATTAGCCTTACTGTACATAAAGTGGACTTAAAACACAATTCAAACCAATCCAAAAACGGGTTGTCCGATCGTGTGGAAATTTTAGTATGGTGCAGACAGAAATGTATTAAACACAACACTTAATTTTCAGATTTTTAAAATTTTTCAAAAAACCGTAATTCTCAATTTTGCTAAACAGCCTTTTCTTAGTATTGGGTAGACCTACAAATATAGGTTCTACCAATTTGAACGTCAGATCTTTAAAATTAGATAGAATGAAAACCACAAGTGATAATGACATTATATATATATATATATATATATATATATATATATATATATATATATATATATATCTTGAAGATCAAACAATGGCATTATGACTTGAACAATATATCGTTCAAATGTACTCCTCTGCTTCGGTGGGTGGAATGGATTCTGGATGTCCAATTTTCCAGCAATTTTCTGCACACATATTGAGCGGTATAGCCTCAATGGTTCGTTCGATGTTCCGTTTCAGGTCACGAACTGTGCGTGGCTTAGTCTCATAGATATTAGATTTGACATAACCCCATAGAAAATAATCCAGGAGGGATAGGTAACATGATCTTGGTGGCCAGTTCACATCACCCTTTCTGGACAGAACTCGTCCGGGGAACTTTTCCTGCAATAATTCCATTGTTTGGCGAGCTGTGTGGCAAGTTGCACCGCGCTGTTGGAAAAACACATTGTTGATGTCAAGATTTGCCAGTTTAAGCCACAAAAACTGCACCACCATACTCCTGTATCGATCCCCATTGACAGTCGCGTGATGCCAATGTTGTTGGCCTTCAAAAAAAATAAGGCCAGATCACGCCATTATTGGCCCAAAAACCACACCACACAGTCACTTTCTTAGGATGAAGGGGTACGTCCAGAATCACTTGCGGATTTTCATCTGCCCAAATTCTACACTTTTGTTTGTTCTGTCGGTCGATCATGTTGACCATAAATTCCTCTCAATGCATAAATTGTCTATCGAATTTGATATGATCTTCCAGAATCCTATCAAAGATTCGGTTATATTTAATATTATTCTTAATTATTTTGCTTTTTATATTCACTATAAACGTTACGAAAGTTAAGATATTTAATGGTTGACCTAATGACATAATTTTGTCATTCGAAAAGTTTCGTGTTTGTTATTTGCAAGCTTCATGAAAGCAAAATTTTTCATTGTTGACAATTAGTTAAAAATATGTTATTCTCAGTTTTAGAATTAAACTATTGTGAAAGCCATAAGAGCTAGATTTCAGTTGAAGTTGTTAGTAACATAAGCCTTATGGACATTGGAAAGCAGTTCTTTAAGAATGTGACAAGGTTTATGGTAGAGAATATTATAGAAACTTCAAGGGTCATAATTGTTGTTTTAGACATAGAAAAATGAACCTTATGGAACATACTGTTTAATCTTTAAAATATTGCCATTATACACAAATTAGTTCTACATATCTCAGCTGTATTTTTATCTTTTATGTCACGGGAGGCGT
Organism: Lepisma saccharinum; assembly: GCF_977018435.1. Lineage (NCBI taxonomy): Eukaryota > Metazoa > Arthropoda > Insecta > Zygentoma > Lepismatidae > Lepisma > Lepisma saccharinum. The sequence goes on along the minus strand of NC_139235.1, from coordinate 46,370,749 downwards.
TCTGCTTGACATGTGGGGGTATAAATACAGCCTCGAAACCTAAATCTGGGGCATTTTCATCACCGACTCCGATGGGTTAACATCTTAAATACTCAGCTCCCTTTATGGGAGGGTTCAAGAACTCAGTCTTCGTTCTCAAATTAACTTAGAAACATAGTTATTCTGTAGTATGGGTAGGTTCGCCCTGTACACATGTTAACATGTCACCATACGAAAGTATAAGTTTATTTAAATTGTACTTTGAAGTTTTCTGATATTTTAAATTAAAACTTCTCATAATAATGTTAAATTTCGACACAAATCTGACGCATGGTTAGGTTCGCCCTGTGGACATGCTAATATGTCACCAAGCGTGAGAATAAGTTAATTTAAGATTTCTTTCAACTTTGTGATAATTCAGTTTGATTTCTTCGAAACTTATACGCAGTATACTCGTATTTTCCATTTTGCATAAAGCACTGGACTTAATGTTATTCTGCCGTATGAGTAAATTCGCCCTGTAGGCATGCTAACATGCCATCATACGGAAGAATATGTGTTCAGATTATTTCGTCTCCATGATTATTATTTATTTATCAGGTTATTCATTATTGATATCTGGCATCGTTAGGTTTCGCCCTGTGAACATGCTAACATGTTGCCATACCCGATATCAAGTCGATCTCTAATATTTTACGAATTATAGCAGTTTGTATTTCTTCACATACTTGAAGCCAGACCATAATGTACAATTTATATTAAATCGGAGTCAATACTCAAAACCTTCGACAGTCATGTCAAAGTTATACTTCATTATGTCCGGGAGCGTTCAGAAAGTTCCAAGCAAGCGCCTGGTCGTCTTTGTATGACACCTTGATCCACGTTCAGTAAATGTAATGTAAACTGCAAGAGTTGCATAGATTTGGTTATAAGAAGGAAATCTGTTCAGTACTATTTTTATGGAGATCTGTAACGAAGATGTACATTTATAAAAGTATCTTAAAAATAAACCATCTTCAGAAAAAGAATTGCCCGTAAAGAAGCTTACTGAAGTCGCAGACCTTTCTTCAGAATCAGATGTTGTTCATTTATCTAGTCTCCTTTCCCTACGTCAAAAATGATTTAGTATAGTTGAAGCCTCATACCTCCAGAGCCGTAGCTAGGGGGGGGGGGGGGGCAGCGGAGCTGTCGCCCCGGGCGCTGATGGAAGGGGGCGCCGAACGGCAAGAAGAAAAACATTGATAATTACTTGTAATAAAGGATGCCTGCGATCCCCTTGAAAGTATTGGCGCCCTGTTAAGACAATATCATTGCCAGTTTGCAAAGGTATTGATTTTTTTTTGCTCGCTGTGCTCGCATTACAAGCTTTTCTTTTAAACAAATAAAAGAAAATAAATAAATATCCAATTTATATACATATTATTTGTTTGTTAGTGAGGATGTGTTTTACAACTTCTTAGTAAATATTTCCAATAGTATACCTATGCAGCTGTAAAAATACTATTGGTGTAAACTGCAATCTGCATGTCATAACAAAAAATCATGTTCATATTAATGTGAAGAGTTAATCAGCAACTAGGTGGTCTTCAAAAGCAAACTGAGTACAATCTCTAAGTACTTTCTTGTGATCTTATTCTGCTGGGCTGATATCCTTCCAGTTATTAACGACGTTAACCTACGGCTACAAGAAAAGTCTGTTACAGTAGACTCAGGTGTTAGTCACTTACAGGGACTGCAAAGCTTTCTGTCTGCCAATCGGAAACAATTGTGACTAACGCTATTGAGAAAAGCAAACAGATCTGCGTCGATATAAACGTTGCAAGTAAAGAACAGCGTCCCAAAAAGAAAGCCAAGTTTCTCAATGAAGTTGCAGAAGATGAAAGTGTAGCCATAAATTAAGAACAAAAAATTAGGAAGAGCTTGTTTTGTCACAAATAAGCAATCGATTCAAGCTAATGAACTGAGTTTTGGAGTATTTTTCCGTAATTATTCCAAGCAATATGGCAGTTATGTCAGATGAAACGTTGAGAAAAAGAGTCTTTGATCTGGTTTTATTATACACCGAGGATATCAACGTAAGTGAGTTACTTCATAAACTGTTGTTCTTTAAACATCATGCGCAAGCATTTTTAGAAGACTTTCACTTGGAATGCTTGTCGGAATTGTCACCACTTGTTGCTCTCCCATTAATTTATAAAATATCATGTATTGAGTTGTACCCAAATTTTGTCACTGCATTGAAACTATTTTTAACTCTACCTTCGTCTGTTGCATCTTGTGAAAGGAGTTTTAGTAAGCTAAAGCTTATAAAGAATTACTTGCGTTCTTCCTTGAGTCAAGGAAAGCTGACTAAACTGGCTATTTTGTCTGTTGAGAAGTACAGAGATCAATCACTTGTGTTCGATGATGTTATTAATGACTTTGCTACTCGAAAGGCAAGAAAAGTAAAACTGTAGCTAGTATGTTCGCACAGGAGATTATTGTCAAATAATCATGTACTGATTGTAGTTCTTAATAAGTTTTTGTTTATATTGTTGTTGATTTCAGCTGATCACTATAACATTTTACAGTGTAAATAGGTTTTACTTTATAAACATTACATTAATACTGAATGATTTTAGTTAGTTTGTACAATGACTTTGCAAGGTATTTGAAAGGGTTTCATGTAAAAAACATTACATTACATTAATGATCTTCTTAGAGGTTTCTCTGCTGCCTAAGAAATATGCTATTCATATGGTAAGATATTTTTTTGTTGCATGGATTAGTTTCATTTCTACGATTTTTTATCATTGCACACCGAGAGGTGAATAATGATCCTTTATTCAGAAGAATATGTCTATACGTACAAACAACTCGATAGTTGTAATTGCTCAATTATTAGCAATTATTAGCATGAACGAACGACATTATTTAAGTAAGGCACAACAACAAATGCTTCTACCCCTCCCTTAAAAAAAACAATGGTAGAAGTTCAACAAGGTGAGTGTAGGAGGGCGCCCAAATTTATTCTCGCCCCGGGGTGCGGAAATCTCTAGCTACGGCTCTGCATACCTCATGCACTTCTCTTATTATACCCGTACCTGAGAGGGGTCAGAGCATCCCATTAGCCCACTGAGTTTAGCCGAGGTGAAGAAAAAGATGAAATTGAATATGAAAGGTGATCGAAGGAAATTGGAAGGTAAAAATGAGGATGGACGCTTTGTCTTTGTGAATTTGTTTATGGTATGGCTGCGATTGTATAAGTTTTCGAAGGCGATTTATGCTCGAGGACGCTGACAACACGAAGCTTAGTTCAGTATGAGAGCAGCCTAAAGTGTTGCGATGGATGTTTCCGCTCACTTTCTTCGTCTCCTTCGAAGTTTAGAGCTGGCGATCGAGCGCAGGTCTCTCCCCAGCCATGCAGCTAAGCTATGATGATTTTAAAAGGATGGTATTTGTTTTATTTTGATTTTGAGCGTTTTCCCTCATCAGCATCCCGCAAGTTTGTTATGTTTTCCTTCCTAATTTTGTGTAACGCTATGTGTCGCTCTTCCTAGTTATTCACCTGTTGATAAGAATGATAGAAAGTTGAAAGGACAAGGAAGGCACCTTTCAAACTGAACACGAATTTTGATAATAAATTCGAATAATTTATATGCGTTATTGCATTGTGTATCTCTCCATGATAACTTGCCACAGACTACTGCACACAGACGTCACAGTTCCATCTCGTCATTCCAGCCAGTGTTGCCACAACACTCTTTCAAAGTTCTGACGTTCAAATTCGTAGACCCTTACATGTTAGTCTTGCTTTGAAGCTCTTTGCATCTGTTTATGAAATCCATTATCATTGTCAATTCACATTGCGAAACCGATTTTATACATACTTTTATTCAGCGGAGTAAATCTGTACGTTGAACGTGGCAACACAATACACAGCGATATCCGTTGAAACGTGGAAACTGCGCGAGAGCACTGCGAGTGAATGTCTCCGTGTCGGAGTGATTGAAGGCTAGGACATCAGGGATCCTGGGGTCGAATCCCGACGTTGGCACGGATGCTCTTTGTGAGTGTCCAATCATGAATTTAATAATTTCATCACGCATATTCATTGTTGCAATTAGCCAAAATTGACAAAAAGGCGACGTTAAATAACAAAAATCAAATCAAGAAGAAGGCAGATTAAAGAGAAGTGTGTAAGTAATAAGTGTGTATTTCAGGAGGCACGTTAGCAGAATGACCTTTACTTTGCCAATGAGGGGGGTGGGGTGCATTTGACCATGTGGTCTTTTAGTTATAGCTGCAATAACCCCGCACGCATCCATGAATATCCTGCTTTTCGTTTCAGAAAATCTGGTCACCCTACCATGTAGCCTTCAAGAGGACGGTGAAGTGAAAGACTACAAAAGCGTTAAACGAAAGTCTGTGTGCATTTGATCTACGGAAAAGGGAAACAAAATAGTTTACTGGTATGCTATAACAATGTTTTGCAAAAGATTGTGATTGTAAATGACTCATACATGTAGTGTATTCAATTATTAATATCAGCTGTTTAGCGGATATTTAGGATTCCCCTATGAAAGTTCATATTTTATTCACTTTCTCATAATCATCATCTCAAAAGAATACGCACCAACAATAAAAAATGTAATATGTTGTAAACCACATTGTAGTGGTAGTGCAGTCAAGAAAGGCATGCCTGACTGTCTCAGCATCTTCTCAACAATGAGACGGAACTCCAGAAATTTCCTCATTGTTGACGAAAAAGGCTGAAGAAAATTCAATTTGGAATCCACAATTGGCTGGAACTTAACAATTGTTGAAGCCAGGACCTGATCTTCAAGTCAATTTCCAAACTGTCACTATACACATTCAAATGTTGTTTTCTCAGAAGTGGTGATTCAGCCAATCAGAACCGTATTTCCTCGAGTTGTGGACTTTCTCCGAGAGGTACGTTGAAGTCGTGTCCAGTGATACAAAAAGAAGAAAAAGTCACTTTCCCTGCAAACCGATGATCCAGTAAGTAACTAACACTCCTCCACACCAACGCAGATTCGAAGTAATCAAAATGGAAGAATGACACAGTCACCATACTTTCACTTTCCCCGAGAAATCTATTCCCAACCCACTGGTGAATTAACTAGGTGAGGTGTGTGGCGGCATGTAACGTTTATTGCATACCTTAAGAACCGTCCGATGGCGTAGTGGTAATGTCGTCGCCTTGTAATCAAGGGGTCCCGGGTTCGATACCCGGTGGAGGCACAGAGCACAGTGGTTCGGACCCCACTTCAACTGTAGGTCCTGTCCCGATTAGCCTATCTGTGTAAAAAATGAACTTAAACAACAATTCAATATTCAAGTTTCATATGCGTGATAATTCGTTTTTAATCTTTGGAAATAATGCAAAATAACGGGCGCCGTTGTAAATTTTACAACACCGACTTCTTTTGTTTTTAACAAACGCATTTGTTATCGTTTCAACGTGGCGCCCATGTCTATCCTTTTCTTTGACTTTTCTCCACCAATTCCATAAGTTCAAGCCAGGCCCGTACCCAGGATTTTTTTAGGGGGGGGAAGCCCGATACCTTGGTTATATATATAACTGTCATGAAATATATGTCAATTATTAAATAATATCATTTATTTATATTTATAAACTTATATAAACAAATTAATTTGCTACATTTATAAACTATCAAATTAATTCCTTTAAGGACAGGTTCAAAATGTCAAGAAATTGGAAGATAGGTGAAATGTTTTTAATAAGTGTTAGATATAATACAATTTTCATAATTTTATTGTGTTATGTTTTTATAATGGTGTAAATCTATTAATGGTCTCTCGAAAGGAAATATTTCCTTATCAGAGTTGTAGATAGAGAATTCAGCGCCCACGACGAGAATGATTTTCGCACCCCCTGCACCGAATTTGCACCCCACTACCTAGATGTAGCTGGCATACTTAGACATTGTAGGAATTTTATGTACTTGCTCTTTTCCGTTGAATCCGATGAAAAGAAAACTTAGCGTTCAAGAAATGTGGCTAATAAAAGGACAGTCGGTTGTGCATCCCACACCATCTTCATTAAAGCAGTGTGTGTTATTGTTCACATCTGCCAAATCGATTGCAAATTAAAGATAACTAGGTGGAGGGACAAAAAATGAGAAGCTTTAAGAAGACATTAGCTTCCTAATAAATTAACATGTAAGTGCTATGTTTTATTCTCGACAAAAGGAGGTGAGAAATAGAGGAAGAATGACAGGTCGGTCTAATTTCTATGTTCCTGGGACGTAGGGTGACAATGACAACCACAATGCAGCTAGCTACGGCTCCATTTCTTACTAGTCCAATTTGATATAATTTTAAAATCTCATCTATGACTGTAGAAGTACGTTTTTACCCCGTGCTGTTACCAGCCCTAAAAAGAGAGAGAGAGAGAGAGAACAAGAGATGTATGCAACATTCACACACGGGCTGACATCATTCTTTGTTATTCCTTCTTTGTATGTGTATATGATGTTATTCTTATTAAAGTATGTTTGAAGTCCAAACTAATTGCTTAGGCTATCTTTGTTGTTATAACACAAACTCTTACCCTAGGAAAATTTTAATGGGGGAAATTTTTTTAATGGAACAAGATTGTTGGTGGGAAGTTGGGAGATCCCCCTTCCGCCATGGGAATTCGTACCCTGAATGTAACCACCAACGCAATGGAATGAACGCTTTTCGCCACTTTTGCCCCCGCACTATACTAAATCTTATCTACAAAGGGAAATATACTGTCTTTGACCCCCCCCCCCCTAGTTTTGGCACCTTGCCCCCTCCCCGGTTTTGAAACCAAATAGCCGCCACTGTGTCTGAATGTTATTTATTTATTTATTTGTTTTATTTTACTTCGCTTCTTGTGCCACTTTTTGGCTAATTTGCGAAGATTGGGATGAGTGATGATATGGTGAAATTTATGAATGGACACTCACAAACATCCTTGCCCAGGCCAGGATTCGAACCCGGGACCCCTGGCGTCGTAGCGCGATGTGCTAACCACTCCGCCATGGGGGGCGGCTTGTCTGAATGTGAATTAACCGCAAAAAGAGGACATTTTCTCATCAAGACTGCAGCACGAAAATGTCAAAACAGGGAGTAAATATGGAACATTTAGTAGCTTCGCATAAATGGTTATAAAACTAAAATTTCTAAATATAGTAGACTGCATACTTCTGGAGTCTGCATCTCTCCAGAGAGAACCAATTAATTTATGCAAGAAGAAAATCTAAATTCTTGCAAAATCTTAAAAATTATCCATGTTATTTTTGTAGGCTTGCATTAATTTTTCCACGGCTCGGGGGGGGGGGGGGCATGGCCCCTTGTCCCCCCGGGTACGGGCCTGGTTCAAGCAACTCCCTAACGGTCTGTCAGTGGCAAATAAGGCTTCGAATAATGAGTGTCAGTGAATGTTGTACTTTTTACAAACGCCACTTGTGTAGTATTTTATTCTCGTTTTTCGTACTGTTTGTGAGTTATTTTGTTTTATTCAACATGTCACATAGATTAAATACAAGTGAAATGAAGCGATCACTTGAAGAATCTTCATTACTGATTTAAATGAAAGTGGCAGTGACCCGAGTGAAGAAAATATTGAGCAAATGACCATTCTGACGAGAATGAAATTGAAGGTGATTGTGAAAATTTAGACAATGGAAGTTTCAAGTTTTAAGAATGTGTTTATACAGAATTTGTGATTGTTAAAGAATTAGAAACTATTTGGTGCCCGACAGAATTTGGTCAGATTTCCAAGACAAGAATAAAAACATTCCTAAGAAGCAACAAGTCCAGAAACAAACCATCTGCTTACAGCGTGTTGATGGTAACCTAGAAGAATTCAATCATCTTTGCAACAGTTTTTACTTCTTATAATTTCATTGTTTGTGTAATTTTGCATTTGAATTTTATTTGTCTTCATGTAATTATAAAGTGGGAACCGAACCACTGTGCCTCCAAATTTATTAATATAATCTTACCCAGAAAAAATAAATAAATAACAATTAAAAATAAAATAAAATATAAATATGAAAACATAAAAAACATAGTCAAGAAGTTCAAAATAAATGAAGCTTGTGAAAGTAGCTAATTGTTATTTGTTGTAAAAAGTACAACACGCAATTGCTCACGAAAGTGAAATAAGCGCGCATCCCGAAAGGTTAAAAACAAAGACTTCGGAAACCCAAATATAAGCAAAAAATATTCCTCTGCATCTATTTTTTCAGAAGCGCAATGCGTAGATGAAATAAAACCAATTCAATTTCGTTTGCAACAGAGTTCTTCTTTTAGAAAAATAGCTACATATGCAAGTAAGTTGCTTTTAAAGAGTTTTCAAATACAAATGGAATACGGAAACAGATTTAATTATTCAAATCCATTATTTTCTTGCTTTTCCCATATTCTGAAACCATTTCTCGAGTAGCCACCGGCATCAAATGGGCATTTAAATATTTAATTCTTGGAAACACACAAAAAAATGACGTATGGTCGTGTTACTTTGATAGAATGGAGACAAATGGGTACAACGTGTGTATAACACGTGAAATTGACTATTTGCGTGAAATACGCTGACAGTCCAGCGGCCGTCATGTCGGCGATATACTAATTACTGGTTATAAAAAGAGAGAGAGAGAGAGAGAGAGAGAGGGAGACCTTTTTGCTCGGGAGCGTGATTCGATCAATACTCGTCCAACTTTTGAATGGGTCGGCTCCTCCATTAATTACAAGCAGAAACCTATGAAGTTAGGGCGCCTCGCTCTTCTCAGTTTAGACGCAACTGGTCGCGTGCTTGTTACTCGGATGGGAATTAAATTTGCACGTCAATTATGGAAGGCCTCTAACTTGGAGGAAGAAATTATTCGCGTCCATGGACAACGAGGGTAGCGACAGAAGCTCGCAAGCAATTTTCATGACCAAAATATCTTCCGGCATCTGGTTAACCGAAAGTTTGCACAGGGTGTCTATCAAAATAACAAATCCAAAATTCTCGATATTTTCATGACCTTTTCTTGACCTTTCCTTTTTCTTTACATTTTTCCTTTTTCTTGACATTTATCGCCCCCTACTTAGGTAAAGTTGGAAATTAAGAAAATATATCATTTTTATTCAATGAAAAACCCCTACCACAAGGCCTGTTAAGATGAAAGCTGAAACTGTACTTTAACAAGAGATTTAGATTTGCTTTAATTATAATTAATTATTTATTAATTATAATTAATAATTATTAACGCATGTAAAAATTAATGCTTCAGACTTCGTCCTGGATGGGGAATGGGCACACTTTTTTTTTTTTTTTTTTTTACACAACTTCAGCCATACAAGAAACAAAGTGAACAACTCTTAACCCCAACTCAATGCAATTTTATATTTCCAAATATTGAATTTTATCAAATCCCAGCACAGGTATATAACAATGAAATTCACTGTACTGTAAAAAAAATAGCAAAAATTCTTGAGCACAAGCATAATTTGTTTACTTTTTCTTGACTTTTTCTTGACATTCTTGACTGGTAGACACTCTGTTTCACTAAACATGGACAATAATTAAAACATCAACTAATCCGAAAGATAAGCAGTGTAAAACTTTCACTGCACTTGGACAATAAAGACAATGCCACTTAATCGAAAGATAAGAAGTCCAAAATTTTCACTACACACGGACAATAATTACAACACCCAGCTAACCGAAAGATAAGAAGTGCAAAACTTTCACTGTGCTTTGACAATAATTACTTAGCTGAAAGATAACAAGTGGAACACTTTTACTGTATTCGAACAGTAATTAGTTACAACGCCAGATGAACAGAAAGATCAAAAGTGCAAAACTTTCAGCGAACTTGAAGCACAATGACAAACAGACGTTTAACATAAAAGTAAAAAGTGCAAAACTTTCAGTAAGATGGATAATAATAACTTGCAACTTAGTTAACTGAAGTGCAAAACTTTTACTACATACTTTCTACACCGTTAGTAACAGAACGGTAAAAAATACAAAATTCGCAATATATGTTAGGGAAAAAATGATGCAACACCCGGTTAACTGAATGGTAAAAGGTGGAACTTTAACTTTCATAACGTTCCCCTGAACAAAACTAACCAGTCTCTGAACAGAAAATTCTGCATCTAGGGCCCAAGTGAGGTCTATACAGGGGAGAGACAATCCGAGTTATGGTAGGAACCACAAAAGAGGGCTAACCGAGGCATATTGGGGTCAGAGAATTGACTTAGATCATGTTTACTACTTGCCTAGTAACAATTTGTAGCTTTTAAAAAAAACTATTTCAAAACCTTAAGTTCAACTCAACTTTTTTATTAATTTGAGTGGAAGTTCAATACCTGTAACCAAGCGTATTGGTGAACGGAACAGCAAACGACAGCAATTACTAACTTACGATTAATTTTATTTCTTTTTATTTCATTTTACTACTTACTTCTTCATTGTTAGCACTATTTATATTATAATAGCTTTAATATCCGAGATGCGATCTTTTTGTATACCCTGTGCTTACTGGATGGGAAAAGGTTTTCAGCAGGTAGAAAATGCGTCAGACAGCCTGGCAGGGGTGCAGGAGCACAAACGTTGCAATCGCGGCAAAATTCCTCCCCTATAACTAGGTCTGCCAGTACATTTTCAATGGGAAACTTTGTACATGTGGCATCATTGTTCAGCTGATGAGCTCAAACCTTGCCATAGAGTTGCATAGAGAAGGTTTTCACGCCAGATCTTCACTCACCCTATGGTGGGGAAGAGACTCTGACCAAAACAGTTTTTTTTTGTTGTTGTTGTTTTTTTCAGTGTAGTGATGCCAAAGGTTAATTTCTTGAAACTTTTCCTGGATATCTAGTTGCAGAATTTATGCATTTTCTGACTGTCTAGCAGAATTACGAGAGAGAGAAAGAGACAGAGCGAGAGCGTAACTAATATTTCAGCAACTGGCGAATTCAGAACGATGAATTCGAACGATTGGACGCTCAGATTTAAATTTATGGTATGAAATCTTCAGTATCGATGTCAACGTCTGACGACTTAACACTATCTGCTATTCAAATGAAATGGCCGGATCTAAATATCAATGTACACGGATGAGAGCGATGTCTAGACGGCGTCTCACTCTGGCGACGCCACGGAGAGTCATGCATGTCAGGACATTGTCTTGGAGAAGTGTCCTGAGATGGTAATTTGCGTCAGGATCCCAAGCTCTTTCCTTTATTTCTGTTCCCGTTGTTTTACGTTGCTTTTCTACCTCTTAGGTTAATCTCGGCGATGAAGATGAATTATGGAGTGGGTGAAGATACAATATAATAATGCATCAGCCCCTTAACCAGAGTTCGAACCTAGGGAATCTGGATTCGTAGGGAGTGACCCTGGCCGCCAAGGAGGACTGTTGCATCCCAAGTTCCAAGCAATCCCTTGAACCAAGATGTTCAAGTATGAGGGGATAGCATCTAGGTAAAGGATACAATGCACAAACTTTGTATTTTATAACGCGATGCATTACTAACATATCCGTAAAGGCAGAAGAACTGATAAATGTGTACCGTAGTAACAACTGAATTTGGAATCAGCGTGGGTAGAAAGTACAAGTAAAGATGAAATACTGATTTAACATTGGTAGGAAATAAACATATTGAACGTTCTCTCTCTCTCTCTCTCTCTCTCTCTCTCCTTCTCTCTCTCTCTCTCTGATATAGCTTGTAGCTATATCTAAGATCATTGGCTAAACTCGATGACAAATGAAAGCAAACGCCTATTGCCTAGATGTGGCAGATATGGCGTTATGTATACAGGCTTCACGTTTATGGGAGATTGTCGTGTCCGATGCCGTCTTCATCTTTTTTGTGGATTGAAAATATGTTAATTTAATACTTATTTTAAACTTCCACTTACTTTTAGGTGGAAGTGAGAGTTTGCTAGTACAGAGCATCTTCAACAAATGTGCCGTACATTTCATACACGTATGAAATTGCTGTATGGAAAAAAAATCGTCGATACTCCTAAAATTCCCTGTAGCGGAATTGTGCATACCAAGATTTTTAAACCGGGTTTCAATTGCTGAAAAAATAATTTTTAATGCAATTATGACGAGGAAGATCGAGCGAAATAATTAATTATATTGTTGTATATTTTTTTTATGAAAAATTAGGCTAAGCTTCCCGGGAAGGGCCTATCAACATTCCTTCATCCATTTTTAGTTAAATTGTTCCATGTAAAGAACTCCAATAATTTTGTAAAATGAAAAAAAAAATAACGATTGCAAAATTGTAAAGTTTTGTATTACTTGCTTGTTACATTAGTTCATATTTCATGCCCAAAACCTAAAAAAAATTAATTAATGTTTTTTTTTTAAATTATTTTACGTAATAAATACAGAACATAATCCACCAGCTCCGGAAAGGTAATGGATGTCGAAATTCAGCTGTTTGCCGCCTTGTAATCAAGGTGTCCCGGGAGCGATACCCGGTGGAGGCACATGGTGGTTCGGATTCTACTTTAAACTGTAGGTCCAGTCCCGATTAGCCTTACTGTGCATAAAGTGGACTTAAAACATCAAACCAAACTCAGCTGTTTGCCAAAGTTAACTTTATACACATACCTTGACGGTTCTATAACTGTCAAATGCCAAATTTCATACTCGCTAGGGCGGGCGCTCGATGAATGGGGGGCGGCACCGTCCCCTCTGAGATATCTGGTAAAAGTTCATGTAATTCGAGTGGTGAAATTGTAGCGATAATTCACTACACGAAATATTGCTTTCTGCAATTTACAGGCTGTCAGTTACAGCAATGAACTGCCATGTCCAACAAAATAACGAGAGAATGTTTTCATAAGGGACATTAGAATCATGTTGACTGCCGTAACTAAGGGTGTGCGGGAGGGAAAAAAATTTGGTATTGGGAAGGAAATATTAATAATTCTGACGTTCGGGACTGAAAAAAAATCTCCATTTCCCAATCAGGTCGGGAATTTTTTACATTTCCCGCTGCGGAGAAAATTTCGAATTGTACACACTATTTCCCCTTCAAGTGATTGTTTTTGCACTTCTGAAATATAAACTGTCAATTTCAATAAATGTCATACCCTTGTAGTGCAGAAGATATCAAAAAGTAACCTCCTTTAAATAAGACTTTGGAATTTAAAAGCAGGTCGGGATTATGAAAAGTCGAGATTTAACCTTAATAATTTACACCCCGTCATTTTGAATTTTATATGTGTGTATATACACACACAGAATTATTCAGTACGGATAAACATGGATCAGATGTTTTTGATATCTGAGCACTGTGATTGATTGATTGGTTTGGTTGACTTTACTTCGCTTCTTCTGCCACTTTAGGCTAATCGCGAAGATGAGGATGAGTTATGATAAAATTGATGAAGGGACACTCACAAATAACACTCATGGCCAGGCCTGGATTCTAACCCGGGACACCTGGCTTCGTAGTGCGCTGTGCTAACCACTCAGCCACGGAAGACAGTTGTATATTGGGGAAAAAGTAACAAAAAAGACATAGAAGTGTTCATGAACAAAGTGAAAGATGTTTTTTGGAAAGGAAGGAAGGAAGGAGATCCAAGTTTGTTAATTCAATTTGAATTTTATGATTTGTAAAGTAATAATAATGATAATAATAATTTTTAAAAAGTTTCTATGACTCAAGGCCAAGATATGAAATCTTACTCTCCCGCCCATGAGAAAAAATTCTGCGTGCACCCTTGATACTGGCAAAGGCATATGAACTAGGATATTGTTGAATAAGCATTAGAATGACAAGAGGTTTAATCGCAGATTTTCAATATAAGAATAAAAGCGTGAGTATTTCAGGCAGAAGTGCTCTATCAGTTTGAAAGCACTACACCAGAGATACGAGACGAATGCGCTCCCACGGGGCAAGAGAAGAAATCCAGATCAGCGCAGCCGTATTTCAGAAACATCCACTTTTTATACGCCTTTTTCCACCTCCTTTCAAAAAAAAGTTTTGGCTTTGGTTCCGCGTCTTCGGAAACTTAAAGCCTCCTTGGAAAAGAGAAACGATGGGAGATGAAATCTCTCTCTTCCCCGTTGTCATGCAGAATTCATACGGAATCTATGAGCGTGGAAATATCGAGGAGATGCTTTGCTTTCCATTTCGCGAAACGGAATCTCTCGCTGAAGGAAAAGGTTCTTATCTATAATAAAAAGTACTTTCGAGGATATAAAGAATCTTCAACTTGTTCGTTTCAAGAAGGCTCATAGACTTTTCTTTTTCTTAAGGCTGAGATAGGAAAGGAGCGAGTGAGATAAGGTGAATCCCCCCTCCAAAAAAAAAAAAACACCGAGATAGTACAGTCGCATCTTTTGCGAAAGTAAGTTTAAGAAAGAGGAAGAACTTCGCAATGGTCTTCAACAATACTAAAAGTATCTGGCTGGTTAGAAGTTTCGAGAACTGCCATGCATTATTATATGATATCTCTGCTTACTTCACGTATTGCAAGATTCACGAATTGAGTTTACCTTCAGTGCAAGAGGGCTTCATCAATCATACACGAATAAATTTGGCGTCATTAGCGTCGCTTTCCTGCAACTTCTTGCCAATTGCGTTACACGCATAATTGAGGTAGATTCGAAATGATGGATTCTGCACACTGTGTTGAGCAGGTCCCAAGTTCAATACCGAGTGTTTCAACTGAACAAAAATTAGGTAAGTGGAAGTCAGATTTCTTTTTTTAGTGTTATCAACAGAGATAAGATTTTCGTAAGTGTTCATGTTTTCTTTTTTTGTAAATGTGATGGACTTTGTAATGATGAAATCAAGAAGACCTAGGTGGGCAGGCCATGTGGCACGAATGGGAAAGGAAAGAAGAGTTTGCAGGATTCTTGTTGGGAAACCTAATGGTAAGAGACCTGTAGGAAGCCAGGACGAAGATGGAGGGATAACGTTGAGATGGACCTATAGGAAATTGGTAGGGATGGAAAAGAGTATATCGATCTTGCTCAGGACAGGGACAGATGGAAGGCCGGTGTTGCTGCAGCCATGAACATTCGGGTTTAAGAAGGCTAGAGAGTTAGTTAGTTAGTTAGATGGACTTTGTTCCTGAATTATACAACAATTCGCGTTATGGAAAGGCTAATTAAATTAAGATGCATCGTTAAGCCATACCTATGTAATTCTTGAGACTGCTTACGTGGTAGAGCATATACCTTAACAATTTTTCGCTGATAGCGTATTTCCACCTTTTAAGAGAAGCCGCGGCGATTCAGTCGTTAAGGCGTCTGACCCGCGGGAGACCCGGTTCGATTGCCGGAACGGGTGAACTAAGGTCGGATCTTTTTCTGCCTTGTTCTGAATGTAACGGCTCTGGGGTTCAACCAGACTCAAATAAATGCGTACCTGGTGGCAACTCTGGTAGGGTAAAGATCGCCGTGGCGTACTGCTGATCACATTACCTCCAAAAATGGCAGAAATGTAGAGTGTGTGGGGGCTACTTCAACATCGCTCGTATGTGCTTTCATGGCACGGTGCTATAAACACGGGGAACGGCGAAAGATAAATGTATGCTACCGTAAACTTGCCGATAACCACCACATTCAAACACGAAGAAAATCTAGGGCAAGCTGGATGAAAGCGAGACTTTTTGAAATTCCTCAAAACTATGAAATTTCACGCGATTTGGGATATTTCTATAAAATCTTGGAGGGAGCATCGTATGAAACACAACATATCTCCAATCTCATGCTGATTTCTCATTTTTACCTTTCGTGGCGTTAGCACATCGCGCTACGACGCCAAGGGTCCCGGGTTCGAATCCCGGCCTGGGCGTGGATGTTTGTGAGTGTCCATTCATCAATTTCATCATGTCATCACTCGTCCCCATCTTCGCAAATTAGCCAAAAAGTGGCACAAAAAGCGAAGTAAAATAAAGCATATCAATCAAATCATTTTTGCCTTTGTGCAAAGGAATATCTCCTATCCTCTCCGCTCAGCCGTGTTGCCAAATCTAAGCCTGGGTAAAATGTGAAGGGAAGTAAAGGTAAAGGACACACAACTTAAATCCGGAATTTCCTGAATTTGCAAAAAAACAAGCACAAAAAATCCAGTTGGTGCAAGTGGCAGGACACGAAGACAGCACAGAGATGTAGCAGTAAAAGTGAAAGTGAAGTTACATTTGGAAACGTCTTGTAATCCGGCGGTAATAGAATGATAGGCAGGTGAGTAGAAGGGGGAGATCCTGGTTTCTTCTGGAAAACTCACGGTCTCCAAAACCTTCACTTGCCTGAACTGGTCTAACGCCGGCTTTGGACGAAAGCATTTTCCTTAGCATTTTCTTAACATTTACGCCATGACCAAAATGCTACCCTGTAAAGTGAACAATCTTATGCCATTTCAGATGCCGCGGCATGTTACATGGCATTTCTCAAGAATAGGATCGATCCTATTTCCGTAGCATTTTTCGTAGCATAACCAATCAGAAGCGATCTCTCGGTCACGTGTGCAGCTGTAATGGCGGTCGCGCGAGAAGTAAACAATGTATCACTTCACATTTTTAAAAGCCGGTAACTATTCAACTGAGAAGAATAAAGTTTCGTATAAACCGTTATTAGGTACAAAACAATGGCGCTGCTTAAATACATACTTTACAACGTTTACTGTACATGTATGAAAGAATATTTTAGTTTTTTCAAATGTAAACACCGTCCACTCAGCATATATGGTGTAACACGACGTGTCTTTCATGCTGTATATGTTATACATTGCAATCGCAATAGCTAGCCGAAAAATTACATGAAATGCTTGCGTGTAAAGTACTATCTGCTATGAGATTTTTGGAAGCATTTACATAGAATTTATGCTAGCAAAAATGTTAAATGCTTTCGTCTAAAGCCGGCTTAACACAGAACCATTGCCTAGGAAAAGAAAAGATGCAGAAAGTAATCGATCAGTAACAATATAGTAGTGAAATATGAATGAAAACTCAAAACACAAAATTGACGTCACAAGGGACGTACACATTTCCTGCACGAATTCATCTCTCTGAGCTGCCCCCCCCCCCCCCCCCCCCCCGATTGCTCAGTGCTAGCGTCGTCGCCTTGTAATAAAGGTGTCTGGAAAAATTTCATTTTTGGACTGGAAAACCTGGAAATGTCCTGGAAACTTCTTTTTAGCAAATTTCATTCTACACACACAAGAACACGTGAAAATTCGAAGAGTAATGTAAATTAAAATCGACATCAAATGTATTCGGTGCTACAATCACGTGCATCTAGCCTTCAGGCTAAGGTAACAGAGGTACATTATTGCACCATAACAGATCTCCACAATATAAAAACAACAGAAAAAAGTTCATAAACCATAAACAATTTTGCATTTTCTGGCGGATTTATAATGTCGTGGAAAATGCTGCTTCTTGCTTACATATATAAGTACACAGCATCTGGAGAAATTTTTGTTGCATATAGGAATTCCATAGGAAATGCCAACGAGACTAAGATATATAAAGTAATAGACGATAACCTAATCTTCACCAACCTTTTCGATAATTATGATTATATTGTCAATGTACTTTAGTTATCAATCAGATATCTTTCTAATATATAATATCATAAAAGTGAAAATTTATTACAGAAATTCGAAGGAACCATAATTTTGCACAAGACTGAGAATCATAAGAACGAAAGAAACAAGTTTCTAAGCTGAAGCTCTTTTTGGGAGTGGAATCACAAGAACCGAATCCAGAAGTGGAAGTGAACTGTTTGTTCATTTTGCAACTTTCTCTCTTGCAGACTCAAAAATGCACGTAAATTCCAGACGATCTGCAAAATTCCCCGACATTTCCCTGTTTTCCAGGTTTTCCAGACGCGTAGCAACCCTGATTTTGCATTTCAAGCTTCCTCGACAGCCAAGTTAATCCCCATCCTGGCTGAGAATATGAGTTCTTAATGGTGTTTAGTGTCTCCTTATAAATAAAAAAAAACATACCTAACAAAGCGAATTAGTCCTGCAATCTTGAATACAAGAGAAGGTTTGAAAGTGCAAGGAAGTTTGTGCTCGCAATGGTACTTTGTGGCCTAGCAAGGCTGTTGGCTGACTTCCAGCATTCCATCCAAGGTTCGATTTGATTCAATGCCTAAAAATGCAGTCTTGCCTTACAAATGCATTTGTTTACATAATTCTGGAACCGTTCCATCAAAAATAAACGGAAGGTGAAGCGGTACGAATGTTGGATGTAGCTTTGTTTTATTTCCATCTGCACATAAGAACAAGGTCAAGGAACAACCAGCCGACCTCCGTGGAGGAGTGGTTAGCACAGTGCGCTACGACGCCAGTGGTCCCGGATTCGAATCCCGGCCTGGACTTCAGTGTTCTTTGTTAGTGCCCTTTCATCAATTTCATCATATCATCACTTATCCTCATCTTCGCGATTAGCCAAGAGTGGCGGAAAAGCGAAGTAAAATAAACCAAATCAAATTAAAGTCAAGGAAGAACCAAAATGTCAAGAGCACCAGACTTGGCAAAGCTCAGTAAAACAATTTTTCAACATAACAGAGCTTACTTTATCTCGGTGAATAGCAGAAAACCATTTTAAATATATGTGAAAGGAATATATTTCATGAGATAATCTTTAAAAAAAAATTGGAACAGATTGAACATGTAACCGTCCTTTGAACTATTTTAATAATCGAGTCGAAAGATAGAATTATCCATAAAAAGACTTAGGTGGGAAGGCCATAAGGCACGAATGGGAGAGGAAAGATGAGTTTACAGGATTCTTGTTGTGAAACCTGATGGTAAGAGACCAGTAGGAATGCCAAAACGAAGATGGATAACGTTGAGATGGATCTAAAGGAAATTGGTAGGGATGGAAAAGAGTATATAGATCTTGCTCAGGATAGGAACAGAAGAAAGGCCTCTGTTGATGCAGCCATGAACCTTCGGGTTTAATAAGACTAGAGAGTTAGTTAATCCTCGTTTGAGCTATTTTAATAATCGAGTCGAAAGATAGAATTATCCACGAAAGTCAATCACGGCTGAAGAAAATTATTGTGTTGCAAAGCCTTTCCACAAAGGATAGGGCAGTGTCGGAAATATACTTTTCCATGTATTTCCAATGACGAAGTCCAGAGAGCAGAAGGGGGAATGCGCTTACTTACAGTCCAGGGGAAGTCGACAATCAATATCGAAGAGCTGTGTCGCATACGGACTACTACTCTCCTCCACATAGGCTAAAAGAAAAAGAACACGCTTGCTCTTGGAGAAAGCTTTTCGTTTGGAGCCTCTTGGCGCAAGTTTCCTGTGAAATGAAGGTCTTAACCCTAGAACACTACCGTGTTCCAATATTACAATGTAACTACCGCTACGTAAATTTTACGTACATGAAGGAATCTATTTTTAAAACAAACTCTACATCATGAAATCAAATTTCTATTCATTGTGAACATTATTTTGTTTATTTTTGCTTATATTGGAATTTTATTCTTCATTTTAAAATGTATAAACCTGGATCTATTAAACATAGAATATTTTAAGAGAAGGTCTTGCTTGACAAACCCATTTGTACATTAAGAATGAAAGCGAAAATTTCGAACAATGAAAAGCAAACAATAATAATATTCATAACGCTGTAAATAAGGAACAAATGTAATTTTTAAGTCTTGCAAGAAAATAGTGTATGCTTTTTAACTTTCGTTTTCAAAATCTAAGTATCCAAATCGAATTTACAAACGTCAAAATTACGTGAAATATATTTCTGGTTTTACATAGATACGTAAAATTGACGTACAGTGCACAACATAACAAAACAATTCAAGACGATGAGAGCTTGCACCCTCCTTATGTGTTGCCTTATGTCCGACAGACAACTTCAGGCACTGTTAGGCAGAAGGGTGAGTGGGTGCGAGGTGGGAGGTAGGGGAGGAATTTGAGCGCAAAGCATACGTAAATTTTACGTACGGTAGTGTTCCACAAATTGGCTTCCCACAGGAGCAGTACATAGTTGTCATCCTCCTTTTCTTGTAGTTGCAGAAACTGCAATACTTTCTGTTCCCTTGTGACGCGGCTGCTACTGTACTTGTCTCTTCCTTCCCCAGTACCTTCATAAAGCATGAACTGAATTCGTGAGAATAGTCTCTTTTCTGAGTTGCCCAGATTGTTGTAGAAGTTGTGAGTGTGAATAATGTATCCATTGATCGCTGCTATGTTGATCATATTATAGAAAAATGAGATATTATAGAAAAATTCACGCAAATCTTACATGAATACAAATGGCGTTATTACTACATGCACGTCAAAATTACGTGCAAGATTTTTCTTCTGTTACTATCGCTACGTATTTTTGACGTACAGAGTCCCACTTAACGCACAAACTAGACATTCACTGCTTCCGCCCTTCTTACGACAGTGCTGTCACGCACCTGACAGAATGATAGAGGAATACCATAGGCGGAGGGGTAGGTGGGTGCGATGTGGGAGGTAAGGGAGGGAAATGAGCGCGAAGCACACGTAAATTTTACGTACGGTAGTGTTCTAGGGTTAAGCAAATTCGATTTCAATTTTGCTTGAACAGTAGCAAGTATCAGCATATGCCACTTATGCAGTAGTAACATTAGAATTTTTATGGTCGCAGTCAGGGGTGCCCATCCCCCCTCCCAAGGGCGTGGACGCATCCCCCCAAACTCGCTCATCAACCCCCCCCCCCAAATTGTTCATCATTACCCCCGTATACACACACGAATATAGTTTGGATAATCACGCAGTTATTCATTTTTGTTTGAATGTGGATAATTTGATTTCATTTTTTTAAAAAATAAATTTTTAAGCTTTAGACAACAAAACCTGACAGTATTTTACAATTATCCAGCCAGTCGTAGCACAGGAACACATACCACCGAAAATAATCGTACCTGAAATCATCCAACACTAAAACTGAAAGAAAACAACAGGCATTGTTTACCACTGGCCGAACTGCCAACAATCGAAAGGCCTATGACATTCGAAACCTTTCGTTGTGGTTGAAATTAAAAGAGCAAAGAAAGAAAAAAGTACGGCTCACTTTCATGTTTGCTATAGAAAATAGTATTCTTGTGGAAGTTGTTATATCACGAAGTAGATGCTGAACATCTATAACCATAACTAAAAATCAATAACAAGACAATCAAACGAAACGATCCCCAATTTTTATATGAAGATATTTAGAATTTGTAGATAAACTATGAAATTTTAACCCCCCCCCCCAAAAAAAAAATCCCATAACGCGGGCGCGTCATGAGCCATCCCTGTGGGCGGGCACCGGTCGCAGTAGAGAAATGGTTTAGAGAAGCTGATCTAGCGAATAGAGACAATATTGAGACTAGGAAGAATCTCGTTCTCGTCTCAAGTTGAAAACGCGTCTCGTCCGTGGTATCAAAATATGTAAACAATATATACAATGTGTCACCTCCAAAACGTTCGAAGAGTATATAGGTAATTAAAACAAATTAATTTTCTTGATTAGTGATTTTTGTTCTTTTGATGGCGGCTCGTTTCGACGTTACAACCCTCGAAAAAATTACATACTGAATATATGGAACCAAGCAACACACAATTGCCACTAATGCACGTACATTGTAATTGCCATAAACAAATTATATTTCTATTTCTGTTATTTAGTGTCGTTTTTCTGTCAGTTTTGGCTAATCGTGACGATGACTGATAATCAGATGAAGCTGATGAAGATACGCTCACAAGGAACACCAATGTCCAGGCTGAGTTTCGAACCTGGATACTTTGGTGCCGAGGTCGAAAGTCGACCGACCACCAAGCCGGATCCACAGATTATATGCCACGGCTATCTATATATAGATAATGAGGTAGATAACTGCTTGGTACGTCCGAAAAAGTCGCATAGTAAATGTGGTTTAGGTAAATTTACACATATCATACCAAAGTCTGGAATAAGGCGGAGAGTCTTGGGCACTAAGTCTCGGTCTCGCGACGATTTTGCAGACGTTTGACTTTGTTCTCGATCTCCTTCGCGTCTCGATTTTCGACATGTCTTCTCGGTCTCGTCAGACATAGCATGCATCATGTTGCGGCTATGTTGAAAATTGGCCGGTATTACGTAATTTTCAACTTTACATTCGCCTTTTACTCACAGGAGAATTGTCAGCGAACTAACTCGACCTGTTGGCTACAAGCCCTAGGATGTCCATGACATTAGGTGTTTAACATTAGAAAGTTTAAGTATGCAGACATGGGCTCATTCGCCAAAATTCATTTTCTTCATATACGGTCATTGTAACTTCTTGCTCATTTTGTTTGCTCGCAAGTACAGTACGTTACACTGTAAACAGATAAATAAATATGTTATAATCAGGGCTCGGAAGTTGAAGACCTATAAATTGCCAAAAAAGGACCTATAAAAACACCTAAAAATATAAAAAAAGGACCTAAAAACGGAAAAAAGGACGTAAAAATGTGATCCAATTAATTAATAACTTCAGTTTTAATTACATATTTAATGAATAAAAAATAAAAAAGTCTGGTGGTATGGAACACACAGTGCGAAAAAATTATATGAATGAAATGCATCTTCTTCAAGACATTATATATATTTTTTACATTAACATAATTTGAAAAATCATATTTGCCTAACCACACTGGATTACAGAAATAGGACTTCGGATCCTATTTCAGTCGTCCAAAAATGTTTCGCTCTCGTTTCAGGGATGGTTCAAATATATTTCTTTACTACAGAAAGGACGTTTAAGAGGTGATGAATTGATGATGATTCGAATTGAGAATGGGCAGTAAAAACGTAGTCGAAAGAAGGTGAAGTTGCAAAAAAAAAGCCGTTAAGACCTAAAAAAATACTAAAACAAGACCAATAAGCCAAAAAAAACCGCCGAAAAAGACAAAAAAGGACAAATAAAGCCCACTTTTTTCTGGCCTACAATGACCCAAAATGAACATATATTATTTTGGGCCTCGTCTTAGGACACTAGGAAAAAAAAAGATTTTTCCTCAACTTCCGAGCTCTAGTAATAATAATCAAATATCATATACCTAGAGGTAATATGTACAGTAGGATCCGTAAGTATTGCTAGGCTAATTGTCCATGACTATATTCATTAACTTTTTCTTGTATCCTACGTGCTTTAAAACTGGATCTTTACGTATGCTGGTGCAGAGGTAATCAGCAGCTTGTGTGGATTTTTGTTGCAATTCTTGCATAAAGCAAAGAGAATAAACATGGTGATGGGCAATTTATTTGGTTATGCATCTCACTGTACTATGTACTAGAGGTACGGGAACTTCTCGGACACTCTGTAGAAAATTGATGCAACAAAGCAAGTAAACAAGAAAAAGAAAATGTACCAAGCTCAGTCTTCGTGACGTGGAACAGACGCCGACGGCAAAGACAAAACCCCGTAAACGAATTAAAGAAAAATCAACATAGATACCCGAGGCTATGCCTCTGCAGAATCAACTTGCACAAAGCCTATCAACTCCTAATGCCCTTCTTTGTTAAGGAACGCTCATTTACAATATCAAATTATTTGTTAGCCAGAGGAACGTCAGAGGCCCTCTCCGCCCATCTAATTCCGAACTGGGATTTCGTCCGTGCGTGCGGAAATGCAATTAGACTACAAAAGCGACCGAGTAGGATTCTCAAAGAGGAGGCAGACGAGGAATGTAAACAAAGATAGTCTGTGCACTTCCTTGACTTATTATCCACAGAGAGAAGGCGGCAATGTTCCTGTTATTATTTCCAATTACGCTGGGCTTGGCCCAAACGAAATGATATAATCTACTGTGGAGAGAGCGGGATGGTCCTGCACTCTAAGTACTTCTGAGGCACGAAAGGTAGGAGAACCTTGGAAATGTGGAGCGTTTCACTGCTTGCGTTAACGCCAAGAAGACCGGAAATACACTTTATTCCAAACAATAGGGATATCTTTATTAAAAAGTTTGCTTTAAAACACTGCACCAAACATGTTACGAATTCTCAAAAAGGTTACATTTCAATAAATACACTCCTACCCCTTGAGTTTTTGTGACGATGCCAGTGGCCAAGTCAGCAGGGTTGTTAAAGGGATTACGGCCCGTTTCGCCTTATTGCGTTTTCACCTCCCCCAATACAATTTCGCGTGATGTATGCGACACTAACTTTCTAAGGCGAAACGGGACATCCCATTTCGCCTTATCCTGTTTCGCCTTACACACAAAAAAATTTTCACCAAAGAATATTATCAACATGAAGGGTCATTATTATTAATGTATTATTAACCTAACTTAACCGAAATGGCAATGGAAGCCAAGGTAGGCAACATCACAAACTCTACGCTCCCATTATGAATTACCCTTCAAGTCTATAATATTCCCAGGTGGGAAATTTTTTGTGTGTAAGGCGAAACAGGATAAGGCGAAATGGGATGTCCCGTTTCGCCTTAGAAAGTTAGTGTCACATACATCACGCGAAATTGTATTGGGGGAGATGAAAACGCAATAAGGCGAAACGGGAGGACACGGTTAAAGGTCTAGGAATTTCAAATAAATTCAATTCCGGTCCAGGAGAGAAGGTGGGTTCTGGGCCGAAAAGAACCTTTTTATCAGTAAAGTATTTCCATTCGATCCAGGAACCTTTTTTCCAGTTCAATTTAAATACGGTCCAGTAACCATTTTTCAATGAAACAATACGCAACTGGAACCGAATTTAAATTGAGCGAGAAGAAAGATTCCAGTCCTGCAGCGGAGCCCAATACAACTCATTAGAATTTATGGCTTCCTGGAACTCGAACAACCCTACAAGTCAGTGCACCCGAATCTAACCCGTATAAGTGACGCAACAGCCCGTAAGGGCCAGGGCCTACCTACCGACCGTCGGCCTCACTCCCACCTGCCGAGAAGGGCGATCATCCAACCAGTTACGCGGTGGCGTGTGGTCAGTACGAGGAACCCCCAGTCGTTGTTGTAGGTTTCCGTGACCATACTCATTCGTAGCTCGTCAAATTTCCTCACGATGGTGGGTGGTCACCGGTTCCATACACAGGCCGAAATCTCAGGAGAAAAGTTGTTACGTTTCCCCCAGGAGACCTGAACCTGCGGGGGTCCCGTAGCCGGAGCCCAAAGCCACCAAAGCATGACGCCTTGCGCGACAGTGCACCCCGACTGCTTTCCATAAACAACTAAACCTTCTTAATTAAATCTTTAACGCAGGATGTAAAATAATATGTTACGTGATGTCCCTGACGCCGGATGTAACTATGTCACCTGGAAAGTATTCGACTTTTGGAACATGCTGTGGCTTAGACAATGTTCGGAGATACATTTTTAGCGCTACATGAGCCTTGAGGTATCTCATTACTAAACTTAATTTGATTCTGGCTATATTTGACGGGGAGGGGGTATTTTTAATTTCTCGCCGGAAACAGGCATAGCTTTTACATTAGAAACAATGTCTTTCTCCGAAAGTGTTAGCAGCAAATGTGCAATTCTTGTCACGAGAATAGAACGCATATCAGGCAATATGCAGGTATTGTTTTGAACCCTCACGTGGAAGCAGGACGACATAACACTTTCGTAAAAAAAAACAAAAAAAACTCGTCTTCCTCTTCTACTACTAATGACAATTGCCTTCTCGACCATAGGATCGATTCCCGGGACCGATTATCTCAGACACGATGTCCCTGCAGAAGCTGTTATGTAGCCTATCAATACGTAAAGGCTGCCTATAGTGGTCAGAGGTCAAGAATTCGCGTTCAATACTTAAGCTGGACACACGCAGGTGCGTGAATGTGCCATTGAAGCAGAAATATAGAATTTCTTTCTGAGAATTTTGTCAGAAAGGTTCCTGTGCCACGGGTGAGCACGTAAGCGTAGAAAAAGAATTTCTTTCGATATTGCAGTCGCAGTGCGACTGTGGCAGGCAGGACCGTACTGTGGAACCGAACGTGAAATAGTCATAATAAAAGAGGAAGGCACCGGACGACGGGAAAGAGTAATACAGAAAATTTGATTCCGAACTCCTTGGTTGCTATAGCAACATGAAGATTCCTACCCATCCCCTGACCCATTACATCTTTTTCCAATCGAAAGGGTTCTGGGTTTTTTCTCCTTCCGCCTGTTTCTTTTGTCACCTCTCCCTTGCCTTCCCGTTTTTTTGCCACTTCTCATGAACGAATACATTTCTCTCTGAAATTCAATTTTCTGCAAACTGCGAATCATGTTTTTTTGTCACCCCGCGAAGAGCGTGATTAAACGTCAGCTGTAAAAATACTGCTCGTACGTGATGAAGAATTTCTTGGAATTTACGCGACTGTGCATCAAGAGAGATTTGTCCGTCATAACACAGATTGGATTGGAACACATTATACTCGGTCAATAATGAAACTATGGTTTATCGGTTTGTGTGGAAATTTGAGACGTGAACTGGAAAATCTAGACGAGGCGAGATTCAGTGTCCGAGACTTTTGGTAAACTATTACTTATGCCAATTGAATAACGAAATTAAGTTTACTGTACTGTGGGATGCATAAATATTGCGAAGCAAATTTTCCATCACCATCTTTATTCTCTTTTATTTACGTAATGAGAGCTTTAAGAATTAAAGTAACACGCCAAGAAAGCTGCTGGCAACCTCTGAACAAGCATACGTAACATTCTATTCCGTAAAAACATGCAGAATGGAAGAGAAAATTTAATGAAAATGACAATGGACAATTTGTCAAGCAATACTTGTGTATCCACTGTACAAGTATTGTTCAGAAAATTGTCTAGGACTATTTTCATGGCACGAATGGGAGAGGAAAGAAGAGTTTACAAGATTCTTTTGGGGAAACCTGATGGTAAGAGACCTGTAGCAAGACCACGACGAAGATGGAGGGATAACGTTGAGATGGACCTGAAGGAAATCGGTAAGGATGGAAAAGATTGGATTGATTTTGCACAGGATAGGGACAAATGGGAGGCTTGTGTTGCTGCAGCTATAAACCTTCGGGTTTAAGAGGGCTAGAGTTAGTTTTCAATTCATTAATTTTTCTCTCACATCCGACGTGTTTCTAAGGAATGGATTTTAACGTATGCTGATGTAGAGATTGCCAGTAACTTGTCTAGCGTTTTGTTACATTTCGTGAAGCTCTAAATTCAATGCGTAAAACAAAGAGTATAAATAAGGTGATAGACAATTTGCTTGGTAATACTTATGCATCCCACTGAAACATACAAAGCGAAAATCTGCCTGATTATTTATATATAAATCGTACAATTTGCGTATCGCAATTGCAATTTTAGTGGTAGCAAAAGGGATTGTGTGCAGCGTGGTTGCATACATTCTGGATAAAGTATATACGGCGCTTTTGTGTCATTTCTGGCTGATCGTGAGGATGAGTGATGATTGGCTGAAATTGGTGAAGGGACATTCACAAAGAACACTCATTCCAGGCCGGTTGTCGAGATGAGAAGTTGAGTGTACGGCTCCACACTGCACATGCACCACTCCAAATGCATCAAATTTGAAATTGTCATGACAAATCTTCTAATTTGGAACATTTTAGTGCATCACACAGAACAGCGCCTGACAAAAGTGACCTCTGATGCATTTCTATATGTATTTATATGCATATTTATCCACTTGGATATGCTACTGGAGTCAACATGTTTGCATCAATTGACACGAAACGTTGTTACCAGTTGGGCAGAGGCCCACGTTCAGTCTCGTCTCCAGAGCGCCCTTTACACCGATATAAATAAATTGTAATTTAACGACGGCAATCCTCCATAAATACTGACTAGTGAGTACATTCAAAAGGTTTCAGGAATCGCATTATTATTGGAAGGAATGAGATATCACAACACTGCTTCGTTGAGTGGCGGAGTGCGATTATTTTCTTAACATCTCCGGCTGTTCTGCACTGGGAAGTTGAGAGCGAGTGACAACTCAAAAAGCCTAAATCACCTAATCCTAGCGAGGCGCTGACGTCATCTCCTCTCAGCACAAATCATGTTGCTGTTCCTCATGTTCTGCTTTAGTACTAGGCTCGCTAACTAAACTGGCGGAGTAAGCTGGAGAATTTACTACAATAATCTGACCCCGCCTGATAACATTGCTGCGCCTTTAATAAAGTCAATTTTATGCTCAGAAACTAATCGTAACCCGTGACCCCTTAGGTACCTCGTGGCTTGGCACGGCATAAACAGTTTCTAGTATATACGAGGGTTATTCAAATGAAAACCTTAAAAGTGCAATAAAAATTGTAGGACAGGTTGTATACAGCTGAAATTTACATGAGGTATCAACTGTTATTTACATAACCACCTCAAAGCTCCAACACTAATCAAGTGAGTCTCAAGACGCCATATTTGTCACTTTAAAGATGGCGCCTCCTCTACACACTTGCACCAGTGATGAGGGATAGTTTCTTACCCTTTGTCAGCCTAAAACTTACAGAAATGCAATATCATTCTGCATCCTTACCGCACCAACAAGTTCACTAATGGAGGAGAAAGTTCGACAAAAGCCTCACTTCGCAGGCAGATGGGCGGAAAGGCCTTCGCAGAGACCTGAATCAGGGAACAGCTATGAGTAAGAGAATGGGGGAAAGCGAAATATGTTGTGGGAAAAAATGAAAGAGTCGCGCTGGCATGGTTCAGATTAGGGGGATGGAAACAACTAAGAAAGAGAAACGAAGCAGGGGAAACGATATGTTCTTTGTGCGATGGGGAGGAGACGGACGAGCATATCCTACTGAACTGCCCTTCTATTGTACACGTGACCTAAGGGACAAATGGATGAAAAACTTAACAGGGAGGGAGGTGATAGAAGTGCTGGACGACAGAATAAAGATAAAGGAAGCGGGACAGCAAGTGGGGAAATACCTGGGAGAAGTAAGAGAACGGCGGGGGAAAGCTCTTAGAGAAGGCAGCGAAATGAGTGATCATGCTCCAGCCGAGCCATCTTTATAGAGTAGGTGTGTGTGAAGTAAAATTTATGCGTTTTTGATGAGAGTGCAGGAAAAGAGAAGTGGGGAGAGGAAGAAGGAAGAAAGACTGGAAGAAGAACTGTTGGGGGAGGGGAAGAATGTGTATATAGGGGACAAAGTAAGAGACAGCTTAAAAGAAAACTGAATGTAACAAAATATTGTAGAAAAAAAATCAAAACTATGTAGTGCGTACAGCCTATGGTTCGCACAAAAAGAAAATAAATAAATAAATTAAAAAAAAAAAAACAGGTTCATAAGTAACTGCACGAAGATCCCAAAGACTTATTCTTTTTAAGATATGCAAGCACTAACTCAAAGTTGAATATAAATCTACTAGATCAGCAATAGGTCTGTGCTAAAATATAGAAATCTACTAGATAAGAAACAAAAACGAATTAAAGTTTTCTTTTGAATCACCCTCGTATATCCGGGGACAATCAATGAACTCCGTCTGCAAAGGAGGAAATTATTGTAAAAAAACGTTCTATCTACAACACATATGTAAACGTTCTTGATGTTCACCCTTCCCTTCAGAAAATTTTCTGAGGGTCGTTGGAACTACAAAAAAAAAATGTTTGCCCTTTAGTGCCCTTAACTTCTCAAACACACAACGTACGCTCTACTCCCCCCCCCACCCAATCCCCAGCCTTTTTGGAAGAATTAGTAACTAAAACAGCAGGGGGAAGAGAAGGGGGCTGTTTTCGGAACCTCGCGCAGAGTCACGTAATTGTTTCGGAAGATCCAGCCTTTCTATGCAAAGCTCCGTTAAGCTCTTAAGCATGCGATTTAAATCAAGCCCCCGAAATCCCCTTTCGAAAGACGGATTGTTTCCTCCCCCCACAGGAATATATCCTCGTCAGCAGAACGGGAGGCAAGGTGCCACGTTACATCGATTAACGCAGGACTGCTCGAAGACAAGCTACTGGAAGCGACCGATAAAAAAGCTGGGTGGTCAACAACTTTTCCCAACAGTCCCAGCAAGTTTCCCCGCATCAAAAATAGTGCAACCCTAACTTTGAGCGCTCGTTACATGCAAATTGGGAGAGACCGGATTATCTGCATTACGATGCCTCTTCCCTTGAGATATATTTAAATGCTTTTAACTGCCAGCTTATTCCTTGTAGAACATTCTATAATTTATTTGATAGCTGAAGTCGAGGTAATTTTTTTCCGCCAGAATACTATACCACGTGACCGTACTTTGCAGCTTGTGACGGCCGCCATGCTAATCTGCGGTTTGAGATCAATAGAGATCTCACGATGCTATGTGCGAAGTGAAAAAGCGACATTTTAGGGGTATATAATCCTAGTTAGCAACACTTACAGTCCATAATTTTATCGGCAGATGATGTCAACATGAAAAATCGTTATTATACGCTGAAATTTATAGTAACTGCACACGTTAGCTTCGTTCTGAAAAGTCAGCGTATAGTAGGCTACAAACGTGCTACTTTTTTTAATTAATAATAAAGTATTTAGGCTATGTTATCGGTAATTTTCATATAGCATTATTTCAGTTTTGTTTTCTTCGTTTTTCAAACGGGCTTTTCGATATTTAATCAGGCCAAGATTTACTGGGAAGTAGGGGGCCTATGTGTGTAAGAGGGCCACCAATGGGAGGGAAACTGTTTTCCATAGGGCCACTTGAAAAAAAACCGAGATAATTGAAATGTGGTAAACACGTGAAAATATATAACCATCTGACATAATATGTGTAAAATTGATTGATTGATTTGCTTTATTTGGCTTCGCCTTATGTGCCACTTTTCGCTAATTTGCGAAGATGGGGATGAATGGACACTCACAAACATCCATGCCCAGGACAGGATTCGAACCCGAGACCCCTGGCGTCGTAGCGCGATGTGCTAACCACTCCGCCACGGGGCCCGGCCTGTTGTAAAAGTTATAACTGAAATTGTATATGGTGGGGGGGGGGCGGGGTCTGACCATTCTGTAAGGGTTGAATTTCCATGTCACGCCTCGCCACTGAACCCTTGGTAAACATCTGCAACTAGTCACTGTTGTGTTTGATCCCTCTTTTTCCCCATCCCTCCATAGCATCGCATAAAATTTACCAAACGTGAAAGAGGACCCCAACAATGATTTGACATGCCCTAACAATTCGACTCACCGTCGCCTTGACACAGCAGAAACACAACCAAGAGTTTCGTTCAACTGTTGCACCAAGAGTATAGGGTAAGCCATGTCACTCTGTGACTTCAGGGCTGATGCGAGCCAGACACACACACTTCAGCTCCTTTTTTTGGAAGGTGGCATTCATTTTTCTCCCATGCGGTTGTAAAAAGCGTATCAAGTTACGAAGGCAATTATTAATTTTCGGAAATACAAAAGATAATGAGAATGAACTCCACTGGGTAATAACTATCTTTTGTAAAAAGTCCAAATTAAATGGGTAATAGTTTAGGTTAGAACTGGCATATGTTATTACAAGAACATTAGCTCTCTGGAGAGATGAATTCCACTGCAGTCTTATTTTCGTCAAGCCACAGCAATGCTTTAGTTCTGAACTGCCACTTACAAAAATACAACGATTCTGGTAAACAATTTCTACCAGCTTCTCAAAATTTTGGAGTTCAGCACCAGAAAATATTCAAAAGATGAATATTCCATTTCTCGACAATCAAAAGGAAACTTGGATTAGTTGGAAATGATATTTTTTTTATAATTCAGTAAGTACAACTGTAATCATTAACATAATTGTTAAACAGCATTGATATAACCCACTGCAATTTTGCATTGTTCTTATACGTTATGAAGGAGCAGGGTCCCTTCATCTGTTTCATCTGGTCATAATTCATCATCGTCGCTCGCGATTAGTCTAAAAGGGGAAAAGCGACGTAAAATAAAAATAAAAACACACGGTCAGTATTTCTTATGAAAAACTTTGCATCAATATCGTATCACATCATCATATTGACTTATGAAGGGTATAGGAAACTGTGTGTTTCGTTCACATCAAACACTGCTTTACAGATATGATTTCTCATTGTTTCCGTTTGACCTATGTTCATAGTGGCAACGGTTCTTCATTAGTATGCAACGTTAACTGGAACATTAACAATTGTCTAGCGCTTCTACTCCTTGGGGTCTGTACCTAATCTAACACCACGTTTCGAGAGTGTCTTCTGCCGAGTGGTTAGCACATCGCGCTACGACACCAGGGGTCCGGGTTCGATTCCCGGCCTGGGCATGGAAGTTTGTGAGTGCCCATTCATGAATTTAATCATATCATCACTCATCCCCATCTTCGCAAATTAGCGAAAAGTGGCACAAAAAGCGAAGTAAAATAAAGCATACCAATCAATCAATCAATCAAAGCACTTCTCCTCTCGTGGTTTGCCTGTGGTGATCAAACCTACGATTGATTCATTGATTTGCTTTGTTTTACTTCGCTTTTCAGCCACTTTGGCTAGTCGCAAAGATGAGGATGAGTTGTGATATGATGAAATTTCATGAAGGGACACTCTCAAACGAAGAGCGTAGGCCTATACAACAAGAGACCTCAATCGGGCTCGAGAAGTATCGTACGTAAATGCCTGGTAGTTCGGCATTTACCCAACAGATGTCTTTCTTAGACAAAAGAAGCTTGCCGAGCAGGGCCTCAGAGACGGGCATCAATCTGCAATGCTAAAGAGGCTGGTCCTATGTTTTGGGGAAATGCACCTATCGAATGAGCTAGTTCGAAAAAAATATCCTGTAAATTTATTTATTTCAGAGCAAGAATCACGTAAATTTGTGCGTTCGTGTAAAATACTAAACTCAATTACATGTTAGTGAAGAAGTATTTGTGTTAACAAGTGCGAAGTACGAGAATTTGTGAACCCAGCTGATTGGTAATGTTGTATGTCGAACGTGGAACTGCTAATACTCCTTTATTTAAGACGAAAGAAAAATTGCGATTTGTATATATATACGCCAATCACAATCACATTTAAAAAGTTTGAGCCAATAAAAAACAGCCTCCCGTCCCGCGTACTGCTGGAAGTAGTTTGGCACTTGACCGAAGGTGGCAGGACTGCGCATGTGATACGCTTCGATGTATGGGGTTTTCGAAAATTGAGGTATCTTGCATCAAACCTACGACAGACATGCGATTTTACTACAAAACCAACTAATCCACACCGTATAAACTACTCACAACCTAACTGCAATGCATAACTACGCATCAAGCTAAGTACGTAAAGCTTGAAAGGTGCGTTCATTCTTCAAGTGCGTAACCATCTGTGGGAGCAACCAAAGCTGCAAAAGGCGTAAAATGCGGTGGAAGGCCGTTCTTCCTAATTGGAGAAGATTAACCGCGATGAACTTCCAAGAACTTTCGCTGGAAGAAAAGGAGACGCCGGCCTCGCAACTGGCCAAGCCGTGAGCACCGCCTCGCTTCCCACACTCGGAGGGAGTTAAGCGCGTAATCACCGTCATCAACATACTCCAGTGTATTCTGCACGGAGCTTTCTCCGTAATCGCTGGGCCTCCATGGGAAAACGCCGATACGCAAGCCCGCACGAACACTATACGGACGGCACAATTTGCGTGTGTGTGTGCCATTCGTACCATGCTCTCTTCAAACCCGGCTTCGCTCGCAAAATAACTCTTCGAGTCTCAATCGCTTTTAGCAAACAGATCTTGTCCTCCACTTAGCGCTGGAAAATCTATTTACTTTAATATGAAAATGTAAGGTTGAATTCTTCAAAAATGTTAATACATTGCTGACTTGTTTTATTTTGCTTTGCTTTTCTGCAAATCTTGGCTAATCGAGAATGAGGATGTAATGTTACAAGGAAATGGATAATCACAAACACACATGGAAATGACACAACACAATTTCCATATATTTGCGGAACTGAAGAAATGTTTGCCAGAACTATAGAGAGCTAACGATATCGTTAGGTTAAGGGTGGGCAACGAAAATTGGCTGGGTCAACTAAACCGAGTTCGTTTTTTTTTCGTCTATATAATCATATTTGAACATTATTTACAGTATTATTTAATGGGAATTAGTGTTAACTTTATATGATCGTAAATGAACAAAGAGCCTGATTGCGTTCACGCAGGTAACCCGCTCTACGAGTTATTGATAACTGTGAGAGACTTGCATTTGAAAATGGCGATACACATGTAAACGCACGGCCATGAAAACAGGCGGCTGGGCTGAATTGCGCTGGTGCCACATATGGGAAAAGCAAAACGAGAGCGGGACAAAAGTCGCTGCTTCCCGCGCACTGTGTGGCAACGTCAACCGGGCTGCGTTGCCTAGTTCGAGCGTCAGACCGACCTCTCTCCGGAGAACTTTTGTGTCATCCCTTGCATTTCGAGCAAATACTGTCAAATGGATTACAAAGATCAACTGTACAACGAGATCTTTCATTCCCTTAAAACACACGGGGTTGTGCTCCGACGTGGCAAGAGCGTGAACTTCCACCCGCCTAATGTCATGGCCGTGCGTTCAGTAATTAATTTTTAGCCGAGTTACTTTCTGAACTACTATAACGTAAGATTCGAAAGGCTGATTTGGGAATACAAAAGATAGCAACTCTGGTTTTAAACCATGCCTGACATTAAGAAATTTATCGAACACGCGCCAAGCGGCTGCTAGGTCCAAACGGGAACCCCCAAAACAGCGCTTCCTACGGACACCCGACACGTGCTGCTGACATTATGAACTTCCAACCCCCTTTCCGTTTGCTCGTAAGCCCCCCCGGAGGGCGGAGAAAATAATCCGGAGGCCCCGGGGTGGTTTAAAATGTGGGAGGAAGAGCTCGCGCGAGGGAGAAATTTTTTGATGGCCCTCCTCACCTCGGAGGAGCCACTTTAGCCGGATTTATGGCCGGAGCCAGCTTGCAACTGAGCCACCGAGGCATTAGGGCGCAGGTAAAACCGAGCACCTTTATGTCCCCAAGGCCTGCGACCCTTTTAACCGCGGCCTCCTTCCCTTCCGGCCCTCCGAGGCGAAAAATCCACGAAGAAAGACTCGTTCTCGCCAGGCTATATGTTGTTGCAAATTTACACAACAATTATCTACTTCATGCACAATAAATAACGGAGGCTTTCCCCAGAAGGATATCGATCGGGTGGTGTAATATACAAGAATCCAAAGACAAATTTCTTCTTTAAGGTCTTCAGTTGCGTTGGTTGTTCACATTGTATATTGTACAATACATTGTTTACCGAAAATATGTTTTCTGGATGATTAATTAAAAATTCAGCCAGGTACACGCGCGGATTAACTGGAAGGGCACTATTTATTTATTGTTTACATGACGAAGTTATGGCAGTGTAGCCTTTTCTTAACCAGGTTAACGAATACAAGCACAGATAAAGATATATAAGCAGATGTTCATCTAAGGCAGGAAAACCGGTGCACGGACCTCCCACTGGAAACGGCCCCTCGCAAGAAGTTTCGGAATAATACGTTGAGAGGCGCTGAGAGGCACCACTCGAAATCTTGATTCCACTTCTGTCACAAAAAGACAAGAGATGGCACTGCTAAATTTCAACAGCTGTCAAGCCTGACTACCGGAACCATTGCCCTGAAGCAATCTTTATCTGTGATACAACGTTATAGACACCCCCCCCCACACACACACACACACACGTGTATGTATATACAGTCACCGCCAATAAAAATGGGGCACCTAGATCCTGAAATAGTAAAGCTACCTTGAAAGGTGTTTTGTGTGTTGCCTAACTCTACGATGATAAGTGGATTTTAGTAGCAAATTTTCAATTGCAAATTTTACCACCGCCGTATAGTTAGCCAACACACATAGCGTCCTGCAGGAAAGCGAGTATTTCAAGATCTGTGTGTCCCATTTTTATTGTCTGTGTCTTTACACAGACTCCCCCCACACACATACATACCGTATCCCGCCGAAGGCGTGACTCGAACCCCGGACACCTGGCGTCGTAACTCAATAGGTTAATCACGTCGCCAAAAGGGTCCGGCCGAGATGCTGGAGGTAGCTTCTTAAAAGCAAACTACACCAGCAACCTTCAGTGAATCTGAAATATCCACTGAAACAAATCTACCGGAAATCGTATGGGAAATAAAGCGAACACATCTTTATGCTAAAAACACCGTTGGCGGCAGGAAGCAGCTCGGCAACGGTTCTAAGGATCAAAAGTTCGAATTCCACATAAATAGTTCGAGCGAACATTTCTCCCCGCAGTTGTTCTCAGAAATTTATAGCGTAGCCACAGAGTCGTTGACTCCGAATTCTCTGATTTGCAATTGATACGTAAAGATATACCGCGGAATTACGCTACGTAAAGAAGTTTATTTTCAGGACTGCGTCTTGTCTACAGAGTCAACGAGATCTTCAACTACAGGACATCAGAGGTAAACGAACATTCCTTTATCCCCTTTCTTACATTTACACAACCCTGCCAGAACATTCAATCGAAGTGTTAAAATCTAATGGTTAAGTGTTCTTATTTTACAGGGGCAATCAATCCCTTTTGCTTATTTGGGTATAGTGTATATTTAATTAGTTTGGAATACTAGATATATTTATGTAAAAGGTGTAACAAAAGAATTATAAAACCTTGTCGATAACATAGTGGTAGCATTGTCGCTTTGTAATCAAGGGGTCCCGGATCATATAGGCGATGGAGGTTCTTTGTGAATGTCCCTTCATCGATATCATCATATCATCACTCATCCTCATCGTCGTGATTAGCCAAAAGAGGAAGAAAAGCGACGCTAAATAACAAAAATCAAACAACTCGAGACGAGACAGAAAAACTGTCAAGTCTCTTACTCTGTTTCGTATGACCTGATAAGTACATAAAGTCATCAGCATTAATTTCAATAATCAAACCAATCCATTAATTAATTGACGCGTAACTATACGTTGTTCAACAAGGAAATAAAAATGTTGGTGAATTGAGTTGGCGTATTAAGTCCACTTTATGCACAGTAAGGCTAATCGGAACTGGAGCTACAGTTTAAAGTGGAATCCGAACCACTATGGGCCTCCTCCGGGTATCGAACCCGGGACCTTTTGATTACAAGGCGACGACGCTACTACCATTTGCGCCATCGGGGAGATGAAATGTTGGTCAGATAAATATGAAAATCGAGATATAGGTAGTCTGGCTCCCAAAGCAGGCACAGCCGTACATGAAGTTAAATCTCAGCGACAAGGATTAACTTTTCACCAATTTTAATGCTGGCTCGAGCAGATTTCAACATGTTGATATAACTTAAGAATGCATGGATACGATTATCGCATAAGAGTACTCTTTCAAATTTTCTACTTACCTACACTAAAAATGTAAAACGTGTGCATTTTATGTGTCTTTTT
This sequence comes from Lepisma saccharinum, assembly GCF_977018435.1. Taxonomy (NCBI): domain Eukaryota; kingdom Metazoa; phylum Arthropoda; class Insecta; order Zygentoma; family Lepismatidae; genus Lepisma; species Lepisma saccharinum. The sequence goes on along the minus strand of NC_139235.1, from coordinate 46,333,497 downwards.
TTTTACTTTCGTTTCATATTTCTCCATTTCTATCTTTGAACGTGACGTATTACTTTCCCTTCGGTGATCAAAAGAAACTTGTTGAGTTTTCCTGTCCATGCATCCCGATGAACCTCGACTCCCATTAATTTCAGCTAAAACCTCTCTTTGAAGAAATTTGAACGAACTTATGCAAAGCTGAATTCATGAAAGTGTTCAGAAAGTTCGAGCTCTTGAAAGTGCACACGTCTCTTCCTTTTAACTCAGTGTACCGTGGCTGAATGGCAACAGTGACATAATGAAAAGTAGTATTACACAAAATTAAAATTATGAAAGAAAAATGATTTTCATTTCGGACGTCTTTCTGTCTTGAAGTAGAGGTTTGGAGGTTTAGTTTGGACTGTTACTTTGTTTCTTTGATTAGGTAGCCTACGGACTCTGAGAGAGCCTACTGCAGGCCTGGTCAACCAGCAGTATATGTGGAAAAGCGTTCTCCTATACACGTGCGTATTCAGGAAGACCACTCTAGGACCATGATAAAATTCAATTATAATTCCCGGCGAACTTTCCAAAAATTCAAGGGTACAAGCAGATGTTTTTTTACATTTCAACCCTCGCTTCTCACCCCCCACACACAAATAAACAGTAAAACCTCGTTAATCCGGACTAATGGGGAGGGGGTTAACGAAAGTCCGGATTAACTGAAATAACTTAAAAGAACAGTAGAAAGTGCATTAAAACTCAGTTTATAGCAACAAAACACGTTTATTATGGTGTATTTAAAGGGCATAGGCCGAAATACACTATACAGTACAGTAAAATGTAAAGCAATACGGCAATGCAGTACGTACATAAGCGATACCCATATTATGATGATGTGCCCGACGGACCTGGCTCTGCATCACTCGAAACTCTTGCTGTGGAAGTTGTTGACTTCTAGCCACATTTAAAACCTTGCATTCTGCTCCCCCCTTCGGATTAAGCGAAGTCCGGCTTATCGGGATCCGGATTAACGAGGTATTACTGTATTAACAATATGAAGGGTCTGTGTGATTCCAATGTATCCAAAACTTTTAATTTAATTCAATTAAACCGTATATGCATTTAAAATATTTCATTTGAGAAGTCATTTAACACACTCAGACTCGAAGTATTAGGCACATCCAGAAAGTAAGTTTCCCACTCGCCCACAGGTGGTAGGCCATGCGCATTGAAACCGGTTTTGCGCATGCGTGAGAGGCACATGCCCTGGCTAGTGAATGTCCTAGAAGACACCTCCCGAAGGTCCTCAGTAGCGTCGCGGCAGCGATGAAACATAGCGGCTCTCATTCCATCTCCAGCCGCGTGCGAGGTTCGTTCGGTGATCAAGTTCTTGTACGCACAAAACATAGAAATTCATCGCCAGCTGTGCCAGGTGTATGGGCCAGACGTCATGAGCAAGCAGATGGTGCGTCGTTGGTGCAGGACATTTCCTGAAGGCCGGCAAAATGTGCATGACGACGAGCGCAGTGGCCGGCCATCGGCCGTTATGGAAAAGCGGGAGATCCGATCAATTCGGAGCAACTAACGTTCTCGTTTATTTAAAGGCACCAGGACATAAACGCATTCCTTCGAATGTATGCGGGTTGAGGCGGGAGTACTTCAGGGGTCCCCCCACTTTAAAAAAATATAAAAAGATCTTGCTTTCTTTTACTTAAATGCTTGCCTTCCTTCCCCCCCCTAGAATTGATTTCCGTCTAAATTGGGGGGAGTCAATGTCCCCTTGCCACCCGCTGGTTGCGCCACTGTCCACAGATACGCTAACCACGGGGTATGGAATCCGGGACATTTTGATCACAATACAATGGCGTTACCGCTACCCCATCGCGGTGGCTCTTGACCCTGTCTGAGCGTGTATCGTATCAGAGCGCCAGAATTTGATAAGTGATAGGGCTGTGGTCTTTTGCCGAAACATATGGCCGGGGGTGGGGAGAAGTGGCGTCTGCGTCCTTTTAGGTATATACAGTGCCTTTCACGGTCGAGGTAGCCGTGGAGCGGCGGCTTGTGCGCCGAGAAGTAAGAGCGCAGATGCCGGCATTTAGACCCACAGCTGTACGCTGACCTTGGCACTGGACACGTCAGTCCTTCAGTATCCAGATACATTGTGTCCAGTTTGGACGGGTTTGTGAAGTGTTCATGTGTTAAAAAGTGTTTAAGATGGTTTGTTTTAGTTTACATATTACTGGTGCTTTTCTGCAGTCGAATAACGCCACGCTTTCGGTACAATTTAAAGCAACGAATTTTTATGTACGACACTTACGTCATTACGAATTCTTGAAGGGAAGTTAGAATGCGTTTTGCAGCAGAATTCCCAAATGTTCCTGTTTCACACAGAGACAGTGTTCGGATACGTGAGAACAAATTTAGGGAATCAGGGTCTGTTCTTGATAAGAAGCGAAAGGTGAAACGGCGCTTTGTGTAAGAAACATTCATTTTCATGACGTCACCAACCCGGACTGGTCAGAAATACACAGATAGTTAGGAAGAAAGACGTATTTGCTGCTGTCGTTGGTTCACAGAAAGTATGTTGTTCGAGGAGGTAATCGTATCTCTTTAAATTAATTATGTAACTTATTGTAGCTTAATCGTGGAAGAAATTAAAAACTGGCTTTATGTGGGCATCAATTTTTTCTCGTGGTTGAACAAAAGCAAGGTAATAATCGGTTCCAACATTCATTCCTTTATTTTGGACCTAACAGCTTTTATGCCGTATTCTGTAGGTACATATAAAATATACACAATAGGGCTTTAGTTATACGAAGCAACAATATATATGAATCCCATGCAACTTGTAAGATCTAACAATGCTGCTCGGTCAACAATTACCAAAGGTTTCTGTGGATAAAATCACAAATTTGACAGAGAAAACGGAAAGAGCGGTTAGGCAGGAAAAAAGTTAAATCAGAAAGAAAATGAAGGACAAGTCACAAGAAGTCACAAAGCGAGCAACTTCCAAGGCTCCTGCATTGCCCAGTGTTGAGGAAGAAGATGAGTTCGGTATCTACATTTCTTGTGAAGAATCTTCAGACTATGACGAATCCTCAAGCTAAGGCAACTACACTGATGATTCCATGTCGTCAGCGAGTGAGTCAGAACTTTCCGAATGTAGCTGTGCCACAGACTCAGACTGCCCACCTGTTCCAGCACGCGAGGCCAAGAAACGCCGAATCAAAGCAAGCAATGTCGTCGAGCAAGGCCCGAATGCAAAGATGTCCGAAATCGTCATCTCCACCGTGAAGTCCATGCAGAAGGCGAAGAAAGGTGTTTCGTTCAAGGCTGTAACAACTTCGATCGTTCAGACTCACTACAAGAACAAAGTAACGACTGAACTCCGTAGCCATATGAGGGAAGCTGTGAGAGCCGCCTTGGAGAACAACCAGTTGGTGCAAACCAGCGGAAAGGGCTGCAATGGCTCCTTCAAATTGGCACCAAAGGGAAAGTAAACGATCTGTCTGTTCACTGTCATAAGATCAGTGCCAAATCTTCAGAGTTGAATAATTTGTCATAATAAGTAATTTCATTTATTTATTTATTTTTTGACGAATATATACCACATACGCACAAAATAATTAGACTAATTGTTCAAAACTTGATATTCTTCCGATCAATGTATGTTCTCATATCTGTATATTGTGAATCATTCATTGTAATTCTTGATTTGTTTGCATCTTTGGTAATATTGTTCAAATATATATAAAACCATAACTTGTTGAGCACATTGATATAAATAAAATGTATTTACAGTAATAAGTATCTCATTGAATAGATCCATGTCAATAGAGCAAAATGCATGCACAGGCACGTATTCTGGGTTGTAACGGTTAATGGGCTTTCAATGGTGTCGTTACAACCGTGACTGTACGTGCAATATAGAATTAACATATTTCACGAACCAAAGACCATAGAACGAAAAAGATAGTTTAATTCTCGCTTAGCCTATAACTATGCATCAGAGCATCATGTGCGTATCTATTTCCAGCTAGAGCATAGGTCGCTTCCTCTGATTGGCTACTCATGTTTACCGCTACTCAGTGCATCCAATGACATTTAATTTGGAATTCTATAACTCGATCAACCTGTCTGGCCGAGGGAGACAATACACAAATTAAAGTAATTTGTCGACATCTTAGAGAAATTTAAGTATTATTTAAATATTCAAATATTTGGAGATCTTGCAAATGCAAGTTTAACGTGACATAAGTTATTTCAATTTTCCAGTGTGTCTATTAAAAGTAATAATTTCACTACATCTTAAAGTTTTCCTGAACTAGAAATTTTCATTTAAAAAAAAATCTATCCACTCTTAGGAATCTCTCAGAATTTTTTTGAAATCCAAATGTAGCTCCATGGCTCTGAGAGTTCGACGACCTCTGTCCTAACCCTTTACCAAATTTCTGTGAAATCCCAAACGAGATCGATCGACACAGGCACAGAATATCGAAAGACAGCGCGCAAAATCCGCCCAGAGACCCTCCGTCGTGCGAAATTACCATCCGCAAAATTGGCGCGGCAGGAGCCGGTGGTACTCACGTGGGATTCCGCGTGTCAGGGATGTCTCTGTTGCTGGCCATCTTGTCGCTTTCCGCTTGATTGAATTTGTTGCGGCGGTAGGGGTCCTCGCCCGAGAGCAGGCGGCCCCTCTCGATGTACGCCCGTTCGTCGAAGTAGTTCCACGTGAGCCTCGTGTCCATCGCCTGGGTGTCGCTCTGGTTCTCCTCCTTCGCTCCATCGTCCTTCAGTCGAAGGGCCTTGTTTGCCTCCGGGTTCTGGAAGAAACAACACGGAACAAGATCTCAATATTGTTATAGAATTCTCCTCACACAATTTACAATATTACAAGTAGTACACCATAAACGAGGAAAAATTGGAATATTCTCATAAAATTTTGTCCAATTTTTATTTTTTCTAAATATTACTAAAAGCAGGGTGGATAAAAATCAAGATTTATGAAATTATGTACATTATTATATAAATTATTTCTTTGAAGCGATTTAAATCAGTGACTTTTTAAAAAAACAACTGATTTCATGATTTAAATCAATTTACCTTGAAACTGATATTTTTTTCTTACCAAATGTACAGTAGCTATATCCATGGACGTCCGCAGGATTTTTTCCAGGGAGGGGAAAGGAAAGTATTTTTCATGGGGAGGGAGGCAAACAAGGCACATTTTCCCCAATAATAGTGTTCTTCCCTCAAAAAACATTCCTTAAATTTGAATTTATCATATTCATGCAATAATTAACACATATTATCGTGGCTGAAATTAAATTAAATGTGAAAAATATATATATATTGGTTGACTTTCATTTTCCAAAGAGGGCCATGGCCCCCTCCTTGACCCTCCCCTTCCGGACGCCCATGGATCTTGCTTAACTGGCAATTTTGCACTCGTCTCAGAGTAACATTGGCACCTCACATAAAAAAAAGCAGGCAGACAAAATTGTCATAACCTATAGTTATGTAAGAACCAAATTATTTAGTCTTCTTTAAAAAAAACGCACTATTTGTTGTTTGCTTGTCTTAAGTTCACTTTGAGATCAGGTAGGCTGATCGAAGCTGCAGCTATAGCTTAAAATGGGATCCGACACATTATGCAATGTGCTTCCACTGCAGATCGAACACGGGATCCTTTGATTCATAAGCACCGCTTTGTATAGTGTGGACCTCGTCGCGACCTTGTAACCAACAGGTTTTCGATTAAACCACACTGATTCGGATACCACATTAAACTGTAAGTATCGCGTTCCAAACCACGACGCTCCGAAACGCCGTAGGCAACATTTCGGATAGGGTACGTCCATGTAGCGCGCCGCGCCGAACCTCCCTGTGTTCGAAATCATAGCATTTGCCTTTTGTTGAATGCCGAAAACACACGAAGACATTCGGAATGACACGAAAGTGCATTCGATGGCGTAGCGAACGAAAAAAAATTCTTCTCTCGAAACTTCCGGACTTCTGGTATGGAAATTCCACAAGCAAGTTTAGGTGGGGCGTACTGTAATGCGACTTACACCGTTTCATTTCTCAAGAATCCGACATGTGGACCAGCGGTTCTCCAACTTTCTTCTCATTGTACCCTTTAGTCGTTAACTAAACGTCTAATATACCCCCACCATAGGTTTAGTGCGTTTTGGCGATTTTTTTTCGCTGCCTGATTTTTGATATGTTGGAGCAAAATGGCATTCGGTCTGTATGTAGAAAGATTATAAACAAATAAACATTAAAATCCTAAGTTTACTATTTTATTGGCTTTTCCTACGTTTGCAATCTTTACGATTACTTAAAAAAATGAAACATTGAAACACATGTATGCTAAGAAGTATATTAAAAACTTTTTTTGTCATGTATTTTTCCAGAGTTATTGAAAAAAAGTAAATAACAAAAATTAGTTTGTAAACAAAACAAGCACAATTTTGGAGATTTTATTGTAAATCGTCAGTTTCTAGTGAGAAGGATGTGGCTGCATAGTCTGACACAGTTTCTTGATGTCTGTTCTTGAAACTTTCAAGCTGAGATTCGGCAAAAATGTTGTCGTATGGGTATTCTCGACATTTCTCTTCCGAGCTGATCGCGTACCACCTTCAAGTCGTTCATGTGCCCCTGGGGTTACGCGTACCACAGTTTCAGAACCAATGATACGTTTTATATAAACCAGTGGTTTCCAACTTCAAAAGGTCCGAGGGCCAAAATTATATCCAGCAGTTGATTGGCAGGCCGCAATTATTTTTTTTGGGGGGGGGGGGATTAAAAATTACAAAAGTTGTAAGTACTGAGCTGAAAATGTACTTTCGCATGACCTAAATTTCTTAAATGAGGCAATAAAAACAATGGAATCACAAATCAAAATTGTATAATTACAATTTATTTCACAAAAACCCAATACTTATGGATGAATTGAAATAAATTAAAAACACACCAATACAAATAAGAATCCTTCGTAGTAAGTGTTCAATGTGAAAATTGAAGCCGATCTGCTTCTTTTATCAAAATTGGAATGCCCACTTCAATTTCTGTTATTTGAAAGGTGAAGCAGTGAAGAATCTGCCAGTCGGCTTCTGTAGCGGTTCTTGATGAACTTCATTGAAGAAAAAACACTTTCACACGTGTATGTGCTGCCGAACATCGATGTAATTCTTTGCCCAAAACTACGAAGGTTTGGAAAGCGTTCCTTTGAAAAACTCTGGCCCCTTTTCTTGCCTAGTTTGAAGGAACACATCGCCTTGCAAATACACAATTCAAGTTGGAGAGAAGCTTCTTGTTCTTCGATGTTAACGCCAAGAGGATTGCTGAATTGCTGGATGGTGCTCATTTCATATGGCTCATTTCGATTATTGCACAAACTTTAACGATCAGTCACAGTACAATCAGAGTTGGAACACTGGAAATATCTTCGTACTTCGTGCGTAGTAAAACAGACCTCTATAGTGCAGCGAAGAGGTGGGAAGTGGGAGAGTTCATTCCGCATAGCGAAGGGGTGGAATTCATGGTATGAAGAGAACGTTACGTCACTTTAGATTCTTCTGATGATCATTATTGACTGCAAAATCAATTCTACCTGTGATATTGTCTTCCTTCACAGACCTTCCGTTGCTTCAGTAAAAATAGAACGTATTTTAATAAACATACATAAAATTAATGTATTTAGCAAACTGGCTTTGCGGGCCGCAAGAAAAGGCATCGCGGGCCGCCAGTTGGAAACCCCTGATATAAACCATTGACTAGCCTCTTACATTAAAATTCTTTCAGATATTTGATATGAAATCAATAGATCGGAAACAAACAAAGGTCAAAAATGGTATTTACGCAGATGTGTAATGTCAACCTTGACAATTCCAGCCTCCTCCAAAACAAATTCCTGCGTACGTCAGTGCGTGGAGGGGGAATAGGAGCGGGTGTGTGACCAACTGCCGATTCTAAAGCAACATTTTTATTATTTAATAAGCGAACACGTATAAATGCGCTAAAATGCGAACAATAATTTCTTCATATAACGTCCTTCAAATAGGCGATTTATTTTAGGCGACTGTGAAAGTGTGGAAAGAACATAGGAGAATTACAATACACGACGGTTTGAATGGGAGAAGAACATGGTACGGGCAAGGGGAAGGAATAGAAAAAAAAGCATAAAGATAAGCGGAAGGTTGGTGAATACATGCCAAAGCTAATAAATAATGGGAGAATCTTAAAAAAAAATTGATCCATGCATCAAAGTTTCAATTATTAATATTCAAATCAGCACAAATCTCCAAGGGATATCCATAGGATATCCACAAATGTACAGATCAGATCAATGGACAGAAAACGTCCCGTCCCGTCCTGGATATCCATGAGATCTCCAGTGCTTGATATTCATGGAATATGCGGTGTATGTTCACGTGTTATTAAAAAATTGACATGCATGATTCGATATACGTGGAAAGGTTCATTCACAGTGTCCAGTCATTCACCATATGTCGGTACGCAAAATGCAGTATCAAATAACTCTCCTCGCTCCCAAACCATTTTGGACTTAGGACGTTAAAGTGCTTAAACGTCTTAGAGATGAATGAGCTCAAATTCTTATCAGGATATGCGTGTGAATGTATAACATCTTTAAATATGTAGATGTGTGTGCATGTGTTTGTGTGCGTACGTTCGTGTGTGTGTGTGTGTGTGTCTGTGCGAGATAGAGAAGTACTTGTTAGAGACGCATGAGATCTTTGATATGCGTAAATCTAGTTTAGAAATGTTCCTTTCGTATCCAAAATATGTGTGAAAAATATCAGGATAATGTCCAGATTAGGTCAAGTCTAGTCCAGAATATATTCATATGCACAATCAAAGAAAAACAACCAGATAACGTCCTGTTCACGTGAACAAAGTCGCACTGATGTCCGGAAAATATCCAAAAGTAGAATGTCCAAAATAAGTCCAAATATAATCCATGGAATGTCCAGAAAATGTACAAATATGATCCATAGAATGTCCAAAAATGATCAACAGAATCTCCAAAATGTATCCAAGAATGATCCACAGAATATCTAAAACGTATCCAAAATTGTGTCACAGAATGTACAAAACATGTGTGTGTCTAAAAAAATGTCTAAACAATATCATTTCTGGATATCCCATGGATGTCATCTGGACGGACATATGGATATTCAGGGGGTAACAAATGGATGTCTTCTGGAAATTCCTGGATATCCTATGGGTATGCAGAACTTCGACACGAATATCCAGTAGATATCCATAAGATGTTTTCTGGATATGTGTGTGGGATTATGGTGTAGCATTCGTAATGTATTGTAAACGTCTTATTAGAAAATACTATCCCTTTCCAAAAATCAAACAGCTAACTCAATTTTTGAACAAAGCTCTATTTGCAAATTTTCTTACAGTAACAACAAAGATATTTCTCGCCTTATTGCCCGGGTACGTTCTTCCGCATAAGGTGTCAAATGCAGTGCCGCATCCACAAGTTGCAAAAACCCGCAGTGCGAGGTGAGTGGGGCGGAGACAAGTGAGCCTTTAGGGAGCTCTCAGCCATTGACATGGTAGAGGGTTCCTATATGCATATGTAAGAAACAAACTTAGTTACTCAAGGGTACAGGAACGAATACAATATATACAGGTAGAAGAAAAGTTAAATTCCCTGTGCACATAGCACTGTGCCATGAAGGCACATTTAGGGAATGTAGGGGTAGTGCCCCACATATTGTCGATGTCGACCATCTTGGAGGTCATGTGGTCAGCACCAACCTGCAGCCGCCTTTACATCCCCCTCCGATACAATTTGATTTGAGGCTGGGTGAGCCTTAGAACCTCTTTATGCGGGAACAAAGCCGAGAAAATTCCGACCTTAGATCGCGCACCCTAGATTTCCCGCGTGGCAGTCGCACTAGAATCAAATCAGGCTAGAATTTCACGAGAAAAACAGGGGTGAAGATTTATTCGACCTATCTTTAATCAGGAAAACGTTATGACTGCATGATTGTAACAAATGTATCATTTTCCAGGTGTGAGGTAACAGTACTATATACTCGTATATCACATAACCCCTTTCCCATTTAAAAATTTTGAGTTGGATGTGTGTGTGTGTGTGGGAGTAGGTAGAGGGGGTATTTGGTAATATTTTGCCGGGGGGGGGGGGGCTTGTAGATCCGGCAGGTCAAATGACAATACTAGAGTTTCTATCAAGGTATTTGATATCAAAGTTGGGGATAGACGACCTCTGGCTTGACTTGTAGTTTATGGGACATGTAAGGCCCCTGCTTTACGAAATATCTGCAGTGACCTTACTGCGGTATTTCGCTCAAAGATCCTAGCCATTGCACCCAAGACGACGTCGTGTCATAAAGAGATTCTTGTTTACAGTCAACCGTTGTCAAATATTTACCAGCAAGGCAGGAGATTCCTTCCAGTAGACCCAAGACTTGGGCTGTGCACAAATTCCACAGTTCGCCAGCACGCAATGTCTCAACACCAGTCTCAAAACTAATGAATAAACAATATATTTCTCTCAGCTTGCATGATTCCTTTCTAAAAATAGCACGCATGATTTGAGTGCTAGTAGGTGTGTTGCTGTGATGTTTTCCTGAAGTTATGGTAGTAGAGGGTTGGAAAGCTCTGAGTTTCCCTAACAGCACGTCGCAGATAGATTTTTTTCTTCTCGGATGGAATGAAAATTCTGTAACTCTGCACTGTACAGCTATCACAAAACGATCATAGTAATTAGTAGAGACCGGATTTTATAGGGGAAAAATCCTCTGAAAAGAAATAAACGGAAAGTTATTGCCAGAAAAAGAGGGGGAAAAGAACTATATTTTTTTGCCCTCCACTAAAAATACTATACTTTAAATGAAAGCGCAATATATACCATTCACATATAAAAGGGATACATTAAATTTTGTATTAATGTATCCCTTTTTTATATGAATGGTATTGTGCTTTCATTTAAAATAGTATTTTTAGTGGAGTGCAAAAATAAACTATAGTCCTTTCTCATTTCCATTTTTTGAAAGTAAAGTACAGCGAATAATCTTGTCATCCGTTTCAATGAAATCTTCCTTGCAACAGCTTACCGCATTCCATAGCTTGCTGCCACTTGTACCTGGTTTCGCCATTTCACTGACGCTCAATAATGTCGTCTCTGTCACAAAGTAAAGTTAAAACTATTCTAAAAACTTCACAATAAAAGTCTAAATCTTTAACGGTGTATACCAAACAAACAAATTAAAAAAATCCTACAAAGAGTTATTTGAAAATAAAAGACCTGCCAAACGAAGTGTCACCTTGTTTATCATTTAGAATTTGTAAGTATCCCCGGGAATCCGCGGTAGTGTAGGATAACGCTAAGGGTTTGTAATCAAATGGCCCAGGGTTCGATGCATGGTGGTTTCATATCGATCGTTGGTTCGGGTGCCACTTTAAACAGTAGGACCAGTACAGATTGGCCTATCTGAGCATAAAGCAGACTTAAAACACACTTCTGAAAAAAGTAACAGGCGACTGTGTCTAATTTCCTTTTCCTTCTCTTCAGCACGACAACGATACTTTTAATATTCACGCCTCAGAAAAGTACATGTAATATTCTCAAAATTTTAAAAATTCCGTGTCCGTTTGAGAAGCATGAACTGCTTCGTGTTTCAATTATGAAAGAACAGAGTTAACTTTCATGTTAGGGAGCCAAAGAAAATAACACGCACAGCAGGCAAGGGCGTGCGAGGTGGAACGCTGCAACTATATTCTTCCTAAACCACTTGCTTTGATGTTAGGCAACTTTACCTGCAGAGGGACGTTGAAGAGTTCCATACCCGCTACGGATAGGAAGAGGACTTTTCCACCAGTCTCAAAAAAAAAAAAAAAAAAAAAAAAAAAAAAAAAAAAAAAAAAAAAAAAGCAAGCGTGGATTACTTTGAAAGGTAAGCAAACGGAATAACAAGCCGAAACGATATATGTAAAAGATAGATAAGTCCTGTTTTCTCTCGATAACCCAGAGATTTTAATACGTTCTCGTCACTCAAATTCCATGGTTCGAATTCCGGCCTGGTCTTGGATGTTCTGTGTGAGTGTCCCTTCGTCAGCTTCATCTAATCATCACACATCTTCATTGTCGCGATTAGCAAAAAATGTCGCAAAAGCGATGCTAAACAATAAAAATACTACATATGCATATCTATGATCAATATGATGATAAATATAAAACGGCTAAATATTTTTTAAAAAACTTAGCACGATGCTGATATACTTTTTTTTAGTTTTCTTTGGAGAAAAATAACAAAAAATAAAACATATACGATCATGGTCACGAGATTCGTTGGAAATTTAGGCACTATTTTTCGACTAATGCATAAGATTTAGATGCCAAAGTTGATAATTTAGTCGCCTAACTTCCATTCACGATACAAAAAAAACGGTCGTATATCGAAATTTGTGCATGACGGAAACGTACATTTCGACTATTTTTAGGGACAAATATGGAGGAAACTAAGCGACGCTTAGCCCTTTTTTGTACCGTATTAATTTACACAGATAATCACCATGAAGTTAGTGAAGTATAAATTTGATTAGCGAAAACTGAAAATATATGTAAAATAGTCCATAGTATATTGTACTATTATGACAATTTTCTACCATATTATAAGGATCGGAATTCTATAGTCGCCAAACTAGATAGATCCAGTGAGGTCACAAACTAAAAATTTGAGTTGCGACTTCCAACCGCTAAGTTCGAACAATGGTCACAAATTCAATTTATTTTTAAAACTAAAGAAGGAAGTACCAACAAGTTGCATCAGTATTGCACACTTTAGAATATAAGGAGATCTAAATTTTGTCGCCAATACGAAATATCACTTCACCAGAGGAAGAGGAAGTAGAGACTGAATGTAGGACTGGATAATACTTTTTGGTGTGATCTGAATGCCTTAAAAACTAGAGAACATTGTTTTTGTTATTGATTTGTTTTACTTTACTTCTCTTTTTGTGCCACTTTTGGCTAATTTGCGAAGATGGGGATGAGTGATGATATGATGAATAGACACTCACAGACATCCATGCCCAGGCCGGGAATCGAACCCGGACCCGTGGCGTAAAACCAGAGAATATTCTCATCACATCATGATATGCAGTAGGTGGATGGATACTGAAAATGAAACATAATTTTCTGACGCACCCTCGTATTTTCCTCATTCACGATTATCAAAGCTTTTTCTACATTTTAGTATATTTTTCCACATTCCTGGGTATCTATTTTAATCAATGAATACCAGGTTCGATTCCCGAAGGAGGAAACACTTTAAACTGTAGCTCCAGTCCCAATTAACCTATTTGAGCATACACACAGAAAACTAAATGCATCACATCGATTGATTTCCAAGAAAACAAATAAAATAATACTCCCATGCGCGCTATGCATTTCTCTTTGGCAATGTTGCCAAACCTGATGCGCATAAAAAAGCTAAATTTCAACTTATATGGAGTTAAAACTGAAGGAGCTCGATTTACGAAGGCTGAATAAAGTGCTTTCTAGGGTAATTTTAGGTGTCAGAGGTGTGGGGATGCTGCTGTTACCGCGAACTTTAAACTGATGACAATTTATTCTTAGTTTTCACCGACTAGATCCGGCGGCATCGCCCATATCAATAATCCGTGATGGTCATATGAAATCCAAAATTAAGTTTTCCCGGATAACAATATTAGGCTATCTTCACGTCATCCACGGCACTATAAAAAAGTAGCTGGGAGGTAAGAGGGGGTGGGGCGACGCAGCCAATATAACAATATCACGTCACATGCAAAATGTATACTCATGGCAAAAGTTAGTCTATGTGGGCTGGAGCCAGTGATAGCATCGTAGTGGAGCACGGGGGCGGGCGCCCCAGTTCACAGCCAAACGAGTGCACGAAATAGCCTGATCTGGCTTCAAAAGAGCCAAGTTGGCAACAGTGCAGCGGACGGAAGAGTGGGGAAGGACCTCGCGGAAACTGTTCCTCATACTCTTACTTTCATAACCTTTATACGCCGCTCAAATTTGTTCGGTGACACGCTGTAGGACTGTAGATTGTTTACGCTATTTATTTCGAAACTCGATATGGGGTGTAAGGAGTGGTCCGTTGCGTCGATACCCAAATTCCAAACTTCCATTCACGTAGTAAACCCTGGACTGTATTTTGCAGACTAGCGAGGCTCTGGCGTCTGGACCCACAGCCAGTATAATCCTCTGTGGGACTCGTGTTGTGTCGTCCGCATATATTTGTGATAGTCCCTTCATTCATCTCAAAACTATTCATCCTCATCTTCGCCATTAGCAAAAACTGGGAGCCAATCAATCAATCAATCTAGACTCGATGCGAACTGCACTTTGAGAGCGAGGCGAGAACTAGATATGCATTCAGATCTCGAGACGAGAACGAGCCAGGCATTTATACACTGTGAAAGTTAGGACGGTATATGTGCTGCTAATAGAGTGGAACCGAGACTGAGGCTTCTCTATCAAGTACGAGACAGGTGTTCGTGGATTGGGACGTGACCAAGAAACAAACATTTACATCTTGACACAAGACCGAGAATAAAGGGGGTGTGGGGTAAGGGCCCCACGCTTTCTTGGTCACAGTCGAAGGTGGATCAGGTAGGAAAAATCCCGGTTCTTCCCCGACGAGAATGGAACCCATGTGTCTAGCATGGTTGTCAGACGCCCTGACGACTTTTTTTTTCTTTCACAAAAAGGAATACCCCTACGCGGTAGTATCCCCCATTTTTTCAATGTTGTCTCAATGTTCACATTCATCAATTTTCTCTATAATCTTTGTATTCTCATTGGGACAAATACAAACATCTATGTCCGAACAGGTATTCGAACCCGCGACCCCTGGCATTGTAGCACACTGTGCTAACTAGGCCGACTAACGACTGAGCTACCGCGGCTCTAAAAGTGGCATAAACGGGAAGTAAATACGAAAAATCGATCAAGTCTCGTTTCGTCCTGATACCATCCCTAATGTCGACAAACGTTCAGAGCATACGTCTTTGCTGACTTGAACGAGAAAGCAAAGTAGTACGTCTGAGACGATTCTTATGGTCGCTGCACACGGTAGTAACCGAGAGCACGCTTCCTGACTCCGGTAGTCAGTCGCCGCTCCGGCGGGGGACATAACCGAGGTAATGGGTAAGAAATTAGGGAACGGCCCCCGCTGTTATGCAAGGGAGGCAAATTTATTCAAGACAATGACTCCGGATTTCATGCTCCAGAAGCGAATTTAATGCGATGCGGGTGGGGGGGGGGGGTCAGGGTCGGGCGAGAGGACAACGCCGCAATGGGCAACGCCCTCTAACGGTGCTGATTAAGTTGCCTGCATCTGGATGTAAATATTTGGTCTCCTCCAGTGACACTCTGGGCAGGGTCTGCACCTGCTCGCGTTTATTCTCTTAATTACACGGACATCTTTGGCATATTCGTTTTCCGAGGAAAGGAACGAAGTGAAATACTTCCCATTCCAGTTCACTTCTTCCTAAAATGGACTTGGTTTTGTCCTAGAAGATAGGAATGCATTCTAGTTTCGCTGGCTGCATAACAATAGAAACAGACAACACAATTTAATAATTTGAATGAGTTCTGGTTGAAAATCAGGTGCCTGCAGTCTCGTATCACTCCTTACTTTCGTTTTGAAGCCAGTGGGCGGAGCTTAAGTTTGTCTGCGTAAGATGGCCGCATCTACTTCAACCAATGACTTAACAGACAGAAGAACATCGCATCGGCTGCTGCAAGCTCAAGAAGGAGCATGGAAGTAGGCTCCAACTACAAACGCAAACTCGAGGTTTACTTTACACTTAAATACTACAAAACAAACTATAACTAGCTTTATTTGCTTATGGAATATTTTTCCTTCAGGTTTTCTGTCGCTTCCGTTAGTACAGCCGTGTGTTGAGCAGGCACCATTGCTTCCTAAATCTTATTCAAAAGTACACGAAATTAAATGCTTTCTTACGGCGTCTTCGAATCTTTTGGTCTTTCTTCTCCGGTTCTGTCACGTGACCCGACTTCAGGAAAATCGCGCTAGGCTAATTCTTCCCCTTCATACCTCCAATTTGAAAATGCTTATAAATGTAAGTTTCAGTACCCACATTCACTGCTACAAGGTATGCATATATGCTGTACATTTCAACACTGACAAGTGAAAATCCTATCCCCCCTTCTTTTACAGTTATTAGCACCTAAATTTGTGCTTGCGTTTGAGAATCCTCCTGGTGCCTTCCTGAACTAAGGATGCAAAACATATATGGGAGTCACAAGCAGATATTCAGTCTTCAATATTAAGGATTGAATTAAGGACCGTGTGAGAAACTGGCTTAAGCTTACCTACACATCTTTCCTATCTCCATGACTATTGTATTGGGTTTTAGTTTTGTTTAAGTTCATGCTATGCACAGATAGGCTAATCGGGACTGGATCTAAAGTTTAAAGTGGAACCCGAACAACTGCACACAGAACCCAAAGCATGTCAATTGATACATGTACGTATGTTGACTCCAATAACACACTAACGTGCATAAACTTCAAATGATGCACTTTTTGGTGTCTCAAAATACACACAGAAATGCATAAAAGGGTACTTACAGCTGATGTTCTGTGTGATGCATTAAAAATGCATCAATTGGGAAGATCAGACAAGATCATTTAAAAGATAACAAAATTTCACTTTTATCAATTGACACAGCTATAGCTAGTATGTATCTTTGAAATGATCTCGTCTGATCTTCCCCATTGATGCATTTTTAGTGCATCACATGGAAGGCCAGCTGATAAAAGTGCCCTTTTATGCATTTCTGTGTGTATTTTGAAACACCAAAAAGTGCATCATTTGCAGCTTATGCACGTTAATGTGTTATTGGAGTCAACATATTCCTATATATGTATTAATTGACACGCTTTGGGTTCTGTGTGCATTTGCATCGGTCGAGTATTGTACCCGGGACCCCTTGATTGCAAGGCCGACGACGTTGCAGTTGTGAAGTAAACCGGTACAAAAGCAGGAGTTCATGCTATATTCATGACAAGGCAGCGTAGTCTGTTTGTATCTTGTTGACCCTTGGACCCAACAACGGGGAGAGAGTTTCAATCACCCGAGCACTGACCTAGCTTCGCCAGCAAGCAGGCAGAAAGTTGGCAGCAGTCGAAGCCTTCTTTCATCCACGTCGGCTGACTCCTGCTGACCTTCTAGGTCACTCGGATGGACTTGTTTCTCTCCTAAGTGGGCTCGGAAGCTCCACATTCTTCCACCGAACAAAATAAACGAGTCCACTTTCTCTGCGGCCGAGCGCTTTTCCGCCGCGTGACAACAAACAAGACTCTTCAATGAGCTGGCAATCGGGTAACAAACATCAATTACTTAATGATTTCCTTTCAGTAACGACCATTTGCGTCAAGAAGGAAATGACTGGATAGAGTCCCTCTCTCTTAAGTAGCATTTACGTAGATCTATATACGCCAATTCACACATTTTGCAGTCAATGTCCATTCTATTTATTACTGATCTCAGTAGCAGTGAAGCATTATGGACCAAGACCAATGAATTTACTAGAGACTATCAAAAATTATCAAAAAAATTACCAAAATTTATTAAGAAATACCAAATATCAAGATGATAAATATAAGTAATTGAAATTTATTATTTGAATCCACATACATAAATATGTTAATACGTGGGAGGGTTATTTTTTTTAGAGAATCTCAAAAACAAGTTTTTCCCATTATTCCATCTTATGCACAATACAATTTCACACTAAAGCAGAGAAACTATTTATATTTTGATCATTATTTTTCGCTCACTAACTATAAAAATCATGGATGTGGCGTGTATGAAGTCGAAAAACAATAGATTTCTAATACAACAAATACGTATGTATCAGTGGCAAATGCTGAGCCTACGCCTGAACTAGCTCACTGACATCTGGTCCTAGCCTATGGAGCAAGGGAGAAGACTAGGCTCATTCTTACGGTCTTCAAGAAAGCCACGTTGCCATCCCAACGTTTGTCAGTTTGCAAACTTATAGAAATTCAGGTTGCCAACTCTTAAGAATTCAGGTTGCCAACTCCTAAGAATTCAGCTTGCCAACTCCTAAGAATTTAGGTTGCGAACATCAGAATCGCCATTATCTTCTTATTGAAAATTATGTAGGCCTATATTCAAATTTTCTAATAGATTTTTTTCAGAGTTTTTTTTTTTTTTAATTTCTAGGCTTCAGGCTTCGCAGATATTCTAGCTGGCCTCGAATATACGCTCCTGGTTTGTATGCAGGGTAGCTTCTATAAGACATTAAGTTTCATTCCAGATTTTCAAAGAATAAATTTCCACAGATTAAAGGTTATTATTATTTTTCTTTTTTAAAAAAATAATCGAATTAAACTTTCAATATTTCACCAATGCATTTCATGGGGCGTTCAATAAATTGTTAGTTGTATTCATTTGTTCGCAATAGCGAAACAGATAGGCTTAAAAAAATCAAGAACATTAAAATGTTTCAATAATCACAAAATGTAACATGGGCAACTTCCACAATATTTACCTAACCCGTTACTCTGTGACGTCCTCAGACATAGCAAGGGAATATCTACGTGATTACTTATACTGTAGACAAGTGGTAATATTTGCTCATAATAGTTATAAAATCAACCCTCTAGTGACAACTATAAGCTTTGATGGGTGGTTTCATTTTCATGTAGATTCCGGATAAAATTTCGTTTTCGAGGACTCGTAGTATCGAAACGAGCTGTCAAACAAAGTTTATTAAGAAAAGTTGATTGTCTAAATGGCCTCTATACATGGGCGTCCGGAAGGGGGGGCAAGGGGGGGCCGTGGCCCCCCCCCTGGAAAATGAAAGTCAACCAAAAATGATGTATTTCACGCATATAATTTCATTTTAGCCACAATAATATGTGTTAATTATTGCATGAACATCATAAATTCAAATTTAAGCAATGTTTTTTTTTTATAGAACAACATTTTTTGGAGAAAATGTGCCTTGTTTGGCCCCCCCTGGAAAAAATACCTTCCTTGCCCCTCCCTGGAAAAAATCCTGCGGACGTCCATGCCTCTATACGCTGTAAAAGTTCGCGCGTTGATAAGTTGCATATCTTATTTATACACTGAATGTAGCTAGTTGTTGCGTGAGAGGTAACGCATGACTACCGCCATCTTGCATCCCCTGCTTTACCATTCAGTTATTATAGAGACGTGGAAGAGGGCACAGCTCTCACTCACTGTCAAAGTGTATTACAAAAACAATAGTTACGGGTCCGCCCAGTCTTTTAGGTACGTCACACATCACATTACGAAGCATGGCCACAGGAATTTCAGCTACCTTTTCTCACATCATATCCTTACAATCAGTTTCCTCCAAGTTTTTAATCCATGTTTTGATGACATGGGCAGAAAACACAGGATGATGACGTGGAACATTAAAATATTTCCGAAATGCATGCTGAACCGCCACATACAGTCCCTATCACTGCTTTTGTAATACGATTTTACAGCAAATGTGTGCTGTGCGCGTTTCATGAATCCAACTGAATGATAAAGCAGGGCCTGTAAGGTAACGATAGTGACGTGTTAACTCTGACGCAACAACTAGCTATAACCAGTGTTGCCAAATTATTGCCGTACCCTTTATTCGAGAATCGAGACGAGAACGAGACGGGTGCTTATCAATCGAAACGAGACCGAGAAGCAGGCAAGCACTTACAATTCGAGGCGAGACCAAGACTGTTAGTTTAGATCAGGGTTTCTCAACCTGGGGGTCGCGAGAGGTTTTCATGTGGGTCGTGAATATAAATGTAATTAGGGTCTAGTAGCATGATTCAAAAATTATTTTGGATTTATTTTGATAGACATGGGTACCAGGGGGAAACCTTTGGGGGGGGGGGGGGTAAAGGCGGTCAGGGGCGTGATGCTGATCACATCAACCCCACTCACGACCGGATCAAGAAAGTGTGGGGCGTTACCCCCACACCCCCTATACGCCTTCATGGCGTGGTGCTAAGCACAGGTGAGTACTTTACTTTTTTTTTACATATTTTTATTTCTATACTTATGATTAAATTAAATATAGAAAAAAATATTAAACACTTTTTTAACAGATGTTCCAGAACTTCCAGGTCTTTGAAGGAACTTATCCATTTTAATTTTTCATTAATAGCACAGAATTCAAATCACGACGCTATAGTACACAATATCACAAGTCAACACTGCAACGCCCGTGTATTAGCTACGTTTGTGCACACAAAACTGGCAACGCAGACGGAAGAACTGACTGTACTCAATGATAGATGTCATTATATTTCAACTACAGTTGAAGAAACTTGCTTGAACAATAAAGAACCCGGAAAGGGAAGGGAAAAAGTCTGCAATTTCTAACAATGGTAAATCTTGACATTGTTTTGGAGAAGCGTTGAGGTTCCAGCAGCTATATATGTAAACAATTGACAATTGATTATTTTCTCGGCGGTACCAAGGTAACTACAAAGGCTAAGCACCAATTCGCAATAGTTGTCCTGTGTTTGTTAATAAATCGACAATGGAGAAATTATTTCGTGGACAATTGGAAAGGGATTGGTTTCGTTTGGGATCCTTCGTTGTTCCTCGCAGAGTTGCTTACACACATAAACGCTTATTACAAACCAGAAATTACTACATACGGGGGTCGCAGGCAAGAGGATGTGATAAAAGGGGGTCGTGATAGGAAATGGGTTGAGAACCACTGGTTTAGATTATAGGTGTTTATTTTGCATAATTTGGTAAGGTTTAGACCTTAAAAATCCTGGCCGTAATAAAAACACACAATTACGGACCCTACACACACCAAATCTCAGCTTGTGTGCATCTTCTTCGATGCCGCTATATACCGGAGCGTGTGTGGCGGGCTTAAGTGGAAAGCGCCAGATTATCTTTATAGTCTCGCCCGAGGCTGTTACCCGACGGGCATTTGCAACGTACATAATGTAATAGAGATGACGGACAGGGTTAATTTTAGGTAATTGAATTGGAAGTGGTCGGGAAAGTGGTGGAACAATGGCGTGAACAAGCGCCGCCCCGCACGCAGTCGCAGCTGCGGACGCTCGTTCACAAGGGACTCGAATGCTAATTCGCATCATGCGTACCCACGTCCGTCACGCACGGTCGCAATATCCCATGCGTAAAAGAGATGACCCCGGTACAACTTTATTAAGTGTTAGCTGGATCACGAACCCTTTTTGCAAAACTATTTTTAGTTCCGAACAATGGCACTGGAGCAGAGACGATGCAGCAACGTCATCACTGATAGGTCACAGATCGTAACGAGACATAAGCATCACAGTCGCCAATGTGTGTTGAACAGGTGAAAACTAACACTGTATAAGCAACATTCCGAGTAGATAAGTGTAATAATTGCAATATGACGCTATTGGGATGCTCATATCCTGTTACCTTACATGGCCTACCAATGATGACGTTGCGTGTAAAGAAAAAAGGGGTATCGTATCCCATTTCGCCTAACGGCTTATCAGCTCGTCAATCAGCTGCCTGCCATTTTAGACGAAGTGGGATATCCCGTTTTGCCTAAACTGGTTGGAAGGCAAATATTGCAAGTGAGGAAAATTTTTATGCTGATCGACGTAAACCCCAAACAATTAAGAACATGTGCCTGATTAGTCGGACTGACAACTTCAAGCAGCTTCATTGACGCTCCGCTCCATTTTCTGCTTGTTCTTGTTTTATCAGTTCAATAAAGCTGAATATGTTGAGATGATTACTTATATGTCGTGACATCTGTGGTCCTAACCTCACTATGTCATTTTTCTATTGGCTGGACCATATGTGCTAGCAGAGCTAAGGATGAATTAACACATCAAAATAGAGCACGTATCTCTCCATTGAGAGACAGTTACATTTCCTTCATTTCAAATGTAGCAACCCTTTCAACCAATTTAGGCGAAATGGGATTTGGCGAAAGCGATAAGGCGAAACGGGACTACATGATAAGGGACGATCCTTTCTCAAGACACCCAAATGTCAATCTCACTTCCACGTAGTAAATTTTGGACTGCATTTTGCAGATTAACGAGGCTGTAGCGTCTGAACCCATGGCCATTATAATCCTCCATGGGACTTGTGTTGCATGTTGTCCTGTCCATATGTATATGTGATCGTCCCTTAATCTATTTCATCTCATTACCATTCATCCTCATTTTCGTAATTGACAAAAGTGACAGACACGCGAATTAAAATAAATCAAATAATATAAAAGAACTGAGATGGGGAGGCCGCAGATTTCCCAAAAGGAATCGAGGTTGCATCCTCGAGTGAGCGGGACTATTGAAGTCAGTCATACTTATGAATAATAATCACTTGAATACTGTTGAATTTTTCCTCAGTAACTTCTAACAATACACAATAAAAGAAGGGATGAGAGCATCAAATTTAGCTAAACAAAATGAATTATGTTTATGGGAAAAGTGTTAAAAGAAGAGGAAAATAGACAGACTTTACAGGATGTAAAAGGAAAAAGTCGGTAAATAGGAACAAGAATAAATGAACAAGATAATGAGTATGGAAGAAGAGAGACACAATAAGAGAATGAGGAAGGAAGGTTAGAATGTAGATTAATAAGGGAAGAAAATAATAGATGAAGAGAAAATGAACGGGAGGAAAGAATAAAGAGAAAAATGGAAGAAAATGAACGGGAGAAACGAATAGAGAAGAATCTAAGAAAATAGACAATAAATGGAGAAAGTATAGAGTACATGATGAAAACAAGAAATAAGTTATACCTAATATTTGAGCAGAAATGAAATCTATACGATTCTTCCGCCGACATCGGTGGCGAAGTGGTTAGCACAGCGGGGTTCGAATCCCGGCCTGGGCATGTACTTCAAACTAAGGAACAATAATCTTTGATATTTTTAGACTTCTGAAATATTTTGGTTGTATGTTGTATGCTCCCACCAAGGGCTGGCCCTGGAAGAAGTTAAGATTTCTTTTACCAGCCTTTCCAAAAACCATGTGGCTATTAGAAATTTTGAAAAAAGAACATAGTTATAAAAGAGAATTAAGACTATTTTTAATGGATTGTATCATCCTTAAACTGTTTATTTGGAATAATTTAGTGACGGTTCCGAGAACAACTTAATATTACAAAAACTGGCTGTTTACCGTCGATAGCGTAGTGGTCAATGAAGCCGTCTTATCATCAAAGGGACAGGGTTTGATCCCTATGGAGAGGAGACAATTTCACCGCTTCGGAACTATATATACCGAGCTCCAAATAATATGTAATGTTGATTTCAATTGACAATATCTGTAAGTGACATTCTTGAAAATCCATGACAGTTTCGAAAAGTTTTTTCTAACGTCACTTCTTTATAAAATCAGATTAACCGCAACCCACTATTTTGTGGGTGGAGATTCGAATTTTATATAGCCTATATTCCTAAATAGCTATCACGTGCAAATTTCTCTATGCGGACGAAAGTTTATTAAACTACAAGGTTATTTACTACTGGAGTCTTCACTGTTGAAAAACCGGCAATGAAACAGGAGAGAAATGTCCCTGTCTATTAATTATTAATTATTAAAGTTGCAACATCAACGCAAAATATAACTGAACGGTCTGACATCTTTAATCACCCGAAAGCCTTAGGCAGCAATTTAAAACGATTGTACCACTATGGAATCTTATAACCTGCCACTCATGGAAGCATATACAATACCTGCAAGGTAAAAGGATATTCACATGCCTGCCAGTTACATTATATTCTCTTCCACATGTAATATCATGCAAAATGGAAACCAGACATTTTTTTTTAAATTTTAGTTCTTGCGTTTATGATTCGCAAAAATTACATAACAGTAGCCTAATTCCACTTCACATTTCTTGATTTTTAAGTAGTGTCGATAAGAAACTTCCTTAAGTTCAAACAGTATAGCTCTCATGAATTTCGAGCTTTGAAAATGCATTATTTTTATAAATGATTTGAACATTTAAATGCCTGTACACATAGCAAAATGTTTTCAAGGAACATGCTTTCAATGCCTGCAAACAAGAATTTGACTTCCCTTGCGCTCGCATCTGACATCTTGAAATCGGGGAGGGGAGGTTTTAGGTTCGAATCCTGGGCCAAGCATGACTGTGTTATTGTTGTTGTAGCGTTATCTACTTAATCTAATCATAATTCATTCTCAATATCGCGATTAACTCAATAAATAAAAATGCGACAAAAATGGAATAAAATGATAATTTTCCCTGGATGTCGACCAGGCTAAATAAATAGGCTTTTGAGAGCTAGCTCCATTCTTATCATCAGCCCCGAAAACTTGATAACATCCCCACAACGATATCTCGAGATAATCAACATCATTCAGCAGCATAAAACTTCAAATCGTATTTTACGTAATACTTTTCTTTGTACCGGATGTCCCCTACATTTTTTTTCTTTATTTTAATACGATAATCGAGAGTAATGCTACAGTATAAATTGGAATATTACAATACTTCTCACTGGCAAATTGTTTCACCTGCTGTTGAACCAGGGACCATTTAATTACAAGGTGTTATCTGTAGGGCGCCCGAAGGGAAGTCCAAAGTCACTTGATGGCCCTACAAGAAAAAAATACGGCTTACTTTTCCCAAGAAGAATCTGGCGCCTGGTCCCACAGCCATTATAATCCACTGTGGGGTTATGTGTTGTCCTTACGTGTGCTGAATACACCTTTTACAGCTTCAGCTTCTAGCAAAGATTTGGAGATTTTAAGAAAGTTTTATGGGTTTTAGTCTTGGTAGGGAGTTCATCTCCGATCGCCTATGTATGTATGTATGTATGAATGTGTGTGTGTGTGTGTGTGTGTGTGTGTGTGTGTGTGTGTATGTGTATATATATATATATATTTATATATATATATATATATATATATATATACATATATATAATATGTATGTATGTAGGAAAATAGATTGTAAAAATTGGTTTGTGGATTTAAGAACTTGCCCCCCCCCTCCGAAACAAGTTCCGACGTCCCTGCCTAGAATTAACACCTCTTGACAACGGGAGATCATATTTCATTTATTACATTTGATGGATCATTTACGTGATCCATACTATAATAATAATAACAACAATATGTTAATTAAAAAATTAAAAGATAAAGCACTCCCCTGTGCTTAGAATTACGCCATTAAGGCGTATAGGGTGTGTGGGGGTAACGCCCCACACTTTCTTGATCCGGTCGTGAGTGGGTGTGATGTCATCAGCATCACGCCCCTGACCGCCTTTAAAAATAGAAATAATTTTATAATTAGGCCTAACCGGTTTTTCACGGGTGGGGGGTAGGTTAAACTGACCCCCTTGGGATGTCCCGTTTTTGGGTCAAAATATCATGGTCACCCTATTTATTGGCGCCTCTTCTTCTTTACTTCTTTCGCTGTTGATGCAAACACGCACGGCTTCCAAAATGTAGTAGTCTAGAAATTTAGCCCATGACAATCATTGTCCAAATAACAAAGGCGGTGCTGGGGTAAAGGAAACTGACTGTAGTCTACTTGCATAAGAGCGTAAGGGTGTTCAAAAAGAGAGATTTCGCTGTTCAAGCTCTCTTAATCCTGTCGCCCACTATGAAGCCCCATGCTTGTTGGTAAATTGGAGCATTTGATTGTGCTTCTCTCTACAAGAAATGCTGAAATTATACACGAAGGCAGCCGAACAAATTCGGAAGCAGTGTGAAAGAGAGCACTCTTTAAGGAGTCCATGAATTCTCCAATGGGGTTAATAGGAACCGGACAACGAAAATCGCCCCCCCCCAAAAAAATATACCATAAAAATTTACATTGACACTAAATTATTTTCCCTGCTTACGTAATTTTCCTTTCTTCTCTTCTCTTTCATATTTAGGGAAGGCAATTTGGATACAGATTTAGATTCTTAGTTCACTGGCGTAAACAGATGGGCTGATGGAGCAACAGCCCCTCTAGAAATTTTGAGAAAAATCAAAATTTTCGAATGAAAGCAGCTAAAAACTCCGGGAAAAACCAAAGTGGTGACTGAAACCTCGCCCCAAAATGACCCCCCCATTACATTTTTTTTTTTTTGTCTGAACAACCTTGAAGACGAAAGGTTATATAAGTGGCAATTATGAAATATTTTGTAGGCACCACGGCCCCTAGAAAACAGCTATGTACTATCCACCTTTACAACTCCAGCCCCATCCGCAAAACAAAAAAATCTGCAGTGTCTTACATTGTTCCTATCCTCTGTGCAGATTTTCATTTCCCTGTTGTTTAACAACTATCTTGGTATTCTTCATTCTGGACCACAAGTGTTTTCTCTTTATTCCCTTCCAATATTTCCTCAAGTGTTACGTCATGTCATACATGTTTCTTTTTTTTTAGGGGCAATCGATTCTTACTATTGCTTCATGTGAGCCTTGGGTCATCTTTCTGTCCATTGATCTTCAACAATCTCAGGTATCGTCACATTTCGAAAGCTTCCAGCTTTTCCCTTTCACCTTCAACCACTGCCCTTGTTTGTTACAAACGTTCGCGTATCAGAACCCATCCGAAACGTGACGTCACAATTATGGTTGAACGTCCTGGAATGCCAACCAAGCGATGACCATCACAGCGTAAATGGGCGGGGGGAGGGGACGAACGTATTCACGCAACATTTCTTTGGACCGTGATTACGAATCTTGAAAAATTAGGCCTTTTAAACATTCCCAAAACTGAACTGTCTCTCTCGTAATCTATTGTTAAATTGGGTTATTTTAAGTCTCCTTCCTTCCATTTTCGTCAAATCGCGACGATGAGGATGAACAGTCATAAGATATTTGATAAGAGAACAATCACAAACATACATGGACAGGATGCAACCCAAACTTTTTAGAGGACTAGATTACCCGGCGTTGCCCGGGTATTTATTTATCCGAATCTTCTAATTTTAAATGTGATCGTGGATGTCACCAATTAGCTTAGCGACTCCTAAAACTATGGATTCGACATTAATCTAGGTCATTTGTGTCATTTTATTTTTCACCCCCTCACACCCCAATGCCGATATGTGATGAACTTGGAGTTGAACCGCATTTGGGAGTGTCACGAAAACTATCGATTCCATTCGCAACACAGCCTGAATGTTAGACAACCCGAGAAACACTATCGTTGTGCGGATTGCATAGAGTCACGGATGTCTGTACGTGCGGAATTTAATATCGGTGGTTCTCGATTATTTTTACATATCACCCCTTCCCACCTCACCCCTAGGGGTGTCTTACCCCAAAATATTATTTCCAGATTGCAAGTGATACGTGTACCAAGTTTGGTTGAAATCGCTCCAGGCATTCGAGAGTTATGCCGGAACAAACAAATATACACAACCACACACACACACACACATACAATCATTTTCATATATATAGAAGATAGAAGAAGATTGTACAGACTGTAAGTCCAGACGCCAAAGCCTTGTTAGTCTGTAAGAGTTAACATCAGGGAATGCTACGTAGAAATGAGGTTTTACACCTGACACTTCACTGCCTTACATTACGTACCTCTGGAAATCAAAATACTTTTCTAGAGTGAAGCATGGCGTTTTTACCAGTGGTGCCAGAAGCTGCGTTGCTACAGTGTTCTCTTTCTTGAAATTCCACACCCAATTGCTGAGAACATTAATCCTAGAAGAAGTATCCAAATGACAGCTGAGTACCGAGCTAAGCGGCAGAAAAGCGACGATAATGCATATGTATTATTCGTGTGTCTTCGTTTCCAAATGTTCATATTCCTTAGCAAGCATCGTGCTCATCGTTTAATGATTTCTGTTTTGTACCATCTATTCTACTTATGTCATGGCATACGTATTTGATAACATTCAACATCACCTGTGTACCACATCCACCATATATCTCAGACGAAGCCTCCTCTTGACTTTTTTCTGTTTCCTGCACCCAAGTCAAAGCTGCGGGGCCATCGTTTTGTGTTCCGTGTTCGATACCCGATGGAGGCACATAATGTTTCGGATTCCACTTTAAACTGTAGGTCCAGTTCCGATTAGCCTTGCTGTGCATAAGTGGACTTAAAACACCAAATCAATCAATCAATCAATCAAACCATCGTTTTCTGGACTCTCAAGCAGTGCTGAAGAAATGTGAGGCGATTCTCAAGGATCTCGCAAAGAATGGCTTACGTCAGGTGTTTGCGGATTAGCAAAAACGTTTGGACAAGTGCATTTAAGTCGGGGGAGGACTACTTTTAAAAAGATCATGTAGCCCTTCCACCAGTGTAACAAACATCGCTACAAAAAAATCAGTTTCACTCTTTGTTGATCAGCCCTCGTATAACCATATTAACATACACAACACACCCCTCCATCACTCCACACTGATATAAATGTGCTGGTGGCGTTTCTACTGTTGGGTTTTAAAAACGTATACAGTGGGATCCATGAGTATTACCGTGCAAATTGTACAACTTCTGCACCAGCACACATAAAAATTCATCGCTAAACAACACATAGGATGTGAGAGAAAAATTAATGAAAATAGTCATGGACAATTCGCACGGCAATACTCATGGATCCCACTGTACAATTCTACTTAAATTGTAGAAAACTCAAATTGCATATATTCAGATGTTCAATATTTATGTCTCGAAAAGGACAAACAAGAAAAAAATACCAAGTTTCTGTCTTACGATGGTATCACACAATGCGAGACAATATTGCACACATTATGTTTGCCAGAAATTGAACTTCAATGAGAAGCTGGTATCATAAATGACAACTTTATGTACCCGCGATTACTTTTATAAAATACGAATAACAACTTAATATTTTAAGGAAACTAAAATCGAAATGGACCAACAAAAGGATCAATTGTAATTGCTTCATAAATAATCTTGACATTTACAACTAGCAAACAGTATCCATAAAACTCGAAACCAAACTTAATGGCATCCCATTAAACTGAATGGTGTTTGGCGACCGCATCTACATCTCAAAATAACCACCAGCCCGATTAGAGAAATGGATATTTTCGGAATACTTCACGGAGGCATCATTGGGGGTATCGTCATTGTTCACAGGGTATTTTTTTTCCATTTTGTCCCTTTTTATTTAAGCACGACGATTAGGACATAAGGGTGCGCCTAGGCACCCCATAATGTGTACTCCAAAAATAAAAATAATGAATATAATAGCCATGTTTTTAAAAAGTAAGGAATTTCATTTGAAATACCTATGCCTATGCCTCTCTCTCTCTCTCTCTCTCTCTCTCTCTCTCTCTCTCTATCTCTCTCTCTCTCTCCAAACAACGTGATGTTGTTTCCTCTAACAATCAATAATCACGTAGCAAAGATGCTTTTCACTTTAAAATCGTCCAGAACTCTCTCACAAATCGGCCGGCACCTATCCCTCTCTCGAGCACAGGCTCTTTTTCTAACACAACCTTCTTCAACTCACAAACTTATTGGATTATTCACACGTACGCATAACAAGAAGAATGTTTACTTAGCTGTGCTAAACTGATAGCGAATACTCAGAGACTATGTTAGAATTTCAGCTTCATAGGACCTAATACAGATGTAGTTTCTGTGAAAAAGGAACATGAAATTGTAACAATTAGGCTAACATTGACCCGCTGGCAATCGAAATTCCAATATTTTGATTCATTTGGAATTTGGCCTACTGCGAGCCACCTGAGGTAGGAAAATATGCAAAGTTGCACGTTCATAATTTTTGTATTTCCGATATTACAGGGGTGCAAAATGTGCGATTTTGAACATTTTTTTCAACATCTTGTTAACTTTAAATTGCAATATTTCGGCAATCAGGATACCTACAGAAGTGATTCAGACGGCGTTGGACAGGTCTTGAAAGGCTCTTTCACACAACATATTGCATGCCTATATCTGGGTAAAAAAGAACAATTGAAAGTGGTGTAAAGAAAATTTTAGTGGCCATTTTATCAAAAACGGATCTTCTAATTTATTTAAAAAATTATGTCATATATACAATATTACTCAATAAGTTTACAAACTTTTAAAATGGGACGCCAGTCGGATCCGGAGTTATGATAGATTTAGTTAGGTTAGGGTAGGGTTGGATTTCATGTGTAAATAACACAATTGATATTTTTGCAATGGGTTTATAGAATTTTAAAAATACTATTATTGGAACAATGAATCTATTGTAGTAATATTATGTAATTAGAGCACTACAATTGGGCTCAGTCTGTTGAGCTCTATAAATAAATAAATAAATAATGCATGATCACTAGACCTCGGATTTTAGGTTTTAGCAATTTTTTCCTTTGCAGGTAAATAAGAAATAACAAGTTAAGTTTATGTTTCATAAAAAAACCTCAACAACTGATGAAGTTTTATGATGCCTAAAGTAACCTATTTTGCTTGATAGAACCTATTTTAGGTGTAATGAACCTAAATCAAACCTTTTTTTAGGTCTATTTCTTTGAGGATTATTTTTTTATTTCCCAGATGTATTTGCTCTGTTTGGTGATGAAAAATTTCTATGACTAACGTGTTAAACATATTCCCTGCCGATTTACTCCGTGTTGCCATTTATAAATATGTATAAATTCAATGGAATTAAGGACTAATAAAACTTGCAATTTTTCACATCTACGGAGAAACATTACTCATATTACCAAGAGCCAATAATTCACACATAATTCCCGGAATTCGCAGTGAGTAGCCACCCTGATATTGTGGAGCAAATTATACATACGTAATTCATTTTTCACATCAACATGTAACTTTCGCTAACAGCACAAGTATAGTATTCGAACGATTTGTGGATAATTTTGAAAATGAGGTATACAAATGAAAATTCGGTTGGAAAATTAATATTTGTTTGTTACGTATAGGCTACACCAATTAAAATTTCTTACAGTTCCTTTGAAATTTTGTTTTTAACGATTGTATCTAATCAGTTTTTTCAGGAATTTTGAACGATTCTAAGATTTTTGGAACCTACTTCAGGATATCTCGAGACTATATTTAAAGATTTTTTAGAACCTATTTTAAGATTTTTAGAACCTATTTTAGTAACCTAAAAGCACACTTTTCAAAACCTAAAAATCCGAGATCTACGAGTAATGACAACATAATAGTCAAATTCTTACAATTCAAAAGTAAAAGTCTAGCATAAATGAAAAACAATATTGTTTGAATTAACGTACATGAAGCTATGTTTACATTCCCAGTTCTTAGAAATACAGGGTGATTCAGAAGTCCGTTGCTATAGAAATTTCCGTTATTAGTGCACATAGGGAAAAATGGAAAGAGAGGGAAGTTGTTGGAAATACGTGAGTTTAAAATCTAAAGTGCTCGCACCGTTCAGGCTGTACACTGAAACGAGCCTCATTGATAACCGAAAATTTCACATGCTTGTCCCGGAATACTGTATGCCATCGCATATAAAAGGCCACAAACAACAAAACTAGAAGGCAGGGCAACAAATGTTGCCGAAACTACAACAAAAATGCAAAACCATCGTGATTACTCCTGTCCTGTCAGTTGGAAGTCCACTTCTGCCTACGTGCTCCTATACTAAGAATAACATGGGTCAATTCCTTTTTGGGGGGGGATTCGTATAAAACGTATCATGCATTACTCACTGCTTGGTGTTGTGTGGCCAATGTGGGGTGTTTAACGTCATTGGCATTTGACTTCGTACCACAATTAATCAAATGTTTTTAGGGCCTCCCCGATGGCGCAGTGGTAGCATCCTTGCCTTGTAATCAAGGGGTCCCGGGCTCGATACCCGGTGGAGGCACATAGTGGTTCGGATCCCACTTTAAACTGTAGGACCAGTCCCGATTAACCTTACTGTGCACAAAGTGGACTTAAACATCAACTCAATCCAATCCAAACTGAAATGCTTTTACAGCAATTACATTGCCCCATTTCATTTTCCATAAAATGATTTCTAAGTTAAAGTACAACAAATATTAAGATTGCTGCTTGCTACAGGAAAATAAAATTTAAAGCTCTACTAAAGTACAGTTACGGACACTTCTGGCTTCTAACGATACTATTGACTCTCGGACAGCAAGTCTCGTTCTCGTCTTATTCATCTGAAACTCTCGCCTTTTTGCTGAAATGGAGAAATTAGTTACGGTATCATAATCTCTAACGTGAAACAATAAAAGAGTATTCCGTTCTGCAGTCTTCTATTCCATCCCAAAGTGACAGCACCGAAGAAATGTTCTTGGAAGGAACCGAAATAGAACTGAAGCCGAAGATCGAAGCCTTCCTCACGTCCAGCTTCTCTCTTGATCTTCTGGAAGAACACTCGAGTTAGATCCTACGTGATTTCGCCCCAAAATTTTCTCCGACAACTTAGTTCTTTCAATTCTCTCCCCCACAGTCCGAAATCGTGACTTTGCTCCCTACTCTTCCCCAATTACAAGAATCCCACGTGACCTCTCCATGCACACAGTCAGTCACTTGGAATTTCTCAACTTTGTTACAAAAGGGAGACGTGGATAAGAGCTACAGAAATGTACTAAGATAAACCTTGCTTTTCATTGATTGGTTTCCTTAATTTTTCTTCGTTTTCTGTGCCACTTTTGGCTAATTTGCGAAGATGGAGATGAGTGATGAGATTATGAAATTGCGAATGGACACTCACAAACATCCATTATAATGACCTGGACATTACATTGTAATTCTTTGTTATTTAGTTGAAATGTGTTTGTTCGTTTTCTTTTAATGTGGCAACTATTTATAATGTCATAGACAACTAGTGTCAGATGGACAAATAGACTAAGCTTGATGTGCCATGACCTGACAACATTTAAAAAACTGATAGATTTATCAACAAGCAAAAAATACCATAGCAACGGGGGAATAGTGGTAAAAAATGTCGAGAATAATAGTAATATGTGGTTTAAAGTTTATACATTCCTGTTAAGAGATTTTATCTAAATATAAACCGTTTATAAAGGTGAAATAGCATGCCAAAGCCAGGATTCGAACCCGGGACCCCTGGCGCCATAGCGCGATGTGCTAACCACTCCACCATAGGGGTGGCAAGATAAACCTTGCAAAGATAAAAAAATCTTCAATTTTCCAGTCCGTTTCTATTTTTTACTTCTTAACCTGTAATAGAAGTGGCCTCCCACTAGTGACATGCAGGTAGGAAGTGTTTTAATGTGCTTTTATATATATACATATATATATTTTGTATTATCCCTCTCTATTTGGCTAATAGCAACACTGAGGATGAATAATGATTGTGTGATGATATTAATGAATGAATGCCTTTAGCCAAGACGGAACTGCGACTTTAGGTGGCAACATAGTCAGTCGCCCACTCAACTACTCGGCCGATTGATTGATTGAGTTGGTGTTTTAAGTCAACGTTATGCACAGTAAGGCTAATCGGGACTGGACCCACAGTTGTGGGATCAGAACCGCTATGTGCCTCCACCGGGTATCGAACCCGGGACCCCTTGATTACAGGACGACGACGCTACCACTGCGCCATCGGGGAGGCCCAACTACTCGGCCGAGAA
The DNA here is from genome assembly GCF_977018435.1 of Lepisma saccharinum. Taxonomy (NCBI): domain Eukaryota; kingdom Metazoa; phylum Arthropoda; class Insecta; order Zygentoma; family Lepismatidae; genus Lepisma; species Lepisma saccharinum. The sequence continues at coordinate 46,299,943 of NC_139235.1, read as the reverse complement.
AGACCCACTTGGGCATTACTTTGCAGCTTGAACAAACAGTTAAGTAACTAAAACACATTTACTTTTAACGGACTTGAAAGTTACTTTGACAGTACCCTTTCTACACATAAGCTACCCGAAACAAGACGCATGTGAGGTGAAAGGGGTGACCTTTTTTGAAAAGCACTCCGATGTTAATCTCTCTCTCTCTCTCTCCAACTTGTGCGTTCTGTTTTGCCTACGTGTGTTCGCGATTGTCCATTAATTCAACTCATCAAATGGCCATTCATCCTCATGGTCGCGATTAGCCAAACGTGGGAAAAAAGAGACGTTGAATAACTTAAATATACAAACAAAGAATAGGCATGAAATGCAAGATTTGTACATGTTATGCGGCAGTCAGTCAAATAAAAAGAATACAATCATATTTCCAAAAATGTCATTCTGTACTACTTCCTAGGGTGTCACTTGTCACCACATATTCGTCGACATCCGTGGCAGAGTGTTTATCACAGCGCGCTACAACGCCAGGGGTTGCGAGGTGGACTCCTGGCCTGGGCATGGATGTTGTTTGTGTGTCCTTTCATCAACTTCATCTTATCATCACTCATCCTCGTCTTCGCGATTAGCCAAAGTAGCAGAAAATATAAACAAAACCAATCGATCAATCATAACCAATTTGAAGAGTACGGAACCTTTCTCGCCCCCCACCTCCAAATGCAGTGTGTGTGTGTGTGTGTAAATGCATGTGTGCGTTTTATTTATAATATCAAATATTTTTACCACCTTATCCCAGCTTTCAAAGACGTAGATTGGTTCGACCTTTCCACTCGTCGCCGCTTCCACGCTCTTACAGCGCTCTACAAATAGTGCATTCAAGAGAACCCTCTTACCTACTTTCACGATTTCAACCCCAAAGCGCAGCACACACCTTTGCCACCCGTTCGGGGGGCAACTCTCTGCTGACCATCCCCTCCCACAAGACATTTTATGGAAATTCCTTCACGGTAACTGCTACCAGAGCGTGGAACGACCTCCCTAATGATATAAGAAACTCTTCTCTCGGCCAATTCAAATAAAAGTTAACAAATCATCTTCTCGAGTCAACTTACCAGTACTGAAAACAGAGAAGGACAATAAAATGAAATCTTTCTTGATGTAAATTTGTAGGACAAACACAGACTGATTTTTCTGTATTTTTGAGTATTTTTTGTTGTGTGTGTGTTCATGCTTTACGTGTATTTTTTACTTTTCTTGCAGCGTACATGTATTTTTTCTATTTCTTTTTTGTATTATTTTTTCTTTTCTTTTGTATTTTGATGTTTTTAGCCTTTCTGTATTTCGCAAACTGTTAGCTATTCAAATAATTTGTAAAATGTAAAGTAGAGATGGATAAGTGGAAGAAAAGGCTTGTGCCTTAACTTCGCCATCCAAAACAATAAATAAATAAATAAATACATACATACACAGCATGTAATATAAGTGACCGTGCTAGAACAACTCTGTTCACCCTTTCATTCAGCAAAAACATGTCGCTTAATCCTTTCGTGGAAGAAGAAAACTCTTGACATTTGACCTGAGCAAAATGGAACAAAGAGCATTGTCGGAGGAAAAGAAGGTTTATGCAGCGAAAGAAGAAACCCCTTTCGCTGCAACGACCGACTGCACGATGCTCCCAGCTGCAAGGTCACATTCACTCACGATCCGGAGGCTGGATGCACCGGCGACCGCCCTGCCCCGTCCGGCAAGAAATGGAAAATTATCTTGACATCGATTTCAAAATTTGCATCGAACCCGTCTGGTCAGTTTCAGCGGAGAAAGCTGCGCGAAACAGCTCAAAGGAGGGTCGTGAAAGCACTTATCCGTCTTGCGAGAAATCATCTTGGAGTTATCTCCCAGATCAACGGAAAGAAGTCCCTCGATGCCTTGGCAATTAGGAGTAAACGTTTCACCTCACGGGTCACACATTCTACACCACATTATTACAACCACGTTGTTTTTATAGGAAGGAAACTCTTGCAATAATAATACCTTAGTTTCAGTCAAACATTATAGCCACATGATTTTGTGGAGGATAACAAAACTTTCCAAATAACTCAAGACTTCGCTTCATGAAATGGGAAGTTCTCTTTTTAACGAGGAACTGAACAGTAAGTTGTTACAAAGTTGTCCCCTTCTCTCGCCTTATCAAATAATAGATCCTTCGGACTGAAAAACTTCCAAGGAAATTGATTAGTTCTTATTGAAGGGAAGATTTTTTTTTCTCTCTTCCACTTTTTGAACCATATTTCTTCCTTTCGTAGCAGAAATGACTCGGGCTACTAAGTTAGTGTTCATTTTTTACATTGTTATCTATTTTTGTCTGCCAACTGCATACCCGTTGCACTATTCTATGCCCGTTGTAAGAAGGCAGCTGTGCATGAATCTTGCGCGTAGAAATATAGGGCATGTGATAAAACCACATCACTCATACTCAGGGTGTCTTCAATTTCGTGAAAACAAAATTCCCTGACTTTTCAAGATTTTCCAAACCAAGAATCAAAATTTCACAGACTAAGTCATCAGGACGATTCATGAATTTGCATGTGTGTAAGAAGCAGGGTGGATAAAAATCATCATTTTTATTTTAAAAAAATATTTTCGTTGATTTTTTTATTTAAATCTGATTTTTTTTCACCATATACACAGATATATGTTCTTATAGAAAGGCTCTTTCTTGTAAAAGGCCCTGTAAAATATTTGAACAGTTTGATTAAAGCAAATATAAAATAGCTATACGTAAACATACATTTTTCTGTTTCTGATACTGTACCTACTATGGAAATATTGTTGAGTGTGTTAATGAAACTATAACAATTTCAGTAACTTTTCTTCCACTGAAAATAAAACATTCTGGATGTACTCCATAATTGTAACTTAAAACAATAACTTAAATAATTTTATACTCTTTGTGGCTGAATTTTGGAGACTTTTTTGATGATAGTTTCAAAAATACTAGCTACCATGTGTTTATTTACAGTTTAATGATAATGACACTATTTATGGTTTAACATGATTAGTATTTTGTATATTTTTCTACACAAAATGTTTGCTATTTTTGGCAATAAGAATTATTGAATTTTAAATCAAGAGAAATGTGTGTTTGCATTTCCTTTCGTATGAGATTCACACCGTCAGTAGGCCTACATATATTTTATTTCCTTTATTTTCATTTTAAAGCCGACCATTAAATGATTACGAGAGTAAAGTACTTTCACCAAAAGTGATTCTCATATCTATAAAATCCTTATGTATATTATTCTATAAATTATTTATTTAGAGTGATTTAAATCAGTCACTGCATTTTAGCTAAACACCACACGTAGAATCCCACGCATTCAAGTTAAGAGACTAAGAGAAACTGAACAGATATTGACTGTTGAATCAGGTGTGAACTAAAAGCGCACTTAATGACTAATGGTAAACAAAGAACACCCTTCCTTTTAAATCATAACAATTATAAGATAAATAATACATAATTATAGTAAAATGTTGTAACAACGGGTTTACACAAAGTGTCTGACACATTTCAATTATTAATAAATTTGAAACAAATGAAGATACAAATAAACTGGTGGAACACTTTTGCCTAAAAACAATGTCTGCAACATATCCGCAGAGGGGAAAAATCCAATGAGATTGTGCCGGGTAACCATCGGGACTAAGGAATCGGACCACCAATTCAAATCCATTTCTCCGGAAAGCGTTCGTTCAAAACACGACGAACAATGATGACGAACCTTATAAAGTGACGAACATTAACTGAAAGCCAGAAGAACGCGATAGCCACTGTGGATGTCGGCATGAGAAGAAATCTATTATCGTCTTGACATTCTCAGTGTGACAAAAGGAGCACATATATAGAAGTGTACTGATACAGGACATACATTATTTTCAGTTTATCTATCATTACTTGTATCTTTATTAGTTTCTAATTTATTAATAATTGAAATGTGTCAGACACTTTGTGAGCACCGTGCATATGTTGTAATACTAACATCAACCAAACACAACCCAAAAATTGCAACGAGATATTGGTAACTGCTAATAGTCACTTACTGTAGTATAGTAAATAGTACATAAATAGTTCAAAACATGACCTTTTCCCCCCTACATTATTTAATATTCAATTTTTACTGTAACTACTGGTAATACTAAGAATATCAAATTGAAGTATTGTTTGTCCATAACAAATTTAAAATGTCTCGCCTGTCTTTTTTCTCTTTGTTCAAAATCCAACTTTTAGTGCACTGTTACAAAAAAATGTTGATCTTTCCAGAAACACATTAAACTTCCCTGACATTTCCAAGACTTTTCCAGAAAAAGTAAATTTCTTGACTTTTGCAGAAAAAGTAAATTCCCCGACTTTTCCAGAAAAAGTAAATTCCTTGACTTTTCCAAAAAAAGTAAATTCCTCGACTTTTCCAAAAAAAGTAAATTCCTCGACTTTTCCAGGAAAAGTAAATTCCTTGACTTTTCCAGGAAAAGTAAATTCCTTGACTTTTCCAGGAAAAGTAAATTCCTTGACCTTTCCAAAAAAAGTAAATACCTTTACTTTTCAAGAAAAAGTAAATACCTTGACTTTTCAAGAAAAAGTAGATTCCTTGACTTTTCCAGAAAAAGTAGATTCCTTGACTTTTCCAAAAAAAAAAAGTAAATTCCTTGACTTTTCCAGAAAAAGTAAATTCCCGGCTTTTCCAGAAAAAGTAAATTCCCAAGGAAAGCGTACGAAATGAGAAGAAAAGGAAGAGCAGGAGAGAATGCATTATAAAAGGAGTGAAAAGATGACGAAAGAAGTGGGCAAATGTTAAGAAAGGTGATGGAGAGATAAAATGGAGCAGCTACACTTTGATGTCGATTTCACGAGAGAAAATGATGATAATGATATTCCACTTGTGCTATCTAATAAAAGGCAAACATGCTAAGGTTTTGCTGTAGCGTAAAGTACAACACAAGACAGAAACTTATGTTATTAGCCTCTTGTTGAGAAAGTTTCTCCGCATTCAACAATTACCCAGCCCTCTTTTATCCATGAACTACAGATTACTTTTTTTTTATTACAGGAAGTGTACCAAATGTTTGCCCCCCCCCCCATTTTGCTTTTGGCGAATATCAAGGAAACCATGGAGCCAAAATAGACGGTACTAAAGCCTGAAATAGTACGTTATGTACTTATTTAGTAAGTCTCCTGCTATAGCGAGAGAAAAATGGCTTCATTGTGAAAATCCTAATGCAATTTTTGAGATTACAAAAAGACGTTCCTACAGTGGGACCCCTTATATTTAGTACAATTAAAAGCAGCAACAGCATAAATTATAGTGATGTACATAAAAGGCTGTGGAATAAAATGAAACGATCTTCTGAAATGTTAGACAGTATTATAAGCTTTCTTTATGATCGTTTTCTTTCCCATAGAATCTATGGCCATCTTCTCTTGATTCCACGTTCTTAGTTTCTCTCCTGTTGTCATCATATATATTCTCTTGAAACCTGTACCAGAATTCCATGATTAGAATGTGGGCGAAACGCATTCCGTGCTTGTTGCACAACAACACAAGGGGCCCACTTTAGGACCACAAGGGGTTATTCTTTTCATGATAAATATTTCTCACGTATTCCCATCAATTGCATACAAAAATAGCTACTATACTTAGGATTAAGTATATAGAAGAGTTGACGCATTTGCCTCTCAATTGAACGTAGTAGTAATAAAATTTTCCACTTGGCCAAAATCACTCACGTGCTGATTGGAGAACAACAGACGCAGTGATCAACATGGGCGCAAGCACAGCATGCGGCAATAACGTAAACTACCAGCTCCATGTATTTCCGCCAGACTACAGCATCATCAAAAGCAGAATTGCAGGGGACCCTGCTTTAAGAACGGAGCCCGCATTTGGTACACTTTATCTATTATTATTTACATGAAGTAGGGTTACACTTATTTTTGCTAATTGTTTATAAATGTACATAATATAGAAAATTACAATTGTGTATAACTGCAAAACATAAGAGAGAAAAGTAAGTAAATAAAGTAAGTATAAACAGTTTTGTAAGTAGTACAGGGTAATTAAAAATGAATGGTGCAACTTTACACAGTTATTATGACGTTACTATTTATGATAGGAAATCAGACAAGGCATAAAATATAAAGAAGGACTCTGGAAGTTTTATTCCCACTTAGTGAGCTTATTCTGCTTAACCAATGCTCCACCAGGATCGCCAGTGTCGTAAAATGGCTAATTACCAGTAGAAGGCGTATTGTATGTTGGAGCTATCGAGAACTTATTATATCACAATTGTGCAAAAACATTTCCGCATGCGTTTCGGTAGTAATGCATATGTTTTCACTCTTCCGAAAGATTTGTCAAAGTTACAAATGCGAATTGTTAGTGTCTTCGAAACCGTTGACAACAACTTGCTGCCTCGTGCATAGCAAGTGCTTGATTATCGTTTGGACCTTTTCCGCGTTTCACGTGGTTCTTATGTTGAATCTTTATAATGTGAGTCATGTGAGTAAAGCTTCCAGTCCCCTTTATATTGATGCCTTGTCTGATTTTCTATCATAAATAGTAACGTCATAATAACTGTGTAAAGCCGGCCCCCCTGGCGGAATGGTTAGCACATCACGCTACGATTCCAGGGGTCCCGGGTTCGAATCCTGGCCTGGGCATGGATGTTTCTGTGTGTCCATTCATCAATTTCATCATATCATCACTCATCCCCATCTTCGCAAATTAGCCAAAAGTGGCACAAAGAGCGAAGTAAAATAAATCAAATCAAATAACTGTGTAAAGTTGCACCATTCATTTTGAATTACCCTGTATATGTGAAAGAGGTAATGAGGTAACTGAGGAGAAATGAAGTTTCGAATCTGAATCACTCCAGTAAAGTGAGATTCGAGTCGTGGATACACCGTCTCAATCTTCATTACCAGAATCTTGAAAGGGTCACGTCCGCTAGGTCGTCAACCGGAGACAAGCTCGGGTCCTCCCATATGCTCACGTCCTCGGCTGATCTCCCAACTGATAGCTCCCTTCAGAACGAAGACACCCGCGTGTGACGATGCTATCTTGCTTTCTCTGCCTTTCCCTGTTACTTGAGATGCAAAAATTCCCAACGAGATAATGATATACTTAATCGATTTCCCTCCAGCAGAAGAAAGTGCGGAATGCACCTCACTGCTGATGATAGATCACGAGGAGTACCCTATCGGGGAACGATCACTCGTACGAGACGGAATGGAAAGCAGTAGCCGAGGAACGAGGACGCACGGACCAGCAAAGTTCCGGAGACCGGTTGAGCTTCTTATGAGCTGAGACCGGATTTTAAAGGGAAGTCCTTTTTTATTTATCAACACGGATCATGGAATAAACAACAACAGTGTTGATAATTATCTTCCACCAACAAGATTACATTGTTTCGACTTCCCTTTTTTCTCTCTCTTTAAATACGTTTTCCTTTCCGGTTGGTCCCTTTATTGATTAGTTTTTCAGCCTATATTCTTTTTTAAAAAACATCTTCCTTGGTCCCTATCACTAGATTTTAGGGGGTCGTTACTTAAGGCTACGACAGCCTGAAGCAACTCGCTGGGCAAGCAAGCGGAACACAAAGGGTATTGGGTGACACCCCAGATAAATGATAAACCACTCACAACATTTAATATAAAACACTTCTACTGACTGGATAGGCATGGTGACATGACACGATATAGGAATATTCGTCCCTGTAGTTCTGTTGAAGTACTCTTCTCCGCTGGTCCTCGTTTCGATGTGGTCCTACCCAGAAATAAAACGTTCGAGGGAGCGCAACACCGTGCCCCTGGCACTAGCGTAGTCCCGGTATTCTAAACTAAAACTTTCGACGACAACTCCTTCCTTTTCTAACAACAACTACGGAGCTCTCTCGCAATACTGCATCGGAGGTAAAACTGAAAGCAACCGAGAGCGAGATATTCTCACGCGAACTATTTAACTGGAATTCGAACTTGCGATCGTTAAAACCGTTGACGAGACCGCGTCTCTCGCCAACGGTGATTTTTGTGGATAACGTTGATTTACTCTATTTCATATTCTTCCGGCCTAATGGCGTGTCAGCGGAGTTTTACAACTCCACTGAAGGTCGCTGGCGTGATTTGCTTTTAAGAAGCTCTTTTCCAGCGCTTCGGAGGGACCCCTTTTATGAAGTGATTAGCTTATCGATTTATGACGCCCGGGGTCTTCGGTTCGAGTCACGCCTTCGGCGTGATACGCTATATTGACAAGATTTCAAATATTTTTTACGACTGTATTTTCCCTTAAACAAAACATTCAACAATTGTCTATTTAGTGCAGCTTGGAGGAAAGAAAGATCAAGGGCTTTCTACCTTACCTTCCTCCATGAGTGTTTCGAGCATGTTACAGCGATTGTTGCAACAATGGGATTTGGGCTTAAGCAGTAACAAACGAATTAAATTTCTTTTATTATTTACTTTGCTTCATACAAAATTTAATATATGTGCACGTTGTATGCATAAATATGCCTTTGTTGAAAAAGAAATCATGAGTCAGCAAAGGAATATTTGTTCAGTATGAATAAAATGAATAATTACATTAATAGGCACCTATTATAGCACATATAATGAGTGATTATTTTTTATGTTGTAATCCAGTAAGAACTGGATGCTAAAATGTATCATAATTATTTGCTAATTAAATTGCCAGCATTAAATAATTTACTCAGGAAATGAGTTAGCATTATTGTGAAATCAAGAACAGAATCTAATTAATGAGAATGATAAAATTATGGGTCTAACCTACATCTAACAGACCGTTGCTCCCTTCTTGACAGTTGGCACCTATCAAGCCCACAATTGGTGCATGGTGTTGCTCGTACCGTCCCTGCCGCCGAGAAGAATTTATTCTAACTCAGCTGCGGATTGGACACAGCCGTCTAACCTATGGTCACTTGCTGCAAGGGCAATGTGCCGTGTCTGTTATGTAATTAAGTGTTCGGTATATTATTATTGAATGTGCCGATTTTACTTTCTCACACTTTTAATCTTCTCAACTGTTTACCATACCTTGTGGGAAATGACGGTGTTTTAAGAAGTGCTTTTAGCTTTTTGAGAAGAGCTAGTCTCTTCCATTGTCTCTGAGGAAGTATTTAGTGTATCCTTACCTCTTTAATGTGTTGTGTGTGTCCTGTGCAGCTTCCGTTACAACCTTGCACTTTTAACCTTCCCCTCAAGGGGCACTTTACACCCCTTTTTTAACTCTCAGGTAAGGATATTAGGTATGGGGATATTTAAGGGGGTAAAATGGCCGATGCATTCAAAAATTGTAAATCATGCATTCATTAATTCAAATAATAATACATTTAAATAACAAACAGTAACTTTAAGGAATAAGGCTCGCAAATTGATGAAAAATCATCTTCTTTATGAACCTTCAAAAAAATGCTATCTGTCCTTAGATAGAACCAAAAAACATTGTTCTTATTTGGCATTTCTCGGCTTTCGGTCATTTTCAGTATCTTTTGCGTTTCTGTAGCATTTTTCCTTATTTTTTTTTAGTTTTTTCCTCCCCTCTGTTTCTTGAATTTTAAAAGCATTTGCTAGCATAACTTTAATTTTTATTTAAATTATCCCTCATGGTCTTTTCAGCAAGTTCGCCATTAATCGAGAATATGGTTAATTGCTAAAACATAATATTATTTTTAACTGAAATGTTTGATCATGGATTATGTAATTAATTGTGGTCAATTTATTTTTCCTCCAGAATACCTCGTGGGATGCCTACTCTGAGGTTCCATTGTTGGCCCCTATTATCGCTTTAATCTGTGATTTTAAAGTAAAATTAGTCACAATGTAAAAAAAAAAAAAACCACGCAAAGTAGCTGTATTATCAGATGCTGACCGAGAACTGTATTGGCAAGTCAAACTCTGAAAGGCAGAAAAATCGTACGGTGTATTTTATGCAAGCCCTAAGTAAAACTAAAGAAAACCACATTAGCATTTAATGGCTCTTTTCCTTTTGTGCTGTAGTTTAAACCACCAAATAACGAATTTTATCGAAATATTCAACCACTCTCTTGTAATTTATATAAAAAAACAAGCTTTCATTTTTAAGAACGAAAATTATTTTTAGGCAAGGTGGATTGAGCTTAATCAAGTTTAAAATAAATAATTTATAGAATAATGTACATAAAGATTTTTTTTATATCAGAATCACTTTTGGTGACAGTACATTAAACTCGTAATCATTTAATATTGTTTATTAGGCTCTAAGAAAGGAAACAAAATATATGTACTGATGGGGTGAAGCTCATTCGAAAGGAAATGTAATATGTAAACTATAAACACATTTAAATATCTCGTGATTAAAAATTCAATGCTTTATAAAAAAAAAAAATAGGAAACATTTTGTGTAGACAAATTACAAAATAGTAATCATGTTAAACCGTAAAATGGTGTCATTATCATTAAACTGTAAATAAATATGGCAGCTGATATTTTGCAAACTATCATTAAAAAAAAAATTCAGCTGCAAGTATTTTAAAAAATATTTTAAGTTACAATATTATAGAGTACATCCAGAATGATTTATTTTCACTGGAAGAAAAGTTACTGAAATTATTATAGTTTCATTAATACACTCTACAAGCATTTCCATAGTAGTAGATACAGAAACAGAAAAATGTATACTTACATATATTATTTTTATTGGCTTTAATCAAAGTGTTCGAATATTTTCTAGGGCCGTTTACTAGAAAAAAGCATTCTATAAAAAACATATCTATATGTATGGTACCAAAAACCATACAAGCAATTTTAAGCGTCTTTTTTTAAAAAAAATCGATTTAAATAAAAAAAATCATCAAAATTTATTTTTTAAAATAAAAATCATGATTTTTATCCAGCCTGTTTTTAGTCCATATAATTTTAAGGTCTTTCTATAGGTCTTTTTAAAGTTTATTTTTAGGTCAGCCACTTCCCAGCCCTATTAATGAGAATGTTTATCTAATTTCCTTCTTGAACAGAATGGAGTTAGAGGCAGGTGTTATTTATTTCACTCAAGCCGCCTCACTCTTGAAAATCACTCCGATCTTGGAGTGATTCCAGTCCAGCCTTGCCCTGCCCAGAAGCGACTTCCACGTCAATCCCTGCTAAGCTCGTCTAGCTGTCGACAAGATAAAAACAACTGCAGCTCTATTTTTGTTTGGCACTTTCTCACGCAGTGGGTGAAGAGCGCTGTGCAAAAGAGAACTTCCGTCCTGTGATCCGATGCACCGGCGCTGCACTGGCCGCCGGCCAAGACCAAAAGTGCGCACGTGCGGCGAGAGACCACAGAGAATGTTCCTCGTTAAAGCTTTTTGCCAAAATATGGAAGGAACCAAAGATACTAAACTCATTTCCTACCGGCTTATCTGGTCTCCACTTGCCGCGACGCATCATCGACGGAGATAACGCCGATTTATGGCCTTCCGTGACAAGTGATTACCCCCCGAAAGTTATTTATTTTCGCGCTAATTTCCTGCGGTAGCCGGGGAAAAGCCACCGAGATGCTGGCATACATTGGACGCAAAACCACACTCGTCAGATTCGGATGAAATCTGAATGCAGGTTTAGGGTGTGATAGCCAAAGCTATAGTTCAGGCCAACCTTAAAGAAATTATGACCGTATCTTCCTCAACTACAGTGCAAGCGAAAAATTGCCAGACTTTCGATATACGATTCACAGAATATGTGGAATAGCTTCTTAAAAACGAAATGGTATGGGTACCACAATCTTGACATGGAGTGACCCTTCAATGATACCAATTTTTGTACGAACGCCCACGTGGTCAAGTGGTCTCTTCACACCTCATCAATAATGTGAGGAAGAGAAGTTTTCAAGCTTTTTAAGTTTGCCCGGAACTAATTAACTAACTATTTAGCCTTCTCAAACCCGAAGGTTTATGGCTGCAGAAGCAGAAGCCTTCCATCTGTGCCTACCCTGGGCAACATCAATCCAATATTTTCCATCCTTGCCGATTTCTTTTAGTTTCATCTCAAAGTTATCCTTCCATCTCCGACTTGGCTTTCCTACAGGTCTCTTACCATCAGGTTTCCCAACAAGAATCCTGTAAACCTTCCCATTCGTGACACATGTTCTGCCCACCTAAGTCTTCTTGATTTAATTATTCTAATAATATCTGGACAGGAATACAAATTACGTACTTTTAAATTATGTAACCTTCTCCACTCACCTGTCTCCCTTTTAGGCCCAAATGTTTTCCTAAGGATTTGATTTTCAAATATTCTTAATTTGTTCCTCTTTTAAATGTAAGGGATCAAGTTTCACATTCATATAATACTACAGGCAAAATTACTGCTTTGTATATTTTAACTTTTAGTTACTTAGATATTATACAAGAAGATAAAAGTTTATGAAGAGAAAAGTAACATATCATTTTCATTTGTTAGTATTACTCCTAAGTACTTGACTTTCGAAGCTGATTCAAACGAGTTGTTATCAATAACCTAACACTTGGTTTCAGCCTGTAAGCATATATTTAGTTTTCTCTTTGCTAACTTCAACCGCTTTGAACGTATACGTCGTAGAGTGCTACGATGCACTGCAGAAACCTCCATATTAAATTTACAAGCCGCATCTCTCAGTTGTCTTGTTCTACTGTCATAGGAAGTCCCAACTAGTATTGCATGGCCGAAACTTGGGACCTAATATTGAGGGGGCAGAATCAAACTGAGCTTCATTTTGAAGGGGCAGAATCAAACTTAGACCTACTTTTGAGGGGGCAGAATTAAACTGGGCCTAATTTTGAAGGGGTAGAATTAAACTTGGACCTAATTTTCAAGGGGTAGAATTAAACTTGGACCTAATTTTGAAGGGGTAGAATTAAACTTGGATCTAATTTTGAAGGGGTAGAATTAAACTTGGATCTAATTTTGAAGGGGTAGAATTAAACTGGGCCTAATTTTGAAGGGGTAGAATTAAACTTGGACCTAATTTAAAAGGGGTAGAATTAAACTTGGACCTAATTTTGAAGGGGTAGAATTAAACTTGGATCTAATTTTGAAGGGGTAAAATTAAACTGGGCCTAATTTTGAAGGGGTAGAATTAAACTTGGACCTAATTTTGAAGGGGTAGAATTAAACTTGGACCTAATTTTGAAGGGGTAGAATTAAAGTTGGGCCTAATTTTGAAGGGGTAGAATTAAACTTGGGCCTAATTTTGAAGGGGCAGAATTAAACTGGGCCTAATTTTGAAGGGGTAGAATTAAACTTTGACCTAATTTTGAGGCAATCAAACCTGGGCCTATCTTTGGGGGAAGAGACTCGAAAAGTTTTCCATCCCATAAAAATACCGTCCAGGATTATTTGCTAAATAACTGTGATGTTTGCGAAATCACAAATATTACTCTTTATTATTTTGCTCCTCAGGTCCCCTAACTTGAAAATTTTAATAAAACGAAAATTTTGGGGGGCAAGTGCGCCTTTTGCCTATGTAGTTTTGCCTTAGAACATTTTAACAAGGCGTTTTCGTATCGGGGTTCCTGATCTCATATTGGTGCTTGGGTCAGTCCATCCACCATGCCAGATTGATTCAAGGTCACGGAAACACCACGTATAAGCGTTTCCTACTCACATATCCAGCGCCGGAAATCGAACCCGGACCACTGAGACGTAAATTGTGTATCTTTCGTCCTCTCGTGAAAAATATAAATTAGTGTTCGGCGATATATCATCCATATATTGAAAAAAATATCGTCCAAGCGATATCACCTAGACGATATATCGTCAGAATATTTTTAGCGATACATATCTTGACGGCGATGTATCGTCACAATATTTGTCGATACATATCATGTCAGTGATGTATCGTCACGATATTTGGCGATATATATCGTAGAGACGATATATCGCCGATATCACGATACGGAAGAAATATCGTATCGTCTGTGACGATATATCGCGATATTAAATTTCCGATTTCGTCCATCCCTAATATAAATTACATGTGAAGTCTGCAAAATGGGTCGTCCCAGTGAACCATATGGCGTAATGAATCTCGTAGCGTAAAGTGGCAAGGTGCGACTCTCCAGAGCGTGCCAAACAGACGTCAATCGGAAACCATAACAAAATCCTAGAGTTTGAGCTACTCATTATCCGAACGCAGTCCCTGACCTGCATCGCTGAAAAAGCCCGACTTCTGTTGCCGGAGAAGAATACGTGTTTGCACGCCGAAGTGAAGCGCTTGTTGACAGCCACCTCCGTCCCATCCTTTCGAATCACGACCTTGAACCACGCGGCGCAACATTTCCACCGAAGTAGGTCGTTTCGGGGTTCACGAGTCGTGCGACGGATGCTCCACGAAGGTGAAAAAAAAACAAGCAAAACAAAGAAAGGAAGACGCTGCTTTGATATCCCAGCGCCACCTTTCCCCACAGGCGATAATTAAAAGAAGAAGCACGCTCTAGTTCCGTTTGAGCGTAGGGCTCGATGCCGGAGTCCTGTTTCTTGTTCGACTGAGCACCAGCAACCCTTGCTTCCGTTCTTTCATTTTATCAGGTTATCGCCTCGCCCTCCCCCTTTCTCCTGCGGTGACCCATCAATCGCCTGTAGCGAGGCTCGAAAAAATGTAGAAGGTTGGCCAGAAAGTTGGAAAACTAATAAACAATAGGTAATATTTACGAAATAAGATGGTTTTGGTTTGAGTTGGTGTTTTAAGTCCACTTTATGCACAGTAAGGCTAATCGGGACTGGACCTACAGTTTAAAGTGGGATCCACGAAATAAGATGGTCAGAATAGTTTTCAAAAAAAAACAAAATGGGGGTACACTTTTGGAGCGTGACTCACACTACCCTGCCCTGAGAAAGAGAGAAGGTGGAGCCCTCTGGTCCTCTTTAACGTTCATTCATTCATACTTTATTGGTTTTAGCTGTTATACCAGCTATACACCAAGTGTCCTAAAAATATGTCATGCATAACACTGTTACACAAATTACAAATTTTGAATATATACAGTTTTCTTATACATAATTTATCTACATCATTATCATACAAATTTAAAATTGATAATAAATACAATTGTTATATCTGGTGACTATATCAAGTTACACATTTTGAATATTTACAATTTTCATATGTCTATATTAATATCATGAAAAAATCTACAAATGATAAATACAATTGTTACCTCTGGTGACGATATTAAACAGGATAAAGAAGTTGGAAGAGGTATTCCTTTCTTTATTAGATTATTGAATAACATCTCCCTTTGAGTGGTATAAAGTGGACATTGAAATATAACATGATGAGCATCTTCCTGATCTAGATTGCACTTGCACATAGGTGAATTTACTAAATTAATTTTATATAAATGGTGATTTAAACGTATGTGACCTGATCTCAATCTTAGTATTAAAACTAAAAACTTTCTGGGTATATTAAATGTATAAAACCACGGAGTCTTATTGTTTAAATTTAGTACATTTTTATATGAATGACCCATATATGTAAATTTTTGTTTGACCCATATCTTCCAATCTTGTTGAATTTTGTTTTTAACTCTTGGTAACATATCTGTATATGATAATAATATATTCGTTCTGTGATCCATAATTCTTGCTTCTTTAGCATTTTTATCTGCCAGTTCATTATAATGAAACCCTGAATGTGCTGGTATATATACAAAATGAATTGTCCTTCCCTCTGTAGTTAACTTACCATACAATCTTATTATGTAAAGTACCAATGCTGATGCCTTATATAACTTTTTATATGAAGATTGCACACTGTACAAAACACTTTTAGCATCTGTTAATATTAATATCCTTTTATCTGGAATATTATTAATGTACATCAATGCACGATATATTCCATATGCTTCTGCCGAGAAAATAGAACACTCTCCAGGTAGTCTAAACTTTTTAATATTTCCATTTGAAGAGTCAATAAAAGCACATCCTACTTCTTCTTTATTTTTTGATGCATCTGTGTATATGAATCTATAATTCTCCCAATTTTGCAAATATAATTGAATATTTGCATAACTTGTTAATGAAACATTCCTTACCGGTATTTGATCATATGAAATTTCATAAATTGGATGTTTGCTATGCGTTATTATTGTAGAAAATAAATCTTGAAATTCTATTTTACATTGTAGGAAAGTTGAATATTGTCCCTTTATTTTGTTCTCTTGATATAAAATCCATTGGTCTTGCATAAGTTTATTTACTGGATGTTCTTGTGTTTCCCAGCACTTGAAAACGAATTTATTTGTAATCCATTTGCATCTATACTTAAAAGGTTTTTCTATGGATTCTAAATAAACTCCTACATTGGGAACTGAATTCATGAGACCCAATGATCTTCTCAAGACTATTCTTTCTAAACTATCTATCTTAGATAGAATTCTTTCTGTAGCATTTCCATATATGCTGCATCCGTATTCTAGCTTAGGCCTAAAAAAGTTTTTGTAAAATAAAAGCATTACTCTTGGGTGAGCACCCCAATTAGTATTTCCTAAAATTTTAAGCATGTTGAAATTTTTTTCACCTTTAGCTTGTAAATACCTTATATGATCCATCCACATTAATTTTCTATCAAAATTAATTCCTAAATATTTTATTTTATTTTGAAATGGAATACCAGCAATTTGTGTCAACGTATTTGGATATTTATGTTCACTTTTGTTATTAAAACATACAGCTCCTGACTTGTTCTGTGATATGATAAAGTTCATTCTCTCCAGCCAACATTTCACTTTATAAAAATTATTTTCTATTTTCTGAATACCTTCATATGGATTACAAAATGATCCTAATATACACAAGTCGTCTGCATACTGAATTATTTTTATTGTAGAATTATGAAATTGAAATATTCCTCTCATATATATATTAAATAATAATGGACTCAGTGGACTTCCCTGAGGTAATCCTTGTGAAGTGGTACGGGGCCCACTAAGTGTGTCCTGAAACCAAAATAATATTTTCCTATTTATCATCAAGTTCCATATTATCTTCATAATTATTTTCGGAGTATTTGTCTGATTTAACATATCAATTAATATATGAGAATCAACGCTATCATATGCACCTTGTATATCTATAAAGTGAGCAAATGTATATTGTTTCTTATACATTGCATTTTGAACATGCAATGTTAATGTTGATAATGCATCAATACAACCCTTGTTTAGCCTAAAACCGAACTGATAGGGATAAAAATATTGTTCTTTCTCAAAATACCACTCTAATCGTTTTAATAATAATCTTTCAAATATCTTCTCAATTGTAGGAGTCAACGTAATAGGTCGATATGATTCAGCTTCTTTCGGATCTTTAGTTGATTTAAGTATAGGTAGTATCAGATGTGTTTTCCAGTTTTGTGGCACATTTCCACTTCTCAGAATATTATTATAAATATTTACAAGTACTTTTAATGCATTGTCCGATTGATGTCCTATCATTTCATACGTTATTCCGTCGTATCCTGGAGCAGTTGATTTTATATTACTTAGAGTTTCTCTTAATTCTTGCAATGTTATTTTTGAATAAATGTCATCACTGGAACTTATATTATTTATAATCTCGGGTATTTTATTTCTTACATAACTAGGTGTAAACTTTTTTTCAAAATGTTCTTGCCAAATTGTTGTTATAGGTGAAACTCTAGTTTTATGTCCTTTTTTAAGAAAATTTATTTTTTTCCAAATTGTGTTTGTTTTAACAGATGGTGATAATGCTTCACAGAATTCTTCCCATGCTTGCCTTTTTGCTTTATTAAAGATACGTTTTGCTTTAGCAATTACTTGTTTTAAATTTATCCAATTATTTGGCAAAGGTTGTTCAGCAAATATTTCAGACAATTTTATTCTTTCTTCTTTTGCATCTTGACACTCATCATTCCACCAACTTATAGAAGGAAAGTTGTTTTTATTATTAATTTTCTTCCGTTTAGCTACAATATCCATTGAATATGTTATTAATTGTAAATAACGTTGACACGTTATGTTTTGTTCCTGTTTAATATCTTCCATTGAGATATAAGAGTCCAAAATTACAGAATATAATTCCCAATCGATGTTTTTAACCTGCCACCTTCTAATTGGTAATGAATATATTTTAGGTACTGAGTGTGCATCATTTAACAGTGTAATGAAAATTGGCAAATGATCACTACCCCTATTCACAAAATCTACTTCCCAAAACAATTTATTTATTATATTATTTGACACAATAGTTAAATCTATGGCTGTTGGTGATTTACCATTCCATGGATAATGAGTAGCTGACCCATCGTTCATGAAATGTAATGATCGATCACTAATCCAGTCCAAAATACTACATCCTAATGCATCTCTATAATTACAACCCCATGCTTCATGATGAGCATTCATATCACCTGTGATAATGACATTGTCGTGGACATAATATAATAATTCATTAAAGTGTGTTACTTTAATATGTTGAGATTTATAACTCGATGGAATATAAATTGAAACTATTGTACACTCTAATGTGTTCATCTTAATTTTCACTGCTATTAATTCTACATTAAATAATTTTATCAACCCTAATGATTCTGGTAATGTTACTCTCTTAAATTTTATACTTTCATGTATATATAAACCTACACCTCTTGTATCTTTAGTATGTAAATTAGATATTAACTCGTAATGAGGTATTTGATAATATTGATGCTGTCTACCACGAAATTCGGACAAACTCAATATACCTGGATGATGCTCATCTATAATTTGTAATACTTCTAATCTTCTAGCTGTAAATGAATTTATATTCCATTGCACTATAAAAGACATACCTATTGATCCTCTTCTACAAGTTTAACTTTCTGATAATATTGCAATTATCTTTCCTATAATTTGTTGCATTGAAATTAAAATCTTCTGTTTCTTCCTGGAATCATTTAAATCACGAACTGATTCAATCATGTCTGGTAAAAGGTCCAACAATGACTGATATATTTCCTTTTGTCTACAAGAAACTGATTTACGATCCGAATATCTTCTGCAATTTATATTGTCCATATCTTGTTCTTGCTTACTATAAGGGGATTCTCTCAAATATACTGGATATTTGTATTTTATTTGTTCTTTTTCTGTGTCTGATGAGGATGAAGAATCCACATTCACATCCTTTTTGTTTTCCCGTGGGAGTTGTACAATACGTCTTGTAGCCGTTTTCATAATCTTCTTTGGAGGTGATGTAACAACTTTGCTGTATTGTACTCTCATATTTTGACCACTATTCTCTTTTGATATTTTCTTTTGTTCCGCCATTTGAGTTACAAAACTCGCACAATAACTCTCTCTGCCCTCCTTGCAACTATCACTTGTTGGTGCATTCTTCTCATTCACATAACTCTTTTTGATGGGAGGGAATTCCAATCCGCTTCTTCGAACAGTTTCATGTTGAAATTGATCCCTAAATAATTTAATTTTTTGTTCACATGATATATTTTTTGAATTATTTCCCGTCACAATACCTTTTGCTTCATAGTATGAGATGTTTTTCTCGGCCATAATAATTTGAATTTGCTTTTCATCCTGATATTTTGAGCACATTTTGTTGCAAGCGTTATGATCTCCTTTGCAATTTATACATGTTTCACTCATTTCGCAGTTTCCTTCGTGATAATCTTGGTCACATTTAGAACACAATTTTTTACCCTTGCACTGTTGACCTGTGTGAGCAAATCTGAAACATCTATTACATTGCAACACTGGTTTCACACGTGGCACTACCTCAACTATTTGTTTGCCAACTGCTATGTATTGTGGTAAAACTGTCCCCTTAAAAGTTACACATAAGACTTGAGTAGGTTCAAGCTTAAATGACCCATCATTCCGCCATATTTTCTTCTTCATTATTTCCATCTTAGTCACTAGCACTGGGCTTTCTATACTGCTTTCCAAATACTGCATTTCAAATTCTGTGGGTATTCCAAACACAAGGCCTTCCTTCTCCACTAAAGATTTAGGAATTCTGGCATTTACTCCTAACTTGTCTAATAACACTTTATTTTTCACAAAGTTATTAGCTTCTTGTGACGTGTTGAATAATGCTCGAACTCTATTTCGTCCACTTTGATCTACATACTTTACTTTCACATTATTATCCATCAACATATATCCAACTTTAACTGGATGCAAATTTCCTAACTGTTGGTTTCTACTTTCTATTATCACTAAATAGGGTTCGTTGGCACCTATGTCATACTGGTATATTTTTTCTTCATGATTGGTAGTGTGTTCCATCCTATAACTTTTGTTACCCATTTCATTTTGTATTGTATTGTTCTTTCTTTTATTCGGCCCATTTACTTTGTGTGAAATGTCCATGACATCATTTACATCATTTTCTTCATGTTTTAAATCAGATGATATTATATCAATATTATCACTGGTTATAGTATTATTGCATATAGCACTATGTCCGTCCTCAACAATATTGCTTCCCTTTTGATCCATTATGATAAATAAACGAGACAGTTAAAGCACATCTCTAATACAATCCAAAGGGATATATTGAAAAGGTAAAGGTAAAGTGCTCCCCTGTGCATAGCACCACGCCATGAAGGCGTATAGGGGGTGTGGGGGTAACGCCCCACACTTTCTTGATCCGGTCGTGAGTGGGGGTGATGTGATTAGCATCACGCCCCTGACCGCCTTTACCCCCCAGGTACCCATGTTATTCGACGCTGGGTGGGCGCCGGGGCCGCTTCCAACCTTAGAAAAGTTCCCGGATTTGAACCGGCCGGGGATCGAACCCGGGACCTTGAGCATGGTAGTCAGACGCGTTACCGACTGAGCCACCGCGGCCATTAAAGGGATATTGAACGTCTTAAATTGTAATCGATTTGATTATTATCAATCAACTTTTGTCCTTTTCTATCACAATAGATAATAATCTAAACACTACTTAATCTTACTACACAAGTCCTTCAATTCCCTCTTTAACGGCCCTGTCAACACCAACACATCTTTCATAGCGTATTTCTGGTACGCCAAGAGATATGGATAACAGGCAAGTCAAAGAAAAACGTGGAGTAGACAGACATTGGCTGACAAAAATTATGTCATACATGCTGAGTGATTTGGAAGGGAGTTTTGAACTGTCATGGCATTTCCAACAGAGATTCCAGCATCAAATAGGAGCAATATTGTTGGCACAATCTTGATAAAGGTTCGATGATATTAATTTTACTAATATTGTTGGCACAATCTTGATAAAGGTTCGATGATATTAATTTTACTATGTGGAAGGAAAGGCGGAGTAAGGTAAAGGTGAAGTTCCCTGTTCATATAGCACCGTGAGGCTCATTTAGAGGATCTCGGACATTTTGGAGGTGATATGATCAGTACCACGCTCCGGCCGCGTATACCCCCCAGGATTGTCCCCAGGTACCCATTGATTTGTATTAGGTGATCCCCGGAGCCGCTTTATGCGCGGATAAGGCCGGAAGAATTCAGACCTTAGATCGCCCACCCAAGAATCGAGCCCGGATCTCCCGCGTGGCAGTCAGACGCCCTACTAGTGTTGCCCACGGGACGGGACAGGCTTTTAAAAATTCGAGACGAGACGAGATTGACCATGTGTCATGAGACAAACGAATATTTTCGAGACGAGACAGCATTTCCACGAGACGAGACAGGCCACAGGCCCTACCAACTTTCTTTACCACCGCAGGTCAGTAAAGGGCAAAGTATTGCAACAAAACGTACACATTCTGTTGTGAACTTTAACTGTTCTGATTGGTCTATCCTCTTACCAAGTGCTCAGCCCTGACGCTGGTTTGCTCAATCACCCCCCCCCCCCTCTTGAGAAATTTACAACCAGCACCCTCTGGATCGTTATTTCCCTGCTTATCTCTTTGTTTTCCGTGCGTTCCTTCATATTTACGCATATATGGCTTTCACAAGTCACATCCTTAGCCATATACTGATTTGCTTCATCCTCGGCATTCTAATGTGTTTTATTTTTTTACCTTTATTCTTAGTTTAATTTCTGTTTGCTTTCGTGGATCAGGATGTGGCCTATCATATTGCATTTTCTTTCAATGATTTCCACAATTTTATCTTGTTCTGCGCCTCTTTCATGTCGATTATCTTTATAATACATACACAAGACGTGCCACAGGACAACACCTCTAAAATTAAAAGGCATTGAATTTAATTTCCTTCTATTCCTGCTCTTTTACGTCGCTACCTCTTGAGTTAATTGTGACGATGAGGATGAAATGATGAAACACAATGATGCACCTGTTTCTTAATCAGGGTTCGAACCTTGGATCTCTGGCTTCGAAGACAACTCCGCCACTGAGATAGTCGTATCCTCAGTTTACTCCTGCACGACTTTATTTCCATTGTTGTTCACTGACACTCTTGGGTCCGTGCAACAGCTGGATCGTGAATTAGTTTGAACCACGACAGTCAATTAAGTATCGCAACAGCCATGTAAAAACATGAGTTGACAAGAGTACGAGCGTGTTAAACCGGTAAGGCTTTCTAGCAGCGTGTGCAGTTTCTTCGTACGAGGAAGTCGATTGAAATCATACCACGTACTTTATTCAAATAAAACAGCTTCCTGCTATCCTAACACGTTTCAAACACTCGTATGCTTATCTGAACTCGAACCGTTTCATTAGCTGCTCTGGTGAGCGAGAGGATGACTCTCCCCTTCTTCTCAAAAGATGGCAGCACATGAACACTCACTGGAATTGTGTAATTTTCTGTCCATCAAGCATGCAACATTTTCTCACATAGTCAATGAGTAACTGCGGAAAGTAATAAGAGCTCAGTAGCGTCGACAACACCTTAATCTGGGAGAGGGAGCGACAAGATTGACATGAACGTAATTTGATACATAGGGTGGTACAGAAGTAATGGGACAATAAAAACGTTTCATCTGCTTTTTGGTTGCTTATTACTTTTGCGCCCTCTAGAAGAATTTTGGGAGGCATGAAATTCCTTCCCCCAAATTCGGCGCCAATTGGCAGATTCACACTTACTTTGGAAACACAAATGTCCTTCGTTTTCCAAGTGCATTCATAAACAGAGCACTGTATAATGATTTGATAAATACTAATAAATGTCCTTAACTTCCCATGTTAAGAAAACGAATTAAGTTTATCAAACGTTGTTGAAAATCAATTACGAAGAATAAAATAATATTTTATGGTAGGGAAAAGTGAAATATATTTTCACATAAAAACTGCATTTTTTAACAAAATAATTTTGGTTACCCATTTTCTCAACCCTAAATAATAAATTTGGTAAGATTTACAAAATTTAGTAATTTTAGTAATTTTGACCAAATTTTTGGTAACATTAAACAAATGTGCACGATTACTAAAATATTGTTTTCTTGTGAACATTTACTTGTAAATAAATTTGTTGCCTATTTAAACAACATTTGGCTACCAGTAACAATTTTTGCGTTATTTAAAACAAAGTTTTCTTTTTCTGTGCACTTCCCAAACATGCCAAAAATAAAAAATACTGACTCCTCGAACTATCTGAACATTTTTTACAAATTCTCTGACTTTTAACTGCTAAGTTTATTATTATCACTTCTACAGATTTTCTAGGTCTCCGAGAGCCTTGTATTTGTCATATATGGGCACTAGATTGATGGTAGCAAGAGTATACGAGACCACGCAAAAGTCTTGTGTTCGTTATTTGTGTTCAGGTACGTCACTAAAAGGTGGATGAGGGTGGGCTCTGGCCCCGCCGAGAAATAGTCTTAGCCCGCTCTCCTGCACACACAATTAGGCTCCACGAGAAATTTTTAGATTCATAGAATCGCAGATGCACATAGGGATAGAGAGAAAGAATGACAGAAATAAATAGAGATGGAAAAGGAAGAAAGGGAGAGACGGCAGAAAGAAATAGAGAAAGAGAAGGCGGAAAGAAAGAGAAACACGAGAGAAGGAAAAGGAGGCACAAAGAAATAGACTGATTGAATAACTTCATTTACTTTTACTTCGGTTACTTTTAGCTAGTCATGAAGATGAATGGTGATAAGATGAGACTGATGAAATCATAATCGCACATGGACTGGACAACACACAGATTCCACTGACGATTATACTGAGTTCAGACGCCAGAGCCTCGCTAGTCTACAAATTGCAGTCTAATGTACCGCGGGGAAAGGTTGACATTTTAATGTCTTCATAACGAGTCACCGGAGAGAAGGAAGAGAAGGCAGAACGAAATAGAGAAAGCGGAGAGAAGGAAGAGAAGGCAGAACGAAATAGAGAAAGCGGAGAAGGAAGAGACGACAGAACGAAATAGAGAAAGCGGAGAGAAGGAAGAGAAGGCAGAACGAAATGAAAAAACGGAAGAGAAATGAGCAGACAAGGAAGAAGGGAAAAGAGGAATATAAGAATGACAGTGAAACAGAGAAAGAAATAGAAAAAGAAAGAGCTGGGGAAACCGAGGAAGAAGGCAAGAGAGAAAGAGATAAATGAAAAGACCAACAGAGTAGAGTTCACCCGAAATTCTCTCATCCACCTTTGAGACCATCAGAACAAAATTCTCTGTCCACGTCATTGCTTTCATTTTCAAATATTGAGAAAAATTGGACCATGAGATCAGTGTGACACAAGAGTGTCATACACACACGCGCGCGTATTTCTTTCTGGCATGTCAACTTCACTCTACAGAGAATAAAACTGTCGCCTTTTCCTTCTAAAAATAAAACACATAAACAAAAAGTAATTATCAAAAGAAAGGTACAAATAAAATCACGAGAATAATTGTAATTACCCACACAGTATTTGTTAAAAACTGATTCAGCAACGATTTTTTCTCCGAGCGAACAAATAAAATGATGTGTTATAACTATCAATATTCCACACAATTTTTATGCGAAAAAAAAAAAAAAGATTCAGCCGGCGTCCGTGACGGAGTGGTTAGCACAGCGCGATGCGACGCCAGGGGTCTTGGGTTCGTATCCAAGCATGGGCATGGTACAATCTTTATCTAATAAATTAATTACTGATTTTTACAATAAATACTTACATTCAGCTTTCCAAGTGTGTGTGTTTCCCTTCATCAATGTCATTGTATCATCACTAGATCTAGGATTTTAGGTTTTTACCTTATTTTTTTCCTTTACAGGTATGCAAGAAATAATAAGTTACGTCAGCGTTTCGTTAATAAACGCAACAACTGATGAAGTTTTATAGTGCCTAAAAACCTATTTTGCTTGTTAGAACCTATTTTAGGTCTATGCTCCTAAATAAAGCCTTTCTTTTAGGTTTTATATATTTTTAAAGGTTTTACAGGATCTGTATGTCCCACAGGAGGCATTTGCTTTGTTTGGTCACGAGAAAATTCAATGACGATCGTGTTTCAAACTTACTATCTGTCGATTTCCCTTCCTCCAAGTCCATGGTGATTTTTCAAAGCTCTCTAAACAAAGCGAAATGTCTGGTGCCACTGTTACCTGTACAGTGCAAAGTGCAAACTTCTGATCCGCGTGGTCTTGCTAACTTTCGCGTCACTTTGGTGCTTTATGGTATTCACCCCTTGCAAATTAACATTTCAGCATTGACGTTTGCACCACTGACTATGGTTTTGTTGAAAGATTATTTTCAGCATATAAGATGATCCTCACAGACAAAATTGCGGAGTTTGACTGTGGATAACATGGAAAAGGATTGTTGCCTAACTATAAGGCGAAGAGTGGATTTTAATAGCCATCGCCGTAGGGTTAGGCAACACACATAACGTTATGCAAGATAGTGCGTATTTCAGGATATAGGTATCCCATTTTCACAGTAATATTCACGAATTTTGAACTATTTTAAGATCTCTTGAATCTACTTCAGGATTATTCGAGCCTAACTTAAGATTTTTAGGACCTATTTTAGGTTTTTTAGAACCTATTTTAGGATTATTAAGACCAATTTTAGGATTTTTAGAGCCTATTTTAGGAACCTAAAAGCACACTCTTTAGGTCTAATCATCACTCATCATCATCTTCGCGGTTAGCCAAAAGTGGCAGAAAAGCGAAGTAAAATATATTAATCAATCAAAAAAACGATTCGTTCCTCCCTTCGCTAACCAGAGGGACGGAAACATCACATGAAATCGCTGATTAGTATCCTAAATGGCAGAAAGAACTTAACATTCGACACCTTAAGGAGCCATTGTTTGACTGACACTTTAACGAGAGAAAGAGGAGTACATATTGGAATTTTACGACACACTCTTGCTAACTGCCCACATCCAACGCTCCTATCCCCGCAGGCGGTTTGACCCGGGTGAAAGGAGTTGCATCAGACTTGACACATCGTTCACGGGAGCGGCAGTTTCTCCCGCGCATTCCAGGTCACCTCCAGGGCGCTGAAAGTGAATCCTGCGGCCTTGATATTACCATTTTTTGCCGTCCCACCAGATCAGTCGGTGGAGCGATCAAGCGAAAGGGGAGACAAGCAGTGTTGCTAACTTATGTTACTATTGCGTTCACTTTGACTTGGGGTTTGAGTTTTATGCCCACTATTTGCTAATCGTGACTGGACCTACAGTTTAAACTGCGATCGGAGCCACTATGTACCTACATCGGTTATCGAACCCAGAATTTCTTGATTGCAAGGTCACACACAGTACAAGTATTCCTACAGTCCAGTCAAGGAAGACACAACTAGCTGGAAAGGTCAGAGGAGAAGCAGGTAGAAGCACCACCAAAAATACCCCGTGATATTTCGTTTATATAGACTTGCTTGTTTTGATGATGAGTTTTCTCTGGATATCAGCTAGGTGATTTCCGGATAGGCTTCCGAGAGCTAACGTCACTCTCAACTTCAGGATTTAGAAATATGTTTCGGGGGAGGGGGGTCCGAACCAAGTGTCTCAATAATAATAATAATAATAATAATAATAATAATAATGTTTGAATTAAAATAATTGCATTAAATCAAATTAATACTAATTACAATATATTAATATTTATTATTAATACATGAATAGGTATAGAAATAAAGATATAACAGCGCACATTCATTATGTAGCTTACCTGTAGTTTCGCGGAATAATTTATGTAAAAACGAGTGCTCTGGCAATAAAATTAATGTCAAATACATGAAGAATTGAATATTTATTGAATAACAAAAACAATGTTAGATGCAGTTGGAGAAAAGTAAAGTTTCTGATTAATGTTTTATGAACATTATTATGAGTAGTAGTGTGTATAAATCTCTGTAGTGTCATTCAATATAATCCTTGACTTTCAATACGTTCAGAGGAAATTAAGAAGCATCGATTATACAACAAATGCTAAACGAGCATATTTTCATTATTTAATTTTAGTACTTGGTAAACTTTTCGGGGGGCTCCGGACCCCCTAAATACATCCTTGCTCGGAAGTCTATCCGGAAATCACCTGGCTGATATCCCGACAAAACTTCTTCATCATTCTCCGCCAGGAAAGCTTCAAGAGTTACTTGCTTGTTTTGGTTATTATTGCTCGCTGTGGTGTATTTGTCATTTATGATGAGACACTTACAATTCGTAACAAACCGTTTCGAAGAGGATCGAAGAAACCGGTGACGTTTTGATGCAAGTCTGATTGCTGCCATGATGTTGTCTGTAACAAAGAAGATTAGTCGTGAAGCAGATATTAGTGAATACTATCCAGATTAATGTTGTGTAAATTTGAGCTCATTATAATATTTGCTAAGGATATCAATTTAAATTGAATGATGCAAGTTCGAGTGAGAAGAATCATTCGGGGATACATCACCTGGGCCCAGGGTGATGTATCCCCTGTCTCACGGGGTGGCCTTCCTATTCCATCCTGAAAACCAGGACTTCCGGCCATGGATTCTGAAGTGTTTACGACATATTCGCTCTCGACCCTTACCACTAGCCTCACCATTTCACCCAGATCCCATAGTGGTGCACACAGATTCCACCACAACCTCGATGGCGGCAACAAATGAGGCAGAAGTGATTTTTCAGTTTTTGCAACTACCAGAACAGTACATTGTTTTTTATGAATTCCAGGAAGCTCTAGGAATCATCCTTGAGCAGTACATGTGCTCACAGACAAATTCTACACTCTACAGTTCTATATAATTTGTATCGTAAGGTGTGTCGTTACCTTGATTTAGTGCCTATGGCACATGTTGTATTTAACGTATGTAAATTTTCTGTATCTTTTGTATGTTCAGAGTTAAATAAAGTTTCTGGTTAACGAACAACTTAATCGACTAATGTGATATAATATATGAATGGCTTTTTGTTTTTTTCATTCTGAACTCTTTCAAAATTTGTAAACATATCTCTACTTATTTTGCCGACGATGTTAAGTTTGAAACTTCATTGTTGTTTCCACAGCAAACGATTTTCACGGAACCCCTTCCTTCCCAAAAATGCCATTGCTGCCACAGACCTCCAGATACCAGACCGGAAACGTGAGCCTTTTAACATGGGTCGACTTGAAGCCAAAAATTTCTAAGAGGGGGGGGGGGTACTATTACGGTGGCGAGCAGACCTTCATATTTCTATTTATAATAACTATTTAAACAAAATGAATCACTGCACAGCACAAGATTGCAATTTTTAAGTTTACTCAGAAGTATGTAACTCTACATATTACATTCCACAAGTGAATACCGCCATATTTCTACTCCCAGGACTATGCGCGGCTTCAAACAAAACCGCATCGTATCCAGTCTGTAATTAGACGTCTCTGATTGCTGCCGTCACCACGATTTTGACACTGAAGAAGTCCAGTTAGCGCATGCGCACTTCTGTCCATGGTTTCGTCTAAGGCAGCCGGACATTAAGTTGCCTTTTAATACAAATCAAGACAAGAGATTAAATCAAAACGGGAATAAGAATTCCAACTAGAGACGAGTTTACTCATGTCCAGTTAAATCTTATTCTCCATCTAAATTGTCGTTCTCCCCTGGAGTGAGTCTTTGTTTCGCGGCGAGCAAACCTCGTTCCCAACATCGGTAGGAAGAAACCCATTTGGCGATGAGAAAAAAAAAAGAGCACAGCTTGCAACACTTGCACGCTTTTCGTGGACGAGCAGAGAAAATAGAAAGTTTTCGCCACCTTATTTCGCAATTGTGTGAAGCGGTGGATGATATGATTTTTTTTCTTTATCACTTTCTGGCTGCTTCCCCGTCTTCTTGTGGAAGCCCCATTATACCCTGCTTCCTCTTCCAGACAATGTCGGAGCGTGAAATTCGCACGGGGCAGACTTTCACCGAGATCCTTCGCTTATTGTGTTCTTTACGGAAGAGCTCGCTTTTCACTTTCCGTGCTATTAAATCAGGAAATGCCTCCATCTGGGGTGGGAAGCGGCCGCCAAAGCGCGAAGAATTACGGCACGCTGCGAGTCGTATCGTAACGGAGGAATTTGCATCTTTCGACAACATTCGCCGCAGTTAATGAACAGGCAGAGGCCATTCTAATGGAGCCTTGTTACCGCACGTTGTTCCCAGCTCCATTTCCTTCCTAGCATTTATTTACTTCTAAGAGCATCAAAGAGGAATTACACAGTTTATGTCATTAATGCCGCATTGTAGTACGGTAAGCGGATGTAATACCAGAAATGTAGCAGGAAATCTTGGATTGTCAAGCCTCGTTTACACCGAATGTTACCAACAAAAGTTAATTTTTTGTTACCAACACGGTTAACAACAGATGTTGTCAACGAATGTTGGAAACCAGAACACTAGTTTGACTTAATTTTTGTTAATAACTTTTGTTAACATTTTGGCTGCATGACCTCAGTTGGCTGCAAGATGTCGGATGTGGAGGTAGTTGTACTCGCAGAGTCATTTTGGCGCAACAGAGAAGACCAAGATGATTCAGTGTGAGATCTTCACTGCGGGCAAGGGCTAATTGTAGCGGGAGTGACCTGTTGGTTTTTGTCTTTTAAATTGTGGATAAGTTTGATACCAAAGGACAGGTTTCTCGCGGAACACTTTAACTAAGTTCAGCACTTGATCCATTGACAATTCCATCTCACTCAAAAGATGTTCCATGATAAATAAATTACAAAACAAAACACACCTCGCACTCGCTGGCTGGCTGTCACTGGCGTGATGGTGGCGGGAGGAGAACCGGGGGAAATGTTGCTATTATCGAAAAGGCTTTGTCAACATGTGTTGGTAACAAATGTTGCAAACATTCTTTGATCTTTACCGGCTTCTTGTGGATAACAACATTTCTGTTGCAAACACGGGAAATCTGTTGCTAACATGAACATTCACAAACGTTTTTCGAAATGTTACCAACATTTGTAGGTAACATGTGTTACGCCGCTTTATGAACGGTGGCGTACTTAGACAAAGGGGGGCAGCCCCAGGAATGTCTTCGATTATACTTATTAAACTTACTACAGTACGTTCAAATTAACACAAGGCCGCACACTGACGAGTACGTAATTGTGCGCATATTTAGTTGTGATAGCCTGTATTCCTCCGTTGACAAAACGACGACGGATTATTTTACTGTAAAATATACTCTCATTCTGTTTCTACGACGGGTCTTGTATTAAATTGAACGCTCTGTACTCAATTAAAAGAGGAACATAATTTAAGAGTTCCTAAAAATAAAATCCTTAAGAGAAATATCTGGACACAAAAAGAAATGAAACTATTAACTGGAGAAGAATACATTAGATTGATTGATTTGTTGTTTTAAGTCCACTTTATGCACAGTAAGGCTACAGTTTAAAGTGGGATCCCAGCCACTTGTGCCTCCACCGGGTATCGAACCCTGGACCCCTTGATTACAAGGCAACGACGTTACCACTGCGCCATCGGGGAGGCCCCAAGAATACATTAGACGTGGTGAAATCGCTGTATTTGTGGAGGAGGGCTGTCGAATACACGTGTGGGCTGCTGAGCGAGCAGCGGTGCTGTAGTGTTCTAAGATGGGCGGCAAGGATGGACTAATCGAAGCAGCAGGTTTCCACCGTCAGGTTCGTGCAGTGTGGAACCTCTCATCATCAGATACGTGAGTAACAGTGCAATCACTGCAGTGTGGCAATCTAATAATGGCATTTCCGTGAAAAGGAGGGCGCTTCCTCAGCAGTATTTTTATATTCTCAAGATAAGCGCCTCCCCACTTTTGCTCTGATGCTTGCTGGCCTTGAGGTGCAGTCTGCAGATGGGAAGCTCGCACCACACGGAGCGCTACATGGCCTCTACTAGTGAAAGTAACCTATTTATATCATAATGTTATTTTGCTAGATATAAACTATAACAAGCGATCTTCTCCTTGAAACCAAGAACCAACAGACTCCTTTCTTGTCGTCTAAAATAAAGTGAACACCCCCACAGCACCCGCTAAACTAAGTGTCAAAAGTAATAATCTTCAATTAAGCTAGAGGGCGAGACAACAACAAATACCAAAGCAGTGCAAAAGTGCTAGGTATATCTTCAATCCAAGTCCCAGGAATTCCAGGTATTTAAGCAATTTCCGGTTAACAGACGCCCTGCATGTACGCCACTTGTCATTTCACCATCCTGGATCTGCGACTTGGCCACCGTCCAAAAGTAAAAGTCCACTTAAAATCTCAATTAGGTGCTAAAACAAACGATTCTCACACTAACACTTTCACATTAATTACCAGCATGAGAAGTTTTCGTCCGGCTAAAAAGATTTACACTTCTCCAAAGTACTCATCAACCTCACAACGTGTCTCCAGATTCTAATAACATGTTCTCATTGTTATGAGTTTCCTAATGCTGTGACCTAAATATACTGATACTGCTCCCCCCCCCAGAAAACACGCAATTCCACAAGCTTTCCAGTTGTAAACATAAAACAACGTTTTGGTATAAAAACCTTACCACATTACCAACCTTATCTTCAGGATTAGAGAGAAAAGAATGAAAAATGAGAGAGAGAGAGAAAAATTAAAGAAAGAAATATAGATTTAGTTTTCAACAACTTTGAAACAATCGCGACGATGAGGATGAGTGATGATATGATGAAATTGATGAAGGGAAAAACAGAAAGAAAACACAGGCCGGGATTCGAACCCAGGAAAGGAAGTGATAGAAAAATGAAAGAGATAAAGAAGAGATAGAAAAATGACAGAATTAGAGAAATAGGGACGAAAGAATAGATAGAAAAATTAGAACGAGCGAGAGAGAGAGACAGAGAGAAACAAAAAATATTACAGGCCATGACAGCCGGAGCAGAATCCATCCCAAAACATTTCGTCCGCACAAAAGAAATGTCTTGGCATCGCCACTGGGCCGAGAGACTGAACGAAACAAACAAAAGAGTATATATATATATATATATATATATATATATATATATATATATATATATATAATGGCAGTATTTAGAGAGGGGCTTTCTAGGGTTCAACCCGCCCCCCCCGAAACTTCTGACATGTTGGATTAATGGAAGTTCAGAAACCAAAATCTGTAACAAATTTTCAATTCTTTTTCGAAGCATCACAAAAATACATGGAGACAATGTTGAAATGATCGAGCTAGAATTTTCATACATTTGGAATTCTGAAACTTGAGTGAAACAGGATTTATTATCAGAATCGTAGCCCAACCGCGACCCCACCATGATCACTTCTGTTGTCATCTTTCCAGTGTTGCTCCCGCGTCACAAGGAATATAGACTGAAGATTCCCTTATGATTGTCCCAAAATTCCCTTTCCAGTTTTTAAATTCCCTGTCCGATAAAGTCAAAAATCCCCCTTGATAGGAGTTCAAACCTAGGATCTCCAGTTTTGTAGCGCATTTAGTTCGCGATTGAGGTTACAATCCATGCACCAGGCTAAGTTTTTAAAAAGAATAACTGGTTCCACACTTTTCAAAATTCCAAAAATTTAATTTTAAAGTCAAACAACAAAAGCTTTATGACTAAAATTTCCATCTAACTTTTAAAGCCTTCCTCTTGAAGGTATCTAAAGTTTAATGATGAAGTATAATAAGTTTGCATTTTAGTACACACTGTATGAAACGTAAAAAAAAAAAAAAAGAAACTTGTGCTGGATATTCACTCATCTGCTGGATTGAGTAAGCCCCCTCAAGGATATAACAAAGGTAAAGGTAAAGTGCTCCCCTGTGCTTAGCACCACGCCATGAAGGCGTATAGGGGGTGTGGGGGTAACGACCCACACTTTATTGATCCGGTCGTGAGTGGGGGTGATGTGATCAGCATCACGCCCCTGACCGCCTTTACCCCCCAGGGTTTCCCCCAGGTACCAATGTTATTCGACGCTGGGTGGGCGCCGGGGCCGCTTCCATCGTTAGAAAAGTTCCCGGATTTGAACCGGCCTATTATTATTATGTAATAAAATTCTTTTATTATTATGAAATTTTAATTATTATTGTACAATTATTGTTATTATTTCTATTATTCAAATTTCTGGCGACGCCCATGGGAACAATTATGGAATTTTTTTCCTGCCTACGGCCATGATATATATATAAGTGCAACAATTTAATTCGCACTCGCTACAAAGAGTAAAAGTTCACAATTCTTAATTATCCAAAACCAATAATAAATAAGCGTACATTATGTAATGAAGAAACAACCGGTTGCAAGTCATAAAGTAAATAGTTTATAGTACGTAAAATAATGAGTTTTCAGATGTTGTCTCTAATAAACATAGATAATAAATACCTTCATTTTCACTACGTGCCAAAAAGAGAAAAACAGAAAATGTTTAAAAAATAACCTTGCATTGGATTTGAACTTGCGATCTTATAAGCGAGTTCGCTCCTTACCATCTCGCCACATACGTGTATTCTATGTTGACATTCTGTCTTAAGAAGTAGTGATGAACATTGAAAAGACGGCTCGGTGAATCAGCTCTTTTCACACATTTCTATCTCCCTGGAAAATTGGTCAGCTTCAGCACAGCGCGCTACGATGCCAGGAGTAAGCCATGGATGTTTGGGTTTGTTCATAATGAAAACGTAGAGAATGAACAAGAATTGATGTGTCAAGATGAGGAAAAACTGTGGCTTAGCTGGATTCCTTTAATAATAATAATAATAAAAAGGTGTTCTCAATTTCCCATCTCGCCACTAAAGTTCCAGCCTAGGGATACGTTCTTGATGAGTATCCGTTCATCAATTTCATCATACCATTACTCATCCTCGTCGTCGCGATTAGCCAAAAGTGGCAGAAAAGCGAAGATAGATAACAAAAAAAAAAAAAGGAAAAGAAAATACGAACTTTGAAAACTTCACTAACGTAACTAAAGTGTTACAAAAGACTACGCGATCTACAACTCAAGCAGTGGCGTGCCCAAGGGGGGGTTGGTGGGGGTTATAACCCCCCCTTTGGCCTAGTATTCATAAAAAAAAGAACGTCAAATGTAGGAAAAGCTGGCAAAATAGGGATGACTACCAAAAATAATGTACATAACCCCTCCCTTTCGAAAATCCTGGGCACGCCACTGAACTCAAGCCTCGATTTTTGAGGCTATTGAAGGGCTCGGGTGAAAAACATGGTAAGTGACATTTTGCTCATTTCTGAGTTCATTAAGAAAAAACATGATCAGAAGCTATACTGTAGATAAAATGTTTTCGTGTTGTGTTTAACCATGCATAAGAGAGTTTGAAAACGAAGAACTGGAACAAGTTAAGAGTTTTAAATACCTCGGAATCACCATCAACAGCAATAGATGGAGAATTAAATACAAGAATACAAAACACAAATAATCTATATTTGCTATCAATCAGGGGTTTCTATGAAAGAAAGAAATAAGCCAGAAAACAAAAATGGCAATATATAAATCAACGTGTTTACCAACTATGCTATATGGAAGCGAATCGTGGGTATTGACAAGTAAGCAGATACAGACAGCGGAAATTAAATATTTAAGAAGAGTCGTTGAAAAAACAAGAGGAGATAGAATTAGGAATCAAACGATCAGGATAACGCTAAATTCAAAACCAGTGGAACAAAATGTCATCGAGGCACAACTGAGATGGTTTAGACATCTCTACTAGAATGAAGGATGGAAGAATACCAAAGGAAATATGGGAGGCAAAATCAAGAGGAATAGGAAAGAAGAGGCCTCAATGAAGACCACAACAAACATGGAACAAGAACATTGAGCACACCTTGACCAGAAGAGGCATTAAATGGGAAGAAGCAAGGAAGATAGCAGAGGATCGTAACCAATGGAGAGCTCTCTGCAAAACCTCGACACCTTTGGGTACAAGAGGATCCGAGTAAGTAAGTTGTGTTTAACAATTTCAGAAGGCTTCACTGAGTCCAATGCAAGTTGTATGACCTGGCAATTTCACTCGAAAATTGAAGGATGCAGCATTTTACTTTGTAACTCAAAAATTACCAAAATGTCACTTACCATGTTCTACACCCGAGCCATTCAATTATTCTCATCTATCTACTCCAGTGTGGCATAACGCATTGAAGCTTGGGCCGACCTCTGTGACGGAGTGGTTAGCACAGCGCGCTACGACGCCAGGGTGTTGTTTTGTGTGTCTTCAGTTCATTCTCATCTTCGCAATTAGTGGCATAAAAGCGAACCAAATCAATCATTCAAGCTGGAGGTCTCCCCGGTGACGTAGTGGTAGCGCCGTGATATTGTAATCAATTGGTCTTGGGTTCGGTACCCGGTGGAACACATAGACCACACTTTAAGTTGCAAGTCAGCCTGATTAGTCGATCTGGGCATAAAGTGCGTTTAAAACAACACCCTTCCCCCCCAAAAAAACTAATTCAAGCTGGAATTTCTATCAATTACCCCGAGTATATTTGAAATAAATGTGCGGGGCAAGCATGGTTACATTTTTAAAAAATATCCTGAGAGGATGACCTTTTTTTTTGTTCGTTAAATATCTGATATTCATTTTAAGTCAAATTATGACTATATCGTATATATGTATTAGAAGTAGTAGTAGTTTGAAGACTTGATTAAAAATCTATTTTTTCTCTTTCGATTACCTCTACCCTGTGCTCGAATTACTTTAGGATAATTTATTTATTTATTTATTGAAATTTCCAGTACAGCAGAAGCCATTATAAACCGGAAGGAAAAGGGCCTCCCCGATGGCGCAGTGGTAGCGTCGCCGCCTTGTACTTAAGGGGTCCCGGGTTCGATACCCGGTGGAGGCACAAGTGGTTCGGATCCCACTTTAAACTGTAGGTCTAGTCCCGATTAGCCTTACTGTGCATAAAGTGGACCTAAAACACCAACTCAACCAACCAAACCGGAAGGAAGCAACTGTAAAACAGTAGACTAGGGGGTTAAAAAACACAAAAAATAGGATTAAATAACATAAACCAGCCCAAAGGGTACCAAGGTAAACAGATCAGTTTCACAAAAGCATTACTTGTGTAAAATGTTTTCTATGCTGGTGATAAAAGACGAATATGAACTGAATATATCTGCTTGGTTTGAGATCATGTTGAATTGATTCGGTAGCCTATGGAATAATGAACGTTGTATGAGAGTCTGAGAGTTGCAGTGTGTTAAGTAAAAATACTCTCCAACACAAATGTTATGAGATCAACTTGTGATAATAATAGTAAGAATAACAATTAACACTAATAGCAATCATTGTCCTAATTTACGTGACGAAAATTTCTTTCTAAAAGATAACGCCATAGGTCCCTTGAGTCTATTAAAAGGAAGACTGATACTCCATCTTTAAGCTTGTGCAGTTAACTTTATTGCACCCAAGGGATTTAATGACGCGAAATGACATCATAATGAAATAACGCACTGGCGCCTTGACGGTAACTAGGTAAAAATTTGAGAAAGTGGTAGCGGTAAGCGAAAGCTTAGCCAAATAGTTAGCACCTTGGTGCAAGCTTATACACGTCAGTGAAAAATTCAATACAGTTAAATGCAGAAAAACACTGAAAACCATTATTCACATTAATATTTCAAATCCCTGACTATGGTCATGAATATGCAAGTGTGTGTGTTTGTGTGTCTTGTTGTATGCTTGTGAGTATAGGTTAGACTTTTATTCCCATATGCATTTTTTTTTCTTTTTTTTTGTAATTTTATATTTTCCTTTCATTGATTTCAATATTTAACTTTCTATGTATTGGTTTAATGCAGGGTTGTTAAAGGTCCAGGAACCCATAACGTCTAATGGGTTCCATTGTGTTCCGCTGCAGGACTGGAACCTTTTTTCTCGCACAATTTAAATCCGGTCAAAGTTGCGTTTTGTTTCATTTCAATACGGAACTTGGACCCTATTTAAACCGATCTGGAAAAAAGGTTCCTGGACTGTATTTAAATTGAGCTGGAAAACGGTTCCTGGACCGAATTGAAATACTTTACGGTCCAGAACCCATTTACGCTTGCTGAATTTTTCTCCTGGACCGGAATTGAATTTATTTAAAATGCCTGGACCTTTAACAGCCCTGGTTTAATGTTGTTCTCTAATTTTCATATGTTAAATTTCGCTGTAAACATAGTTAAGTGGTAGGAAAGGCTACAAAGCCTTAACTTCGCCATGATAAACAAGACGCAATAAATAAATAAAGATTAAGTGCGAACTGCCAGCATATGTGCTCCCAGCAAATTTCTAATTCCTATGCGTTAGTTCCAGACTTTCCACAGGTACCACAGATTTAGATACTGAAATAGTACATCAATCCAAATAATGAATAAATTGGTCTTTTCGGGGCAGGTTGCAGGTGTGATATGACCAGGGCGTTCGCAAGTGTAGGGTAAAGGGAAAGGGCCAACGGAATGTCGGTGGGAAACCGGGGATCGATCTGAGGTTTCTCTGGTGCCGGGAGTCCCCGCACAGACGATTTAATTGCAGGTCGAGGGCGGAATTTCTCAGACGTCGGAAAGCAAACAGAGATAAACCCTGGCCCTCATCGATGGGAAACGTCAAGGGCTCCCGGGTTCGATACCCAGTGGAGGCACATAGTGGTTCGGATCCATTTTAAACACTAGGTCCAGTCCCGATTAGCTGCATAACGAAACAACAAATCAATCAATCATTCCATCAACGATTGTTCTTGTAAAATCTACCAGTACAGAATGAATAGGTATAAGCAGCGTAGCCAACCGTTCGGTCCTAACGGTACACATTAGTGTTGATGGAATTTTTTGACATTTTCGGTTTTGAAGAAAACCGGTTTCTTCAAAACCGAAAACAGAAACTAACGATATTTTAAAACCGACACCAAAACCATTTTAGTAACTCAGTGGTACATCAATGACACGGAATGCCTGAGACCCGAGTTCGAGTCCTGGTCCTGGTCTACATAATACGAGACATCTCCTGTGCGTGCCAAATCTTAAGGAGAATTAGTGTACATGTCTGGGAGAAGGTCACTATATTTTAGCTAAACATTAAGCACGAATTCCAATTAATCAAGATATAGAATATTAACTCGCCATGTAAAGGCAATAACTGGATTTAAGATGATAGCAGAACTTATGGAGAGAGGAAACATATTTACGAAGTTATATTTCGAAACATTAAGCTTATCGCACTGTAAAACTCAACTTCTATGGCAATGTTTGGGCCAATCTTACCTGAAATTATTTTCACGTCATATGTAATGAGCAAATGTTATGAATTTTACAGTTTTTCAGACGAATATTTTTTCAGATATTTTTACAGACATTAAATGTAACCTAAAAACAAGCACAAACAAAAATGCGGTTTAAAGTATTTTCCCCCTCTTCGCTAGTCACTGGTGAGAAAGAAAATATTGTAGTAAAACGTCAAAGTTAAGGGTAATGTACAGTAATCTCCCCTCCGTATCATCTCCGCAATGTAAAAGTCGTTGAAGTATTGGTTTGACGTGAAGAGCAGGTAAAAAAAATGCCCACATAGCCTGACTTTTAACATCAAGGGACACGGTCCTTTCCTTACGCATCAAGGATGCGTACACGCATCAATCAATACACCTAACGTATCCGAAGTTTCCCCGTCGCCCTAGTCCTCAATGTGGGTCACGTCGCGGGTTTCCTTACGAAAGAAAAGGAGCAGGTGGCGCTGTGTCGTAACAGTTAAAAAATGTCTGGTGCGGTGTAGATATATCGCGTGAGGGTTAATTTTTCTCTCGTTCGTTCCCTCGCGTCGGTCGGTTAAGTCGAAACTGTCACAGAATACCAAATCGAGCTCCTCGGAGCCAGGAGGAGCCGTTTTAGTTCCGGAGGCAGGAGGATTGGAGCTGACTGGGACCAAATGGGAGAGGAAAGCAGCGGTGTCTTCCGTAGGGTTGTCTCTCCGGTGACCATATCGACTATTCCTTTCCATTTTCCATTTTTCTCATTCATCCTTCGTTTCTCCCTCTTTTTATCTTCCTATCTCTCTCTCTCTCTCTCTCACACACACACACAACCTTTCGTCTTTCGTTTATTTATCTCTTTCCCCGTTTGCATTCCCCTTCTCCTCTAATTCTCTCCTCATTCTTTCTCTTCATCTTTCTTCCTCGGTTTCTTTACATCTTTCTCCTCTGTTTTCTATCTTTTTTCTCCTGCTTTCTTTAATTCTTTCTCCTGTTTTCTTTCTTTCTCTTGTTTTCTGTTTCTCTTTATCCTCTGTTTTCTTTCAATTTTCTCCTCTGCTTCTTTCATTCCTTCTCTTGTTTTCTGTATTTTTTATCCTCTTTTCTTTCTTTCTTCCTCCTCTGTTTTCTTTCTTTTTCTTCTCTACTTTCTTTCATTCTTTCTCCTGTTTTCTGTCTTTCTTTCTCCTCTGTTTTCTTTCTTTCTTTTTCTCCTCTGCTTTCATTCTTTCTCCTGTTTTCTGTCTCTTTCTCCTCTGTCTCACTTTCTCCTCTCTTTCTCTCTCTCGCTCGATTTCTTCAACTGTTTCTTTCAATCTTTCTTCTTTATCGCTTTTCTATCTTTTCTGTTTCTCTCTCTCTCTCTCTCTCTCTCTCTCTCTCTCTCTCTCTCTCTCTCTCTCGCCCTTTGTTCCTCCGTTTTTCTTCTTTATCTGTGATGTCTTATTCTGTCTTTCTCATTCTTTCTCTTGTTTTCTATTTTTCTTTATGCTCTGTTTTCTTTCTATTTTCTCTGATTCTTTCATTCCTTCTCCTGTTTTCTGTCTTTTTCTCTTCTGTTTTCTTTCATTCTTTCTCCTGTTTTCTGTCTTTCTTTCTTCTGTTTTCTGTCTTTCTTTCTTCTCTGTTTTCTTTCTTTCTTTCACTTGTTTTCTTTCCTTTTCTCCTCTGCTTTCTTTCATTCTTTCTCCTGTTTTCTGTCTTTCCTTCTCCTCTGTCTCTCTTTCTTTCTCTTCTCCTTCTCTCTCGCTCGATTTCTTCAACTGTTTCTTTATTTTTTCTTCTCTATCGCTTTTCTATCTTTTCTGTTTCTCTCTCTCTCTCTCTCTCTCTCTCGCCCTTTGTGCCTCCGTTTCTCTTCTTTACCTGTGTTATCTTATTCTGTGTATTTCTATCTCTTATTTTTTCCTGCTTGTTTCATTCTTCGCTTGTATCCCTCTTTTCGAGGATGATACTTCCTCTATGGTTTCGAAAATTTATTTTTCGACTATTTGTGTGGATTATAACTATTTAATCATGAGCTAGAGCCCACCTTTGCCCATCGAATGGCGACACCCCTGAAGGGAAGAGCATTTTTTGTTGATAGAATG
Organism: Lepisma saccharinum; assembly: GCF_977018435.1. Taxonomy (NCBI): domain Eukaryota; kingdom Metazoa; phylum Arthropoda; class Insecta; order Zygentoma; family Lepismatidae; genus Lepisma; species Lepisma saccharinum. The sequence goes on along the minus strand of NC_139235.1, from coordinate 46,259,345 downwards.
AAAGTCTTAAAATTTTAAGTTTAACGCCTTACTGAATCATTCAGAACTAGAATACAATTCTGATTTATGCAAACATAAAACATGAATGGTTTATACATAGACGGGAAGATGAAGAGGTTAGAGCATGAAAGGCTGGGAAGTTAATGAAAAGTTACCTTTATTTCCGAACAACAGTCGTATGTTTACTTCACTAACCCCTCATTTAAAATATTAAGGACGGGACAATCTTTTTGAATAGCCCCGGTGCATTCAATATGACAACTCCTAACAATCTTGTATAACGAGTTAAATCTGATGTGTTCAGAATAATTAAATCACGAAGACTAAGGTGGGTAGGCCAGGTAGCACGCATGGAGGGAATCGAAAAGTTTCCAAGATTCTTACTGGGAAACCTGATGGCAAGATATCTTAGGGAACGTCATATTAAGGATCGTCAAGAGTGGGCTGAGGTTGCCCAGGAGAGGAGTACATGGAAGTCTTACGTCGCTGAGGGAATAAAGCTTCGGTTCAGGTATGCCAGACAGTGAATGAGTTTTAGTTACGATGCATCGTACTTCATCGCGATGCACGCAGAAGAAACAGAGAAATTAAATTGAGCAAAATCCTAACTATTCCTTGCTGTAAGAAACAAATCAATAGAAACAAATACACGTGGGTTGTGAAAACTCCTATTGGTTATTCCGATCTTATATATATATATATATATAAATGGATGTATGTATGTGTGTGTGTGTGTGTGTGTGTTTGTTTGTTCCGGTATAACTCTCGAACGCCTGGAGCAATTTTAACCAAACTTGGTGCACGTATCACTTGCAATCTGGAAATAATAGTTTGGGGTAACACACCCCTGGCACCCATAGGGGTGAGGGGTGACATTTAAAATTAATCGAGAACCACAGATATTAAATTCCTGCCAAAGACATCAGTGACTGTATTCAATTTGCACAACGATAGTGTTTCTCTGGTTGTCTAACATTCAGGCTGTGTTGGGAATGGAATCCATAGTTTTCGTGACACTCCCAAATGCGGTTCAACACCAAGTTCATCACATATCGGCATGGGGGGTGAGAGGGGGTGAAAAATAAAATGCCACAAATTACCTAGATTAGTGTCGAATCCATAGTTTTCGGAGTAGCTAAGCTAACTGGTGCATTGAAGATCACATTTAAAATTAGTTACATTTTACACTATAGTTAGAATTCATTATTTTCCTATCTAATACAAGATTGCGATAAATAAATGGTAACACTTTACTATACAGGAGAAAGTACTTACGCAAATCATTTTCTGTAGCGTTGTTGATGTTCGGGAATGTAGTTTTGATCCATTTTAATGCGAATGCATGTGGTTTTCTGCGAAAATCTATTTCCGACGCGCGATTGCTGCTGCCGCCATTTGCTTTCTGCACGAGAGCACAATACGCGCTATTGCTGCTGCTACAACATGATGTGTCGAGGATGCGTCGTGAAGTTGTTGCCGGGTGTGGAAGATGCATTGGAATTTGTAATTCCGATGTTGTCCGTATATGCTAAATTGAACGAAAGGAGTGCTAATGGAACCTAACCTAACCTAGTAGGCATACCTCGTCCCCGTGATGGTTCGTGGGGCTATCGTATGTAAGAAATATACATTATTTTCGTTAGAAATCCATTATTTCACCTAAAGAAATGTTCTGCAAGGCAGAATAGTACGTTATCAATGTAAAAAATTGCGAAATAAATCATTGATAGGTGTCTCCGGTATAGTAAAGTAGTACCAAATAAATACTCGGGCAACGCCGGGTAATCAGCTAGTAGTAGATATGAAACGATTTTACTAGTATAAGGTGACAAGATCTTTAAAACAACAAATAAACGGGACATTTTTAATATTTTCCTGAATGAAGAACGGGACAAAACGGGACGGCAAAATGTGCACATTTTTACATAAAAACTTTCGTCATAAATACTTATGTTTGAAAACTAATTAAGGAAATAAATAAATAAATACAGTGTAACCAACTTATATAATATGATGATATGCACTGTACTCCAACCAAGCACTAGTTTAGAATTAGGAGTCACTCATTGATATTTCTTTTCAAATAACATTTTGTAAAAGGGGTCGGGTACCCTATTCTACACCCTCGAATTTTGAATTATTTTTTTTCATTATGAACATTATTTGATCCTATTTGTGAATAAAAAAATTGGAGCGCGGAAAGAAGTATTTACTACTGTACAGCCGTTTAAAGTTGAAATTTTGTCGTTTGAAATGGTTCGCAATTATTTCCAATTTCTAGATCGTGATACTAACACGACACCAAATTTTAACTATCGATCTCAACCTAACTGAACTAACCTATCCACGCGCCAATGGTTCGTGGGGCTAGCGTCAATGGTTCGTGGGGCTAGCGCCAATGGTTCGTGGGCCTAGCGTCAATGGTTCGTGGGCCTAGCGCCAATGGTTCGTGGGGATAGCGCCACTGGTTCGTGGGGCTAGCGTCAATGGTTCGTGGGGCTAGCGTCAATGGTTCGTGGGGCTAGCGCCAATGGTTCGTGAGGCTACCGCCAATGGTTCGTGAGGCTACCGCCAATGGTTCGTGGGCCTAGCGCCAATGGTTCGTGGGGCAGCAGGCCATCTCCCTGTAAGTCAATTACAATGTCCCGTATGCCTCGTCGAACAAAGTCCTCTATGTCCTTCATCCGTTGAACGTGTGTCAATCTCATATTTAGTCCTTTTGTCTTAATTCAATTTCACACAAATCAATTCCAATGTCTAAAGTCGCACAAAACAATTGCAATGTCTCAAATATCCAATCCGCCAATAAATTACATAAATAATATATTGAAATCGCAAATTATCCCATTGCACAAGTCATTCATAACAAGAAAAAATTGCAAATTATCCCATTGCACAAGTCAAAGATAAGAAGAAAAAGAAAATGTTCAGACGTGCGCCTGTGACATGAATCCAAGATGCAGAGGGGGCCACTCCGCGACTTGCACGTTATTGGCTAGAGCTTGTGACGTCACCAAGAGGACACGAGCGGAAGAAAGCTATGCGTAGAATGTAGAAGATGGCACATGAAACGCTGTGTTTTCATGCATCTTTTGATATTATACACCAAAGCTGTTAATTTAATTTCACAACAAGAGATCAAATACGCGATAGAAGAATACACTTATTCCGAAACAATGGTTTATTTTTCAGACATTATTTGCGTGATATCTTGTCCCTGTAGGCTGTAGTCCACTGCCGGCTTTTCTTTCCAGCTAACCTATTGCATTTATTTTAAATGTCTAATTCTAAGGAAAGTTCTTGTCCGGGCATATTCTGATATGATTTTTTTACTGAATGTCCTGCAATTTCCCTTTAATAATTTTACGCTACTTTTAAGATTCTCCAGTTGATCGCCACGATGAGGCTAAGTTTCTTTTCGTTATTTAGCGTCGAACAGGATGAGTGATGATTAGTTTAAATTGATGAAGGGACACTCGCAGCAGGCACGTATCCCAGGGGGTGCTTAGGGGGCTCGAGCCCCCCCGAAAGTTTGCGGTTTACAATAGATAAAATGAGGTATTTGGTTTCTTGTGGTGGGAAATAAAATAATGTGACGATAATTTAAGGAGAGAAATAATTATCGAGTCAAGCACGTACCCAAGGTGGGAATCAGGGGGCTCCAGCAACCCCTTCAGGAAATTACGCTACATAAAATTAGGTTCATGGCTTCTTGAATAATGTGATGATAATTTCAGAGAAATAATTATCGAGGTAAGACACAGAATGTTCTATAACCCTGTTATTGTTAATAGCGCGTATCCAAGGTGGGATCAGGGGGCTGGAGTCCCCCTTAATTTTTTTTCAGTTTACACTACATAAAATTAGATTTTTGTTTTCTTGAATAGTGTGCCGATAATATAAAGAGAGAAATACTTACCAAGGAAACACGGAGAATGTTCTGTAACCCTGTTGTTGATAATATTGCACTAAAACTTTTCTTGCGCTTTCGGTGTTGTCGCAGCACTATGTAAAGACTTGTCGTTGTCAGCATTTGGAAGCTGCAAACGTAGCGCCACACGTAGGGCTATTCATTGTAATTTTTTAATCTGTAGAAAGCGCGAGAGGGAACGTTCTTGAATAAGAGAAGGAGTCGAACTACTGGCAACATTAACGAATCGTTTTATCTGCAGAAAGTTCTAGAATATAATGAGGTTAAAATACGCGGCTTCAATTTCCAAGTTGATCTGTACAACAGAATCGGTTATTGAGAATTCAAAGGTAAGTGTGACAGTTCATACTGTCGATTAGTGATCAGTCAGTGTCCATTGGTGGCTTTATAAGATCTAGTGATTCGAAGATGAAAAGGACTAAATACCATAAAATAACGAAGTCTACTACTAGTTCCAGTTGGGGTCCAAAGCTGAAGACATTAACGACAGCGGAATTTCCGGAGCCTCAGTGTAGTGCTAGTTTGGGTCGAGGGCCGAAGGGATCAACAACAATCAACAACCAAAAATCTGTGTATTACTCTGTACTGTTTGTGATCCACATGGATTTGTGATCATACCTTCATCCATTTCATCTACTCACCATTTATTTTCATGTTTGCGATTAGCCAAGGGGTAAATTATACTTGAAATAAAACAAAAGCAATACAAATACAAAATAAAAATAATGGAACGATTATGCTGTTACGTTTTCCTGTATTTTAGGCACGTCGCATTTATCAGCCAACAGTCAGAAATTGCTTTTCGCTCGAATGATACTTCTAATAATCGGAGGTAAATGAAAGCTGAGAATTATAATTTGGACTCTTATCCACCTGGGTTGAGGATCTAAATTTTTAGATTTTATTTGTAACAATATTTACTACTGCGAGGAATTAAAAAGAAACTTACGGCTAATTTCGGAACTGGATTCCTATTCTGTAATAGTTACATTTGTTGTAAGAACATAATACGTACATTAATTTACTTTGTATAAATATTACATTATCCATCGCTTTTCCTAATTAAATCTCATACCATATCCAACACACACATAAAATGTGTTTTACTAATAATACAGTGCGCAATTAGAAAATAAGTCTTGTGAAGCAACACAAATATTGCTTCACCGATGGCCTAGTGGTAGCGCCGTCGCCTTGTAGTCAAGGGTCCCGGGTTCGATACCCGGTGTAGGCACATAGTGGATAGGATCCAACTTTAACCTGTAGGTCCAGTACCAATTAGCCTTTCTGTGCAAAAAGCGGACTTAAGACGCCAATTCAATCAAGCAACACAAATATGAAATATTAAATCTATTTCTTTTTATTTGGTTTATTTTTCTTCACTTTTCTGTCACTTTTGGATAATTGCGAAGATGGGGATGAGTCATGATGATGAAATTGATGAATGGACACTCAAAAACATCCATACCCAGGCCGGGATTCGAATCTGGGATCCTTGGCGTCGTAGCGGGATGTGCTAACCACTCTTCCACGGATGTCGGCTATTAGATCTACATGGAAAGAGTTTCTGCAGTATGTTTGAGTTGAGTCAAACAAATTTCATAATGTGTCAGTATTCTCGCGGCATGTATTCAAATATGTACTATACCGCGTTTGGTAGAACCTGTCCCGCTTCCCGCGCTAGGGAGCGCTCAACAGTTTCCGTGCTGGGGAAAGTCAAAGCCAGGCAGCCCATTAAAATACGCAACGTCGCAACAGCGTCTACGTAAACGCCTCTCTTCTGGCTTTCATTCGCTCCTCGCTGCCCAGCAGACGATTTTTTCCTCGTTTCTCATTGACACCGAAACTGTTGAGCGCTCCCTAGCGCGGGAAGCGGGACAGGTTCTACCAAACGCGGTATAATACAGAGCTAAGGCCTACCCACCGACTGCCGGCTTCACTTCCACCTACCGAGGCGGGAGATCATCGAACCTGTTACGAGATGGCGTGAGGTCAGCACGACGACCCCCAGTCATTTTTGTAAGTTTCCATGACCAGATTACGCTACTCATTCGTAGCTCTCCAATTTCCTCCCAATGGTGGGTGGCCACAGGTTCCATACACAGTCCTAAACCTCAGAAGGAAAATTGTTACGCTTCCCCTAGGAGACTCGAACCTGCGCGTTCCGTAGCCAGAGCCCAAAGCATGACGTCTTAGACCGAACGGCCACGGTGTGCGACTAAATATGCACTAAGTTTTAAAAGCAAAAGTACCTTCTGCGCGTTGTAACATGCCATGAATGAATATAGGGATTATGATTCACAATCCCGGCCATTTATGAAGGTGGTGTTAGCATCACGTTCCGGCCCCCAAAATACTATTTTTTAGACCCCTGGTGAACCTCAAAACAGTTCTCATGCAAGGACGTTGCTGAGAAAATCCCCCTCGAGACCAACCACCCTGGGAACAAAATCCTCGTCTTCAGCGTGACAGTCAGATTATTTACCGACTGATCCAACGAGGCTGTTTAAAGCACATATAAAATAAATTAAAGCCAGCAAAATAGTATTATATTTGTACGATATCTTTAAATTATATAATAGACGTGTATACAACACATTATATTGATAATACAAAAACTATTGATCAATTTTTCCTTGCTTTGATAAGTATGCTTTATATTGAATAGCTTTGGGCATTATTTACATGACAGCTCTTCTCATTGATTGACGAGAAGATTGAAAGGCTGTGCAGGGGAGAAACGTCTGTCCTGTAAGTCGTACATTATATTTTCAGCACAATTTCTCAACAAACGCACATAAAGTATAGTAACACAGTGCAATTGTTAATTAGTGTTGGCTACCTACGAGATGTTCAAAGTATTATTTTCGCGGGCGATGTTTCAACTTCAAAGCTAATAAATCTTATCTTGCACTCAATATTCAATGAAGCAATACTTAGAAACTGAGTTCAGATTGTGTAAAGGTTTTTGAAAATTGCAAACGTGATAATACGGTAGGCGAATGTGGAAGATAAGGCCGGAGGCGCAACCACACATTTTTATCTGGAGGGAGAAAGTACCAGGATAAACGTACCAATAATAATAATAGTAATAATAATAACATTAATAATGGCATTATTATTACTAGTGGTAGTAGTAGTACTATCAAAGACGTTATTATCCTCATAAATTACGCAAAAGGGAGGTAGATGTCTGTCCTAAAGCATTTATTTGGAACAAACTATTTGAAATATTTTTTTCAACACCAGAAATTGTACATTAGCTAATAATTGAAAACAAGCACACAAACTGTATTTTTGAATGGCAGAAAATGAATGTTAAATGAATGCCGAAGATATTTTTTTGTACATATAACATGTATAACTTTCATATGTTTTACACATATACAACATGGAGCGACATAAAATAAGAAAATACATACTTATGCAAGATGCTAACACTAAATTATGTACGTATTCAAAGTTTATTCATTACATATATACAAAACATATTATTTAAATACATCACATTACAGAAAACAATTATATTGCGAGCGAAGCGAGAAAGAAAATTTTTAGATCCAATTTTTGCAATTTAAAACAATATTGATTTAATCGGGAACAAATAATATCACATGGCGACAAGGCATTCTCTCTTTCAGAACTTTTTTTTTAATTTAGATTATTTGGCTCCCATGGCCGACTATCGCCGCCCCCTAGCTACGGCTCTGAACTTGACGAGACTGAGAAAAGCAGGCACTGCAAGCGAAGCGAGCAAGAAAATTTTACGAAATGTATTTTTATTTGTATAAAATTTGAAATAGAAGGGGGCAATTGCTCCTCTGTGCCCCCTGAAGGTGCCTTTGGCCATCAATGTTTGCCCCTCCTAGAATTGACTTCCGTCGAAGGTTGGGGGGCAATGCCCCTGCCCCCCCTTGTGGTTGCACCACTGAGTAAGTCCGAAATTTGGAGGAACAAATTGAATCAATCCTGCTGCAGCAACTTGTTTTTTGGGAAGCGATGATCACTTTATTCCAGGCGATTTCCTTCTATTATTCTTGCACGTGGCAAGAGCACAAACAGGGTGATTTGTTCCCATTCTACCGACATTCAAGAAAAGGTGTGTATAAGTAAATAATCGACCCATTTATCTCAAGCTTCCGTGTACGCTAACGAAGTAAGTTCCATTCTGTCCTCTTAATGACGTCATAGCGCGCAAAGAATCATGGGAAAAAATCTCGAAACCTCGGGAATGGCATACCTTATAAAGGTACCTTGTCCAAGATGCGTCATGATCAAATCCCTGCAAAACCGTTTCGACGTTACATAAGGAATCTAAATATTGAAAAACGTAAGTTTCCTAGCACGTAGATCTAAAAATATTACTTTCCGCGCTATTTAGAAACATCGTTTCTTATGAAGAACTAATTTTCGTAACGAGAATATTTGAAATGTGCGAAAAATCGAGGGTGTAGAAAAGGGTACCCGAGCCTGTAAAAGTTTACACACGTTTGATTGAAGGTCACCTTACTGATCAACAAAGCTTTCAAAGTTTGTACTTAAAGAGCGTTCTTGTGACTTGTCCACAAATCATTCATGTACGAAAACACTAGTTCAGCGGAGACATAAGAGGAAACTCGAATATTTTTAGACAATTGGGATATGCTGCACAATCGACCCTTAAGTTTTACCACTTTGGCGTAAAAATAAAATATGTTCACTCGTAATATTTAAATCGAGCTTCGATTTGGCACTGTGCATTCTTTAATTAGATGTTCCTGTTCTGTGAAATAATTCCAGCTTTCTTACATTACTTAACATACCTTCTTTCCTGTATCCACATTCATGTCGTAAACACACAGTATTGCCAAGTCAAACTTTGGTTTTTAACGTGGGTGTAGATGCTGATTTCCACTAGAATTCAACTTTCTTTATTTCGTGTTTTCATCCGTATTTATGGTTTTCATTTTATTTTTGGATATTGAAGTTTCTATTTTTTAACAGCTGTAAATTATTTTCGTTCTTTTAAATTGTTTTCCTTCAATTTGTTTGGGAAATATATGGTTTATGGTTATTTTATTGTTCAAGGTTGTCTGATCGTTGTGAGATAAGGGAGATCCTGTCTTCTTTATCGCACAACGTGAGGACAACCTTAGGTTGTGACGTTTCCCGAGGAATGCCTACGTCGTTAGGGTCCGTTAGGTTTGATTCTCTTAGCATAAATACATTGTAAATGTATTATATTTATGCTAGAATAACTAAACCCAAAAAACCCTTATATAAACAAATTATGCATTTAACTTACATCTTCACGCAAATTATGCTCATTATGTTTCATTTTTAATGGAGGTTCCTCAAACTAAGAAACTATGTTTTCTTCCACTTCCAATTGTTTGCTCACCATAAATCCTACATTTCTGGAATCCTTGATTCATATCCTTTCCAACGATGTATCATACATATTTGTATTAGGAAGGGTCGATTCGACATCCTTACTGAAAATTCGAATATGACATGTAGTTGACATTGAAATGTGAAATAATGCCACAGTTCATAACAATAGTAGAGAATAGTAGATTGTTGCAGTAATTATATGCCAATAAGTCAGCGTTCCGTTTTACGTTTTAAAAATCGAAACACTGACTTGCAAGGTCCCTCTAGAGCACTTCTTAAAATGTTATTTAACACGGCTATATCTTAATCTCAGGGGATAGGTTCTTTATTCGAGAATTCCAAATAAGAAATCGTTTTATAGCCAAGAGGATATAGTTAAATGCGGATCTATATTCTGGAAACTATACACAATACAGAGAAAATATATAGCGAAGATTGTATATAAATTGAAATATATATATATATATATATATATATATATATATATATATATATACTGATTCCAAATTTACGTTGGTTATATTCTTCTTATACATATATGAATAATTGAAAGGAAATCTTGTTCTTCTTTCTTCTCGTAATTTCTGGGAAAAGGCTACTTCTTCCTTGTTCTGGGAAAAGGCTACTTCTTCCTTGTTCTGGGAAAAGGCTACTTCTTTCTTGTTCTGGGAAAAGGCTACTTCTTTCTTGTTCTGGGAAAAGGCTACTTCTTTCTTGTTCTGGGAAAAGGCTACTTCTTCCTTGATCTGGGAAAAGGCTACTTCTTCCTTGATCTGGGAAAAGGCTACTTCTTCCTTGATCTGGGAAAAGGCTACTTCTTCCTTGATCTGGGAAAAGGCTACTTCTTCCTTGATCTGGGTAAAGGCTACTTCTTCCTTGATCTGGGTAAAGGCTACTTCTTCCTTGATCTGGGAAAAGTCTTCTTCTTCTTTTCTTCTTCCTATTTTTGAAAAAGACTACTTCTTCTTTTCTTCTTTCTATTTAGGAAAAGGCTTCTTCTTCTTTTCTTTCTTCTATTTTTGAAAAAAGACTTCATCTTCTTTTCTTCTTTCTATTTAGGAAAAGGCTTCTTCTTCTTTTCTTTCTTCTAATTTATTGTCTTTCCTTTTAAAGCATAATCTTATTTATTACATATATGCGCTCACTTTCCCCGTTTCTTTGTCAAACGATACAAGCTATACTTATAGAAAGAGTAGGGTCGACTAAACTGACAATAGCCTCCCCTCCAAAAGGGGAATAGCCCAGGATCGCTAACAGCAAGCGCTGCCTATGGGCCAGTGCGTCTAATAAGAAGCGCAACCGTAAGTGCTTCGGGCGTCTAATTGAACACAGCGCCACCGAGGGACGGAAAAATACAAAAGCTGACGATATTCTCCTCGTCAGAAGATCAAAATAGAGAGAGATACAATTTCTGAATTCATATGCTCACTTATTAACTTTCCTAATTGTTTCACATATGAGCATATTCTTAATTGTCTTAATTGGCTATATACAACATTTTATTCACTCCTTCTATAATTTTTATACTCTTTCTTTATATATATTTTGTATTTACTATAATATATATAATCGCTCTTCTCCGCTCCTAGTTTATACAATGAGCTCTGCTCTTTTTTATATAGCGTGCTGCCATCTATCGTCGCTCTCGGGAAACATTTCTTCCTTGCATTTTTCATTGTGTCGTCGGAACTGGCACGTGACAGACTTTAAAAAAATCTTATCCTAGTAGGACTATAATGCATCTGAAATAGCCATACTAATCAACGTGGTTACTACATTGAAATTTTGGTGGGACTTTATATTATGAGCTGTATAAGTAAGAGCAACATATTCATGCGCAAGGTAATACCAAAACTAACACATAGGAAGGAACTATTTTTCAAAAGTCACGTGGTTTCGTGTACAATAACTTCGCTTTTACAGCGAACGGAGAATAAGATGATATGTCAAATATCGATCCAAGTACGAACTCTCGAACGATCTTAACCAATGAAAGTAATGCATTCTGAATCCTGGAGTAAAGTCTTCCCTTCCATGCCCACTCAAGACCGGTCTGCTTAGCATTTACCCACCATTAATTCACTGACGCAGACTACTTCCATTACACCGGAATAACGGCTATTTCGCTTCCAGACAGTGTTGCCACATAAAGAGAAATTTACCTTTTTGAAAGGAAATTCGTACCGAATTTTTGGCAAAAAGGAAAAAGGGAAATTCGATGACAAATACCAAAATTTCAAGAAAGACATGAGACTCAATATTAGTTTAGATTATGTTAAGTTCCAGTTTCATATACAGTAAAACCTCGTTAATCTGGAGGCAGATAAGCCGCACTTCGCTTAATCCGGACAGGTAAAAGGAAAAAAAAGCAGAATGCAAGGTTTAAATGTGGCTAGAAGTCAACAAGAGAACTTCCCAAAGAAAAGGCAGTCAACCACTGATGAAATTCTGTTTCCCGCAGACTTTGTACTCTACTGTATAGTGTATGTAGGTATATGCCATTTAAATACACCATAATAAAAGTGTTTTGTTGCTATACACGGAGTTTTAATGCACTTTCTACTGTTCTTTTAGGTTAGTATTATAGTTAATCCGGACTTTCGTTAAAACGGTCAACTTATCCCCCATTAGTCCGGATTAACGAGGTTTTACTGTATACACTTTTCTTTGTTCTTTCATTATTTCTACTCCTTTTGAGTACAATTTATTTATTTATTTAGTTAGTTTATTTTACTTCGCGTTTTGTTCCTCTTGGCTAATTTTCGAAGATAGGGATGAGTGATGAAATGATGAAATTGATGAATGGACATTCACAAACAACAAAGCCCGAGCGGCATTCGAACCCGGGACCCTCGGCGTCGCAGCGCGATGTGCTAACCATTCGGCCACAGGGTCCTGCTCCTTTGAGTACAAGCCTATATATTTATTTTATATCGATTTTGGTTTTATTTCGTCACTTTTCCGCATCTTCGGATAACAGCAGCAATGAGGATGAACATTTAATGGATGCCTGGCCAGTGTTCAAACCTGGGACATCTTCCCAGCAAACGACGTATGTGATTAATTTGTTCAACATATTTCATTCATACGAATATGGACCAACGGGAATACTACTACTACTTATTATCATAATTGTTATTATTTGATTTCTTTAGGTGAAGGGAAACAATTATCCAAAAAGGGAAATTATGCCCTCAGTATATGGCAACACTGTTCCAGTTTTATGGTGGAAGGAGAACGGAACGGAAGTGGAGAGGAAGAAAGAGAAAAAGAAATCCGCAGAACAAAGCGAGCGCCCGTTACAACTCTTTAAGATCGTAAGGAACGAAACAAGCAGACACATCCGAGAATATATGCCCGAATGGTCTTTTAAGGAAATCCAACCGGAATGCTGACAAAATAAACACTGTTTCGTGGATTAATGTCCCAGACCCATGGAAGCTCAAACATCCTCTCAATGATTGGGAGGAGCGTGTCAGGAGGAAATAAATGAGCTGAACCATCAAAATACGTCCGTAGTTACAGATGCGGCGACGAGATCGAAGGGGCCATTTAAAAATCGAGACGAGAACGAGAGACTGCAAAAATACACTCCTTGACTACTAGACACGAGACCGAGTATTATGCAGATCATGTGAAATTGGCATATTATGGGATTCGAATCCCGGCTTGAACATGCGTGTTCTTTGTTAGTGTCCCATCAACGTTCCGATTAGCCAGAAGTGGCAAAATAGCAATGATAATTAACGAATACAAACATAATACAGTAAAACCTCGTTAATCCGGACTAATGGGGGAATAAGATGACCGGTTTAACTAAAGTCCCGATTAACTGAATTAACCTAAAAGAACAGTAGAAAGTGCGTTAAAACTCAGTTTATAGCAACAAAACACGTTTATTATGGTGTATTTAAAGGGCATAGGCATAAACACACTATACAGTAGAGTACAAAGTCTGCGGAAAACAGAATTTCATCATTGGTTGACTGCCTTTTCTTTGGGAAGTTCTCTTGTTGACTTCTAGCCACATTTAAAACTTTGCATTCTGCTTTTCTTTTTGCCTGTCCGGATTAACAAGGTTTTACTGTATATACGAATATATCTAGGTTGTTCGGGAAAAAACACAACTCAAAAAATGCATTTTTAGAGCAGACAACTATTTCTGTTTATTCCTTTAATAGCAAACATTGCAGACATTATACAGTGCGTTCGAAATGTCTCCGCACTCAAACTTTGAGAATTTTTTGCTTAAAATTAATTGAACTTTTCAACGTAATGAATACATACATTTGTTAACTATATCTTAAAATACACAAAACATTATTTGTTAACTAAATGTGAGTACTACTGGAATCTCTGAGGTCGGTAACACACTGACAAGACTGCAAACCACTTTCCGTGCGTTGAAATACACAAAAAGAATATTGAAACAATCATCTATTGCGGTTTTACTTGGTGCCGGATCATTGGGAAATACGCTTCTCCATTTTTCCACACATCTCTCACAATGACATACTCAAAAAATGCTTTCAACATAGCGATTCGCTGTGTGCGTGTAAAGCTTTAAGCCCAAGAAGATGCGGAGCAAGGCTTGTTTCCGGCGTATCAGTACGCAATAACCTTTAAGATAACCTGCAGATTTGTGGCATGGAAATTCCTTACTCGGTTTCGCGTGTTTCCCTGCAGTGGGCGTCACACCATTTGCTTTCAATAGAAGCAGACAGCAGAAGTTCTGTCTCAATAGGCGGCGTGCTTAAAAGGCATTGTTTACAAACTGTAAGTCTCACACCGAGGACTGTAACAGCGGCACTGCTCTAAAAATAAACTCGTTCTTCAAGGTCATACCAATCCCTACTGGCAGGCTTGCCAACTCATGCAGATGAATGTCTTCGTAGCTTCTTTCTAATGTGCGAGTGCGGGAACTTTTCGAAGGCACTGTACAATGCTGGATTACTACCATTTAGAACCATTACCCATGCACAATATGATATTATCCTTATGATATTTTATTTCATTAATTCAGTGTGACTTAAATGGAAGCAACAAAAATCGCAGTTTGTGATTGATGTGCCTTTTCCCAGACACCCTAGGTATATGAATCTTCAAAAATTTGTTCTGCAATGATCTGACATATTGACATTATTGAAGAAATGCATGTAACATACTGTTCCGCGACACTCCACCCTTACCGGGTCGCTTCCGGCAGGAAAAAATCCAAATAAACAACTAAATAGGCTCGTTAGTCCTGGGTTCCCATCCCGTTCCAGAGCGCTCGGAACCAAAGAATCAATCACAGGCAAGAACTTACTGAATTAATGTTGCAAGGTGATGGCTGAAACGTAACAGATCAACTACTGATCAAATTTTTCACATCAGACAGACACTTGAGAAAAAGTGGGAATATAATCAAAATGTCCATCAGCTATTCATTGATTTTAAAAAAGCATATGATTCAGTCAAAAGAGATAAACTATATAATATATTAGTAGAGTTTGGAATACCTAAGAAGCTTGTTAGCATGATAAAAGTATGCACCAGTGAAACAGAAAGTAAAATTCGTGTGGGTATTAATATGTCTGACAAATTTACAATTCATGATATGTTAAAACAAGGAGATGCATTATCTCCATTGCTCTTTAATTTTGCCTTAGAATATGCTGTTAGGAAGGTAAAAGAAACTAAAGAAGGACTAAAATTAAATGGTGTGACTCAGTTGTTAGCATATGCAGATGATGTAGACTTACTGGGGGATGATGTGAATACAATTAAGAATAATGCTAAAATATTTTTCAAAACTGCTAAAGAGGTTTGGAAGTTAACAAAGAGAAAACTAAATATATGCTTACAGGCCGAAACCAAGTGTTAGGTAATAATCAAAATCTAATTATTGATAACAACTCGTTTGAACCAGTTTCCAAATTCAAATACTTAGGAGTAATATTAACAAATGAAAATTATATTAAAGAGGAAATGAAAAGTAGGCTTAATTCAGGAAATGCATGTTACTTCTCTCTTCTCGTTTAATATCTAAGAAACTAAAAGTTAAAATATACAAAACAGTAATTTTGCCTATAGTGTTATATGGATGTGAAACTTGGTCCCTTACATTGAAAGAGGAACATAAATTGAGAGTATTTGAAAATAAGATCCTTAGGAAAATCTTTGGACCTAAAAGGGATGAGGAGACAGGTGAGTGGAGAAGGTTACATAATTTAGAACTACATAATTTGTATTCATGTCCAGATATTATTAGAATAATTAAATCAAGAAGACTTAGGTGGGCAGGCCATGTGGCACGAATGGGAGAGGAAAGAGGAGTTTACAGGATTCTTGTTGGGAAACCTGATGGTAAGAGACCTGTAGGAAGGCCAAGACGAAGATGGAGGGACAACGTTGAGATGGACCTAAGGGAAATCGGTAGGGATGGAAAAGAGTATATAGATCTTGCTCAAGATAGGGAAACATGGAAGGCCTGTGTTGCTGCAGCCATGAACCTTCGGGTTTAAGAAGGCTAGAGAGTTAGTTAGTTAGTTAGTTAGTTAGTTAGTTAGTTAGGTGATGGCTGAAAACTCACAGAAATGGGCTTTATACATTTACTTACAATTCAAGCAACAAGCTCGGATTCTTCCATTAGTTCGCTAATTTACATTATTTATATTTCTCTAATTTGAGCCCCACGGTGGAACAGCCTCGGGAATGCTTTTTCTAATGGGAGGCCGCTGAATACCGAAAGATCACTCTCTCTTCTGCTATCCGTTTCACACACATTGTCCGGTCCTCTGTCAGAGAGGCCATATTTATACTTCCTCCCTCGTCGCATGGGGGAGGGCTGAAAGTTCAAATCTTATTCGCTCCTTTAAACTACATTGAACCATGGAAAAAACCCAAGCATACAGAATTGTACCAAAAAAAAAAATGTTTGTAATGGTGTGACATATTGACATTATAACAAGCATACCTAACATTCTCACTGATATAAGATTAAAAGTTTTGTGTACATTACCACATCTTCCTACGCTAACGGGGGCGTTGGCAGCTTACCTTGAAATAAAACAAAAAAAAAATAATTTCCTTGTTAAAACAAGCAGCAATACATCTATCTATGTCTCCTTACATCAATCAAAATAATGCAAAATTTCGAATCAAATTAGGGCCACGCCCATGACGATCCATCAAACAGTCCGAAACCTCTCCCCCTGTATCGGGGGTGAGTGAATAATACATGGAGGACAACATTCACGCCGACAGAAATGGCAATTGTTATCAGTGCGTCCTCCTGGTAACCACGAAAACGAGTGGTTGTTACAGTTAATAAATAATGAGTCATAAATCATTTTTCATTGATTTCTTCTCTGAGGAGAAGGGGGGGGGCGATTTGGACCTGTGTGTACTTCCAGTGTAAGTACTATGTGCTAAGGTAACAACCAGTATGAAATATCGATCGATACCTGACATGCTGACAATTCTGGAACTGAAGACAAGGAATGATAAATAGCTTGGAACATGTACCTTGATCTTTTTAGAAAAGTCATCTACCAAATTGCAATATCATGCTATTTTCAATATTTGAAATAACAGTACATTAGGAGTTTGGTTATGAACTATTGAACGGGTTTTTACATTTCTGTGCTTCCTTAGCGCGGGCGGGAACTTCACTTCCTGTTTTCAATAGAATAACATGGAGTTCAAAGTGGTAAAGGCAGTGTGCAACAGTCTGTCCCCCCTCCGCGCAGAAACTACACACAGGGGCTACGCAGAGCCCTACACAAGGAGCTACACAGTACCTTACAAGCAGGGGGGAGGGCGGCAAGAGTCTACCCATAAATGCTAACTTCATTTCAGTCGGAGAACACAGATTCTGGATATCTCAGGGCTTGCTGGGTGTAACGTGAATAACAGTGAAGCTCGAAATGAAAAACATGAATATCCTTTTTGAGTGTGAGCAATGGTCATTTATATTTTACCGCAAAAAGTGAATACAAGGTATTTACAGAAATGTTGTGTTAAATGATAATCAGTTCGACCCCCGGGTAAAGCATTGACCCGTTAACAAACTTATTACATGACAAAATAATTTACCTTACATTTACTCTGGTGGTTGCATACAATTTTATCCCTGATAGATTAGAGTTAATTACAGTACCAGTTGGATCCAAATAGCCAAAGTTTATTTCAGTTAGGGACCTCCTGTTTTCATGCCACGTGACAATTTTATTCAACTTAGGCACCAATAATAATAATAAAATAATAATAATAATAATAATAATAATAATAATAATACAACCCTTAGCCCACATGGGAACAACACACTACTCTACTTTATCCCACTTGATACAAATACGCGAGTTCCGTAATGTACTAATAATTATCCGGGGCCACGTGACTAATTAACAAAAACCAATTAACAGTAAAAAGGGTCCCACGTGACCAAAAGAAACGCCCTCTATCAAAATTGCCAACTGAGGGGGGGGGGAGAAGAGAAATAGAAGTTAGAGAAACGGGATGCACAAGGTCCGCGGGTACCTCCATTTGGGCGTGAGCCAGGTGACAAGCGTCGGTACCTCCCAACGAATCAGGACGGACGGTGTGCGAGAACCTGGTCGGGGACTCGTCCGAGGTTTGAACCTGGAACCAGGATCTACGGGGAGAACCGGTCGGGGGCTGTCCAGGGCTTGCACCTAGGAACCGGTTCGTGAGGGACACATCCATTCCAGTTCCTTGGTCGGGGACCTTCCCGGGGTTTGCACCTGGGAACCAAAGTACTGTTGAAGAAGGGACACGGTCGGGGACTTGTCCGAGGTTTGAACCTGGAACCGGATCAGTAAGGGGGAAACATCAGTTAGGAAAGATCTGGCCGGGGACTTATCCTAGACCGAAGTCTTGGGGACCAGATCTTCCGATCCGTCAACTGAGCTCTCGGCCCGTCTGCGCTGCTTTTATAACGTTTGGGAGTGGCGCATGGGCGGCGAAAAACCCAACTATGAGTACGCGTTGCCAACTCACTTTAATCAGAGATACAAACCGTACGTTCAAAATTCCCTCTATCCTACTCGGTAAAAATCCCTAAACATAAAAATAACTAAAAGCACATTGCGTTGTACCGATTCTATACAGAAGAAATAGACAATTCTTTATCAGTTACAAACCAACAACAATGGGAAGAACACATTCTTTGACCGAAAGAGAGAGAACTTAAATCAATAGCGTCCTTCTTACAAAACTAACATGTGAGCCATCGACAGTGTGCCGGCAGAATGTTTCTAAATATATATACATCATTATACCAAACCATGCCACACTTTACCACACCACCATGTAACGGTGGGCACGTTACATATCCCCCTCTGTTTACGGAAATGTTTTGATGGCATAACATTTTCATAAGTTAGGCAGAAAAAGTTTTGAGCAGCAAACTTCAAATTGAAACCTTTTACCTTTCCATTTTCTTCACATAATGGGCACAGAATATAAATCACATGTGAACCAGTATGCATACCACCCTACATTAATCTTTTTTTTATTACATTAGCAAACCAGCTATTTGGATCTGCAATACCCTTCATATCTCCAGAGGAAGCTTTTCTAGCTTCGAGAGCTCCGCCGCTCTCCAGCACGCCCTTTCATTGGCCTATGTGCTTTATCAAAAGAGACTTTTTTTTTAGTACCCACAGATACAAAAAATCACGGCTCACTTCTGCCTTCATTAGAATCAACACATAAATGGCATACAAAATAATATCACAGGTAAAATTCACATCTGCACCTCGCAGGTGTTTACAATAACAACTTCTGTTGTTTCAGAAAGCGATATAAAGGGAAGGAGTGGGGCAACTTCAATTTGTGTTTTCCCAAAATCTTTCGCACATCGCGAAATTTGACTGGTTTCCCTATAAAAATGTCAATCAATATCTTTTCTACATTTTCAGTAGACAGTCGGCTGGACTTCACTGGTGGGGCATTAGTTGGCATCACTTCGGTGAAGGTTGTTACGGCAATTTCTTCGCTACACGATGGCGCAACCAATTCAGTCTCTAAGTAGTCGCTCTGGGAATTTTTCACTTCCGATGGCGCAACCAATTCAGTCTCTAAGTGGTCACTCTGGGAATTTTGCACTTCCGATGGCACAACCAAATCAGCCTCTAAGTAGTCACTCTGGGAATTTTGCACTTCCGATGGAGCAACCAAATCAGCCTCTAAGTGGTCACTCTGGGAATTTTGCACTTCAATATTATCCCAGGCATGATATGAATTTTCCAGAGTGGTTATGTCCCTTTGTAATTTCCGGTTCTGTGCTTCCAGCCTTCTAATTTTGGCGAGGAGTTCAAAGCGTTCACTGTCCCTCCAATCATCGTCCTTAGTCTGTTCTGGGGTGGGCTTCGGCTTAACGAATTGTTGCTTTGGCTGACTTTCCTTCTCTGATTCTTCAGGCTGTGGGGTTGAGTAGCTGTAGCAGCCTTATTCTGTTACACGGGGGAAGTCGGAAGTGAACTTGCCCTTCTTTTGCGTGCCTGGTCTGCAGGAGTTCCACTTGTAGGCGGGATATTAAGGCAAATATGGGGGCCGGTGGAAGTAGTCACCTTGGGAATTATCCTTTCTGGTTGCAAGAGGCCAGCGTCCAGAGCAGGCCTGGATGGAGAGTATGGCGTTTCACTGCATCCTTTCTCTAAGTTCCTAGCAATTTTCACCCGCAGCAAAGCCTTTCTGAACACGGAGGAAACTCCTTTCTTCTTTCCTTCTGCATTAACACTGGAAGGCGGGATCAACTTAGCCGTTTTGCCCTGGGTGTTCCTTCTTATAGCAGGCAGCAGCTTCCTAGGGAGGATTGGACACATCAAACTCCGCAATTTCAGGTTTTCAATCTCTGCTCTGGCCTTTAACCCTTTTACGTCTGGATAAGACTGCATTGTCGTAGAGCGGCTATTAACACGTCTTATCACGCTCAAGTTCCAGGTACACTGTTTCTAAGATAAGAGGACGTAGTTCATAAATCAAGTTCAACCCTAGCGCCACACATCGGAAATTTAAGGTACCAATACGTCAATTGTTTTGATTTTTTTTTTAAACTGTTTTCGCCAATTCGGTTTCACTTTTCCTGTCCGCCATTTCATAATTTTGGAAATTTCAACAACAATATTTTTAACTTTTAACATACAATCAAGCAACCTAAAAAGCACTGACAACAACCAAGCATTATCACTGTTTATTTATTATTTTTTTAACAATTGAACCTCAACAAAATGGGGAACTTATCAACATCCGAGCTTCACAACAATCTGGCCACGCTTCGTTAAACTTATGCCATAGTGCTCACACTACTTTTACAACAGGGATATCTCGGGCTCTGCCATTATTGGAACATTTCAATCAATCGGGCCTCGTTATATAAACAATCGAGCCCCGCGTTAAGGCGCCAAAACTTTATGCAACGTCCTACTACGCGTACACGCAATTACAACACTCTAAACACTTCAACTAGGAGGACGGTAAAAGTCTACCCATAAATGCTAACTTCATTCCAGTCGGAGAACACAGATTCTGGATATCTCAGGGCTTGCTGGGTGTAACGTGAATAACAGTGAAGCTCGAAATGAAAAACATGAATATCCTTTTTGAGTGTGAGCAATGGTCATTTATATTTTACCGCAAAAAGTGAATACAAGGTATTTACAGAAATGTTGTGTTAAATGATAATCAGTTCGACCCCCGGGTAAAGCATTGACCCGTTAACAAACTTATTACATGACAAAATAATTTACCTTACATTTACTCTGGTGGTTGCATACAATTTTATCCCTGATAGATTAGAGTTAATTACAGTACCAGTTGGATCCAAATAGCCAAAGTTTATTTCAGTTAGGGACCTCCTGTTTTCATGCCACGTGACAATTTTATTCAACTTAGGCACCAATAATAATAATAAAATAATAATAATAATAATAATACAACCCTTAGCCCACATGGGAACAACACACTACTCTACTTTATCCCACTTGATACAAATACGTGTGTCGCCCCTGTCAACACATGCTTTTTCAAGCAAAAGACTATTCAATCTGTATTATATTAATCTATGTTGGAATCTTTTCTTTAAGAATGTGTTATTGTTGATGTTACAATAGGTAATTAATTGTTTAACTTAAATCAGGAAAAAATGTTGAAACTATAGAAATATTAAACAACTATGTAATAACCATGGTAAATTGTAAACAACAATATGATATAAAAGAGCTAGACTTTTGTAAGCGTATGGGACATTCTCCTGGTTGCCGAAAGGTTGATGGTTCAGGGGACGTTGGGGAATATCTTGCTTCAATCTTCGGATTGGCTGGTGTACTTGTACTCCATTTTGGCGGATATTCTACAAACCCAACTCTGAATAAGGTGTTCTCCTGCATCATCAAAAGACCAGGGTTATAAACTTCGGTATAACTAATAGGTTTAGGCCTACAAGTTATACCGGGTGAATTGTCTGTTTGAAAAAGTGTTTGTATAACATGAGCAGTTTAAATAAATCTTCGAGTAAAAGGTCTTAATGATCTTTAATTTCAAACCTACATAGGTAATAATTAAAAATAAATCCTACACCACAGACCTCGCAAGGGCTTGGTCCTACTAACCCTTAGAAGCCTTTGAGAAGTCCGATACAAGGGTTATAACCAGACTAACATAAAGCCCTAAAGGCAGAAGGTGCGTGTCAGTGATTTTTGGCGACCGTGACCAGGACCATCGAAGCAACCACCTGTGGATCTTCGTGGCCCAGCAGAAGAAGAAGAAGCCTGTTCCAGAAACAGAAGAAGAAGCCTGTTCCAGAAACGGAAGCAGAAGCCTATTCCAGAAACAGAAGAAGCAAAGATGATAGGTTCCCAGAGACCTTTGACCAGGCAGCAAAAGGAGAGGCTCGTTTGCTGTACGAATGAAGAAAAGAAGGAGGAAACCTTGTTACCATGCTCCGGCTGCAACAGATACGTTCATGAAAGTTGCGCACATAAAACCCCAGGATCTGACGTAGCAGCGGAGGTAGACGTTAAATGTAGACAGTGTGTGGAAAAACAAGTTACGCCAACCCCAACAGATGATAGTTGGAGGGAAATGATGATCTCCTTTATGACTGATTTCAAGAAAGAGAAAGAAGCAGAAAAAGAGCAAAGATTAAAAGACAAGGAAGAAAATGACCAAAAGTTCGCACGTTTGGTTGAAACCTTGGGTGAAAGAGATGCTGAACAGAAAGCAGAAAGGGAAATGAGTGACCAAAAGTTCGCACGTTTGGTTGAAACCTTGGGTGAAAGAGATGCTGAACAGAAAGCAGAAAGGGAAATGAGTGACCAAAAGTTCGCACGTTTGGTTGAAACCTTGGGTGAAAGAGATGCTGAACAGAAAGCAGAAAGAGAAAGGGAACGAGAAATAAGTAAGAAAATGTTTGAAGATTTTAAATTAAATCTAGGAAAAGAAATATCCGAAGCGATAGCTGAAATCAGAAAAGAGAGAGACGAAAAATATGAAGAACTAGTGGAAAGAAGGAGAAAAGATCGGCAGATAGATGATGACCGTTTTAAACAGCTACAAGAAAGTCTGAACCAAGAAATAAAGAATCGAGAGGACAAGGATAATGAAAACTGCGGTTTACTAACCGAGCTGAAGGAAAGTCAGAGGGAAATATCCGTAAATTTGGAAAGTGAAATAAGAAAAACGAATGAGGTCCAAACACAACAAGTGGAAATTATAAAAACGATAAACTCAAAGTTGGAGACCTTACAGCTAGGCAAGGAGAATAGGAATGAAGAGATGGAAACTCTGCCAAAGAAGATATGTGTAAGAACCTCTTGCTCCTCTCATTCTTCCAGCTCCGAATCCCCCGAACATTCTGAACCATGCCAAAGAAAGAAACGAAAAAGGAGTGGCGGAACGAGACGAACTAGAGACTACGCTACGGAAAAAATGGTAGAAGATAATTCCTACTTAAACCATTCATCCAATCGAATTCTCCGAATGTCTGACGTTAATTCCCTCACAAAATTTAATGGAGAAATAAATTCAGTATCTGCTGAGAGGTGCCTGGAGGAGATAAATACTTATATGGATTTAATGAAAATGCCCATGATGTATCGACTAAAAGTCCTCCCTTCGCTAATGGTGGGTAAAGCCAAGGCTTGGTTTATGGCAAACGAAAAGAGATGGAAAACTTTTGAACATTTCCGCTCTGCATTTAGGAAGCAATACGCATCACCTGAAGCAAAACAAAGGGAAATGAATACCCTGAGGAATAAACATTATAGCAAAGGTGCAGGATTATCATTGGAGGAATATTGCTGGGAGGTATATGCAGCATACTGCAATCTGACGGAAACCATCAACCAATCAGAAGTGCTGAACTTAATCATTGGCCAGTTACCTTCACGAGTGCGACAACTGGTACTAACTCGAGATCCCGCCAACATAGACCAACTCACGAATTTCCTGGGAAAGTTCGAAGCGTCTGAACAAATGGAAAAATGGAAAGCCGATCACCAACGAACTGATGAACGGAGGAATCCTCAACCTCGAATCAGGAATCTAGAGCTATCCCGGAGGAATGTAGGAGAAGAAGATAAGAGACCCACACCCAGCAACCAAAGGTTTAATGAAAATCTAAGGTTCCAAAGGAAGGATGCCGATAGAAGGACATTCTGGAATAAGAACCAGAATCAAAGAAACTGGAACCAGTCTCGTAAGAAAGAATGTGGAATACAGACTGACGAAAGTCCACAAGACTGTGCTTTGAACCCTAGAGCACCTGTATGGGAAATTCGTTCCACTATTAAACCACCTTCTTGGGAAATTCCCTCTACCCATCGAGCAAATTTAAACCAGAGGTCGTTGTAGATGAAGCTCTCCCTTCTACAACGCGATACAATCTTGATGTTTGTGAGAGCGAAGAAGACCAACAATTTACTAATGAAAATTTAGATGTTTTATATCTAGAGCTAAATTCTTGTCCAAATACTAAAGAGGAGAAATTGTTTAATGTTTTCGAAGTAACTGGGAATTGCAGCAAAAAGCCAGAAATTCAAATAGAAGTTTTGGGATTAAAAATAAGATGTACTTTGGATACAGGAAGTGAATGCACAGTCATGAATTATAATGTTTGGGTAAAGCTCCGAGAAAGATTACCAGGCTTGAAACTGCAAAGATGTCCAGGAATAAGGTTAAAGGATTTTGTTGGACATGAGAGGTCCCGTATTGTAGGATGCCGAACCATTCTTTTTGAAATTGCAGGACACACGTTTGAAGATCAAGTCTACGTAATGAAGAATTTAGAGGCAGATTTGTTATTACATGACAAAATAATTTACCTTACATTTACTCTGGTGGTTGCATACAATTTTATCCCTGATAGATTAGAGTTAATTACAGTACCAGTTGGATCCAAATAGCCAAAGTTTATTTCAGTTAGGGACCTCCTGTTTTCATGCCACGTGACAATTTTATTCAACTTAGGCACCAATAATAATAATAAAATAATAATAATAATAATAATAATAATACAACCCTTAGCCCACATGGGAACAACACACTACTCTACTTTATCCCACTTGATACAAATACGTGTGTCGCCCCTGTCAACACATGCTTTTTCAAGCAAAAGACTATTCAATCTGTATTATATTAATCTATGTTGGAATCTTTTCTTTAAGAATGTGTTATTGTTGATGTTACAATAGGTAATTAATTGTTTAACTTAAATCAGGAAAAAATGTTGAAACTATAGAAATATTAAACAACTATGTAATAACCATGGTAAATTGTAAACAACAATATGATATAAAAGAGCTAGACTTTTGTAAGCGTATGGGACATTCTCCTGGTTGCCGAAAGGTTGATGGTTCAGGGGACGTTGGGGAATATCTTGCTTCAATCTTCGGATTGGCTGGTGTACTTGTACTCCATTTTGGCGGATATTCTACAAACCCAACTCTGAATAAGGTGTTCTCCTGCATCATCAAAAGACCAGGGTTATAAACTTCGGTATAACTAATAGGTTTAGGCCTACAAGTTATACCGGGTGAATTGTCTGTTTGAAAAAGTGTTTGTATAACATGAGCAGTTTAAATAAATCTTCGAGTAAAAGGTCTTAATGATCTTTAATTTCAAACCTACATAGGTAATAATTAAAAATAAATCCTACACCACAGACCTCGCAAGGGCTTGGTCCTACTAACCCTTAGAAGCCTTTGAGAAGTCCGATACAAGGGTTATAACCAGACTAACATAAAGCCCTAAAGGCAGAAGGTGCGTGTCATACGCGAGTTCCGTAATGTACTAATAATTATCCGGGGCCACGTGACTAATTAACAAAAACCAATTAACAGTAAAAAGGGTCCCACGTGACCAAAAGAAGCGCCCTCTATCAAAATCAACTGAGGGGGGGGGGGAGAAGAGAAATAGAAGTTAGAGAAACGGGATGCACAAGGTCCGCGGGTACCTCCATTTGGGCGTGAGCCAGGTGACAAGCGTCGGTACCTCCCAACGAATCAGGACGGACGGTGCGCGAGAACCTGGTCGGGGACTCGTCCGAGGTTTGAACCTGGAACCAGGATCTATGGGGAGAACCGGTCGGGGGCTGTCCAGGGCTTGCACCTAGGAACCGGTTCGTGAGGGACACATCCATTTCAGTTCCTTGGTCGGGGACCTTCCCGGGGTTTGCACCTGGGAACCAAAGTATTGTTGAAGAAGGGACACGGTCGGGGACTTGTCCGAGGTTTGAACCTGGAACCGGATCAGTAAGGGGGAAACATCAGTTAGGGAAGATCTGGCCGGGGACTTATCCTAGACCGAAGTCTTGGGGACCAGATCTTCCGATCCGTCAACTGAGCTCTCGGCCCGTCTGCGCTGCTTTTATAACGTTTGGGAGTGGCGCATGGGCGGCGAAAAACCCAACTATGAGTACGCGTTGCCAACTCACTTTAATCAGAGATACAAACCGTACGTTCAAAATTCCCTCTATCCTACTCGGTAAAAATCCCTAAACATAAAAATAACTAAAAGCACATTGCGTTGTACCGATTCTATACAGAAGAAATAGACATATAATTAAGCCTTGTTTCCATATTGAAACCAATAAGTTGCTGACCAAGGCAGTTTATTAAGGTAAAAACACTTAGCACGTAACGTTTCGACCCTGTATCAGGGTCTTCCTCAGACGAAGAACTAAACTAAAAATCTTTTTAGTTTAGTTCTTCGTCTGAGGAAGACCCTGATACAGGGTCGAAACGTTACGTGCTAAGTGTTTTTACCTTAATAAACTGCCTTGGTCAGCAACTTATTGGTTTCAAGAAATAGACAATTCTTTATCAGTTACAAACCAACAACAATGGGAAGAACACATTCTTTGACCGAAAGAGAGAGAACTTAAATCAATAGCGTCCTTCTTACAAAACTAACATGTGAGCCATCGACAGTGTGCCGGCTGAATGTTTCTAAATATATATACATTATACCAAACCATGCCACACTTTACCACACCACCATGTAACGGTGGGCACGTTACAAGTGTCTTAAGAAAAGGCGACAATCATTTGGCTACAAAATGAGGTTGGGAACTAATATTTTTTCTCTGGTATCTATACATAGTTTTCAGACAGATTCGATACGGAAAAATCGGTGAATTCAGGCAGTAAAGCGAAAAGACTGGACACAATCACGAGGGAATAGGCTCTATATTCGACACTACATCACTGGAGTAATTCAAATGAAAATATTTTACGTGTTTCGAAAATTATAATTGTTAATGCACATGTGTTGACTACATTTAAAATTTGGATCTGTTTATAATCATTCAGAATTTCTAAAGTTATGATTTTAAGTTAATTTAATGTCGTCAATGTAAACTTTTTTAGTAAAATTTTTAGTAACTTCTAAAGTCTTTTCTTGAACAACACTTGCAAAACTTAACATTAAAATACAATAACTGTGCATTTCAATATTGTAACTGTTGCGCTGGATATGCACTCTGCTTGTGTATCGAATAGCATTAATAAATAAATAATAATAAATTTCAAATAAAATTTGTTTATTTAATTAGTTTAGTAATTATTTATTGTATAACAACACTTATAACAGTTGTAATTATTATTATTATTATTACGATTCTACTTTTATTACTGGCCTTTACCCCCTACAAAAATTTCCGACTACGCTCTATCTAAGCCATATGATAAAATTAAAGGGGCTGTGTTTGACTACACAATGTCGAAAATTATACATTTTACTGTTGTAAAATTGAAGTATTTCAATATTTATAATTTATGTAAGCTTTATTTCAACCTGCAGAAGTCTTAACACGAAACTATTGGTAGAAGATCGACATTGTCTTGGAAAATATTAGTATTGTATCTATCTGCATCTAAAGCGTCCGGGAACTTCCCATTTTTTTCAGATACTTTTGTTTTTCTCTATCGCTTTCAAATTTCAAGCGGTCCAGTCTGTATGCGATCTCTTGTATCAAAAGAAGCTCGAAGGAAATCTGTCTCCCAAATGTTTACATTGGGAATTTGGTCAAACCGGAAGTTCATATTGTACCTGCGATAATCGAATTGACTGATCGATTATGTTTTTGTTTATCCAGGGATAATCCCCATATTTATACAGAATCGCATAGATGCCCCTGGCTGGCAACACTGCGGAGATATACATAGAATGACGAGAGAGGTGCAGCCTTGGGTAGAGAGAGAAAAAGGATTGACCTTGACCCACCGATTGTAGTTTAAATAGTATAGATGTCTAGCTGGCAACACTGCGAAGATACCGAAAGAAGGGAGAGCAGCAGCTCAGGGTGAGGAGTATATGCTTGACCTTGAACTGTTGATTCTGAAGTGATATAATATAGAAGCCTGACAAGCAACCCTGCGAAGAGAGAGAAACAGTCGAGGAAGGGTAGCAAATATTCTGTTGATTCTAGTTTAACAAAATAGTACAGATGACTGACTGACAACACTGCAAGAGGGGCAAAGAAGAGAAAAAGCTTGGTGGGTAACAAGGGCATAAGATTGAATTGTATATTTTGGTGTAACAGAGCATAATAGGGAAATTTTATCCAGGCACTGAAATTTCACGTCATATTATCTTGCATTATGCGAATTTGACATTTATTCATGCTATCAACCGGGTAGAGGGCAGCACCGAGACTTTACCTATCCTACCCTACCCTGACTTGTGTCAACGCCCTACCCAGCGCACGACGACCCCGCGCAACCTACGGGCCACATTTTAATCAACTCGGAATCCAATGCCAGAACAGCGAGCAGGACATTCGAAGACTATAAAAGCGGTCGTTACTTTCAGATTTTACGTTTCCAGTCTGAGTTTTAATTCCACCTATTCAGCACCGGGAGGACAATTTTGGTCTGGACGCAGTGTAATAAATGTCTTGGGCGAAACAATTTTGCACCTTTCTTAAAAACCCTCGAAAGGACAGGAAATTGCAAATCTGACAGAATGTGTACGACTGGCGTGATTAGGCGAAACAGAAAGTGAAAACAATGAAAACGGACCAAGGAGGAGTCGATGAATTATGTATGCGCCAGCAGTTCTGAAGGAAAACGAGCGTTAAACGAGGAACTTTCGTGTTATCCAAGCTCTAATGAGACGACACACGAACTGTGGAACTGCCTCTATCATTTTAAGTACAACTTCTTTTTCCTCCCTTTGTTTGTCCTCGCTCTGTGTTCTTTTCTTTCATTCGTATATCTTCATACTTAATCATTTCTAGCTCTCATCTATCTTTCTCTCCCCTCCGCTCCAATCTTTCCTTCTTTTGACTCATTCTAATCTTTCCATCCCTTTCGCTCATTTTCCTTTTTTTGGGCCACTCTCATCTTTACACTTTTAGGTTTTATCATATCATCTGCCTTTCTTCCTAGTTTGTTCTCATCTTGTCTTCTTTGTTCTCGTCATTCTTCTTCTCGCTAGATTTCATCTTTCCTTCAAATTCTACTTCCTCGTCATCATTGTTATTAGCCTCGAGAGGCAGAAAATTGACGAAAAAATATTTAATATACAGGGTGAGTCATAAATAAGGCTACACGTTTGAAGTAAATGTAGTGTGTTACTGTACAACGTAGAGGGAATTGTTGAATGGTATATTAAATTTGAAACATCATTGATTCATTTCAGATAAGTGTCACGCGCCCGAGCTTGCGTCATTAGCTAAGATGGCGTTCAACATGCAGCAGAGGTCCTGAATGTAGACCGTGTCTTCCCATTTTGCCGAATGGCCCAGAGACACATTATAGCTATCAGATTTCACACCTAAGTAAAATTTTCGGCAAAAGGGGAATTATCGTTTTGCCGAATTCCCTTTCGCCGAATATTTTGAATGAAGGATTTTCCCTCTACAGGGAAATTTCAGGTGTTTGAGGCCTAAGCGAACCTGTTTTAACTTTTGTAATCGTCATTTAAAGCCTCGGATTTTATCAGTGGTGTAGTGTCTTTGGTTTCTTATTGTTTTCCACAGGTATCATAGTTTCTATCAGGGGAGTACATATTTTATTTTCACCGTGTTTCATTGTGTTGTTCATAACGAGTTCACCCCCAAAATGTTTGGTCATATTTCAAATACTATGTTTTTGCTAAGGGATTGAAGTCTCTGTATTAAAAGAAGGGTGCGAATATCCTGAGAGCTGTAGCATCCATTGTAATGTTCCACAAAAACAAACAGTATCAACCATGTGCGTCCGCAGGATTTTACGCAAGTGGTAGGGGGCAAGAGTCGGGAGATTTGATATTTTTAAATCCAAGATACGCAGCCAATTACGTGCTTAGAAAATGTTTAATAATTGAAGAGGGGGTTATGGCCCCATTTTCTCCCCTTGTACGCTAATTTATGTTTCCCCATTTATTGAATGTTATCTTTAGTACATATTGACAATAAAGATTCAATTTATTGCAAACAGACAGTGCAATAATAGCAATTATTATATAACATTGAAAGTGGAATTTATTTCTATTTCTCTCTGGGGCATTTCGAGAAAGGGGATTAGGCGAAACGGGAGGAATCAATGGAGACACGAGACTGTGAAGTGATTAGGGTCCTTGTTTTGTATTGTGTGGTCTGTTTATTAGTCTGATAACTGTGAAGTGTTAGGATGCTTGTTACGAATTGTGTTTTTCTAGTGTATTCAACCGAAAAATGTGTGTTATGGCTCAGAAAATGTTTTCTACTGCACACGGTGTATTTATTTATGATTAATATGTGTTAACTCAATCGGCACGTGAAGTTCAAAGCGATTTGAAACAAGATTCCCGGCTGTAAAAGTTCAATGTCGACATCTACTCTCCGTATCTCTGGGGTAGATTAGAAAAGGCTGTAAATTATTCCAATCCGCACACCCTGGAAGAACTGAAACGTAACATCCGCCAAGAAACTACCAACAATAATCAACGGGAACTGCAGCGAGTTATGGCTAACTTCATCAAGAGGTGTCAAAAACGTGTGGACAACGAAGGCGGCCAGTTTCAGCACATTCTTTCATAAATAAATCACTCTTTAAACTAGTTACGGAAACTTGCGCGCTTGATTCACGGACAAGTGCCGACATACGCCTCGCTTGCCGATAGCACAAATACAGACGCGGCGGTCTACACTGCAATGGATCGCTCTGTGTGATCGAATATTTTATGCGACTTATTCAGATATACCGCGCTGATACCTACTATATTATTTGTAGATAGGATGAATGTGCTTTTTATCGTAATTGCAAAGTTAGTTCACGTAAAAGTGAATCTGTGCATTGGTGGTTGCTTACATTCAGGATAATATTCAGTTTTTTAGGGTTCAGAACGTCGACACTAGGCATCAAACAAAAAAGTATTTGAGAAAAGTTTCTTTCATTAATAATCTTTATACCCTGTGGAAGTTTGTACGGTAAAACAATGTATATGTTGCTTACACTACATTTCGAGATGAGACAGACTTTCCTTCCCTTCAAGAGAATCGATAACGAGTTGATGTTTATAATTCAGGATCAATCTCAGCAATGGCTGTAGTGGTAACAATGTATCATTATAATCAAGAGGTCCCGGATTCGATTCCAGGCAGAGGCACATCGCGCAGAGGTCCGGTCCCTGTTAGAATACTTCAGAATAAAACTGACTCTTAAAAAACAACATATTAATACATGCTTACAGCTGTTTCTAAAAGAACAGAGTTGTACTACAATCATGAAAGAACAGAAATACTGACAGAGTGAGTGAGAGAGAGAGAGAGAACAAAAAGACAGGGCAAAAACAGGGACGAGAAGGAAGAAAAGGAAACAGGGGAGAGAGGGGGTGACAAAGATAATAAAATATGTACGTTTTGAACTTTTATTGATAACACGAGAATTCGTCTCAGATATTGAGAAATATATCTGCGACAGATATTTACCAGATGCTGCAGCATTGTTTCTTCCTTCATTTCAACCGTCCTTTGTGAATCGTATTTACCATTCCCAGTGTAACCAACTCTACTCCCAGTGTAACCAACTCCACTCTCAAAGCGAGTAAATAAGAACGAAAGATCATTGTTTTGCTATGAAATCGAAACAATTCCAGTTCTATTTATTAGAAGTCGCCATACAAAAGGACTCGATCTATATCTACGATCAGATGCAGAAATAATTACTAGCTTTACGTTGAGAGAGAAAAGAAAAGTTTCATTTTCAATAAGCCGACGTCATCTGATTTCAATGGTGAGAAGGAAGATATCGAATTCCAATCGACTACGTCAGTTTGCTAGCAGCAATGCCAAATGAAGGGGAGGGGCTACCCCGACCTACTCGTTAATCCATCTTCTGGAATAGAATCCTCCCATAGGAGACCAAGGCTTTCAAGAGGAGCAATATCTATATTTAAGATGAAGATTAAATGGGAAGATATCTTTCCTTAATTATAACAGGAATCCTACAGGGTGATTCCTAAGGTAAATATGTATTTTTGTGAAACTGTAGATATAACTGCTTGACACGATTCATTTAGGTTCTTACCCGGGGGGGGGGGGGGGGCTTCAATGGCCACCACCTTTTGTTTTTCGATTTTTCAACTGAGAATATTTTTATTTAAAAAGTGAAAAAAAAAAAAGTTTTTTCCTAAGGTGTTCCTAATATTTTCTGTACTACTTTTGTTCATAAAATCATACAGGTAACTACATAGGGGACAAAATTCACATGGTTGGCCTATCAGATCCTCCCTTTGGAATGTGGTTCCGGCATGACACTCACAAGGGTAGCAGTGTACAATTGGTTTATAACGATGGATTTTTTTGTAATGATTATAATGACTAAATAACTGCGCGTATGTAAATATTATTTTTATTTATGCAACATTAATCGAGGTGTTTGATATCAGGTCTGAATTTTTCCGGCCTTGTCCCCGCATAAAGCAGCTCTGGAACTCACCCACCCTCAAATCAATGGATACCTGGAGTCAACCCTGTGGGGTAAAGGCGGCTGGAGCATGGTGCTGATCACATCACCTCCAAAGTGGACAAGATCGAGAATGTGTGGGAACTTTACATTTTATCTAAGATAATTGCGATGGCGGACAATTGCAATGAAGCCAAAATCACGGACAATTGGGATGATTTTGATGGTGAAGGTCATTTTACAAATGAATGGTAGGACAATTGCGACGATCAGGATGACTGATCCACAGGTGCACCATAATTGACAAGTCTTCAGTCCTACATTCCCCCCTTAAGTCTGAAATCACAGAAAGTTGAATCCAGGCGACTGCTAGCTAATCTGCCCTGCGGAATACAGGTTTTCTGTGCAGGTGTCACATATATCTGGCAGTGGAAGTTTGTTTGCTAAGGGGTGAAGCTTTCAAAAGCTGCAATTGCTGATCGACAATTGCTCTGGTGCACTTCCTTGGTAGTAATTCGGATAGCATACTTAATTATGGAAGTTATTCAAACGGAGAAAGGAAAACCTGACGAGCTGTACGATGGTCATTTTTATCGTCAAGTTGCTGCAAATAAAAAGAGTGGCGATGTTACGTGGCTGTGTCTGCAGGAGAAAGCTAAATATTCTAAGGAAAGGTTAGTGAGTAACAACAACCTAACCTTGCCAGTCTCAAGCCTGGAGAAAGTGTGAGAGGAATCACTGTTCTATTCGAAAATATCATCAATATTTCACATAATTCTCTTGTAAGAGGTATTGTATGGGGTATTAAGTTACCCTTCAATTTGATAGAAGACTTAAAATGTCATCGCAATTGTCCACTCGCCCTATCACTTCTGTGTTCATCGCAATTAATTGTCCGTCATCGCAATTGTCCGGCTACCCTTTACATTACCTTGATGCACCATTATTTTTGTCAGGTTTAGTGAATTATAATTTATGTGTGTGACATTCATGGAATAATTGGATCTTATTTTTTATTAATAATGGTAATTTTTGTAACTATTATAATTATTATATAACTGTAACTATGTAAACAAGAAAGAAGCAGTGATTCATTAACAAACTGGATCTTTGAATTTTAGTGATAAAAAATGTGTGGGGGTCGGGGCACGGATAATCTAGGGTTAATCAGCAAGAGCTGAAAAGGTACAGTGGTGCCAGACATTTCACAAACAATTTCGGCATGCAAAAGTCTAACCACATTCAACTCTCATTCCAAGAAAACGTTGCAACCTGGTTGCACAATCAACTTGTAAATCTTTCGTGGAACACACCATATGTTTTGCATACAATACACCAACAGTCGATTTAAATACAAAGACGTCGCCTACCCGGTTCTCGGAGAGTTTCAATAAAACATCTATTTCAAAGGACATGCCATAAAGTGGAAGTCTGGAGTGCAATGTGCCCAGCATGGTGGAATTCGACTTAAGAATTTGGGTTCTTGGGGATATGGTTGGTTTATACAATTAACGTCACTTGCTTGAACCGGTAGGTTAACGGTGACGTGAATGTGAGAGGGCAAAATGAGAAGAGAACTAGGAGGTGGATGGAATATCAGTGGCCTTCGCCGATGATGTGTTACGTTCCTTTCTTCAGCTGTTACCCTTTGCTCCTTTTGTCTGGAGCTAGGACTCCTCAGGCCTACACTGAAGCCATCTCTGGATCATGGAAACACTGACACAGATGTCTTGGTTTTACTGTTTATTGCAAGAGGTTATTACAGTTAATGGTTTTAGGGGAGAAGTAGGGAGTAAACCTCAAATTTGGTACCAAGTTCAAAAGGTACTGATTGTTTTATTTGTAGAATTTAGAAAGTCTGTCTAATACCTGTTCCACACAAGCGTCTCCTTCCTATTACACACAGGAAGGGTAAAACTCACTATCCCTGACTAACAGAAATCTGAGGCTTCTCTTCTTCTTCTTCTCTTTATTTTATGGCTCACACCGCGTTTGCAGTTTCTAGCCAAAGTTGCTGAGTTCAGGTTCTATTGTTAATATCTAAGTTCCAAACTGTTGTTGAATATCATTTACTTTCTTCGAAACACTAATGTCTTCCTGTTATTATGGTACAACAGTTTTGTGAGGTTATTAATTTAAATTGTAGGGTGAATCATCGTGGTTGTTTAAATAGTAAACCTATGTTTTCTAGCGAAACTATAAAGAATCCAAATAACTACAATGCGAGGTTCAGATATTAGTGTAGATAAGGATATCGGAAATGGTACCTGTGCATGTTGTAAGTTTTTATATAGAGAGTCTCGGTACTGTTGTCTTAAGGGACATTCAAAAAATAAATGATTAAGTATTTGATTAGCTTCTCCGCATTGGCAGGAAGTTGATGGCACAATCTTTAAACGAGCCAAATGTTGGTTTACTAATACATGACCTGTTCGCACTCTTAATATAAAAACAATCACTGCCCGAGGTAGATTCATGTTTTGGTACGTACCAAGGTCTATGATTTCTGACTTGAGCATGCCACTTATAGGATGTGGTATTTTGTAGCTCTATTTTGCACCACTCCTCCCACTGTTTTTGTAACTTATATTTTACTCTGGGTAAGAGATCTGTATAAGGTAGTCGAAAAGGTGTTACATAATCCTGGGTTCTCGATTTTTTTGCATTTGCATCTACTGTGTCATGATATTTATTTCGATTACTATGCGCACGGATGTAAGTGAAAACACTTTCTGTCCATTTTGTCGAAGATGTTTCAACGTGCATAAAATCAAATATTCAAATGTTGTTAACTTGTAAGCAGCACTGCTTGTTCTCGACAAAGCCTGCAAGACGCTCAATGCATCAGTGAGGATTAGGGAGTGATTACTTCTTCGTTCCACAACGTAGAGAAGCGCTTGATTTGGCATTACAATCAGCCGAAAATATTGGAGTATCTTGCGGTAATGTAAAGGTACCTTGTCTTGTGGTAATGTAATTTTTTTATAATCAGGCTTTTATACCTGAGGTTTTACAATCCAACCACCGTTGATTACATATTTTGCATATCATAATGAATTTACATTAATTTGAGTTCTTTATACATACGTTCATTACTCATTATACATTTTAAAAGTTGAGTTATTATACATTCATTTCTTTTATCTTGCTTCACTGAAAAAAGAAATTTTAATTTACAAATTACAGTTATCATTTGATTGCATCCGGTTACATTCAGGTTGATCGCTTCTTTTATCTAAGCGCTGCTTTGCGGAACAATAAATACGTAATATAATGATGTTACATTTCTCAACATCTTACTCAAAAACAAAGCCGTAACAGATATCATCCCAGCATTCATCTGGAGTGGCTGAAGGAAACAACGAAGAAATCGCAAATGAAATAGATTAAGAAGAGAAGAAAGGAATTTGCATCTTTTCCGCGCAATATTTGACAATGCAATCTCACAGAAAGCATAAATATAGATTAATAACGAGACGGTATACACACAAAAAACCGATTTCGTGTCGATTGACCAAAAATTTGCAGAATTTTTTTTATTCCAATGACAACTTTTAGTGCCTTAATTGCTAATGATGCATTTTTGGTTATTCAAAATACGCAGAGAAATGGACCGCAATCTTGAAATTTGTTGACCAATTTTGCTAGCATACAAAACTAGACGTATACTCCAAGGTATCTAAACTAAACTCCAGGCCAGCCAGGGTGGCTTATATTGTGTCATGCGTGATCAACGCATCGAGTCCCATCGCCGCTGTTCTTCTGGCTTTCGAGACTTCATCCGTTCAAGTAGCTTCCCAATATTGTCCTCACGAGGCTGGGTCAATGCCGAAATCTTTAGGTTTAGAATCACATCTCAAAAGCTTTAAATTTGTATCAGTTGTCTTTGTAACAATATCTGGGATCTGGCCTCATTTCCTTCTTAACATGTTTTTAGAAATGTTATCTCGTGCTTTTGTTCCAGTATGTCATAAGATTACTATGAGGTGAGTTCCCTGCACAATTTTGAACAAACGTTCACGTTAACTGGAGATCATCAAGACGAACAACGTTTTCTGGTAATTTTTATCGATGCTACGAACCCACGAAGGCAGTTATTTTTTTCTACACAGATGCACGAGTATGCTGTTGCCATTCACTGTTATGTGAGCTGCGATTCAAAAGTCTTTTGACATTTTCCTAATATCGCTAATGAATGGTTTTCAGGATGGGGTGAAAGAAACTGCTGTTTTCCAGCAAGATGGTGCACCACCCCATTTCACCAGATTCATTTGGAACTACCTCGCTGACACCTTCTCCGATACTAAGTGGTCGTGGCGGCTGCTTAATATGTGCTACCGTGCTATAGCACGTCACTCGATTTACTAAAATGAAAAGAAAAAGGGACAAATTTCGTAGATTTAAGAAGTTCAGTAAAACACTGAAGTGAAATTTGCAGCGCGCTAGGTTTTTTTCTGCACGCTGATAAGCTACAACAAATACCGGGCTATTAGCTTCATAGCACGTTTTCGCCACCTCGCAATGCGCCTGAATGCCCCTCGGTTCTTGCAGGGGAGGTAGCGTCTCAGCCAATCAGCTCGGGAAATCCGTCTGCTAGCGTGCTACACAGATCCAGTTGTCATCTCAGTATAAGAAGAAAGTTTGCGGATAGCTACAGATTTTGACACGATTATTTTTTTCGCGCAGTTCATTGTCAAGCAGTCATTGTGAAGGATCAGTTGTGCTTTGTTATTTCAACCAGTGGCGTACGGTAGGTTGGGGGCAGGGAGTTGATGGGGAATACATTCCATCTCCCAATTTTGAGTTTCGGATGAAAGCAGTAAAGAACTCGAAACACCCCTTAAAATGATCTCAGATTACGATTTTTGTCCTTGAATAGCTTTTAAAATGAAGATATAAAGCGGTGATTGCAAAATATTTTATAATTTATTTCGCCCCTACCTAGAAAGTATAGTTATGTGACACCGACTTTTACAATTACAGCCCACTCTAAAAAAAAAAATATCCTGCATACGCTAGCGGCTCCAAGTGGGTGCGTAGGCCTATGTGTGTGTGTGTGGTGGGGAGGTAATTGTAAGTGCAAGGAACAACATCTACCTGTAGCATGCATCTTTGAGAAGTCTAGAGCCGCCGCTGGGACCGGCCGTGACTCACCAACACTTTGCGCGGCTCGCTCTCCAGACATGAATTCTAGACTTTTTGTTTGTGGTTTCATTAAGTCTAGGGTGTACTAAATAAAGATAAACGCCATAGAGCAACTGACACAGCGAATAGCTGCAGCAACAGCGGAAATCACGCCACCCATGTTGGAGCATGTGTTCCAGTCTACGCAAGAGAGGTGGGCACTGTACCTAGACTTACAGACAAGGCCACCACATGAAATGTACTGAGTTTGTCTTCTATTCTAGAGTACTTTCAGTACTAATGTAAATTTTGTCAATAAAATACTTTTTGATGAAAATGTCAAGACACTACTGAATCACCCTGTATTTGGTTATTGATGGAGGAATCTGTATCCAGTGCTTAAGAGAAATCAAGTTGTCTCTTCAGTCAATCTACACGTTTTGACAGGTGGTAGAACAACTTTACATTCAGCTATTAGATGATGAAAAAATTGAATTTGAATCAGACAAGATAATCTTCTCAGTCCGGAGTCTTCGTAAATTATAATATTTTTCATTTCACTTGGGGAGAAAGTTTCGATGTTCCTAATCTCATGCGACCACATTCCAGAAGCAGTCATTAGTTTACCTAAGATCCACGTCGAACCCAGCCAGACGACCTTGATGTAGTTCTGCTTGCTTCACTCGTCCATAAAGAAATGAACCGTTAAATCAGTGTTGCCAACAGAGCAGGAATTTCTCCAAATGCAAGAAAATCTAACACTGTAGAAGGTCGCGGCGAGGGGGGGGGGGGTAGTGGCCCCTACTTTTTGCCACTTTTGACCCCGCACTATACCTTTTTAATGCTAAGCCTTGTCTACCAAGAGAAAGTAAACTTTCCTTCTCCCCATCCCCCCAATTCTGGAACCCATTGCCGCTACTGGAGATATCGATGACTGGAATAAAATTAAGAAAATTACCCGATACTTTAACCTTTACTGCAAATATTCTCATAACCCATAAAATAGAGTCTTCGAAGTTTACCGCCAAGCGTTAGCGTCGCCACTGGGCTATACACATCCTGGCCGTCTAGAGTGGAATCGCCGTACTAGCCGGTGTGCAATCACAGCGCAGAACGGTTATTTTGGCAAAATCCTGTTTTTCCTACTGGCTGCTTTGGGGGGGGGGGGTTAACGTTGTCAGTTCTCGCCCAAGCGGTGGGCGTAATTGGCTGTTTGACCGCGAGTTCCTTCGCAGCTAAATGCGGCAAAAGAGGGTCACTGCCATAAAGTGGTTCCCACACCGGATTTAAGAGCGGCGGGACTGTAAATAGAGAAATTGTATGAAACATTTGCAGCAGTGGCGTATGTTGGGTTCAAAGCCTGGGCTATCTCGCACAAATGGAGAAAAATGTGGTGGCGAGAATAGGTCGGCTCTTACTTGTTTTTTCGGATTTTGAAACAATGATAAATACTCGTAGTTCCATTTTCGACCATAAAATTACCTGTTTCCCAATCATTTACTCAACTATTGGAAAATACAGTCTCTTCCTATTCTATCTGGCAAGAAACCATTGTAACTGGACGCACTTAACCATTGGTGAAGGGGAGATGAGCATTTTTAGATGATTCTCCTTCTTTCCCTTACCTGTAATATTTTGGTTCAAAAATTCCCCGTTCCTGAGAAAATTCTATGCTGGCAACAACACTGGTATCAAAGACAAACGAAGGCTAACCCTCGGTCTAAATAGAACTTGCGGTTCTTGGCGACTTCTCGATGAAGCCTGGACGGGTTGCCAACTCCTAGCAAATCATGTTTCCAACTCCGAAAACAACAACGCCTTCTTATTGAAATGAACATATCATGCACATTTTCTTATCGATTTTTCTTGCATATTTCAGTATACAAGCTTCGAGCTTCGCAGATACCTAGCTAGCCTGGAATAGACGCTCCTGATTTGTAGTATGGCAACAATCAGTTAAATCAGAGAGAAAGAGAGAGAGGTGGGGATAGACAGAGGTAGAGGAACAAAGGAAGAAATAATGAAATAGAGAAATAGATATGAAAACAGAATAGATATCATAGAGAAGCACAGGAAGAAAGAAAGAGGGAGAAAGAGGAAAATAGAGAGAGAGAGAGAGAAGCGAATCTTAGCAGTACTAGAGGTTTTCGAACTTTTTCCTGTCGTAGTTCCCAGGCGCTGCCAAAATCCGCCTCCCTTCAGTATGTTTGTTCCGGTATAATTCTCGAACGCCTGGAGAAATTTCAACCAAACCTGGTACACATATGACTTACAATCTGGAAAGAAATAATGTGGGGGTAAGACACCCCCGGCACCCCTAGGGGTGTGGGTGCAGGGGGTGACATGTAAAAAATAATAAACGACCGATATTAGTGCAGAATCCATAGTTTTCGGGGTTGCTAAGATGAATAGTAACACACCGAATACCGTTAAACTTCAAATTCATCACCTATCGGCATGGGGGGTGAAAAATAAAATGTCAAAAATGACCCTACATTAGTGTCGAATCCATAGTTTTCGGAGTCGCTAAGCTAATTGATGACATTCACGATGACATTTGAGAAAAAGAGAGCGAGAGAGAGAGAGAGAGAGAGAGAGAGAGAGAGAGTTGCTTTCTCGATCACGATCAACAAGTCACAGGGGCAGTCTACTAAGTACGGCGGAGATGATTTAAGGTCGCCATGTTTCTCCCACGGACAACTTTAATAGAAGATTGGGATAAATAAATACCCGGGTAGTCAGCTAGTAGTAGATAAACTACTGACGTGACCATGAAAGATCAATACAAAATCTCTTCATTTGCTTATTTACATATACAAGTAATGAAATTATAATGTGTGTGCTTAATACAAGTGGTGTACAATTTTCTTAATGTTTATAAACGGATATCATTTCATCAGCAATACGATATTCATGAGATAAAAAGGATATTACAGACAGTAAGATCTGATTTTGTATTGTATCTGTCCCGAGTTGGCAACACTGCTGCGGTTGCGCTCTGATGTAAGCGGAACACCTTCCAGTTCCTTTCACTCGCTCATCATCGATGCTAATCGGGAGGCCGCTCAGTCGCGATGCTCTTTGGCATGTGGTACGCACGCACGTGAGAAGAATGGCCTGTCTCTAATTACTGCCAGTGTGTGTGGTGTGCTAGATTACAAGCACGGCCCCATTCGTTGTTTTTTGTATTCCATATCACGCTCGCCCCGCTACGTGTCTTACTTGCCGATGGTGTCCCCCTCGAGAGGGATTAATGGGCGGCCATTTTAAGCGGCGGCACGGATGGACTCGCAGGAATGCATCTGACACCAGACGTCCCGGTTTTCCATCCAGACAAATCATCGAGACTGTCTTTAACCTATTTTGCGTAGAAGTTGATTGAAATAAAATTTGTGGGTGCGTTAGCATTTAGGCTATTTGTACTAGTGTTGGGCTATATATCGTCCAGAATTGAAAATATATCGTCCAGGCGATATCCACTAGACGATATTTTAGCGATACATATCGTGTTGGCGAAATATCGTTACGATATTTGACGATATATATCGTGAACACGATATATCGCCGATATAACGATACGGAAAAATATCGTATTGTATCGTCTGTGACGATATTTTCTCGACGGTATTTCGCGATATTAAGTTTCCATCCCTACGGGGACCAGCCCCTTACCATAACAAAGAAAGCAGCACCTTTCTCTGCGGACTAAAAGCTTCTTGCCTAGTTAAAAGCTGACGATGTCGTGTCCATCTCACTCTGTTACATGTGATCCTATTCATTTCTTTCCAACTTCTCCCCTGTTGTCTTCCTTCCTCTTCAATAGCACGTCTCCATGGGCCTTCCCCTTTTTCTAGCACCTTGAGGTTTCCAATCAAGTCCTTGTTTCGATTGCATTGTCTGCTTGCCTAGTGTGTGTCCTATCCAGTTCCATTTTCATCTTTTAATTTGGTTTTTAATCGGGTCTTCTGATGCTCGTGTTCTTGATTTGCGATTACTTCTGGCCAATGTACATTTAATATTCTCCTGAGACATCTGCTGATGAAAACTTGTAATCTGTTTGTGACTTTCCAGGATTCTGCTCCATATAGGAA
This sequence comes from Lepisma saccharinum, assembly GCF_977018435.1. Taxonomy (NCBI): domain Eukaryota; kingdom Metazoa; phylum Arthropoda; class Insecta; order Zygentoma; family Lepismatidae; genus Lepisma; species Lepisma saccharinum. Next base: position 46,217,451 of record NC_139235.1, on the reverse strand, counting down.
CACTGATTTGACGTTGCTCCTAAAAGTCCTTCAATTTGTTTCTGTAGTTCTAGTTATATTCCTACCAGGCGCGGTTGGCTGTATAGCGCAAATGTGCAGTGAACCCCCAGTAATATACAAAATAAACAATAACTGAGAAGTTCATAAGCGTAGAGTGCCAAATTCTCTTAGTGAGAAGGAGAAACCGCGGGCCAGAGCCACTCAGCTCCCCTCTAGTTCCGTTTCGTGCAAAGCCTCCGCTGAACCTCCGCAAGCCAACCCCTACCATGCTAAAAGTTTAGGACGGCTAGCAGAAGCTCGACGCGTACATATGGCGAAAATACATGCAGTCTGAGACTGGAGGAAGGCCGTCTCGTCAAAACGGACATGCGCAGTTCCTAGGATCACCAGCGAGCTGGAGTGAATCACGCTCTTCTCTCTTCCAGTGTTGCACTATGTGTTTCAATTTGAATTCATTTGGCATTCTCTTTGTATTTTTATATTTTACAAGACTTATTAGATTAATGAAGAGGGTGTAATATAAATGTAGAGGTAACACCGAACGAAAGCTAGAAGTAAAGATGATGGGACAAATAAGATAAATATGATAGAAAACAACTTGCCTACACATTCAGAGTTTTCATCTTTAAGATGGAAACACTTCAGGTGGAAGGAGCCGAAAAGTCAAAAATAGCGCGAGGGTGAGGGGTTGCTTATCGGACAAGACTTAAACAACCTTTTGGTCTTCTTACGTCAGACTAAATGCTTTCGTTGACATGTTAGGCTTTTTAGGTTTAGTTGTCTTAGAATATATACACTCAATTTTCGGGGCTTACCGTGCTTGGCCAAAAATGTAATATTTTTCTATTTATTCAAGCCTAACCTAACAATGAAGGCATTTCGCACTTACGTCAGAAGACGACCAAAAAGTTGTTTGGGTTTCGTGCGATCAGTTATACTCTAGCGCGAGAGTGTTCGAAGGGACGCGCGCATTTAACTTTGTTACGTGTCATTGTCTCCATACGTGTTAGTTTGTTTTGAAGTGCATGGCTGGTGATTGAAATATATATGGCATAGTGATACGTTGAGTGAAGTGAGGTGGATTGTGTATTGGAAGGAGTGTAGTTGTTGCTGTGCGAGAAGTTAACATATTGCATAGAACAGAATCTAATCGCTTTGATTTAGCGATATACTTTCGAATAGTTATATAAGAATTATCTTGTAATCAAGGGGTCTTGGGTTCGATTACTGATACATACTCATTTTAGCAGGCAGAGATTTGTATTTTTTAACTGTAGGTTCAGGATCCAGTTCCAATAATATAGTCGATTTGCCAGTGGTGGGACCAGAAAAGAGTTGGCAAGAGTGGAAGAGGCAAAATTGAGGCGAGAATATTTTCTGAATTCTGAGATACCCCTAAATACAATACCATACGAAAATATTAAATTAAAATGATCGCCCCCTACACACACACACTCCTTGGTGCTGTCACTGTTATCTGAACATAAAGCAAATTAACTTTGCCAGTAATCTACCGGCCAAAATTTGATAATTTTCCCAGTACTATCTCTACGAACAAAAGCGTGTAGTGTCTCAAAAGGTTTAGATAAGTCCACTTTGCATAATTTTGGTGAACCCCCAGGAAAATTATGCACGAGCCGCGCCTGATTCCTACTCTTCTAAACTGGAGAAAGTTGCACAAAGGCCCCATTAGCTTTTTTGATGCATTGTTTTACATCATCTTCTGCCCCTCCATTTGTTGCAACTACACTTCCTAAGTAGGTAAAATTGTCAGTTTTCGTTTTCAAGTTGAATACGATCTTGAGTCCTTGCATTTAATCGCGTTGTTTTAGTCCTTGATTTATATAAAGTCAGTCCGAACTTATTAGCTTCTACAATCAGATCTTCCAATTTAGTTTTTGCATGTCCATAAGATTCTGGCAACAGACACTGAAATCGCACATATAATTACAAAACACAGGACAACATAGAGGATTATACTGACTGTATGTCCAGACGCCAGAGCCTCGTTGGTCTTCAAGAAGCAGTTCCCGGAGAGTACTACGTGGAAGTGAGATTTACTTTTGGTTGCCTTTTGTAAAGTTCACCCCCTTGTACCCTTTATACCCCGATAATAATAATAAAAAAGACGTTAGAAATTTAGAAAAACAAAAGTGAATCTATTATGTGTTATAAGTTTGAGTTTGGCTTTTAAGTCATCTTTATGCACAGTAAGGCTAATCGGGAATGGACTTACAGTTTAAAGTGGGATCGAAACTTCTTCTGTCTCCATCGGGTATCGGACTGTACGTATAACATATCATATATACATACAGGGTTGTTGCTAATTGTCCCACGTTGCCGAATAAAATTTGATCCGCAGTGTTCGACTTTTTGTAACGTCATGTAAGAAGAAGCATGGACAAAAATGAGCATCGCCATCAGAATTGCCAGTATCTTCATAGAAAATGATCAACAATGTTTCATGGATCAGCCACCAGCCACGTGGTTATACAGTAATATAAACAAAACGGAATAAAATCCTTCATCCATAGACTTTTGAAGGAAGGATACATAAAAAGCGGGAGCGGTTTGGATAAATTCGGGACAGCGGAACATTTTATCGAAAACTGAGACTGTCTAGGAAAACTCGGAAGGAATGGGAACCCTAGCGTAATGCAATCTTCTGTATTGAATCCTCTTATGACTTCCGCATCATCAAAATTATACTGTCCAATACGTTATAGATAAAGGGAGAGGGCAGTGGCGTGCTCAAGGTTTTCAAAAAGGGGGAGGGGGATTACGTATACTTCTTTTGGTAATCAGTCCTCATTTTGCCAACTTTTCCTACATTTGATGTTACTTTTTTTTAGGAATACGGGGCCAACTCTCCCTTGGGCACGTCACTGAGAGAACCACACGTTTCTTTTACACGGGCCTTCCAATTTATTGTCACGCCTCTGCAGAAAAAAGGCTGCAATGAACAGTTGAACTCTGGGAAACAAAAGAGAATTCTCCTATCCGCACCGATACAAATCTTGGGGAAATATTTTAAATTCCGGAAGGAACGAACATTACGTCTGCTTGATGTGGGGAAAACTCTTGCTTTTATCTCACGGAAACTGCTTCGAAGGCAGAGATACGCTGAGCACGATCTCCCATGTTGCTCGTTAAATGGTGAGGCTTCGGACAAGAATGGGAGAACGGAGTCAAATATGTCCTTCCTGATTGCATACGCGCAAACACAATGAGTCAAGGACATACATCTCTCATTAAGTGGAGATGAGATAACACAGTAGACGAAGCATGAAGCTAAATAACAAGAAGTGGTATTGTATAGGTATGTGCTAAGGGGGGGGGGGGGCGGACACCCCACCAGTTACAACACAATTTCTTGGCAATGCTCGAAATTGGTGGTCGCAAATAACAAAACCAATCGTGGTTTTTAGCTTGGAGTGTATGTCAATGTATTAGGTCGCGCCCCTTCTAGTCGTCTCAATTTCATCACTCTTCCTCATCTTCGCGATTAGCCAAAATTGGCAAAAAAGCGACACTAAATAACAAAAATCAAATCAAATTAAACTGTTCTTCTTTTGAAGAAAAATCTCCAACATTACATATTATCTACTCTCTTTACGAACAGATGCTCCATGCGTTCATTTCAAAGTTCAATAAAATAATCGATTTTCCTCATCTTTCAATATTTTAACCGTCCATATTAGAACTTGATGGTGTTTCTCCATAAAGGGAGAAAATGTATTTTGATATATATATATATATATATATATATATATATATATATGCTCTGCCGGCGGTTTTGAATTTTGAATAAACCAGACTGTGTTCCTTACATGCAACCATATATTCTGATGAAATGCAGTCTTGTATTGGATAATAATTTCCAAATAATTTCCGAGTGAATACAGCACCACTTCGTCTATGATCTCTTTCAAAGAAACATTAAGGAAAGAACAAAATTCATTAATATGCTTTTTTAGTTGTGTAAATGTAAAAGAATATCATAATTGATTTATCACATCCTCCCCAAAAAAACAATTTTTATAACACCCTCAGTGATTCCTACATACACCCTAAGCAGCCTACCATTTTACAGTAGAATTTTTATGCTCATCTTGCCCAAAATTAACTTTTCCAACTATTTAGAAGCATCATCACTTCCCAGAACGGAAATTCTGAATAAAACCATGCCCCATCCTACTTAGAAAGGGGCATTCTTTATTCAAAACTCTCGGTATCATTAGTGCTCTGATCTTGAAATATTAGGTTAGTCAAAAAGTAAATGCAATGTTTTTCTTTTCTTCCGTAGGTTGGCTGTACAGCTTTCTGCGCTCGTAAACCGATAGATAGTATCGTTGTCTTCGCCTGTGGCAGGGTACAGCGTCATCACTTCAGTTCGCTCTGCAGTGTTGCCAAGCAAACATGGCTGCGCCACTCTCCGTGTGAACCACAGAAGAACAGCGTTCTGTAATACGTTTTTTGTAGTCTGTAGGTGTACCAGGATCTGAAATCCATAGAAGACTTTCAGCATAATACGGTGACAATGTTTTACCGCTGCGAAGTGTTTACCAGTGGATTGAAATGTTCAAAAGCAGTTGAACAAGTTCGGAAAAAAAAAGTCAAGCATCAACATTCTGCAGGAAAGGTAATGCTCACACTTTTTTGGGACTCAGAAGGGGTAATTATGGAACATTTTGTGAAAAGGGAGACAACAATAAACAGTGAACGATACAGTGATATGCTTTCGAACAAGTTGAAGCTTGCAATCCGAAGCAAACGATGAGGTCGATTGTCGGAAGGCATTCTTTTGTTGCATGACAACGCGCGTCCCCATACCGCCGCCAACACCGCTCAAACTCTGCAGAATCTGCGCTTCGAGGTGTTAGAGCATCCTGCATATAGTCCCGATCTCGCCCCGTCGGATTACCATCTGTTCGGTCCACTTAAAGATGCTTTAAGAGGCCGTCGATTCGACACAGATCAACAGGTGAAGGACGCGGTGCATACGTGGCTTACTGCTCAACCGAAAACCTTTTTTTCTCAGGGTATTGGAAAGCTTGTGGAACGTTGGACCAAGTGAAGTGCAGGGGGACTATGTTGGAAAATGATATCATTGTAAGTTTTCTATTGTTGCTGTGAAAAATAAAAAAAATGATTGCATTTACTTTTTGACTGACCTAATATTACCTAAACCAAATTTATTTAACTGCGCGACTTCTTTCGATATAGCTGATTATTTATCGGTAAGTCACATATTTAGTTTGATTATAGTAATTACACAATCAATCCATCAATGGCAACCGTGAACCTGTGCAGCGTATTTGCATGCTTTCAGGAAAAATTCTGTTTTTAACAATTGTGAAAAAATATTAAAATCAATATTGACTAACGGTGGGACAGTTAACAATCAGGAAAGATATCTGTGTGATTTTAATGTTCTTATAGTTACTGTGAATAATAAGATATGAAAGTGAAAGGGGATTTACGTGTTCATTTCTACTTAATGTAACTGACAATGGTCGTCGTAGGTTCTATCTTTATCACCGGCGAAAAGAAATGTTTAATCTGAGAACTATGAAGTGCACTTTCGAAACGTGTGTTATAATACAGGACCAACTCTTATTAAATGAAAGGGAGTATAGATTGCAGCAATTGGTCAAGGTAGTGATATGATCCATATTTTTATGTGAAGTCGCAAGTTTGAAATATGTCACTAATATATTTATTTTGAGCAAAGAAAGCGTAATTTCCATGTTATTATATGTAATATTGCACCTTGTTTGTAATGTATATCTTTTGTCTAATATTTATTGTATTTTATGCTCTATTATGAGTAGTTCAATGTATCTTTAGATTTGCGAGAGTGCACTATGTGAATTTGTATTTCTAAACATGTATAGATGTCAGTTTTGTTGATAGCATCCTTTTGTAGATAGTGAGTGAGTGAGTGATTCATCTGTACTTGAATCTGTGGTCTCGAAAATAGTATAAAAGTGAGGATATCGCATTAAGAAATAACACACATTCGCCACAGATCGTCGGATTTTTAACTTAAAAAGAACTCCTCGGTGTTGTGCATACATCTTGGAATGGTAGTTCGGGGCGCAAGCTAAGTTTATGTGACCATAGGAATGCCGATGGCCATGAATTGATGCTATGCACAATACTGCAACCATTCTACGTTAAAGAATAAAGCTAGCCTAATGATTAATTTGGAATAAAAGGCTAAGAGCAAACATTGGCTCAGTTATTATTGCATATCACTTGGTGTGGTAGTTCGGGGCGCAAGCTAAGCCTATGTGCCATAGGCATGCCAATAGCCACGCATTGAGTTTATGCGTTTTGGTTGAGTCAAGTGATCGTCAAAGCGAAATCCTCACCTTCGTACTAAGCCTATTTGCATTATAATCGCAATATATAAAGAATAAATCCTTTCGTTTTGTCTACTGCAATAATGGGGTTTTATTCCTCTGTGCTATGAAGAATTGTCTATGCCTAACACTATCCCTGTATCTGAGAGGAGTCTGTGTACTTCGCCCAGTCTCATCGTTCACCGCCGAGTATTACTGAGTTATTAATAATAAGAATAATACAACGACATAATACCAAATCTAATAATAATACGTTTAATAATAAAACATTAGAACGTATCAGTAGTACAGTAAATCTCAGCCTAGGGGGAAACTTTTTGGAGCATGTCATGACAACGTCCATCCTGGTGACCGCCATCTTGGATCCAACTTCATTTCTTTAAATGGGAAGGGGGGCATGTGGGGTATCGTTTTGGGCTAGAATTTCACCAGGAATCAAGTGGTGAAGTCGAAATGATAGCACATCCCACTGAACAAAAACTTCAATTCGTACCCTGGAACACCCTGACAAGGGGCGTGTTTCATCACTCTCGTCTTAATATAATTCAACTACCAAGAAAGGTGCATTGTTGTGAATTGCCAAACGTTGCACAATTTGTAAAAGGCTTTTTTATTCTACGGTGCCCTTATATCTTCAGGAAATTTGCTCTTTTCATGGTACACTACTGTTCACATAAAGTGACAAATTTTTACAAGATTGGATAGTTAAGTTAAAGTATGTGACACTTTATCTGAACAGGAGTGTACGTTCCAATAACTTCAAATGCCGAATATTGATAAACGCATGAAGTTATCATTGTATAGAAATATAGCGTTTTCCACCAACCCATACTGTAGGAAGCAATGTTCTAAACTAAACATGCTCACTATGAAAAACACTAGTGAAAAATTGCGTATAAGTGAAATGTTTACGAGCAAGTAACGCGAAAATAGTTATGATATAGAGGTAAAAGTGTTCGATATCGATTTCCGACGCAGCTAGAATATCGATATTATCGTTATTAGTAGATGTCAATAATATGGATTGAGACATAGGTTGACCTTGTGTATTTCTAAATTTTTTGACACAGTTGAAGATCGTACGTCACATACTGCAGTGTTGGGAGTGTAGAAATCTCAGAGAAAAATCAATTTGTGCATTTGAGACGTTGTGACCTACTTGGCTCTTTTCCAGACACCACGTGTTCGATTCCCAGGAACTACCATTGAGTTCGGGCTTCTCTTCTAATCTGGACATCACGTTATTCCTGAGATGTGTACCGATGTAATCATGTACAACAAACATTAATTATAAAAGAAGAATATTAGCCGTTATAGTACAGTACAATGTACCAGTATGTTCTGTATTATTATTATATTAATTAAGGATTCGCGGTCGCGTTCGTGCAGTGGGAAATCTCTCGTCATTCAAATCGTGAGTTATAGTGCACTGTGGCATCGTAATCGTGGCATAAGGAACAGGAGGTGTTCTGTGAAAAGAAGGCCGCCTTTCCTCTCAAGGCAAGCGGCTCCCCATTCCTGCTCTGCTGCTCAGTGCCCTTGAGATGTATTGTGCAGACGGGAAGCACGCGCCACACGGAGGGCTCATTGGACTCTGTAAACGAGTAGGTTAAGCCTGTACTATACGCCTCCTCACATATAATGCCTGAATCACATTAGGCTAGGTTTCCTTCTGGATTTTCCAGTTGCACTAGTACTAAGTCACGTGAAGTTGGCACAACCACATAATCAAAACCAAAGAACAAGTACGCCAATATTTAGTGCATAATTTGTGCTAGTTTGTGCACGCTATCTCTGAATTTGTGCACGCATGGTTTAGCAGGAATTTGTAATTCAAAATGGATGGACCAACTTTACACTAGCCCAACCACTTGCTCGAAACGGATCAAAACCAGTGACAATATTTAGTGCATAATTTGTGCTAATTTGTGCACGCTCCTATAAGGAATTAGATAGTTATCTCAAATGCCCAACCACTTGATCAAAACTAGTGCCAATATTTAGTGCATCGTAATTTGTGCACGCTATCCCGGAATTTTTATTATCGGCTGCTGTTTCTTTCATCGAGCAGCGAACAAAAACAAAACAGCCAGCACTTGGAAACCACAGACACAAGACTTTCCCTTGCCCAACTCACAGATTATCTTCACATTGTCAAATTTTCGCTCTGATTGGCTGTTCCACAGAATCTAGCAGAGAAAGCCAATTGCAATTAGAACACGGTCTAGTCATCAAAACCAGTGAAACAGCCACCATTTCCAGCCAGGTAGCCAGTCCAGTGCCAATTAGGGCATTGCTGCTGGAATCCAGTTCCGTGTGATTCGGCCTTAAGACAATATTGCCAAGTCTCGTCGCGTCTAGATAACAATCTGAGGATAAAATGGGAACTGCTAAAAATAAAAATAAAAGTATGAAAACGCCAATCCTCGGAACTCGCTCAGCGGTCTCTCAATCAACAGAACTTGATGAACTCCAGACACAAGAAAATGGTTAATATTTTCATCTTGTAGTGAAGGGGACGTGAGTTCGATTCCCGGTTGCTACACATTTCAGGGGTTAGGATCTATATTTCCTGTAAACAATGTTCCAACCAGTTCACTGAGTAGGAAACTTTGGGAGTGGGAGACTGCAGCAAGAACAGTGGCTTATAATGGAAGTGACGACTACAATCCTAGTAAAATAGGACGTATCAGACACACAGATATCCCTTTCTACTTATCCGCAATCCCTAATACACAATTAATAGCATCAAAAACACAGCAATGCGATGTACCAGCTTGTAGGACCAGGTATCAAAGAGCGATTCTCGGAAAACTAATCAAAAATCAATATATGCTGTGTCGACACATTAAAGCAGCATTACGCCTGCTTCACAAATACTCAAATCCAGCAGACACTCCCATTTTCCGATGTAACGACCAGTGTTAAGCTCTGCATGTCCGACCGCAAATGAAATTCAAGACTTCGTACAGCTGAGGACATTACCAAAACAAACTGATATTAGCGCCGCCAAGTTCCTCTGCTTAACCCAGGGGCTTCAACTTCCGGCCCTCCCACCAGAATGGCTCGGGAAAACAGGTTCTCCGTCCACCGGCCCAATTAGCAATATTAATTTCTTAAAAGGTTCTCTTTTATGGACACTTCAGTGACCTCATCTGTAATGCGATTGCCTGCACCAGCTTGGCAACACACACAGAGTTTCAGGTAGGAGTGCAGCATTGGAAACGAGTCTCTGAGAGCTTGTATCAAGTTACTTATCTAAGTATAGAACACATCAGAACGCTACCGGTTGATGAAGAGAGGGGATTGGAGGTAACGTTCCGCTCAAGCACTGTCCAAAAGGTACTCTTGTTCTTATTGAACCAAGAGTTTTACCGTACCCAGACCCGATCTTTTGGTTATCGCTGTCGCATATAACAGATTCGATTCTTGGGGGGGGGGGGGGGGGGGCAAAATATCGGTGTTGATCCAGCATCGTGAGGACTAGCGGGACTTGAAAGCAATAGTAGCAGACTCCCATGTGGAAAGCTAGAAGACAGCTGCGATGGGACTCAATTGAGAGTTCTTATACAGGGTGAGTCAAAAGTCAGGAATCATAGGACTATTTACTATTGAATGAACAGAAAACAAATTACGTGCTATTTCACACTAAACAAAACAATAAAATTAAAGATGTAGTAAAGAATAGCCAGCCATCTTCCAGTAATATTAGCTAGCGAAACAAAATTTTCAGGAGTAACTATATATGAAAATCTAAATTGGTCAAACCATGTAAAATACTCGTTAAAAAAACTAAATTACAAAATATTTGCACCGAGGATATTAATACAAATTCACTAATTCAGGTATATTATGCAATTTTTCATTCACTAATAAATTATGCAATAGAATTCTGGGGGAACTCACTGACAAGTTTAGAAGCATTTAGAAAACAAAAGCAAGCCATTATTATTATAGCAGGTATAAAGACTAGGGAATAGTACAAAACGTTGTTTAAGAAATTGAAAATATTAACCCTCCGTTCACTGTACATATATGAAATGGCATTATATGCGAGGAAAAAATATTACGCTACGAAGTTCAATAGAACATACATATAACACCCGAAACAAACAGCTTCTAAAGCCATACTTCACCAGGCTAACATTAGTTCAAGAAGGACCCGAACAAATGGCAATTAAAATATTCAACCATTTACCAAATGATATAAAAGCAGAAAGTATGACAAGTTTCAAAAACAAATTTAAAAAACTATTAGTTATTAAGGGATATTATAGCATTAGTGAATATCTAGATTGTAAATTATAGAAATTTTGCAATTAAATTTTTTATATGAACTGTACTGAACCCTCCAAATACTAATGTATATGGTTTATATGGAGTAATAAATTCAAATTAATCGTATACGTCAGTGGATGGATGATCAGTTTTCAGGGAGGTTGATAGGTCGGCGAGACCCCGTTGAGTGGCCCACGAGGTAACCTGACATTACACCAACGGATTACTACCTATGGGGCCACCTGAAGGCAATGGTTTATTCCACCCAAATTCGCAACCTACAAGGGAGGATAATGCGAATATTGCCTGCCACAATCCTCAGTTTTTCGGAAGAACTGGGAGCGTCGTCTGAGCATGTGCTTTGCTGAAGAGGGTCAACAAATTGGGCATATCATATAGACAATATAAGCTGAAGTGAATAACACTATGGTTCCTGACTTTTGACTCATCCTGTATTTCCGCCAGAAAGATAATACGGAGATGAAGAAGCACATTCGGTCGTTCAACTTCAAGTTCTGCATATTGAACAAGTTTCAGGCAAAGAAAGGAGTAAAATGAAAAAAAAATGGTTATAATTTAAATGTTGTCGATGCTCGAAATTATTGACGTTTCACGCTTGTGTGACATCAGAAGGGCCAGCCAGGGAAGGCTCAAGATAATATTTTCACCCGGGCGAGCTTGATTTTTGCCCCCACACCCTGTTTTCCACCCTTCCCTTCCCCATCTTTCTACGCTATTACTTTCCACCGGACCCCAATACAAAAACATGACTATGTTGTACATTTACGGTTTTAATTAGGAAATATAATAGCTTTAATTTTAAAATACTTGATGTGTATCTGTTAACCAACTGTTTTCCTGTAGGTATGTTTTCATTTAATACCTACATAAAGACATCAAAATAACAGTAATCTCAACTTAAATTGCTACATGATTTCGCAATCTGTTTACATGTTATGCTGCAGTAACTTCAATTAATTCTTAAAAGAAAAAACCGTGCAGCCGGTGGAGGCACATAGTGGTTCGGATCGCACGTCCAATTCCGATTAGCCTTATGTGAATAAAGTGGACGTAAAAATGCACAAGAAACGTATTTGTTTGAATTAACAAAACACGTTTGGTTAGGTTTTTGGAACGAATAATAAAAAAAAAATAGCACCCTTTAATGAATTTGGTAATTTTGATTTTTCTTTTGTATCTTAAAAAAATAGCACGATTACTAAGATAACTTTTTTCCAATGAACAATAATTAGTTTGTAGTCTATTTAAATAAATGTTTGGTTACCAGACACTTTTTTTTTATTTTTATATCAAACCACCTTTTCTTCTCTGTAAATTTAAAGAAACAAACAAATAGCCACGCTTATGTAATCAGAAATAAGATTTTGGTACTAATGAAGGGGGACTGTCTGGTTTGGCCGTCTTAGGGCAAATGCCCCCGATCGCCCGGCCCATGAGCCGCCCTTAGGCTCATCTTCCCTTCTCGCAAACAAAAACTGGCCATTAAACTAACATTTAACCCCAAATATGTATTCCGCATGCAATTAAGTTAATATGATAATGAAGGAGATTGGGCAAATTTGTAGATCGTAGGGATATATCTTCTCCACACAGTATACTGACCTCATCGTGCAGACCAACACCATAGTATACCGCTGGCGAAGAAAGGAAACTATTTTGCCTCTGCAGGGTTCGTCTTCCAATTTGAAAACGGGAGATGGTGAATGAACAGCAGGGAAAGACGTGAGCATCAACGTGCGGGTCGGGAGCCAACCTTGAAGCTTTCGACAGAAAGCGTGCTGAACTGTCGAGCCGTCGACGGTAACGCAGTCGGGCTTCGAACCAGGGACGGCGCCATCAGCCACCAAGCGGTGATTTGGTCAGGCAAGCGTGGAAAGAGCTCACGGTCTGTGTTCCTCATTGTTTCTCACCATCGACACTCACAACCGCATTCTTGCAATCCTACGTCCCTTGCAGACTCCAACGATCACCAGTTCAAAGATGGAGCCTACACCCTCCCCTGCCCACAGATTATGCTATTGCTTCCCCATACTCAAAGTTTAAGTCCACTTTATGCACAGATAGGCTAATTGGGACTGCATCTACAGTATAGTGAGAAATGAACCACTATATGCCTCCGGCAAAGATCGAACTCGGGTCCCATTAATTACAAAGCGTAATCTGGGAGACTCACTCTGTGTATCAATATTGTTTCCCTATGGACCATATTAGTGTGACATCACGCTGCAAGGTTGGGTCCAAACAAATTTCTCACGTGGTTTTATCCTATGAGATAGCATTGGGTTTTCCATTGCAAGGGGTAACTTTAAGAATTCTGACAGCAGTTATTAAACAAAATTGCAATGTATATCGTATCAATGTGCAGATGACATTTCAGGGAGAATACGTAGATATATTACACATACCTTACAGGGAAGAATGTAAGGAATAAATGGAGTAGCAAATCGAGGAAAGCAAATGCTTCTGGCGGCGTCCAATCCGAAACCGCAGCCAATAGGCGGCGGCGCTACAGTCACGTGAGGCTGCTAGACTCCCATCGCCCAACACGGCAGCTCCGTTGCAGAATACATTCTGAACTGGAATCGCTCGGTTTTCTTTAAAAATGCATGATTTTCTTACTCGTTTCTTTACCTTATGCTCTGTCAGGTATGTATAATATATCGACTTATCTTCGAAATCTCATTTCTACATGGATGTACGATACACATCACTAGGGCTCGAATAGTTATGCACTAAAAAATTCACAATATGCATGCAAATATGCACTACAGAGTGTAAAATATGCACTTAAATATGCACTTCAAAAACCCGTTTAATTTATAAAAGCTGTACATTACAAACTATGAAAGATTACATGCCAGACAATGAATATGCATTATTCTGAATGCTCATTCGCTTCACATTCAATTAATATGATTTTGCGTTAAACGAAACACAATTCATTACAGATCAACATCATGATTGCATTTGATAACAACATGATGTCTCAAATTTTCGAACTTGAAACTACTCCTGTTTTCAGCTAGAATAGCCTCATATTCAGAAAACACACGTTCCACTTCGCGAGACACAAGTGGACTGTATTTTAGGGCAACAAAGTCAGACACATCAAGTTCCAGATCATCCACACGTTGTCCATTTGTATGCAGAATTTTGCAAACTTTCACCATTGTTGCATACCCACTGTTCTTTTTCAATACTGCATCCAATTTCTGTACATACACAGGATCTTCAACCTGGGCGAGGGCCTCTTTAACGTCTTCTATAATTTTGATGCTTGTTTGAAGTTGTTGTTGTTGTTGAAAGAAGAAAGACAAAGAAAAGATAAAGAAAAGAGAAGCGAGGAGAAGAAAAGCAAATACAGTATAGGCTCGGTGTTGGTTGTGGGTACAAAAATATGCACATCAACGTATTTTCATACAAATATGCATTTTTACCTAAAAATCCTTAAATATGCATTTGCATATGCAATATGCAAAATGCATAATTATCCGAGCCCTACACATCACAATTTTCTTTCGTAACTTCTGCCTCAATCCTAGCCCTTGCGATGGAAAATACAATGCTGTAGAATACGACGAAGCCACATGTCAACTCAGGCCCGTAACCAGGATTTTTTACGGAGGAGGGGGTAGATCCGAATATGTGGAACAGAAGAGATCAGAAATTATATGAGGTTGATTGAATAAGGTTATTTGCGTTGCTCTTCTGGCAAGTTTGTCTAATTTCGACGATCAGGATGACAGATAATATCATGAAATTGTTGAAAGACCACACTCGCAAAGAACACCTATGCGCAGGCTGCGATTCGAACCCGGAATCTATGGCGTCATAGCGCGCAGTACTAACCACTCTGCCACAGTGGTCGGCGAAATGCTGTTTGAGTATTAGACGTGGCCACAATGCTATGGTAGAGTTACCGCTAGAACTAAATGCACAATTGTAAAGTCGCAACGTTTTGGTCGAAACTCACCGACATCCCCCGTTCAAAACAATCAGCCGCACACTCACTTACAGACAAAGGTGTTACGATGTGCAGGTTAGTTCTTATTCTTTACATTCAATTCTCCAAAATATTCGAATTATTCTGTGTTCCGCTAATTACATGTTTTAAATTTCCCTTTCCTTTAATTTTCTTATAGCAGCACCATTTATTTATTTATTTATTAAACACTACAGACAAATGCCCAGTTACAGTGCTTTGAGGTTAAATTCTGAGTTAAGTTCACATACATGTTGACAAAAAAGTAATTAAGAATTGGGAATAGACAAGAAAAACAATAAGAGAAGAAACAGAATAATCGTTACAAAACAACAATATATAATACAGAGCATTCCCTGACATTCGCTACGAGACTCGGCGGCAAGCGGCCCGGCATCAGCGCTTGTCTTTCCCGGTGAACGGTGAAAAGTCGCACGCTACAGTCTGTTTTTTTCGCTCTGCCTGCATTCGTTCTCTTTCCCATTCTGTTGACGTTGCAGACTGACGCCAGTATAATCCTCCCTCAGAAGTTGTGTTGTGTCGTGTCCGTGTGTTGAAGATTGAAGATTGTGGCTTAATATGGGACCACAAAAGTTTACATTACAACAAACGATTTATCTTGTCAAGTGTTACTTCGGAAAGAGGAATTGTGGAGAAGTGCGACGACGTTTTGCAACGAAATTTCCTGGCGTTCCCGTTCCACATAGGACCACTATAATAAACCTCGTAAAAAAGTTTACAGTAACAGGGTCAGTTCTGAATAAAAGTTCAAAGAAAAACCCACGTGTACTTACTGAGGAAAAGCTCGATGAGATAGGACAAAACTTAGAACAGTCTCCTCGGAAATCTATCCGCCGCCTCTCACAAGAAACGGGTGTTTCAAAAACCACAGCATTTAGAGCCGCTAAAATTCTTAATCGGGAGAATTACAGTAGACGAACTTGCTAGTGTAAATGCCAATTTCCTTCAGAGACGGCAGGAATGTGTTGCAGCAGAGGGACACCTTCTGTAGTCAAGGTTAGTACACAATATGAAAACTGTAATTTTCATAGCCGACTCTAGCGACTGTCGCGGACCCTGTTCACCGGGAAAGACAAGCGCTGATGCCGGGCCGCTTGCCGCCGAGTCTCGTAGCGAATGTCAGGGAATGCTTTGTACAAGGGTGGTATATCATAAAGTACAACATATTTGGTTACAATGCTATTGTACAGGATTGACATAATATGTTTGCTTTCAGGTCTAAATAGTTCAAGGTCAGGGTCATTATTAGAGACTATATTGTACTCGTACAACACGCACATCCTCCTAATGGGATCCGTTTCGGCCATCCTGGTTCTACCGCGTGAAATTTGGAAGAGGTCATTTCTGGGTCTTAATTTTGAGTATGGAACATAAAAGTTTATTTTTGCGAGAAGTGCGGAGGAGTCTGTTTTTCCATTGTCAAGTTTGGAAAGGAAGGTTAACTGGTGCATCTGTCTTCTTTTTTAAAGGGACGGAACACTCAGCATGTTCCGTAAGATGTCCCTCGAAGTGAATTTTGGATAAATGCCATCTAATTTATATACTAAATACCTTAAGAATTTATTTTGGAGTTTCTCTAATTTTCCCTATTTTCTTTTTAAATAACGGGTCCCAAACAACTGAGGCATATTCAAATTTTGATCTGACAAATGTGTAGTAAAGTAGCAAAAAGGTTTCTTTTTCCTTAAACTGGCTACCCATTCTCATCACAAATCCTGGGTTCCTATGTGCTTCACTGAGGATGCGCGTAGTGTGTGTCTGGAAATTTAAAGCTTTGTCAAATGTGGCTCCAAGGTCAGTTACAGTATTCTCTCTTAGGATTTCTATGTCGGAAATGTTATACGAGTATTGGATGGGATGCTTGTTACGTGTGAATGATGCTACTTTTCATTCCTTGAGATTGAGATTAACCTTGTTGTTCTTGTACCAATCAAGTACTTCGTTAAGTTTGTCTTGTAATTTCGTGCAGTGCTACCTCCATTTGTGCAAAGGTATATAAATATTAATTTTAAACCTCAGCTAGGATATCTACAGGGCAGGGTTCTTTGTAGACAACGAAACCAGACAGGATGCCTTCCAATGGAGACGTTTAAACGAATATATTATTTAGACACAGGATACATGGAATAAGAATATTTACATGATAAGCTACGTTCTTCTGTATTTCTTGTTTACAATCAAGTTTTATCTTTATATGTCTTTTATTATTTCTTTTCTTGATTTTTATATCCTTCTATCTGTGCTTCCTTCTTAATGGACGATCTGGATCTGGACTTCCTTCTTAATGGACGATCTGGATCTGGACTTCCTTCTTAATGGACGATCTGGATCTGGACTTCCTTCTTAATGGACGATCTGGATCTGGACTTCCTTCTTAATGGACGATCTGGATCTGGACTTCCTTCTTAATGGACGATCTGGATCTGGACTTCCTTCTTAATGGACGATCTGGATCTGGACTTCCTTCTTAATGGACGATCTGGATCTGAACTTCCTTCTTACCGGACGATCTGGATCTGGACTTCCTTCTTACCGGACGATCTGGATCTGGACTTCCTTCTTACCGGACGATCTGGATCTGGACTTCCTTCTTACCGGACGATCTGGATCTGGACTTCCTTCTATTTCCGGTTTTCTACAATTTAGGAATTCCTTTATCCTTTTTCCACATTTTCTCTTAAGCTTTGGGAATTATACTAATCTCCTCCCTTGCGGCTGAGATTGAAACGCGCCAACACTAAACAGGTACAACCTAGTGTGTACTTGGTGCCAAACGACTGACACCACGCGCATCCAAGTAGGTGCCACGGCTGAAACGCGCAACCAAAAGTGCTGTGGGGCGTCGACTGGAACGCGCCGCCAATGGGGTAAACAAAATTTCCACTATTGGAATGGTAAATCAAATCAAACAGATTCAAGATCTGTTCAAAGACACAAATTTGTAGCAGTGCTTTGACTTCTTTAGTTTTCTGACCAATTTTCATATGATCACTAGTTTGATTTATCGAGTATATACATTAATTTATTTCTTTTATATTTCTACTTTGTCTTGTTATAATAGATTCTATTGTTTTTCATCTTTCCAATTTGTTTTGTTCTTAGTTATAAAGTTATTCACATATATTGTGCTAATTCTTAATCTTGTATGCCTGGTGCTGCCATCTCTATTCCTCTTTAGCAAACTATTTACATTACTGGGTCCTATTGGGTACGTAACAGAAGTCGTGATCGCTTTTAATTGTTTGAAAATTTTGACATCGTCAGCAAAGATTAACTTTTCGGAGGTTTTTTTAGTGATTAATGAAAATCAAGTTCAGCAGGGGCCCTAGGTTCGAACCTTGTGGGATACCAGAGCTGGCTATGCAATATGAGTAGTTTTATAAGTGATATCAGCACAGCAATATCCTGACTTTTACTAAACGTCAAAGAAGCGTCAGATAATAACTTATTTCTAGTAGCCTCGGAACGAATTCCCACTATCAACTGTTCAACTAAGGCTATTTCTAAATATTGCTCGTACGTACATTTTAGAGCCTGTTGTTTAAGTCTAACCATGAAACCTGTAACTGATTCACCAATCTCTTGCACACATTGCCTAAACTTAAATCTCTCAACATACTTATTCGTCTTAGGCTTAAAATGAGACAATAGCTTATCTTTCAGCACTGAATAAGGCTGTAACTGAACTTGCTCAGGAGCCAGCAGATTTTTCAATACTTTAAACGTGGTAGCTCCAATCACCGAAATCAATAACGGCCCTTTGTGCTCCTCAGGCAACTTTTGAACAACACATAGTTGTTCAAATCGAAGCAAATAATCGTCGATCTCTTCAGTTTCAGACCGAAACTCAACAAATGTTATAGGATTCGACATAATGACAATTAATATAAATTTTTACTCACATGAATATCAACAACCTTTGTAACATATGGTGTAAAGGGAAATTATGTCATTCCGAATTATACCCTTACTTAAAGTAATGCAATCCTGCAAATTAGTAAGTGTACACGAATTCGCCTAAAACCACATCATGGCCAATCTTACACAGTATTCCATCCTAAACGACTGCGCCATAAGTGATATCATCTCGCTCCCCGTTGCTTAGACTTACTTCATGATAAATGAAAGTCATTAAGAACAACACCGAACGATGATAACACCTGTTTATTTGTGAAAAACTAGCACATAATATATCACAATAAAAACGTATTCATGTATAGATTTACTCCATGTTCGTACCTCCATATATCACCAATCGTGTCCATGGTAACCCACACAGATTATAAACTTGGTTACCTTCTTTATAATTTATATCTATCAATAAGTTGCGGGGAGAGGCAAATATAGGCTAGTTTCTGAATTAAAGTATCGTGGTGTACCGTGTCGAAGGCCTTTGAGATCTCCGTGTATATTACATCGACTTGTTCTTTATCGTCAATAGTTGACACAACGTAATTTGTTAATTCTACAAGATTAGTCACAGTTGAACGGTTTTGTACAAATCCATGCTGGTGTGGAGAAAGGATAGGTTTGACATGCGAGTAAATGTGATTATAAATTATTTGCTCAAAGAGTTTAGCTGGAGCTGACAGTTTCGCGATTGGTTTGTAGCTACTTATGTCTGTCTTATCAGCTGCTTTGAGGATTGGACAAATCTCCGTCGTTTTCCAACTTGTGGGGAATTTTTCTGTTTTCAAGATTAAATTGAAGAGGGTGTGGAGAGGGAAAATGAGCACCTCTGAGCAAGCTTTAATAACGTGGGGGGGGGGGGTGAGGTCCGGTCCAGTTGCTCTTTTCGGTTTGAGTTTTTTGATGGCTTGTTTGATTTCTTTTAGGGAGATTTCCGGGATGCTTAAGAGACTAAGTTGGGATTAAAAAATTATGATAATTCTGTTTAGAAAATAATATATTTATAAATTAAATGGTACGTATTAGCAATTATTATTAAACAACATGTCTAAATGTGAGTTAAAAAAAAAGACATTTTCGCATGACGAGTGAAATTCGAAAAAAAATGTCGGGACAGGGATTAAAAGGTATGGACTGTCCCGACCAAATCAGTAAATCAGTCTGGTAGTCTCACATAAATGGTTATAAAACTAAAACTACCCAATATTGCAAACTGCAGACTTCTGAAGCATGCCTCTCTACACAACGAACACATTCATGCAAGGACAAAGTTGAAAAATCGTCGAAAAATCGTCGGTTATTTTCGTAACTTTTTGTAGGTTCACATTTAAATATTTCATAGTTCGAGGGGGGCCATGGCACCCTTGGTCCCTCCCCTGGGTACGGGCTTGTGTCAATTTCGTTTCGACTCAATCGTGCTCAGTTGTCTGCTGTTGACGACACCACTAACATGGTCCATTTCGCAAAACTCTGCTTCTCCCAAACAAATCGAAGAGTGCGAACTGGAAACTGCTTCAAGTTTAGTTATGGAGGTTGTTTATTATATCTTGTAGAGATATATATCTTTAAATATATCTTACAACTGAAAATAATATGAGTAGAAGCAATGCCCATTTGCTCTGAAGACTGTGTGAAAAGAACAGAGAAGGAACGTCAGACGTGTGCATGGATCGAGAAGTGTTTGTTTCCCAGCCTCCATCCGTCAGCTCAAATAGACAGCCTCCCCCTCTTCTAGTCCCAACACAGCACTCCGCCAGTTTCCTCCGGCCTCCGGGAATCGAAATTCGTCTGCTTCAAAGGAAGTGGAGGAAGGAGGAGTATCTGGATGGTTTTCTTTTGAGATCTTCGGTTGCCGACTTCGCACGAGAGAGAACCTCCAACCTCAAGCAAAGAATCCACTCCAACCTACAAAGATCCCAGGATTTAAAACAAGCATTCGCTCATGTGCGCCTGACCAATATATTGCGATACATTTTTTGTGTGTTTTCCCATGCAGTAAAAATTAAGCAAATATGATATTTTGCTATACGTGCAAAAAATCACGAAACGGGTCAGTGTGAAAAAAGATTTCTAATTCAGTAAAGTACACCATACTGATTCTGTGGCCGCGGTGGCTCAGTCGGTAACGCTTCCGACTACCATGCTAAAGGTCCCGGGTTCGAATCCGGGGACTTTTCTAACGTTGGAAGCGGCCCCGGCGCCCATCCAGCGTCGAATCACATGGGTACCTGGGGGAAACCCTGGGGGGTAAAGGCGGTTAGGGGCGTGATGCTGATCACATCACCCCCACTCACGACCGGATCAAGAAAGTGTGGGGCGTTACCCCCACATCCCCTATACGCCTTCACGGCGTTGTGCTAAGCACAGGGGAGCACTTTACCTTTATACTGATTCTAAACCATTACAGGAAAATATGTAATCCAAATATAAATAAGGATGTAATTTCTTAAGAGAAAAGATTCATGATCTAACAAATTACTTTAACTTGCTCAGATTTACAATGTGTGATGTGCTACAGTGTTCAGACGCGCTTTACAAGGATATGCTACGTTCATTGGTCGAACCCTCTCGAGTCACTACTTACGCAGAAACGTGTTTTCCCGGACAGAGTGTACATAACTATTTAACATAAATATTTAGCATTATACAAAACCTTCAAATTTACACATATTCACAGTGTAACTGAATTTACGGTAAGTTTTGTACCTTCGAATGTGATCTGGAGGATACGCACTCTGTTTTTTGATTTAATAAATCGTCAAATGCAAATATCAAATGCATTTTTGATTTCGACCTGAAAAACTCATAGCTAAACAAAGAGTCGAACCTATTTTCTTCCAGTCAGTCACCGAAGCCCGTAGATCGCAGTGGCCGACGCAGAATAAGAAATAAAAGCCACCGAGAGAACAAAAAAAGAAGCATCGCTCGCCAGAGAAGTGAATACTGATGCCAAGTCCGCTGTGCTGGACATTTTGCCAAGCGTCACGTGCCCATCCTCCCCCTCCGCACAGGGACATCTCGTAGCAACACGGAAGCGTCCTGAATTATGCCGTTTGCATTCACAGTCCAAGGAGCAGAAAAGCACGTGCAATGATTCCCCGCGACTTGGTGCTCTCCCCTCGGGATGTGGCACGACCTGTGACTGCTCAAGTCCCCGCACGAACGCCGGAGCATGCAACTGTCGCAGCCAAAAACTACGGACGATACAGTTGCAGTCCTTACGTTGCATACTTATCCATCAACGATTTTCAGTTCTCCATTAGTGTTGATATATCGCAATATTCAAAAAAATATCGTCCAGGCGAAATCAACTAGACGATATATCGTCACGATATTTTGACGATACAGTATATCGTGTTTATCGTCACGATATTTTGGCGATATTATATCGTGTCAGAGATATATCGTCACGTTATAATGGCGATATATATCGTGGAGACGATACATCGCCGATATCACGATACGGAAAAATATCGTATCTTCTGTGACGATATACCGCGATATAAAATTTCGGATATCGTCCATCCCTAGTCTCCGTCTTTCTACTCCTACCAACTAGCCAGGATTAACCATCTAGGGGTGCGAAATGGAATTTAGGGGGTGCGATAATGAAAATAAAGGAACAATGAAACATGCATGTTTGCTTTAGCCACTACATCAAATATTAATCAACATTTATTAGGCCTCTGTGAAAATATGCCAATGTCTTGAATCATTTTTGCTTACTTGCTTTGACTGCTACATGTTCGTTCTTCATACAATACTTCAATACTCAATATTATACGCTCATGACGACATAGTTTTCATCGTAAGTCATAAGGCGAATGACACTGCAAAGCATGAAAAAGTAATTAGGTTGAATTAACAAAACACGTTTCGTTAAGCTAATTATTTGGTAACTGTAAACAATAAACATTGTACTATTTACTAAAGTCGGTAATTTTGAACAATTTCTTTGATAACTATAAACACATGTGCTCAATTACTAAAGGGCATGTATTACTGGTGAATAATCATTTGATTGTTGCTTCTTTAAACAAGTGTTTGGTTGCCAGAAAACTACTTTTGGTTATTACAAACTTTTTCCTCCGTGAGGAATTAACAGTATTTTCGGCTGAAAATTGTTTTTGAAAAGGGGGTGCTGAAGGGGGTGTTCAAGCACCCCTTCATACTCCCCTTCTACCATTCCTTCAAAAAAGTCCCAGTCCTTTTGGCGGAGTGGATAGCGTACCGCGCTGCAAAGCCAGAGGTCCCGGATTAGAGCCTTAGGTATGTCATGGGTGTAGGAAAGCCTACAACCAACAACGAAGATAATAGAAAACGAATTGTCCAATATATGTTTTCCATAATCTGGTGATCATTAATTTATGTATTCATTTTACCAAATGACCAGTAACAGCAGGAAAATAACAACAACAATAAACAAATCAATAGCGTACAGGATGGCTGGCACAGAAAAAAATACACATTCATTGTTAACAATTTTCTGAAACTGTGCTCTGGTAAGAATATGTCAACATTTGGAGGCAGGTTATTACATGAGCGAGAAAGCCTGTACATTTCATTTTTCATGAATTCAAATAAAAACGAGAATAAGCATGGAAAAAGTTCTGCTTTGCATCTAAAGAATTACATTCTTTAAAACAACACAGCATAATGAACCAGGAGTTCCCATCCCCCCCTCCCCGCCAAGACCGTGGACGCATCTCTCCAAAGTCGTTCATCAAATTTTCCCCCAAAATAATTGTTCATCACAGCCCCACCACACACACACACACACACACACAAATATAGTTTGGATAAAAACACAGTAATTGATTTTTGTTTGAATGTCAATCATTTGATTTTATAAAATTAAATTTTTGAAATTCCTAAGTTTTACACCACAGGCGGCTACTTGAAATAAATTTTGGGGGGGAAGGTTGGCATGAAAAATATTTTATATGTAAATATACATAATATCTGTCACTCTCGGTGAATTTTGGGGGGCAGAAAGTGCCTTGCCAACCCCTTACAAATCGTGCCTGAAATCATCCAACACTAAAACTGAAGTCCGCATGTCGGAAGTTCCTAGGCGATTCGAAACTACCATAAAGAAAACTTCAGAATTGTTTACCGCTGACCGAGATGCAAACATCGAAACAATCCTCCCCCCCAAAAAAATATACATTACGCAAGCGCGCCATGAATCCCCTCCCCCCATCCCTGTGGGCACCCTTGTATTGAACAGAATAGAATGAAGTATCGAAGGACATTTTGCCTACTATTGCAGACTTCCGTGGCGAAGTGATTAGCACAGAGCGCTACGGTCCCGGGTTCGAATCCCGACCTGGGCATGGGTGTTCTTTGTTAGTGTCCCTTTGTCAATCTCACCATATCATCGCTCATCCTCATGTTCGCGATTACTTAAAAGTGGAAAAAGAGCGAAGTAAAATAAACCAAATCAGCCAATCAGCTTTGCCTACCATTATCTTTGTCGTTGGATGTTCGGACACAGTCTCGTCTCGAAATTCTAAACGTGTGGATACGAGACCGAGAACAAGACAGGACTCTGTAAAATTGAATGGGACCGAGACTCTCGGTCTCGTTCGGATCTTTGCTGAGACATTTGAAAAATATTACCTAAACAGATTTTCATTACTATGCGATTTCTTTAGATATACCCAATTATTATACGAGAGGTACAAAGTAATTAGTGCCAATTTTGAACTTAAGCTGCGTGGTAACATATATTCTGAAAAAAAATATTATTTTTAGAGAGTTCGTAGTGTCGAAACGAGGTGTTGAGCAAAATAACTGGTAAGAATTTATTTTTTTTTGTTAACCTTAATGCTCTCAATATTGTGTGAATAGGCCATATGATATCACAAAGCAGTAGAAAATAGAGAAAAAAGCACAAGCCTTTAAGCTTAATATAGCTGTATCTATTATTCCGCAATTACTGCAGGCAAACGCTCAAGGGACAGGACCATCATCACTGGGCTACTTTGTGACAATAATAATTATCATTACTAGGTTAGGAATAATTATAACAATAATATCCTCCCTTTAATTGAACTAAAAACGTGTCATCTTGCTAGGAAGTTGTCATGCATCTCCCAAAATACAATAATACGTAACAACAACACTATCACAAATTACAGTAAATAACCCTCCAAAAAACACTTGTTTTAGTAACCAATTTTTAGAAAAGCTGGCAAATTACAGACAAAGATCAAAAACTGATAATACTGATCATTTTTCCACCTTTGAATCTTTCTGGGAAAGGCCGCTGTCGATATTACAGTGAAACCTGGATTTTACGTCATTCAGGAACAAAGTTGAAAACCTTAAAAAGCAGGGTAAACGTAAAATGCGGGAAAATTCTTATATCTTGCTCTATTGAGACCATGAAAATTAAATGTACAATACATGAAAATGTAAAATCAGTGAACGTAAAATCGGGGCTGCACTGTACCTAATTAGCACATTTCCACAGCGCATTTTTTGAAATTTTCCCTATTTTCGGTGATCGTTGAAGTAATGATAATATTTCCTTGCCATGTAGATGAAAATATAACGTCCGTATTTGAGTAACAACCAAGTTGATTTCATGTGGTGACGGTATTATTATTGATTGGTTGATTTTATGTTTTAAGTCCACTTTATGCACAGTAAGGCTAATCGGGACCGGACCTACAGTTTAAATTGGGATCCTAACCATTATGTGCCTCAACTAGGTTTCGAACCCGGGACCCCTAGATTACAAGGCGATGACGGTACCACTGCCCAACGGGGAGACCCGCAGTATTATTATTGTTAGTAGTAGTATTTCGGGTGTTCATAGCTATACAGATCAAATAAATAGGCTCAAATGGCTTTAGATCCTCGCCTGTACTTCCATTTTCGTTTATGCATTGAATACCTTTCAGTTCCATTTTCAACCCCGATTTTCGCAGCCAACACTGAAATCCCACGTGGACCTGTCTTGTCCAAAGAAGATCCCCGGCCATCCCAGTGCCGAGAGGAAACTATAAACGAAGAGCGACCAGGATCCACTCCTCAGCACCAACTCTGGTGACAGGAAGTCACTTGCCCGAATCAGAAGCCTTGACACGGAGGCGTGGCGGTGACATTTGACCTTTATCCTAGCGAAATGTTCCGTCGCCTGTCGTAGAGGAGGAGCTACATACTTGTCATCCAACTCAACATTCTTAAAAGGGCAGAAGAAACTTCTGATAAAGTCCAACACGTCGAGGGTAAATTGAAGCAATGTTGCCAGTCATTTCTTTTCACGACCGTCCCTAAGGTAGAAGTAAATTTGCCCAAGTGTCGACAAAACGCCCAACGCCACAGAATCTCTAACACACTGACTATTTATTCCGAGAAAAAAGAATGCCAATTTACAAATATGAAGATGACCCTCTTCCGCAACTTGCAATGTGGCTGTAAAATCTTTTTGTGGTAAATCACAAAGCGGATAAAATTTCTTTGGGGAATACCTGTGGGAATTCATAAGAAATCCTAATTCCTACACAACTGCACAAAATAACGTCACACAACATGGCGGACTTCCACGTAGATATCTCGAGTTGTTTGATTGATTCGATTGATTGAGTTGGTGTTTTATAAGTCCACTTTATGCACAGAAAGGCTAATCGGAACTGGACCTACAGTTTAAAGTGGGATCCAAACCACTATGTGCCTCCAACGGGTATGGAACCCGGGACCCCTTGATTGCAAGGCGCCATTGGGGAGACCAAATCTAGTGTTGTGTAAATATAAATGCTTACTAATAGTGTAATGATGAATTTCACAAGAGCTTGCACATGACCTACAGACAGGGTATGCCTTTTTTTATTTTCAAATTATCATTTTTCTTAAGCATGTACCTTAATTCGTCATTACCTAATGTCTATTTTTCAAAGCAAGTCTCACACGGTACTTCTGAATTCAAGATCCAGCTTCTTTTTACCAGAATCGTGTGACAGCTTTCCTGTTTTGAAATGAGGGATGGCATTTTTTTCAACACGTGGGTGACAGGGGAAAATGCTTTTTACTGGTTGAAGAATCTGTTAATAAAAATGTTTTTTTACATAAATAGTCCACGTGCCTCAATTTCCTACGATCATATTAATGGCATATTCTCACAGTCGCATGTAAACATTTTGAACTGAACATATAGAGGAAATGAAGGTTATCCCGAACACAGAGGTAATGGCGAACACCAGGTTTTCTGCTTTCCTTCCTCGATTCGAGTGTTCCAATTGGTTCTGCCACCTAGCGACTCTCACGGATAATGCGTTAAACTCCAAGCGTCGTCATTATTATGTTACAGGGTGGATAAAAATCTTTATTTAAAAAATCATTTTTGAAGATTTTTTTATTTATATCGATTTTTTTAAAAAAAAGAAAACGCTTAAAATTGCTTGTATGGTTTTTGGCACCATACACAGTATATGCTTTTGTTTTTTTATAGAGAGGCTTTTTCTGGTAAACGGCCTTGTAAAATACTTGAACAGTTTGATTAAACAAATAAAAAAATACATGTAAATATACATTTTTCTGTTTCATACTGTATACATGAACCTATTATGGAAATGTTTGTTGAGTGTGTTAATGAAACTATATTAATTTCAGTAACTTTTCTTCCAGTGAAAATAAAACATTCTGGATGTAGCCTACTACATAATCGTAATTTTAAATATTTTTATGGTCTTTGTAGCTTAATTTTGGCATATTTTTAATGATAGTTTGCATAATATCAGCTGCAATGTTTATTTACAGTTTATTGATAATGACACTATTTACGGTTAAACATGATTAATATTTTAAAACCATTAAGCCTTGTTTCCATGATATGAAAAACTCAATATGCTGACCAAGGCAGAAATTTATTTTATTATAAAACATAAACTAAACGTAACGTTTCAACCTTCTATCAAGGGCTTCTTCAGACTCTGCACCAAGTAAAAAAAAACCCTTGGTGCACAGTCTGAAGAAGAGCTTGCTAGAAGGTTGAAACGTTACGTTTATTTTATGTTTTATAATAAAATAAATTTCTGCCTTGGTCAGCATATTGAGTTTTTCATATTAATATATTGTATATTATGCAACAGAAAATGTTTACTTTTGCCTATAAAAATTATTGAATTTCAAATCAAAAGAAATTTAAATGTCTTTATAGTTCATATATTAAGTTTCATTTCGTATGAGCTTCTCGCCATCAGTACATATATTTTTCCCCCTTTCCTTTCTTTCTTAGAGGCTAATAAACGGTAGCCGGACAATTGCGATGAATACAGTTCATCACAGTTAGAAGTGCAAGTGTGGGTGGACAATTGCGATGACATTTTAAGTCTACTATCAAATTGAAGGGTGATTTAAGACTCCGTAAAATACCTCTTACAAATGAATTATGTGAAATATTGATATTTCCAAATAGAACACTGTTTCCTCTCATACTTTCTCCAAGCTTGAAACTGGTAAGGTAGCTTGCAAACGTACTTGCATTAGCTTACAACCACATCATACCAGATATATGACAGAACTACGTGTATTTTTGGATGCGGTCTTCCAAGCCACCTATTTATTTTGATATTTCAACCTTCTACAGCATTATTAGTTCTGTGGCGCCTTTTGGTTAGTATAGGTTAGGCTAGGTCCTGATCGTCGAAATTGTCCTGTACCATTAATTGGTAAAATAACCTTAACCGTCTAAATCATTGCAATTGTCCGTGATTTTGCCTTCATCGCAATTGTCCGCCATTGCAATTGTCATAGGTTCCTAATAAACACCATTAGATGATTACGAGATTAATGCATTTTCACCAAAAATGATTCTGACATCTTCTATTTACATTATTCTATAAATTATTTCTTTAAAGTAAATCAATCCACTTTGTTCCGTGAGATATCGAAGCCAGAGAAGAAAAATTATATTCTTCAACTTTGCCTTTAATTTATATATTGTACTTGCTTCGAGATAAGTTGAGAATGTTATTTTTTTATATCGTTTACTCTTGTAGATTGTAGGTCATTTTCACACACACTAGAAAGCTCCTGTATTAAATACAGCACGTGTGGTGATTATGAAAACAACAGGGCGCAGAAAGGGGCTAATGGCGAACAGGTGAATCCTTCCGCAGTGGTGTGCGGTGCGTGGAGAGAATTTGGAAGATACAAAGAATTGAAATATGAATGCTCCAAAAAATGTATGAACAGGATCCTTAAAGACTGTAGTTTATGAGAAAGAAAATCAAAATAGATTTGTGTGGCTTCTGCTCAGAATATTGAAAAGAGAACACTTCACTACTTTGTGGCCTGAGAAATTGAATGTGTAACTCTTCATCTTCACTGATGTATCCACCACTCCATAATTTCCTCAAGATGGCCCTAATTTTTTTCACAAATGCTCAAGTTATGACCCGTTTGGCTGTGGGTAAATTCTGGATAAACTCGTGTACTGAGAAAACGGCCCAGTCTGAGTGACAAGTAAGCGACAAGCGATACGTCGTGCGTCGCTTGTCACTTCACTCTCTTAGAAAATAATCATAGTTCGAAAGGACCAGATCTTGCACCAAAGATCCAAGTTGGCACCAGTGCATCCACATGAGGATAGCCACACTGCCTCAATGTCCGCAAGCAGAAAGGAAAAGTGATACAATACTCGTCTCAAGTAAACCTCTCAACCCTGCGGCGGAAAATCTTGCTCCACTTAAGCGGGGGCACGTTACCAAATTAATTGGATGCCTTGAGCAAACCCACCAAGCAACAAACACCGAAACCTTGCGCTGGTTGGTGAAGACATGGCTATCAGATGGGGCATCACCAGATGGAAACCTCACATTGATTCCTTCCTTGTAATGACCAATTAACGCCCTCTTTACGCAATACGGAACGAGTTTATGGAGCAATCTTCGTCGACAACATCTTAGCATTATGACGATCCCATTAAGCGCCAGATGCATTGCATCGCAAGATGTATTACCACATCCTCCCATAACTCTTGATTAACTGAATCGAAGTTTCCACGCTGCTGCTTTATGCCTTAGGCTACACACTCCATAAAAGAGAAGACGCAAAGTAGAATTTAAGCTATCTAAAAATCGAAGGGTCGCAAACAAGGTATCTCAATCTTTCGAAAAGTGAGATTTTGTGAGGACAAAGGGTACAGATGGAATTGATTCTGTCCCCATTTTTCCCTACTAGGAATGGTATTGAGACGAGACGAGACTTTTACAGTCTCCGACTCGAGTTTTAAATATCTGTCTCGTTTGCGATCTCGTCTGGATTCTTTCTCCTTCTCGTATCGGTTTCGAAGGGCAAATCTTTGTCTCATCTGGGGGCTCAAAAACATATATATATATCAGCAATATACAGGGTGAGCATAAAGTCTTTCCCTGATTACAAAATTTTATTGCTAAAGACCTATGCTAGATACAGATATGCAGTTTGTTGGAAATGGTAGCTTAACTAATAATGTTTTGTTATCAGTACACTTCAGTACACTTCGACATGTGCTCCCTTTGTTGCCCTTAGAACGTCTAGGCGATACTCAATTTCTCTCCATGTCTTTGCCAACATATCTTCCGTCACCGTCTCTATAGCATCCCGTATTCGTGTCTGAAGAGTTTGCATATCAGGAACTGGTGAACTAAACACTGTGTCCTTAACGTAACCCCATAAAAAAGTCAAGAGGGGTTATGTCCGGCGAACGCGGTGGCCATGATATGGGAATCAGAATAAGAATCAAACAAAACAAAGAAATGGAAAATAACTTGATGTAACTTATTGCCATAGGTTGTATTTGCCTATCTACCGTGGAAGTTGAGATATAAATATTCATGATCAGGGAAAGACTTTATGCTCATCCTGTATATATCGTGTCGGCGCACAAGCTTTCACAGCATATGAAGGCAACCAAGACACACAACGTTTCCTAATAAAGTTTTTATGTTTGTTTCGAATCTACCGAGTCCTAGAAAAAAATAATTTTATACTGACTGAATGTATGCAACAACGAGGTTCATTGTTGCCACTATGACTTTAAATAATCAGAAATGTCTGAAGAAGACACATGGCAAAGTAAATTTGGTGTGCCAGGTTTCAAACATTAAGTCACTGAAATACGTTTAACCCTCCGGCGAGCGCACTATTATTTATAACACGAGCAGGCGGGCGGGAGACTTTGTCACCTCAGCCGTTTTTCGTTTAAAAAATTTGCTTGTTTTACATTTATAGTTGAATAACTTTATTTAGACATGTTCTTACATTGTTTATTTGTATTCTTGAATGTACAAATATTTATTTATTTGTATATTTATTTTCGCCGACACAATGAAAAGTTGTTGTTCTCACATAATATAGCCTATATGTATCTTTGAGTTTATACATATTTATGATATTTATTTATTTTCGCATGTAAAATAATAAGATTATTGCAAACTTTATTTGTGTCTTTGAGTTTACAAATGTATATAAATGTGTATTTTTTATTTATTTTCACGTATACAATAAGAAGTTGTTGTATATCCCATAAATGGCGTGATGAATCGATATAAATATTAAATAACAATCAAACTTTGTTGCTATAATAGTGATCGGAGATAAAACTAATAATACAAGATACAAATGCAAGCATAAATAATAATAATAATAATTACAATTTTAGTTACACAAGAAGCCGCGCAGGGTGACTCAGTCACCCCAAGAATGCAAAGATATGGAAAAACGCCTCTGGTATGTAGAGAAAGGTAGACAGAAGAACGGCGCCTTGCTCCGTCGGTAGCAGAAACTCCAATTGAAGAATACAAGAGCGGATGGCAGGGTGACGCCCGTCATGTCTCGACACGGCAAAAAAATGTGGTTGTGAGGTGACAAAGTCCCCCAGCGCGCCCGCCGGAGGGTTAATAATTCCCATAAATTTGTTATAACTCTGGAAGGTTAAAATTTTAGTAAATCAGTTTATCCTATGTAACTTTCCACATTAAAAATCTTATTTAACACTTTCTCATGGAAACCTTTATTTTTTGAATGAACTGGTAGACTGTGAAAACATAGGTTCTTGCCTGGTTTATGCATTTTACACTCTAGCTCTGGAACTAACTCATCACATACATTCTGCAATCAGTTGAACGATACCAATCTCGGGCGGGTCGACCGATTGGATTCGATTATGTGTTGCGAGGAATATCTCGATACACGTGTACTGTCTTGTGGAGTGAAATATCAATAGGTTGTGAAATACAGTATATACGAAACTACATGAAGATATATAATTTTCCGTCAAGTCTACAAACAACAAGTTTTGAATATGCAATGTTCTGATTAGTAGTACTTCATGCAACATCTCACGGTTACACAGCACAGGTAACTCCCACTTGCTTATTGCTATCCCCTTTTCTGTCTCTCGCATTGGCGTTCTCTCATGTCTCTCTCCCTTTCCCCTTCTTTGAAATAATTTATATTTTACGATTACCTGAAAATATGTAGTGTCGCATGAGCTTATACCATTAAAATTGCACAAAATGCATGATTTAAATTGACATTTTCGTTATCGGAAGGTTTTAGCAGCTTGTAGAAGGGCAAATTTTTGGCCGTACATGAGAAAATTTATTAGAAGTTGCTAAAGGATTGCTTAGAATGTGCACGAACCAAAATTGTTGGCCGGCTGTTTCGGAAAGGAGATTATCACGCCGTTTCGATTTCCTCTCTATTGATATAATCCACAAATTACCAAAATCACGAACATATGAATATCTTCTCACAATTGTAGACGTTATGTTCGTTACGATTTATCTATTCTTTATGAAAAGCGACAACCAGAGAAATTATCAATCGTTTGGAAGAACAATATTTTAAACATTAGATGTTAAGTTAGTAATATTTCCTTCACATGCTTCCACGCGCTCGTTATTTTGTTGTTCACAACGTCTTCAAGTCTTTGAACTTACCGAGACAACCCTGATACATTGCTTTATTCAGTTATCTGATTATTCAGTCCAGCAAGTTTAGCAAGTCCAACAAGTAGAGTTGACTTCCTCGATTATCTCTGTTATCCCTTGCACTTCCATTTCCATTTCTGAATATATACAACTTCCGAGCACAACTCCCATGATTTTAACCTACGCTAGTAAATATGTTACGTGCGCCTATGCTATTGGTCGATAAATTAAAGCACGAGTTAAAGGAAGACGAAGGATGTTGTCGATACGATATATCGTCCCCGCCTCGGTCTCGATAAATGGCTTATACAGGGCGACACTGCACAAACGTACCCAGCGTACAGAGGCACAAATAAAACAACCAAGTTTCCTTCATAATCCTTAAATTTTATCCCGAATATATTGGCAGCCACGAGGAAAAAGCTATGGACGACTAAAGATAATGGCTCTGCAATCACTGTAATCAAAATGCTTGACACTAACTCTCATGTCGATTGTAAAGAGGTCTCGTCCCCTACAAGTCTCCAAGAGCCTGGTCTTGTTCTCGTCTCGATTTTTACATGACCATACTCCTTTGCATTACGAGAAAGCTCTTTACAGGTGATCTAGCAGAAACCGTAAAAATCACTAGCCAAGAAGTAACATACAACTAAATAAAGGGTCCATTCTCACACTGCTTGTTAAAAAGACAGCGTATGATTGCAATCACTGAAAGTATTTACATTACAACGTGGGAATAAATAAGGAGTAATGCTCAAGGAAAACTGAAAGTACGGTAAAGGTTTACAATCCTAATGAAAGACAATTTTCTCTTTAGCATCAGTACCAAACGAAACATTAGTTTAATATGTTGTTCATATCGTCTTTATACAGACACATCCGACAAGTTTATCCACGGCGGAATGAGAAAAAGAACCAAAGTCCCACCTTGATGTATGATGGTGTAAACATTTTAATTACACGAAATTATACTTATATGCGTCTTCACGTGCAGCCGCTGAAAAGTGATGGGATCTCCACTGTTCTGAATACATCGTGAGAAATCTTTGTACAGAAAGCGAACCCACTGAAGGAACAATGCTCATGGCACAACACGATAAGTCGTGTGCTACTTTGAATGTTTTATTTGTTATTCCGTGAGAAACAGGATCCAAGTACCATTATTACAGCATGGAAATTAAATGCTATAAAGGTAAGGGAGCACGGACAAAAGGAAAAAAAAATAACGTGTCTTCACCTGCATTATAAAACTTTCGTTTGGAACTAACTAACTATATTAACCCTAGCTTACCCGAGGGGGCTGACAGGCTCACCAGTTCTCTTTCTTCCATTTTCCAAATGATATTTTTTTAAAAAAAAATTGAAAATAAATTACATTGTTCCCTAGGATGTTCCCAATATTTATGTACTACTTTTGTTCATAAAAATATAACAGTAATGCAAATAGAGAGTAAAATGCACTATGGGTGGGTCTATTAGGCGCCATCTTTGAATGTGTGTTATTCGAGACACCCATGTCAGTGAGAGTGCCAATTGGTTGGTAATTATGGTAATTTTGGCAATTATTATAGTTAATGAACAACTACACCTCTATAGCTAAACAAAAAAAAATAATGAAAAATGATTATGTTCTTTGTGAGTTTTAGTGAATGGTAAAATATATGTGACACTCATGCAATAATTGGTTATCATTTCTTACTAATGATAATAATTTTTATAATCAACAAAAGAAGTTACGGTTAATACCAATATTTCAATATCACTCGTTGCAACTAGTTTTGAATCCTGCACCTTCAAACTTTACAACACAGTAGTAGTAGTAAAATGACGTAAAATATAGTTTACTATTGCACTAATAGAGAGATATTTTTCGGAACATCTTCCGATGACCGCATGAGTCTTGCTAGCGAGCTTACCAACAGCTTAGATCGTGTGTAAGAAGGGTAGTGATTCGTCCTGGGTTGAGATGACGTGAGCGGTTCATTTGTTGACTGGACGCTTCGGGAGCTGTGACTCGCTTCGAAGCTCCAATGCAAAACAGACAGGGATCTTAGGAAAGTAATCTTACTCTACTCATTGTAATAAAGCGACCCGAGTTCGATTTTCGCTGGAGATAGACATGTCAAGTACAATTCATTTTAATGAAGCCTCTGACTATTCCCTTCATCCTATTTAGAAGGCATCCGATTGAATGCTGTTTTAAATAACAGGAATCAGATGAACGTACAATGTACTGTTACTGTACGCGGACGACCTGGTGGTAATTTCTAGCACAATAAAAGGGTTACAGGAAGGTTTAGATGGGCTGCATATGTACTGCGGGAAATGGGCTCTCCGTGTTAATATTAATAAAACTAAAGTTATGGTGTTTAAAAATGGGTATGTATCTTGTA
The DNA here is from genome assembly GCF_977018435.1 of Lepisma saccharinum. NCBI lineage: Eukaryota > Metazoa > Arthropoda > Insecta > Zygentoma > Lepismatidae > Lepisma > Lepisma saccharinum. The sequence continues at coordinate 46,182,554 of NC_139235.1, read as the reverse complement.
GGGACGAACAATGGGAATATTGACTGACTGATTGATTTGATGTTTTAAGTCCACTTTATGCACAGTAAGGCTAATCGGGACGAACAACAATGCGACAAAACTAGAGGGTAAAACAGTACGATTAGTTGGGTATGGTAATGGCAATGTCGGGTAAGTGGACAAGACAGGCACAAAGAGTAAAGAAAGAGCTATGTACGCGTTGGATAAAACGAAAAAATTAAAGTACTACCAACCAGAACACTGGAGGGAGTATACGAGGCTACAGTCAAGGCCACATTATTCTATGGTCTCGAACTGTGGGTCTGGGAGGGGGGCAACAGAAATTGTAAACTGCGTACAATTAAACAAGTTTTAGGGATGGGAAGGGGTACGGCAACGGGTGCAGTCCACTAGCGCACAAAAATGTGAAAGTGTGCACTCGTGATATATGAGAGGTGCCACCAGCGCACAACATCCAATGCTGCGTTGCCACATCTATGATTGTGTAATGGCTGGCCTGTGTAGAGGATAATTCAATTGCATTAAAATCCAAATATCAAGAAGTATTACACATATATACGTACTACCAATTATATCTTCCTCTTTAGTGATCAACTCTGAGGTTAGGTTAGGTTAGGTTAGCTTCGACTATGTCTCTGGGGTCTGCTGGTGTCTCCCTCACATAATATATGATACATAATATGTCAACTTATAAGGACCCAGCCGGAGTTGTGTCCCTTGAAAGGCAAAAACAGTTGACACAACGTGGCAACATCGGCATTGAAATTGGGCGCTCGTGATATTCATTTTTAACCACGAGCGCACGCAGACTTTTGTTTGTGCGCTCCCGGCCTACGGCCACGGCAACGTGCGGGGGTCTTACAGAAATGGGGAAAGTATAGGGAGGAAGAAGATGAAAAAATGAGAGGCTTCAAATATTGGCAGGACTACTAAATATGGGAGATGGGAATTTCAAAAAACTTGCGTTTCAAGCGCAGAACCATGACCCAAAGAAACACCAATGGGTAACAATGATAAAGAAGGAACTATCAACGTCTAATTCGTGTATAACCTCTGTTCCACGCAGTGCATCTTAGAACTACATGATTGCTGTCTCACACGGCTTCGCGTCTGGACTTGGAGCCTTTATTATTTATAATCCTTAAACTATAATCTTCTTTGCTGTGTTCTACTTCCTGTCAATGTCTGTTTGAGATTCTCCCTTAGTCCATTTCATGTTTTCACCGTCCAGTCTTATTGTCGCGATTAGCCTAGGTGGCGGAAAAATCGGATTAACATCAAGCAAACCAAACATTCACACACATGTATATACATAACGACAGGTGCCCTGGGTTCGAATCCCGGCTTAGGCATGTGCGTTCTTTGTGATTGTCCGTTCATCAATTTCATCATATCATCGCTCATCATCGTCGTCGCGATTAGCCCAAAGTGGCTAATATAAAGGAATTGAAGACTAAAATTGGTAAACGCTGTAAGTGCCACAATAATTCAAACACCGTTTTCCACGTCAAACTGTGAAATGTGCCGGGCTTTATAATGTGGTAAACGTGAAATGTGGCTGGTAGCCCTCTAAGTAGTTCAAAGGGCGTGTAAAGAGGTCACTAGTGTGCACGTTCTTACGGGCTGATGTGCGGAACGATGCGATTTCCCAACACTTTCGCTTTTGGCACTTACAACGTTTACCACTTTTGTTCATAGAAACTTTAGACATCAGATTCTGGCACTGCAGAATGAATTCGGTAGTATTTAGTACTCTACTGCTAATGTCACTAAGACAGCATGAAGTATCACTATAATAAAGTAAACAGATTAAAAATTGCTCTTACTTAAAAATCGGTAAATTTTTATACATACATTTTTTTACATGCCCTAAGAGGTAACCTTGGACCTGGCAAATATATCGGGTTGTACTTATTTCCCCTTTGATTTTATCAATTTACGAAGTTCCTTTTAAAACTAACTAACTCTCTGGTCTTCTTAAACCCGAAGGTTCATGGTTGCAGCAACACAGGCATTCCATCTGTCCCTATCCTGAGGAAGATATATATACTCTTTTCCATCCCTACCAATTTCCTTTAGGTCCATCTCAAAATTATCCCTCCATCTTCGTCTTGGTCTTCCTACTGGTCTCTTACCATCAGGTTTCCGAACAAGAATCCTGTAAACTCTTCTTTCCTCTCCCATTCGTGCCACATGGCCTGCCTACCTAAGTCTTCTTGATTTAATCATTCTAATAATATCTGGACATGAATATAAATTAGGTACTTCTAAATTATGTAACCTTCTCCACTCACCTGTCTCCTCATCATTTTTAGGTCCAAAGATTTTCCTAAGGATCCTATTTTCAAATACTCTTAATTTATGTTCCTCTTTCAATGTAAGGGACCAAGTTTCATAAACAAAAGTTTATGAAGAGAAAAGTAACATGCATTTCCTGAATTAAGCCCGATTTTTATTTCCTTTTTAATATCATTTTCATTTGTTAGCTTTACTCCTAAGTACTTGAATTTGGAAACTGGTTCAAACGAGTTGTTATCAATAATTAGATTTTGATTATTACCTAACACTTGGTTTCGGCCTGTAAGCATATATTTAGTTTTCTCTTTGCTAACTTCCAAACCTATCTCTTTAGCTGCTTTGAAAATTTTAGCATTATTCTTAATTGTATTTACATCATCTCCCAGTAAGTCTACATCATCTGCATATGCTAACAGCTGAGTCACACCGTTTAATTTTAGCCCTTCGTTAGTTTCTTTTACCTTCTGAACAGCGTATTCTAAGGCCAAATTAAAGAGCAATGGTATTGTAATTATATTTTTGTTTTGTATATGGTATATTTCTCTAATATCAGCCTAGGTGTGGGGTCCTAGACTCATGCTTTGTAAATTCAAAGGGTCTAGGGTTCGGCTATTGGTCAGGGCTAGAGAGTTGGGCGATGTATCGTCCAGGCGATATCAACTAGACGATATATCGTCACGATATTTTGGCGATATATCGTCACAATATTTTAGCGATATATTGTCACGATATTTGACGATATTTCGCCGATATCACAATACGAAAAAAAATATTGTATCGTATTGTCTGTGACGATATTTTCTTGACGGTATATCGCAATATCAATTTTCCAATATCGTCCATCCCTAATCATGGCATGTGAGTTCTTCGGTCATTATTCCATGTAATTATTATTCATTCTCATTGCCTTGATTGATCTAAGGGGTAGATAGGCGACGTGAAATAAGAAACATTTAATGTAAATTATACTTTTTATTCGAGCAATGTTTTAATCAAACAGAACTGCTGCACCAACGTGCAATATGTAACTCACATCTGCACTGAAAGATACCTTTATACCTTAATTAACATTGTGCAGTTTGTATATATTCATGACGCTTATCACACACGAAGGAATGTTTACTAGATCGTTAAAATGCATTTGTTATGTAGGAAGAATTTCAAGGTCACAAAAGATAGATAATAAGGAAGGATTTAAGTTTTAATTACTGTATCTGATTGAATCTTGCATGCTGAGTTAGAATTCCGACCGACCGGAACGCATATTTCTGCAGGAACACTAATGCATGAACAGCACGTGCATGCGGAGTTCAAGATTGTTAAGGGCCCTCGTTCTACCACGCAACACAAAATGTCTCGCATACTTGCCACACGAATTTATGAAGAGTTTTATTGAACCATGAAGGCGATATTGATTCTACAACGTTGCACAAATGTATGGAATTGCAGCGATCATTAGTAGTATCAACATTCTGATTATTTCCAGGATATTCAGCTGTAAATGTACACTCACGGATATTTATATGTTGTAACGACAGCAATAGATTTGTTACAATTCAGAAACGTCTGCGATTGTACAATTGATATATATTCTTTGCTATTCTGCCACTTCTGGCTAATTGCGAACATGAGGACGTGTGATATGTCGAAATTGCTGAAGAACACCCATGCTCAAGCCGGGATTCGAACCCGGGACGCCTAGCGTAGTAGTGCGCTGTTATATCCACTCCGCCACGGAGGTTGGCGCGACAGTACTTTCAAATCTCACGGGCCTCTCCCATATCTATGTATATAAAGTTAACTTTAAAAACTTATTTAAAAAACAAAACTTCACAAACTGGTCGAGTATTTGTATCTTGAATTTATCTTATTTCACATCGTTATTCTACCGCATTAAGTTATTTGACGATGAAGGTGAATGGTGATGAGATGAACCTGATGAAAAGACAAAACAAAGGATTACCTAGACAGGGTCAGAACGTAGAATCTTCAGTGGCGAATTTTTGAGCCGAAAACGCAAACTCGGTGGGCCACCGAGACATGTACAGTAACAGTGATAATACAGTGTCATCAATATTAATAAATTCTTCCATATTTTTATATAAATATGCATTCAAGCAAGAAATAAAAAATAAAAATCATGCCCTTTCACAGAAGAAATGTAGAATCTCAAATGTTTCTTCAGAATTTTCTGTGTCCGTGTATCTTTCGTGATAAACACACACAAAAGAAAATCCTTCTGCGTTCAGCTTGAATTTCGAACAGTTCTCGGACACGTTGTAAATGATGGGATATGAACAATACGATTGTGAATTGTAATAGTTAAAAAACATGATTTTGATACAATATAACGCCAGTTAAACTCCTATGTCTAACTTTATAAGCTTTTAAACAACATAAATGTAAAGCAATTAAATTATTAAATAGGGGAAACGGAGGAATTCCCGAACACAGAGGTAATGGCAATCGCCAGGTTTTTGCTAGGTTTTGTAGCCACCTACCGCCTGCCACGGACAATGCGTTAAGCTCCTAGCGTTGTCAATATTCTGTGAGACATCGAACCCAGCGGAAAAAGATTGTTTTCTTCAACTTTACTTGTAATTTATGTGCCTATTTACTCGTACTTCGATATAATTGATTGATTTGCTTTATTTTACTTCGCTTTTGTGCCACTTTTTGGGTAATTTGCGAAAATGGGGATGAGTGATGATATGATGAAATTGATGGAATGGATACGGGAGCCGGCGTACTTCGAGACATGCGGAGAACGTATATTATTTTTTATCGTTTACTCTTGTAGATTCTTCATTTAGTTCGACAATTTTCAAACACACTAGAATGCTCCTATATTAAATACAGCACGTGTAGTGATAATGAAGACAAGAAGGCGCAGAAAGGAAAAATGGCGCTATTTTGTGGCCTTCAATGTGATATATACTTTGGTAAAAATGTACTTAAAAACAGGGACTATATTCCTTATGGTTAACTTCATTTTTCTTTATAGTAACAACTATTTTCATGAGGGGACATGGGGAACACTATGGTCGACATTATCCCCAAATTGTATATAGTGATGCTTCACGATATTGTTACTCCGAGCCTCCGCATACATAAATGCAGGCCTGCTAGCACTCACCCTTTTGGGAGAGATTCTTAAATCCGTCAATGACCTCGACACACTTGCTCTTGGTTATTTAGGTAAACTCGTAAAAGTTGCGGACTCCCTTGAGGAAACAGATGTAAAATGCGTAACTCATAAATTAAGAAGAAGTAAGCAGAGTTGTAGGATACACGCACCATGTAACAATGCCTTGTATCTCGGCGAGGTCTTGCGTGGATTGTACAATAGAACGTTGGAATCGTCTTCCCTGCTCTTTCTTCCCACCGAAAACAAGTGAATTTGTAGCCCTTTCGTAACAGAATTAATTCTCGCCTCTGAAGCACAAAGGCAAACAAACTTGGGAATCGTCCCATAAACCCAGACTGCATTTCCTCACGGGAACAAACCATGGGAACAACTCCTGAGGAATCACAACTTTCACCGTTGCAAATTCTAGCAAATCACGGGTTTTTTTGTCCTTTATAAATACTTTCACCTTCGTGCAGTCCTCTTTCTTGCATTTTCCGTTTCTCGCAAGCTTTCTTAAACACTGCAGAGGCGTCCACATTCCCATCCTGCAACAGGACAACCTGCAATTAATGTAAAGAAAGAAACAAAAGACGTGAGCTCAAATAACATGTAAACTAGCTTTCTCCGCTGACCACGACATCGAAACCGCACCCGTGATTAGCCAACCGCTGCCAAAAGCAATTAATTAATGAACAATGCCCAAATGTCTTGAGCTAAATACCACAAAGTGCATGTTATACCAACTGTGAGAGATGTGCTAAGTGCACATCCCAATTTCTTATTGCGGTACGACTTTTTACATTCGACCAAGTATATTGTTTCCCAATTGACATAACCATTAAGAAAGAGAAATAAAAATTCACGACCAACGTAGCTAAAAGCACCCGTTCCTTATCATTCAGTACAATAATTGCATTGACATTTTTTTTAAAGCGTAATGACAATATTGTTCTATTCGTTGTATGATTAATTTTCAATTGAATTTTCTGAATTTGACTGTATTGTTGAGTGACATTCGGCTCTATTTGTAATATCAAAACTAACACCTATAAATATAAAATTAATACAAGTGATAATCAAAATTCTAGTTGTAAGTATAAATAATGAAAGAAATGCTAGAAAGAAGTCACATTATGGATATCTAACTGTAACTTCAATAATTATAATTATTTTCTGTTCTGTGTTATTAATGTGATCTAACGTTTTAAGTGCATCTCGCTGTCTGTATGTTCGTAAATGCATACAATTTATAGTTTATGAATTAATTTATCAATTATATATAATTGTTTGTACATGCTTGAGTGGAAAGAAAAGACACTGCCTCACCTTAGGGAACTAAATATTAACTCTGATATTATCATTATACATGACAAAATGAAAATTACAAATCTGCATGTAAGATGTTATATTATGAAGTGAACTATTCAAACTTACCATTGAAATCAGTGACACATCTTATCTAAAAAATGATGATAAAATTATGACATTAGTTTTATTATTACTGTAATATAAATTACTTTTCATACTTTTATTGTTGAGAAAGATATATTTACTATTTCATCTCCAAAACGTACACATTTAAATAATTCAAAAGTTAACAAAAAATAGAGTAGAGCACTGTTTTTTTTACAAAGGTCACATTGTAATTAATTACGAAATAACAACTAACGAATTTCGGGGAATAATATCATGTTAATGAAACACTGACTGTTTCAAGAGTTGAGCAGCAACACAAATTTTGATGGCTTATAACATTAAAACTTTAAGATATGTATATATACACACCAGGTTTTCTGCATTATAAAGCCTCATCCATTGAGATACTTTTCAATGTTTAACATTATCAGTTTACTCTTTACATACAATTATATAAATTAATAAAATGGCGGAAGTCACAGTTAAAGTTTGTTGACTGAGTAAAATATGTAAGAAATTATCGACAGATCATAATTAGACGTCTGATGACTGATGCCATGTTAATCTGTCATTTGCGACCAATATTGGTCATGTGCAGCATTTATGGATTTGGGACTGGCGATTATACGTGTTAAGTGGAAAGTGCTATTTTAGAGGCATATCACCGTAGCTAGCAACACTAGCAGGTGGAAATTTTATCAACAGACACAACCATCATGTACCTAAATATTGGACCTACATCCTTATGAAAATTCATACTACGTGCGTACTTCCTACAGGCACAGGTTGAACCTAGCCCTTCAATAAAGAAAATTTGAATCTGTGTGTGCAAACTTAAAAGGTGATACAAAAAACAAAAAGTGATTTATTATCTGGTAAATAGAATCAATCCTTTTCCTCTCAGCCTGTTACCATATATGGCGCGACCACAGAGGGGCAGGGGAGCATTGCTCACCCCA